>NC_082667.1:18865625-19487187 GCF_025265405.1 Mesoplodon densirostris | reverse complement strand
TGTATCATATTTAATTTATTCATTCATTAGTTGATAGACATTTGGGTTGTTTCCACTTTTGGACTATTATGAATCATGCCGCTATGAATATTCATGTACAAAATTTTGTGTAGAAATACATTTAATTCTCTTAGTATACACCTAAGGGCAGGATTTCTAGATCAAATGATAACTCTTTGTTTAACATTTTGAGGAACTGCCAAACTGCTTTACAAAGTGGATGCACTATTTCACGATCCCACCATGTATGCAATACAAAAAAGAAAATGATTCAACAAAATTACCATATAGACTACCTAATTTTGGCCCACTGTAACTATAGAGGCTACAGATGTTTTTTTCCTGTTTAAAGAGCAAATGTCTGAGCTATAGTATTGCCCTTTTATTGCAGCAAGATTTAACCCTTCCAATTCTTCATTTTAAAAGATTATTTCTACCCATTGCCATTATAAATTTTAGCCAAATTGGAGAACAGAGAGAAACTGAAACATTACAGGGAATTTAGGACACAGAGAAAATACAGCAGTAAAAGTATATAAGCAAAATAGATACTATGCAATCAGCATTAATTTTGCATTTTTATGTCAAGGAGGAAAAGCAACATTGAGATAAACAACTTTGAGATCTGTAAATATCCCAGATTTGGAGTTTAAAAATAGGCTTTGGGATAAAAATGATATTTTCCCCTTTAAATACATGCTTAAAGCAAAAAGACGTAGGTAGAAATTGAAAACAGATTTCACTAAAAATGCCAGTGCTTCTACCAGCCCAGTGTGTGAAAATCCAGCTGTTCTTTTCTGCTTCTTACGTTAGCAATAATGATGGTAAAGACGATGCCTTCCTTATTTGCTGACAGTTGCACTGAAGATGCAGGATGCAAAATAGCATTTCTCTTCTGGGCAACGTTAATCATGGAATGCTGACGAGAGTTCAAAAATAAGTCCAGATCCTTCAAGTCAGTGCCCCACATCAAGATAATATGAAAAACTCATAATACACTGACAAGCATGAGAGAAGTGTACACTTTGCATGATGCCTGTTCTTTTTTCCATAAGTAAAGAGATTCACGATAGATTTAAAAACCAATATGAATAATGGGTTATACCAGAATACCAATTTAGAGATCCATCTATCATCTATACATTTTTATTTATATTACTCATTTGATTTGTTGAAGCAGAAAGAGAATGTAACCTTATGTTCCTTTTTCAGATGATAATACTGAGGGTCTGAGAGATTAAATGACACAGGAAATAGGTGGAAGAATATGGATTTTATCCCAGATTTCGGTCTCTTTGTCCAATTCTGGAACTTTCCTATATTTTAGGAGCAAATTTCAGACCAGAGTCCAGCAATTTTAAAGTTATTTATATGGACAAGGAGTCGGAATTTTCAAAATGCAGGCCATATAATGAATTGAGTGCAACTATACCACACAGTTATTTAGATAGTGCACATTTCCTGTTAGAAATTAATGTTGCTAACCTAAAATATTTAGAACACTTGAATTTTGTTGCTAGGATTTAGCAACTAACTGGTACCTATTGTCAAAAATAAAAGGGAGATTCGATAAGTATTTATTACACTCCACTACAGTTTTTAAAGCAGTTCTTCAAGGTAAGTATTATGATCCTCATTTATTAAAGGCAGAAACTAAAGGTAATGAAGCTTAGGCAACTTGCCCAAGGTCAATAACCAACAAAAGGAATGTTTATATTTTGAACTCAAGTTTGGCCCCAAAGTCCTACTCTTTTATACTGTTAGCTTGAGAAAATTTTTTAAGTTTTAAAAATTGCTGGTTCTTTGAGCCAGTAATTTCACATCTAGGGCTGTATTCTAAGGAGAGAATCACAGGCATTTACTATGACTTCACCATACAAATCTTTATCTCAATGCTGTTCATACTTGCCAAAAAATGGAAATAACCCAATGACAAAAAAAGAAGGGCTCAATTAAATTATTTGTGTTAATATCCACAATGTGACATAGTATGCAACCATTAAAAATGTTGTAACAGAAAATTATTTATTGGCAAAACGATACTACGACATACACTTATTTTGGTGAACTCCACCTAATGCACAAAGTTCAGTGTCCTCACCCTGCTTTTCATTCCAAATAAAATTAGGCTGACTCTCCTCTGTGCTCCAGTAGGTCTTCACATATGGCCTAAGGTAGTTTACTTCATTATTTGGTTATCTCCCCTTGTAGCTATGATTGCCTCAAGGTTAGAGAATCAACTTAGTCACCTTTATTACTCCACCCATATCTAACACACTTGTTCATAATTAATAAGAGGTATTCAAAAAACTTTCACTGAAAGAATAAATGAACAATTAATTCTTTAGCACTATGTCCAACACATTTCATGTTAAAAATCATGTAGAAAATAAGACTTCTAGAGTCCAATGGGGGAAATTGTCGTGCTTGCTCACAATGAGAGGAAAAAGACCCTGAGGTTTTAGCTAGCCTTGACCCTATCTCTCTGCCTTGAAGATAGAAAGGGACTATGGTCTTGGCACACCTGTAACCCATTCACTGCATGGTAGGGTCTCGTCATGCACTGATTACAAGGGTCTAGCACTAACCTGAGTCAATGCAGGGGTTTTAATCTGAGATCTATACATTTCTATATGATATATCTGAATAGGCTTCATCAAATACATCTCTTGGAATTATCTTCAAAATTGCTATAGGTTTTATTTTGTGTATATGTCTATTTTGTAAGGATAGGGGTCTTTCACTTTTTATTCAAAAAAGTCCCTGGATCTAAAAACTCTGAAATACAGTGATGGATTCTACATTGTTTTCATCATATTATTTAGACTAAAAACATCTTAACTTTTACATGTGTATTTCATTTATTAAGTGAATATTTTTTTATTTTCACTTTGAAACTGGGGTAAGCTGACTTTTTAATGAAGCCCATTAAAATGTAGTTAATGAGAAACTTTGATTATTATTCTTTTCTGTAGACATTATAGTACAGCAGAAATACTTCTAACAAGATTACAAACATTCCTCTGGGAGTGAGAAAAGAGAATTGTTCTTTGGAGTTCAGTGGGGATGAAGATCTCTTTCACCTTTGTTGTCTGTACAGTCAATATTTTCAAGTTACCTAAAGAAAGTCAGAGAGTGGGTCATTGGGAAGAATGTCATATGGATAAGGGCCAGGGAAAGAGAAAGAAGGGCACCAAAGCCAGTTTACAGAAATCTAAATCAGAAGACTACCTTCAAATAATACTCAAGAAATCTTCACACTTTCTTGAAATCCAGCTGGCTGTGTATGTGTGTTTTGATGTAAAGGTGTAGTCATATTCCTTTTTTCTTTCTTTTTTCTTTTTTTCTGGTAAGCGGTCCTCTCACTGTTGTGGCCTCTCCCATCGCGAAGCACAGGTTCCGGACGCGCAGGCTCCGAAAGCGCAGGCTCAGTGACCACGGCCCACGGGCCCAGCCGCCCCGCGGCATGTGGGATCCTCCCAGACCGGGGCACGATCCCGTGTTCCTACATCATCAGGCGGACTCCCAACCACTGTGCCACCAGGAAAGCCCCCTTTTTTCATTTTTAAAAGCTACATATTTCATTGCCTGAAGGAGCTTCTACTCATTACCATGGTACTGTTGCCTAACAGGACCATCAGAAGCCATGTCTTCATCTTCTGCCTACAATATTAGGCTGGAAATGTTGACGGGGGAAAAAAATCAGGTGTTCACCTCATTCTGCTCCTTCCAAACTCTCCTGAATTGGGATTGCACGTAGAGTTGGTGACTTGAGATTTCAGAGGTACCATCCTAGAGTGTTCCTCATCTATCACCATTGTCAGTCTTCGGTTAGTCCCAGTTTTAAAAAACACTGCAAAGGAAGCCAGGCTGTTCTTAGAGTTTGAGGACATGTCAAAGAGGATTGGAGGGGTCCCAGGACACCCAATTTCATTAAGACATAACAGGCATTATATGGTATCTCATATGTGTTTTGGTTTGATTTGACCTGTATTTTCATAAAGAGACAACTAGGGAGTCTTGAAGGCTCTCTATAGGATTATGGAACATTGGTGCCAAAATCAGAGATCATCCATTCCTGACTTGTGTAAATTGCTTGGATAAAGCAATGTTTTATGCATTAGCATATGAAACTAACAATAATTATAATGTTTATTGTGTGCTTACTTTGCACCAGGCACTGTTCTATATACTTTATATGTAGTAACTCACTGATCCTTCACAACAAAATTATGACATCAGTATTATTATTATTCCCTTTCTGTCAATGGGGAAAGAAGGCACAGGAAGATGAAGCAACTTGTGCAAGGACATGAAACTAGGAAATACGGCCTCAGCATCTTACATAATATGGAATAATTATCTACAGGGGAGAGATGTGCAAGCAGGGATTTCTCTGGTCCCTTCCAATTGAACATTCTTTTTCTCTTTTTTAGAGAGAGGGAAGCTATATATCCAAAACCAAGGATGATCACCAGAAATGAGTATATTTTTCAAATCATTATCTGCCCTCCCCATACACACACACACACACACACACACACACACACACATACACTTCTACACACCTGAAAGTACTTACAATCACAAGATTTTTTAAAAAATTGATTTTGGAAATATTGGCCCTTCACCAGTGAAAACCAAAGATTTGCATGTGGTAAAATAAGGAATGATGATCACATTTCCCATCTCATCCTGCTAAAGAATTCTTAGTATGAAAATCCTGCCTTTCACCTCTAATTTAATAAATAAACACAACTAAAAATATACCTTGAAATCCCAAGACAATTTAACTGATTTAATAATTAATTTTCATAGCAAAAGATTAATTCATTACTTTCTTTGTTAAAACAATAAATGTTCCTTGAGCAACCATTTGCTTTAGTATCTATGCACCAGGTATATATGGCAATCAACAAAACAGATTACACCTCTGACTTCACGAACCTTCTATTTGGTGGTAAAGATGTTATCACTGCTACATTACTGATATTTTCTCTTAGGTCAATACAGTCTATGTTTATAAAGTTTATAAATTTGTAAAGTTAAAGTGAGAATGATTGGAAAGAGTGAAATTAGACACTGTGACAAAAACAAAGAAAATTCAAGATAACAAATAACTCTGTAACCACATAACCCAACTGACACAGAGACAAGTTCTTAATATCATTAGTTCTAGTTTAAAATCTTCTAAAGATACCCATATATAGCACAGAAGTCACAAACTCTGAATTTGGATTTATCATTTCTTCTAAGAAACCCTACCTCTTAGGATCTCCCTATCATCCATCCCCAAACAGCACCCCAGTATATAAGCCTATCGATTGCATAGTCAACAACATATCTTCTTTAGATGGTTCACAGCCAAATTAAATCTCCCACACTAACAGAGCATACAGTACCAGAATGGTGAGTTATAAGGGTTAGAAATAGGTGAATGACATATAAGTATTTAAAATGGCCAACTAGGAACACAAGAAAAAATATATATGACAGGAAAAGTATATACTGTAGACTATGATACTACCTGAAATGAACATATGGATAGTATATCAAGTTCTTATTGCAAATCATTTAAGACTAGGAAGACCCTGGCATCAGACTGTAGTACTTAAATAAACGTTCCACCACATAATAGCTAAGTGATACACAAGGATTCATTTGATTGACCTGGATACCTAGCAGGCCACGTTCCCAGAGAGACAGTTGCCATCCCCCTTTCCTTCAAAGAGCAGCATCATTTGGAAATTAAAACCCAAAAGATATGGAAACTGGTTAAAACTAGGTACTTAAGGCAGGCATCCTGATAGAATGCTGATAAGATAGAACAGAGCTGAAGGTCAATAATCTAAACAAAAGGCTTGGGTCCTGGACCCTGATGCCACCAAAAGAGAAACTCTCAGTTATAAATGCTGAGGTTGACAGGACTGGAAGCCCTGTCAGGAATCTGCTACATCACAGAACTGTAACCACAAAGTTTGGACCTCAGCCCAAAACCATCCTAGAGGAAGAGCTGGTGTTCCCCCAACCATGAAGCTTAGGAGGCCCACAGCTCAAGACTGGGACCCCTCTCAAGTCTGATGTCTTACTCACCAGTTCGCTGTGCATCTGGCATTGAGAAGCTTGCTCACCTGCTACTGCTCTGTCTCTGTAAGTTTTCCCCTCAATCAAAGTCTGGTCCCAGCTGGTGTGTGTGCTTTCAGGTCATTCACTCTTGATTACTCGACATTAGATGATCTTGGACAAGTTGTTGATTCTCTGTGAGCCTCAGTATCCTCTTCATCAAATAGGGATAATGACAGTAAATAATTCATTTGGTTTCTGTGAGGATTAAATGAGATAATCTATGTCAACACCCACACGTAGCGAACATTCAAAAATGCTAGCTATTATTAGAATTTAGGATTTAATTCCAGGGAATTTTTTAACATAAATAAGGGAGTATTTTTTTAATCACATCTCAAAAGGAACTAAAAAATAAACTTGAGAGCTTTCATTAAGAAACTTAGAGAACGATTATTTTTATCTGCAACTCCATTGTTGATGTGATAAGGATTATTTGACAATGAAGTGATTCTGAGTTTCAGATCAAAGAAGGGAGATTTATCATATGGAAGAGAGTTATACTTCCGTTCCTAATTAATGCCTAGGCATCTGTTTGTACTTCTTTTCAGGTGAGGAATGGAGAAGTGGTGTGATGGAAAGACAGCCCAAGTAATTACACTTTTTTTCCTACGTAATTATTCATTCATTCATTTATTTATGCATTATTTCCTTTTGTGCAAGTTACACATTGCAATACACAGTACTAAGCACCATGGTGTGATAAGAAGACAAAACTCAAGGCAACATTGAGAAGTAAGAATTGGCTTGTCCAAAACTTATTCCCTACATGCCAGTCTACCAAAGAAGGAGTTGGTCTCCTGCAGATCATGTGGAAGGTGGCTACAGCAAAATGCTTAAGCAATCAATTCTGGTAAAATGCTGATGTAGCAGATTCATCCATGTTCAGGTATGTCAAAGAGCTGGGACTCTAAGGCTTACACATTAGCACACTGATCCTGTTAAGGAAGAGATTTGTGTTCTCTTATCTATGGATGTCAAACTTAGCAGAACAAGACTAGACTTGGAGCTAAGACGATGCCATACATGTAGTTGATGGATTCCGGCGCTTAATCATGCTAGGGAAGGAACTATCATTTTGCTAGTTAGTTTCTTAAAAGCCTTCTGGTAGTCAATGCTTAGATTTGCTAGATTCCTGTATGCAGCCCCCAAAGTACAATGGGAAATTGGAGAGCATAGACCTCTACCATGGTGAATGTCTCCAATATAATGTTCTTTCATCAGTCCTAGTGTGTGTTTCCTGGTGTTTTGTCATGGTTTGATCAATACACTTGTTACTCTTTTTTTTTTTTTTTTTTTTGCGGTACGCGGGCCTCTCACTGCTGTGGCCTCTCCCCTTGTGGAGCACAGGCTCCGGATGTGCAGGCTCAGCAGCAATGTCTCACGGGCCCAGCTGCTCCACGGCATGTGGGATCTTCCCGGACCAGGGCATGAACCCGTGTCCCCTGCATCAGCAGGCAGACTCTCAACCACTGTGCCACCAGGGAGGCCCAACACTTGTTACTCTTAAGAAGCTCATTACATGGAAGATCATAAGACTGCTATGTGTACTAAACTAATACAATTAATAGAATAAGATGCTGTGGGAAAAGTATGTGCCATGTCCGGGGGAATGATTTATTTCCTCTACTGATAAACCTCTGGCTCTCTTGGAGGTGTTGGTTAGAATCCAATCCTATACCTGTGACCATTTCTCTCCCCAAAAGAAGAGGAGTGGCTCTACTATATAGGATTAGAGCACCTGTACTATCTGCTCTTAGAAGGTGAGAGACAGGCTTTATTCCTACATGCAATTCATCTGCTCTGTAACTACACCTCTCACCGTAGGAGGGGTCAGGGGCCAGCTTTGGGGGGGATGATAGGAAGTCTGTTTGGGTTTCATGTACCAAGTGTGTTTCTCAGTACAGCTTTACTACTAATAAAGTTAATATCTGAACATCTGAGGAAGTCAGAGCTTCCTTGTCCATTCTTCAACAGGTTCAGAACTCGAAAGTGACATTTGATTCAGTGTCTCTTTTAAATCTCAAATATTTTTATTCAGACCAGAGTTTGAATCCCAATTGATATTGGAAAGATTGAGTTCAATCTTGAGATGCCAGTGCACTCATTTGTCCATGGTAATAATATCTACCTCATTGGATTGTGTGGGGATTAACAGATCATATGCCTGACATATAGTAGATAGTCATAATTCGGGTTGTGTGATATAAAGAGAAGTCTAGACCATAAAAACCTTCTGAGATTAGGAAGGCAGGAGTTGAATCATGATATTAGGAACTTCTAATATGTTTTTAATATTTTTTTCCTTAAATACAGGAAATATTATTAAAAAATTAGCAGATGACTCAAAAAACTTTGAAACCTTCTTACCACCTGCGTTCATGCACTCCAGTCAGTATGACACCACATTTCAGAACAAAGAACTTGAGTGCCGCAGCAAGATCAAAGGAGGACATGTAATAAATTATTGTGGAAGTCGTCTCAGTCCCTGCCCCTCCCGTCATTGCTCTGCACGTGTCATTTAAAATGCAATTCCCTTTGAATGGGCACAGAGCAGTTCTATTACCAGACAACTGTTTTTACTACTAGCAGTGGTTTAATGATTTTATGTCATCGCAATAATAGAAACATGACATTCCACTGTGACTACAGCTTGTATGAGTCTATTTTTGGAAAGCTGATTTTGTAGAGGACATGAAAATGTGCAACCTTGGTTCCTGTCCCCTTAGTGAACCTTGCATGACTTTCTGAAATGAGCGTGGTGACTTGAAGTCTCAAACAATGATGGTTCACATATAAAAACCCTTCTTTAGAGAAGGAGACTTGAGCCTGAATCCAATTTTCTCATCAGAGGAAGTATCCTTTTTGGAGTATTTCAATGCTTGAGTCCTTATTCTTGATAGGGAAGAAGTACACAAACAACAATAACGGAAGAACACATTCTTTCTCAGTGGAGGACACTGCCTCAAATCTTTCACAGACAAAGTTAAAGAGTCATAAACTCCCTCACTGTCCTTCACTCACATGTAAACACTATAACTGTCAGCACTTGACCCTTCACTGTCTTCTAATCTCAGACAAGTGATTCTCTCTTGCTTAAAGCCATCTCTACCATGTGTGTTCTTAATTCGCACCTCTGCTTTTTCTTGTAGGACCTTGATCCATTAGTGTTCTACTTTGCTCCTAGATTATCACCTTCCCCCTTGCTACTGGACCTCTCCTTTCAGTCTGTTAACACACCAAAATCCTTCCTTTACACACACACACATACACACACACACACACAAGACCCTCTGTCTATCCCTAGTCAATGACCCATTTTCTTTCACAACCAAATTACTTAAAATACTTCACATTTGCAGCCTCCCATTTTTAAAATTCCTGTTTTCTCTCTTGCTTCTGTAAATAAATAGGTGATCCTTCCTTGCCTTCTTGTTTCAAACAATATACTGCAAGCTTTTTCTTGTCTGTTCTTTCCCCTCTTCAACCCATGTCCACAGTCTTCTGCTCTCACCAATCTCCCCATATTGCTCAGGTAGGCTTCGTCAGTGACCTCATCAAATCCAGTGGTCAATATCAGTAATTTGAACATTTTGCTTGCATGTGAAACAAATGATACCTGCTTTCCCTTTTTAAAAATTCTCCTTTCTTTGGTTTCATGCTGCTGCATGAAATAAACTGTTTTATTTCTACCAGTTACCATATGTTTTCTCCAAATACTGGGCCATACACTTCACACTGTTAAGAAAAGTAGGGAATATTGTAATAGTGTATACATTTAAAAATCAAGCAACTGAAACATAAAGAAATTGAATAATTTTACTCAAGTTACCTAGTAAATGTGAGGAATGGGATAAGAACACAGCTTTATCTGACACCAATGTACATTTTAAAATTTGTTAATATGATAAATATTTAAAGCATACAGAAATATACCAATTGTCACAACTAAAAACTCTCATCTATCCAGAGATTTAACACATGTTAACATCTCGCTTAACAATTTGGACTAATTTAATTTTCCAGAACTGATGTATTAGAAAGAGCTAAAACCCAATGGCGGGGGAAGATGGTGGAAGAGTAAGACACAGAGATCAACTTCCTCCCCACAAATACATCAGAAATACATCTACACTTGGAACAGCTAATACAGAACACCTACTGAACGCTGGCAGAAGATCTCAGACCTCCCAAAAGGCAAGAAAGTCCCCACGTACCTGGGTAGGGCAAAAGAAAAAAGAATAAACAGAGACAAAAGAATAGGGATGGCCCTGCACCAGGGGGAGGGAGCTGTGAAGGAGGAAAGGTTTCTACACACTAGGAAGCCCCTTCGTGGAAGGAGACTGCAGATGGTTGAGGGGGGGAAGCTTTGGAGTAGCGGAGGAGAGCCCAGCAACAGGTGTGCAGAGGGCAGATTGGAGAGATTCCTGCACAGAGGATCTGTGCCGACCAGCTCTCACCAGCCGGAGAGGCTTGTCTGCTCGCCCACCGGGGTGGGCGGGGCAGGGAGCTGAGGCTTGGGTTTGGGGTTTCGGTCGGAGTGCAGGGAGAGGACGGGTTGGCGGCGTGAACACAGCCTGAAGGGGCTAGTGCACCACGGCTAGTCGGGAGGGAGTCCGGGAAAACGTCTGGAGCTGCTGAAGAGGCAAGAGTCTTTTTTTTCCCCTCTTTGTTTCCTGGTGTGCAAGGAGAGGGGATTAAGAGTGCTGCTTAAAGGAGCTCCAGAGACGGGTGCAAGCCACGACTATCAGCGCGGACCCGAGACGGACATGAGGCGTTAAGGCTGCTGCTGCCACCACCAAGAAGCCTGTGTGTGAGCACAGGTCACTATCCACACCTCCCTTCCGGGGAGCCTTGCAGCCCGCCACTGCCAGGGTCCCGGGATCTAGGGACAAATTCACTGGGAGAACGCACGGCATGCCTCAGGCTGGTGCAATGTCAATTCGGCCTCTGCCACCACAGGCTCGCCCTGCACTCCATACCCCTCCCTCCCCCCGGCCTGAGTGAGGCAGAGGCCCCGAAGTGGCTGCTCCTTTAACCCTGTCCTGTCTGAGCAAAGAACAGACACCCTCCAGTGACCTACACGCAGAGGCGGGGCCAAATCCAAAGCTGATCCCCGGGAGCTGTGCGAACAAAGAAGAGAAAGGGAAATCTCTGCCAGCAGCCTCAGTAGCAGCGGATTAAATCTCCACAATCAACTTGATGTACCCTGCATCTGTGGAATACCTGAATAGAAAATGAATCATCCCAAATTGAGGAGGTAGACTTTGAGAGCAAGACTGATTATTTTTTCCACTTTTCCTCTTTTTTGTGAGTGTGTATGTGTATGCTTTTTGTGAGATTTTGTCTGTATAGCTTTTTTTTCACCATTTGTCCTAGGGTCCTATCCATCCGTTTTTTGTTTTTTTACTTACATTTTTCTTTCTGAATAATTATTTTTTTATTTTAATAACTTTATTTTATCTTACCTTATTTTATTTTCCTTTATCCTCTTTCTTTCTTTCTACATTTTCTCCCTTTTATTCTGAGCCGTGTGGATGAAAGGATCTTGGTGCTGCAGCCAGGACTCAGTGCTGTGCCTCTGAGGTGGGAGAGCCAACTTCAGGACACTGGTCCACAAGAGACTTACCAGCTCCACATAATATCAAACAGCAAAAACCTCCCAGAGATCTCCATCTCAACACCAACACCCAGCTTCACTCAATGACCAGCAAGCTACAGTGCTGGAAACCCTATGCCAAACAACTAGCAAGACAGGAACACAACCCCACCAATTAGCAGAGAGGCTGCCTAAAATCATAATAAGGCCACAGACACCCCAAAACACACCACCAGACGTGGACTTCCCCACTAGAAAGACAAGATCCAGCCTCATCCACCAGAACACAGGCACTAGTCCCCTCCACCAGGAAGCCTACAAAACCCACTGAAGTAACTTTAGCCACTGGGGACAGACACTAAAAACAACGGGAACTACGAACCTGCAGCCTGCAAAAAGGAGACCCCAAACACAGTAAGATAAGCAAAATGAGAAGACAGAAAAACACACAGCAGATGAAGAACCAAGATAAAAACCAACCAGACCTAACAAATGAAGAGGAAATAGGCAGTCTACCTGAAACAGAATTCAGAATAATGATAGTAAACGTGATCCAAAATCTTGGAAACAGAATGGAGAAAATACAAGAAACATTTAACAAGGACCTGGAAGAACTAAAGAGGAAGCAAGTAACGATGAACAACACAATAAATGAAATTAAAAATACTCTATAAGGAATCAACAGCAGAATAACTGAGGCAGAAGAACGGAAAAGTGACGAGGAAGATAAAATAGTGGAAATAACTACTGCAGAGAAGAATAAAGAAAAATGAATGAAAAGAACTGAGGACATTCTCAGAGACCTCTGGGACAACACTAAATGCAGCAACATTCAAAATATAGGGGTTCCAGAAGAAGAAGAGAAAAAGAGACTGAAAAAATATTTGAAGAGATAATAGTTGAAAACATCCCTAATATGGGAAAGGAAATAGTTAATCAAGACCAGGAAGCACAGAGAGTCCCATACAGGATAAATCCAAGGAGAAACACGCCAAGACACATATTAGTAAAACTGTCAAAAATTAAATACAAAGAAAACATATTAAAAGCAGCAGGGGAAAAACAACAAATAACACACAAGGGAATCCCCATAAGGTTAACAGATGATCTTTCAGCAGAAATTCGGCAAGCCAGAAGGGACTGGCAGGACATATTTAAAGTGATGAAGGAGAAAAACCTACAACCAAGATTATTCTACCCAACAAGCATCTCATTCAGATTTGAGGGAGAAATTAAAATCTTTACAGACAAGCACAAGCTGAGAGAGTTCAGCACCACCAAACAAGCTTTACAGCAAATGCTAAAGGAACTTCTCTAGGCAAGAAACACAACAGAAGGAAAAGACCTATAATAACAAACCCAAAACAATTAAGAAAATGGGAATAGGAACATACGTATAGATAACTACCTTAAATGTAAATGGACTAAATGCTCCCACCAAAAGACATAGACTGGCTGAATGGATAAAAAAACAAGACCCATATATATGCTTCCTACAAGAGACCCACTTCAGACCTAGGGACACAAACAGACTGAAAGTGAGGGAATGGAAAAAGATAATCCATGCACATCCAAACCAAAAGAAAGCGGGGGTAGCAATTCTCATATCAGACAAAATAGACTTTAAAATAAAGACTATTAGAAGAGACAAAGAAGGACACTACATAATGATCAAGGGATCGATCCAAGAAGAAGATATAACAATTGTAGATACTTATGCACACAACATAGGAGCACATCAATACATAAGGCAAATACTAACAGCCATAAAAGGGGAAATCCACAGTAACACATTCATAGTAGGGGAATTTAACACCCCACTTTCACCAATGGACAGATCATCCAAAATGAAAATAAATAAGGAAACACAAGCTTTAAATGATACATTAAACAAGATGGACTTAATTGATATTTATAGGACATTCCATCCAAAAACAACAGAATACACATTTTTCTCAAGTGCTCATGGAACATTCTCCAGGAGAGATCATATTTTGGGTCACAAATCAAGCTTTGGTAAATTTAAGAAAATTGAAATTATACCAAGTATCTTTTCCGATCACAATGCTATGAGACTAGATATCAATTACAGGAAAAGATCTGTAAAAAATACAAACACATGGAGGCTAAAAAATACTTAAGAATGAAGTGATCACTGAAGAAATCAAAGAGGAAATGAAAAAATACCTAGACACAAATGACAATGGAAACACGATGACCCAAAACCTATGGGATGCAGCAAAAGCACTTCTAAGAGGGAAGTTTATAGCAATACAATCCCACCTTAAGAAACAGGAAACATCTTGAATAAACGAACCTTGCACCTAAAGCAATTAGAGAAAGAAGAACAAAAAAACCCCAAAGTTAGCAGAATGAAAGAAATCATAAAAATCAGATCAGAAACAAATGAAAAAGAAATGAAGGAAATGATAGAAAAGGTGAATAAAACTAAAAGCTGGTTCTTTGAAAAGATAAACAAAACTGATAAACTGTTAATCAGACTCATCAAGAAAAAAAGGGAGAAGACTCAAAGCAATAGAATTAGAAATGAAAAAGGAGAAGTAACAACTGACACTGCAGAAATACAAAAGATCATGGGAGATTATTACAAGCAACTCTATGCCAATAAAATGGACAACCTGGAAGAAATGGACAAATTCTTAGAAATGCACAACCTGCCAAGAATGAATCAGGAATATACAGAAAATATGAACAGACCAATCACAAGCACTGAAATTGAAACTATGATTAAAAATCTTCCAACAAACAAAGGCCCAGGACCAGATGGCATCACAGGCAAATTCTGTCAAACATTTAGAGAAGAGCTAACACCTATCCTTCTCAAACTCTTCCAAAATATAGCAGAGGGAGGAACACTCCCAAACTCATTCTATGAGGCCACCATCACCCTGATACCAAAACCAGACAAGGATGTCACAAAGAAAGAAAACTACAGGCCAATATCACTGATGTACTTAGATGCAAGAATCCTCAACAAAATACTAGCAAACAGCATCCAACAGCACATTAAAAGGATCATACACCATGATCAAGTGGGGTTTATTCCAGGAATGCAAGGATTCTTCAATATACACAAATCAATCAACGTGATACACCATATTAACAAACTGAAGGAGAAAAACCATATTTACATCTCAAAAGATTCAGAGAAAGCTTTCGACAAAATTCAACACCGATTTATGATAAAAAGCCTCCAGAAAGTAGAAAAGAGGGAAATTTCCTCAACAGAATAAAGGCCATATAAGACAAACCCACAGCCAACCCATCCTCAATGGTGAAAAACTGAAACCATTTCCACTAAGATCAGGAAGAAAACAAGGTTGTCCACTTTCACCACTCTTATTCAACATAGTTTTGGAAGTTTCAGCCACAGCAATCAGAGAAGAAAAGGAAATAAAAGGAATCCAAATCGGAAAAGAAGTAAAACTGTCACTGGTTGCAAATGACAAGATACTATACATAAAGAATCCTAAGGATGCCACCAGAAAACTACTAGATCTAATCAATGAATTTGGTAAAGTAGCAGGATACTAAATTAATGCACAGAAATCTCTGGCATTCCTATACACTAATGATGAAAAATCTGAAAGTGAAATCAAGAAAACACTCCCATTTACCATCGCAAAAAAAAAAGAATAAAATACCTAGGAATAAACCTACCTAAGGAGACAAAAGACCTGTATGCAGAAAAATATAAGACACTGATGAAAGAAATTAAAGATGATACAAATAGATGGAGAGATATACCATGTTCTTGGATTGGAAGAATCAACACTGAAAATGACTCTACTACCCAAAGCAATCTACAGATTCAATGCAATCCCTATCAAACTACCACTGGCATTTTTCTCAGAACTAGAACAAAAAATTTCACAATTTGTATGGAAACACAAAAGACCCCGAATAGCCAAAGCAATCTTGAGAAAGAAAAACGGAGCTGGAGGAATCAGGCTCCCTGACTTCAGACTATACTACAAAGCTACAGTAATCAAGACAGTATGGTAGGTACTGGCACAAAAACAGAAATATAGATCAATGGAACAGGATAGAAACAGGATAGAGATAAACCCAAATACATATGGTCACCTTATCTTTGATAAAGGAGGCAGGACTGTACAGTGGAGAAAGGACAGCCTCTTCAGTAAGTGGTGCTGGGAAAACTGGACAGGGACATGTAAAAGTATGAGATTAGATCACTCCTTAACACCATACACAAAAATAAGCTCAAAATGGATTAAAGACCTAAATGTAAAGCCAGACACTATAAAACTCTTAGAAGAAAATATAGGCAGAACACTCTATGACATAAATCACAGCAAAATCCTTTTTGACCCACCTCCTAGAGAAATGGAAATAAAAATGAAAATAAACAAATGGGACCTAATGAAACTCAAAGCTTTTAAACAGCAAAGAAACCATAACCAAGTCCAAAAGACAACCCTCAGAATGGGAGAAAATATTTGCAAATGAAGCAACTGACAAAGGATTTATCTTCAGAATTTACAAGCAGCTCATGTAGCTCAATAACAAAAAAACAAACAACCCAATCCAAAAATGGGCAGAAGACCTAAATAGACATTTCTCCACAGAAGATATACAGACTGCCAACAAACACATGAAAGAATGCTCAACATCATTAATCATTAGAGAAATGCAAATCAAAACTACAATGAGATATCATCTCACACCAGTCAAAATGGCCATCATCTAAAAATCTAGAAACAATAAATGCTGGAGAGGGTGTGGAGAAAAGGGAACAACACTCTTGCACTGCTGGCTGGAATGTGAATTGGTACAGCCACTATGGAGAACAGTATGGAGGTTCCTTAAAAAACTACAAATAGAACTACCATATGACCCAGCAATCCCAATACTGGGCATATACCATGAGAAAACCATAATTCAAAAGGAGTCATGTAGCAAAATGTTCATTGCAGCTCTATTTACAATAGCCAGGAGATGGAAACAACCTAAGTGCATCATAGGATGAATGGATAAAGAAGATGTGCCACATACATACAATGGAATATTACTCAGCCATAAAATGAAACAAAATTGAGCTATTTGTAATGAGGTGGATGGACCTAGAGTGAAGTAAGTCAGAAAGAGAAAGATAAATACCTCATGCTAACACATATATATGGAATTTAAGAGAAAAAATTGTCATGAAGAACCTAGGGGTAAGACAGGAATAAAGACACAGACCTACTAGAGAATGGACTTGACAATATGGGGAGGGGGAAGGGGAAGCTGTGACAAAGTGAGAGAGTGGCATGGACATATATACACTACCAAACGTAAAATAGCTAGCTAGTGGGAAGCAGTTGCATAGCACAGGGGGATCAGCTCGGTGCTTTGTGAGCACCTAGAGGGGTGGGAAAGGGAGGGTGGGAGGGAGGGCGACACAAGAGGGAAGAGATTTGGGAACATATGTATATGTATAACTGATTCACTTTGTTATAAAACAGAAACTAACACGCCATTGTAAAGCAATTATACTCCAATAAAGATGTTTTAAAAAAAATGAGTTAAAGCCCAATTTGTAATTCTCCACAATTTTACTCCTTTGCCAGAGGAAACCATTATACAGTAGAACAGCAGTCACCAACCTTTTTGGCACCAGGGACCAGTTTCATGGAAGACAATTTTTCCACAGACCTGGTGGGAGGATGGTTTCAGGATGATTCAAGCGCTTATTTTGCACTTTATTTCTATTATTATTACATTGTAATATATAAGGAAATAATTACAGAATGCACCATAATACTGACAGGGGGTAGAGCTCAGGTGGTAATGCAAGCAATGGGGAGCGGCTATAAATACAGATGAAGCTTCACTCGCTCATCCACTGCTCATCTCCTACTGTGCGGCCCAGTTCCTAACAGGCCACGGACCAGTATTGGGACCAGTACTGGGACCGGTTGGGGACCCCTGCTCTAGTGTGTCTCTATCTTTTACATTCAAAGTTTTTATCCTACTTTTAGATTGATACAGTCTTCTGTATTCCTCTCTCCTTTTCCTTATCTGGATATTAAATATTCTTTCTTTTCTGTTGGTGTTCACTCATAAATTTTAAACATATATACTTGTATTTATAGATAATCAATATGTCTAAGCTATTCTCAAACCAAATAAGCCTTTAGAATGTATTCACACTAAACTTCTTTCTGTAATCTACCACATTAAGCTATCTTGTTTGTGCCTATAAATACTTTGTTTAAAATGACCAAGAAATTAGTAATATACATCATCTATCATCTGTCTAACATCTATGTATCTATGTATCAATATGTTTTTTTACAGTACAAATTTGCTTACATTTATCTGTATGTTTATCAAGTATTTTCTAAACATCCCATCCTTATTATGGGAGGAGGGTGTTCAATTTCCTCTTACTGATGTTTTATGCTCTGTTTTTTTGACTTTGTTTTTTGGTGAAAATATATAAATTGTTAATTGCCACAGCATTTTTATGGGAATTTTTTAAATTTAGATTCACCCTAGAATTATACTTTGGCTAAGTATAAAATTCTAGGTTGACAAGTATTTCCATCCACCCTTTAAAGTTATTTCATTAGTCTTCTTGTCTCCATCATGACTGTGAGACATCTTCTATAATTCTAATTTTTATTCCTTTGATTGCAATAGATATTTCATCTTTGATTGCTTTCAAGACTTTTTTTTCTGATTGTGTGAGTTCTGAAATTTCAGTGCAATATATCTACGTGTAGATTTGTTTTTGATCATTCTGTCAAGGATATATTTTACTTGGTCATTATGAAGATTGATATCTCTTTTCAGTCCAGGAACAATCTGAGCCATCTTATCTTTCATTTTTCTCTATCCTCCTTTTCTAAAAATTATCTTGTTTGTTTTCTGTGGTATGTTATCTTCCTCATATCTTTACACCCATGATGCATGTCTGATTAATTTAATCAGATCTATTTCCAAGTTACTAACACTTATTTACATTTATCTACATTTTTACCAAATGTATTTGCTCATAATTTCCAAATCATGCAGCTCATTTCCCCACAGGACAAGATTGGAGTCCTTTGTCAAGTTTGGTGCCTGTGGTTATTTTTCTTCTTCTATCTATTTAAACTTTTACACATTTATTTTAATGTCTCCTCTGGCTAGTTCTATTATTTCTAGTTCTAGGGTGTGAATTCTATTTGTTGAATTTTCTGACTCTCTTTAACTATGGGTCCCCATAGGTGACCTGAATGTTTTAAGTAATCTTCGTGGAGAGTGTTATGGACTGAATTGTCTCCTCAAAATCCATATGTTAAAGCCCTAATCCCCAGTGTGACTGTATTTGGAGGTAGGTCTTTAAAAAAGTAATTAAGCTAAAACAATGTCATAAGGGTGGGGCATATATTCTCATAAGAGAGGATGAGTAAAGAGGAAGATGCACACATAGGACACCCCATGTAAAAACACAGTGAGAATGCAGCCACCTGAAAGCCAAGAAGAGAGACCTCACCAGAAACCAGAACTGCCAACACCTTGAATTTCCAGCCTCCCAGAACTGTGAGAAAAAAAAAAAAAAGTCTGTTGTTTAAGCCACTCAGTCTGTGGTATTCTCTTATGGCAGCCTGAGATGACTTACACAGAGGTATTTCAGCAGCCCCCCGTTTGCAGTAACACCCACTGAGTGCCAGTTCATATTCACTTCTTCATTGTGGTCATGGTTTCAAGAGTTTATATTAGAACTTTGTTAATTTCTCAACTTGCCAATCTCACATCACATAACTAATACAAATTTGGAACTCAAAAATTTGTTTAAAGCTGTTTCACCTTGCATGTTTCTCAGAAATGACTCATTTTCACTCATGGCTAATGGTCAGAATTTTGCTTTCAAAGATATAGTAGAATACCTTCCTGTCTCAAAGCTTTTCGCAGATAACACACATTCAGTCTCCTTGTGTGAGCAGCCCATGGCCTAGGCTTCCCTCTGAGGGTACTAAAATATCAGACCCAGCATTTAGGGTCTGTTTCCCAGTTCTGATAACTGGAAATGTTGGGCTTCTGACTATTAATCTTATCTTGAAATTTTTTCTTCACTCTGGAATCTAAGGAGTCCCTTTCTTGTTTTTTACCCTAAGTATTTCAAAAATACTTATTTCATAATCTGTTTGGAGTGGAAATAAAATTCTTCTGCATCAGCTTTATTTCAAATAATGACCAGATGTCTCTTATGTTCTTTGTATGTCATTATGCCATCTCTCCTGCCCCAAGATATCTCTGACTACCTATTATAACATGCAAAAGCTAATTTCTCTTTCTCTGCTTGACAGTGAAATATTTTCAGAGGTTCAGTCTCCTCTTCTGATGTTCTCATTGAACAAACTGGTCTATTTCCAATGTTACAAGTAACTCATTTTTGAAAATTCCTATTTGACATCTCATCCCCCACATTCAATGAAGAGGGAAATTCCTCCATCCAGCCATTTCACAGCAGCTACCATCAAATCCCACTTCAAGTGAGATAGTGCATCTTTTCAGGACTTTTAACTTGCACTATTTAATAATTAGCCAAATTGACATCCATGCCTCTAATCAGGTCTGTTCTCTTCTAGTTTTCTTTTGGCTGCCAGAGGTATTTTCATTCTTTTTAAAAAATAGCTAATCCATACTTACTCTTTGATTCCATGGATCTTTTCAATGGATTTCCTTTCCCTATAGAATAAAGTCCAAACTATTTAGCTTGCAAAACCAAATCTACATAATTGAGCCTTTGACTACTGGTCTAGATTTATTTCACACAGGGCTCCATACCACCACTTAGATCTCCAGTTCAATTAAGCCATTAGTAGTGTCATTTCCATGACTTTGCTCAAGTGATTTCCCCTGCCAGAAATAATTTCTCCTTGCCCCCTATCTTCCTCTGCAGCTCAACATCACTTTCTCAAAAATTTCAGTCTTTTCCAGGGAAAGTTGATGACATCCTTCTTTGTATCCCTGCCAGAAATACTTATCCTTGGTACTTATTATAATCTTAATTCCACTGATAATAATAACAAGACTCTCTTCTACCCTGAAATTGTGAGATCATTTAAGACATCGTTTCTCAAGCTCAGTGGTATTGATGTATTAGACCAGATAATTTTCTGTGTATGGGCTGTCCTGTGAATTGCGGGATTTTAAGCAGCATTCCTGACATCTAACTACTAGATATTAGTAGCTCCCACCCTTCACCAGACATGACAACCAAAAATGGCTCCAGACATTTTCAAATATCTGAGGGATGGGTGGTGGGGGCATAATCATCCCTGGCTGAGAACCGCTGCTTTAAGATAGAAAGCACATTTCCAAAGTCCTGTGTTCAAGGCAACAACATGCAGTCCAGAAATACTAGTTGACTGAATGAGTGCATGATGAATAAAAATATTTTAGTAATCAACAGACAGTATATAGATAGTTAGATAGATAGATATCTGTTACTATAAGTTACACTTTAAATAACTGAAACACCTAAAATATTTGACTTGCAAATTATACACTTGAATAATTCAGGGAGCTGAGTTTAAATAATATCAGAAGGACATAAGATTGACTATATACACGCATTTCATAGTGAAAAACCAAATGCCAAGTAAGAACAATTGGCGATTTTGTGAAATGGTTGCCAGTTCAAATTTATTTTGCCAAGGCTAATGTTTAGTTAAGTTGATATTTCTGACATGTATAAGAATTTTCATTGAATGAGCTTATGTTTGAATTTCAACAACTCTGCATTTAACCTGAAGGAAATATAACCTCCTGGGCAACTGTCAAAACAAGTGACAATGCTGACAAGGAGTCTCGGAGATAAAAGCTAAATTAGAAAAAAATTCATTACATTCCTTGACTGTTCTTTATTTTGGCTGTGTCACATGGCTTGTGGGATCTCAGTTCCCTGACCAGGGATTGAATCTGGGCCACAGCAGTGAAAGTGCTGAATCCTGACCAGTAGATCACCAGGGAACTCCTTTAATTGTTCTGCCTTTAGACATTTACCTAACAAATATTTAGAGAATGCTTAGAATGTACAAAATTATTGAAGAAAATAAAGATCTTTTTACCCCTGTTAGAAGAGATAATTCGTGCATGCAAATAATCTAAAGTGGAATCAAAAGGTTAAGAATGTTCAAGTGAAATAGCCATTCTTTTCATTTGGAAAAATCAAGGAAAGAATCATAGAAAACACAGCATGGAATTCTGGCCTTAGGTGGAAAAATAAGGTTATTAATATCATCATTATTTATAATAATATCAAAAAATAGAAAACTTTTAACATTAAATATCAGTTGAGGGGGAAGATGGCGGGAGAGTAAGATGCAGAGATCACCTTCCTTCCCACAGATACACCAGAAATACAGCTACACGTGGAACAACTCCTACAGAACACCTACTGAACACTGGCAGAAGACCTTAGACTTCCCAAAAGGCAAGAAACTCCCCACGTACCTGGGTAGGGCAAAAGAAAAAAGAATAAACAGAGACAAAAGGATAGGGACGGGAGCTGCACCAGTGGGAGGGAGCTGTGAAGGAGGAATGGTTTCCACACACTAGGAAGCACCTTTGCGGGTGGAGACGGCGGGTGGCAGAGGAGGAAAGCTTCCGAGTCGTGGAGGAGAGCACAGCAACAGGGGTGTGGAGGGAAAAGTGGAGAGATTGCTGCACAGAGGATTGGGGCCGACCAGCACTCACCAGCCTGAGAGGCTTGTCTGCTCACCCGCCGGGGCAGGCGGGGCTGGGAGCTGAGGCTCGGGCTTCAGTCAGAGCCAGGGAGAGGACTGGGGTTGGTGGCGTGAACACAGCCTGCAGGGGGTTAGTGTGCCACAGCTAGCTGGGAGGGAGTCCAGGGAAAAGTCTGGAGCTGCCGAAGAGGCAAGAGACTTTTTTTTCCCTCTTTGTTTCCTGGTGCGCGAGGAGAGGGGATTAAGAGTGCTGCTTAAAGGAGCTCCAGAGACGGGCGCGAGCTGCGGCTGAAAGCGCAGACCCCAGAGATGGGCGTGGGACGCTGGGGCTGCTGCTGCCACCACCAAGAGGCCTGTATGAGAGCGCAGGTCACTGTCCACACCCCCCTTCCAGGGAGCCTGTGCAGCCTGCCACTGCCAGGGTCCCGGGCTCCAGGGACGGCTTCCCTGGGAGAGCGCACGGCGCACCTCGGGCTGGTGCAACATCACGTCGGCCTCTGCCCCTGCAGGCTCGCCCTGCACTCCATACCCCTCCCTCCCCCAAGGCCTGAGGAGACAGAGCCCCCGAAGCGGCTGCTGCTTTAACACTATCCTGTCTGAGCGAAGAACAGACGCCCTCCGGTGACCTACATGCACAGGTGGGGCCAAATCCAAAGCTGAGAAGCGGGAGCTGTGAGAACAAAGAAGAGAAAGGGAAATCTCTCCCAGCTGCCTCAGAAGCAGTGTATTAAAGCTCCAGAATCAACTTGATGTACCCTGCATCTGTGGAATACATGAATAGACAACAAATCATCCCAAATTGAGGAGGTGGGCTTTGAGAGCAAGATTTATGATTTTTTCCCCTTTTCTTCTTTTTGTGTGTATGTGTATGATTCTGTGTGAGATTTTGTCTGTACAGCTTTGCTTCCACCATTTGCCCTAGGGTTCTGTCTGTCCGGTTTTTTTTAAATTTTTTTTCTTAATAATTTTTTTTTATTTTAATAACTTTATTTTATTCTACCTTTATTTTATTTTACTTTATCTTCTTTCTTTTTTCTCTTTCCTTCCTTCCCTCCTTTAGACAAAGAATCATCCCAAATTGAGGAGGTGGACTTTGAGAGCAAGATTTTTGATTTTTTCCCTTTTCCTCTTTTTCTGAGTGTGTATGTGTATGCTTCAGTGTGAGATTTCATCTGTATAGCTTTGCTTCCACCATTTTTCCCAGGGTTCTATCTGTCCGTTTTTTTTTAATAATTATATTTCAGTTTAATTATTTTATTATATTTTATCATACTTAATTTCATTTTACTTTATCTTCTTTCCTTTTTTCCTTCCTTCCCTCCTTCCTTCCCTCTTTCCCCCTTCCCTCCCTTCTTTCCTCCTTCCCTCCATTCTTTCTTTCTAGTTCCATTAATTCATTCTTTCTACTTTTTCTCCTTTTTATTCTGAGCCGTGTTGATGAACGGCTGTTGGTGCTGCAACCAGGAGTCAGTGCTGTGCCTCTGAGGTGGAAGAGCCAACCGCAGGACACTGGTCCAGAAGGGACCTCCCAGCTCCACATAATATCAAAGAGCAAAAACTTTCCAGAGATCTCCATCTCAACACCAGCACCCAGCTTCACTCAATGACCAGCAAGCTACAGTGCTGGAAACCCTAAGCCAAACAACTAGCAAGACAGGAACACAACGCCACCTATTAGCAGAGAGGCTGCCAAATATCATAAAAAGTCCACAAACACCCTAAAACACACCACCAAAGGTGGACCTGCCCACTAGAAAGACAAGATCCAGCCTCATCCACCAGAACACAGGCACTAGTCCCCTCCACCAGGAAGGCTACATAACCCACTGAACCTACCTTAGCCACTGGGGACAGACACCAAAAACAATGGGAACTACAAACCAGCAGCCTGCAAAAAGGAGACCCCAAACACAGTAAGATAAGCAAAATGAGAAGACAGAAAAACACACAGCAGATGAAGGAGCAACATAAAAAGCCACCAGACCTAACAAATGAAGAGGAAATAGGCAGTCTACCTGAAAAAGAATTCACTGATAGTAAAGATGATACAAAATCTTGGAAATAGAATAGACAAAATGCAAGAAACAGTTAACAAAGACCTAGAAGAACTAAAGATGAATCAAGCAACGATTACAAACACAATAAATGAAATTTAAAATAGTCTAGATGAGATCAATATCAGAATAATTGAGGCAAAAGAACGGAAAAGTGACGAGGAAGATAAAATAGTGGAAATAACTACTGCAGAACAGAAGAAAGAAAAAAGAATGAAAAGAACTGAGGACAGTCTCAGAGACCTCTGGGACAACATTAAACCCACCAACATTTGAATTATAGGGGTTCCAGAAGAAGAAGAGAAAAAGAAAGGGACTGAGAAAATATTTGAAGAGATTATAGTTGAAAACTTCCCTAATATGGGAAGGAAATAGTTAATCAAGTACAGGAGGCACAGAGAGTGCCATACAGGATAAATCCAAGGAGAAATATGCCAGGACACATATTAATCAAACTGTCAAAAATTAAATACAAAGAAAACATATTAAAAGCAGCAAGGGAAAAACAACAAATAACACACAAGGGAATCCCCATAAGGTTAACAGCTGATCTTTCAGCAGAAACTCTGCAAGCCAGAAGGGACTGGCAGGACATATTTAAAGTGATGAAGGAGGAAAACCTGCAACTAAGATAACTCTAACCAGCAAAGATCTCATGCAGATTTGATTGAGAAATTAAAACGTTTACAGACAAGCAGAAGCTTAGAGAGTTCAGCACCACCAAACCAGCTTTACAGCAAATGCTAAAGGAACTTCTCTAGGCAAGAAACACAACAGAGGAAAAGACCTACAATAACAAACCCAAAACAATTAAGAAAATGGGAATAGGAACATACATAACAATAACTACCTTAAATGTAAATGGACTAAATGTTCCCACCAAAGGACACAGATTGGCTGAATGGATACAAAAACAAAACCCATATATATGCTGTCTACAAGAGACCCACTTCAAACCTAGAGACACATAAAGACTGAAAGTGAGGGGATGAAAAAAGATATTCCATGCAAATGGAAACCAAAAGAAAGCTGGAGTAGAAATTCTCATATCAGACAAAACACACTTTAAAATAAAGACTATTAGCAGAGACAAAGAAGGACACTACATAGTCATCAAGGGATCGATCCAGGAAGAAGATATAAGAATTGTAAATATGTATGCATGCAACATAGGAGCACCTCAATACATAAGGCAAATACTAACAGCCATAAAAGGGGAAATCGACAGTAACACATTCATAGTAGAGGATTTAACACCCCACTTTCACCAATGGACAGATCATCCAAAATGAAAATAAATAAAGAAACACAATCTTTAATGATACATTAAACAAGATGGACTTAATTGATATGTATAGGACATTCCATCCAAAAAAACAAATACATATTTTTCTCAAGTGCTCATGGAACATTCTCCAGGATAGATCCTACCTTGGGTCACAAATCAAGCCTTGGTAAATTTAAGAAAATTGAAATCGTATCAAGTATCTTTTCTGACCACAATGCTATGAGACTAGATATCAATTACAGGAAAAGATCTGTAAAAAATAAAAACACATGGAGGCTAAACAATACTTAAGAACGAAGTGATCACTGAAGAAATCAAAGAGGATATCAAAAGATATCTAGACACAAATGACAATGCAGACACGACGACCCAAAACATATGGGATGCAGCAAAGTCAGTTCTAAGAGGGAAGTATATAGCAATACAATCCTACCTTAAGAAACAGGAAATATCTTGAATAAACAACCTAACCTTTCACCTAAAGCAATTAGACATAGAAGAACAAAAACACTCCAAAGTTAGCAGAAGGAAACAAATTATAAAAATCAGATCAGAAATAAATGAAAAAGAAATGAAGGAAATGATAGCAAAGATCAATAAAACTAAAAGCTAGTTCTTTGAGAAGATAAACAAAATTGATAAACCATTAGCCAGACTCATCAAGAAGAAAAAGAAGACTCAAATCAATAGAATTAGAAATGAAAAAGGAGAAGAAACAACTGACACTGTAGAAATACAGAAGATCATTAGAGATTACTACAAGCAACTCTATGCCAATAAAATGGACAACCTGGAAGAAATGGACAAATTCTTAGAAATGCACAACCTGCCAAGACTGAATCAGGAAGAAATAGAAAATATGAACAGACCAATCACAAGCACTGAAATTTAAACTGTGATTAAAAATCTTCCAACAAACAAAAGCCCAGGACCAGATGGCTTCACAGGCGAATTCTATCGAACATTTAGAGAAGAGCTACCACCTATGGTTGTCAAACTCTTCCAAAATATAGCAGAGGGAGGAAGACTCCCAAACTCATTCTACGAGGCCACCATCATCCTGACACCAAAACCAGCCAATGATGTCACAAGGAAAGAAAACTACAGGCCAATATCACTGACAAACATACATGCAAAAATCCTCAACAAAATACTAGCAAACAGAATCCAACAGCACATTAAAAGGATCATACACCATGATCAAGTGGGGTTTATTCCAGGAATGCAAGGATTCTTCAATATACGCAAATCAATCGTGATACACCATATCAACAAACTGAAGGAGAAAAACCATATGATCATCTCAATAGATGCCGAGAAATCTTTTGACAAAATTGAACACCCATTTATGATAAAAACCCTGCAGAAACTAGGCATACAGGGAACTTTCCTCAACATAAGAAAGGCCATGTATGACAAACCCATAGCCAACATCATCCTCAATGGTGAAAAACTGAAACCATTTCCACTCAGATCAGGAACAAGACAAGGTTGCCCACTCTCACCACTCTTATTCAACATAGTTTTGGAAGTTTTAGCCACAGCAATCAGAGAAGAAAAGGAAATAAAAGGAATCCAAATTGGAAAAGAAGAAGTAAAGCTGTCACCATTTGCAGATGACATGATACTATACATAGATAATCCTAAAGATGCTACCAGAAAACTACTAGAGCTAATCAATGAATTTGATAAAGTAGCAGGATACAAATTTAATGCACAGGAATCTCTGGTATTCCTATATACTAATGATGAAAAATCTGAAAGTGAAATCAAGAAAACACTCCCATTTACCATTGTAACAAAAAGAATAAAATATCTAGGAATAAACCTACCTAAGGAGACAAAAGACCTGTATGCAGAAAATTATAATACACTGATGAAACAAATTAAAGATGATACAAATAAATGGAGAGATATACCATGTTCTTGGATTGGAAGAATCAACATTGTGAAAATGACTCTACTACCCAAAGCAATCTACAGATTCAATGCAATCCCTATCAAACTACCACTGGCATTTTTCTCAGAACGAGAACAAAAAATATCACAATTTGTATGGAAACACAAAAGACCCTGAATAGCCAAAGCAGTCTTGAGAACGAAAAATGGAGCTGGAGGAATCAGGATCCCTGACTTCAGACTATACTACAAAGCTACAGTAATCAAGACAGTATTGTACAGGCACAAAAACAGAAAGAAAAATAAATGGAACAGGATAGAAAGCCCAGAGATAAACCCACATACATATGGTCACCTAATCTTTGATAAAGGAGGCAGGAATGTACAGTGGAGAAAGGACAGCCTCTTCAATAAGTGGTGCTGGGAAAACTGGACACGGTCATGAAAAAGTATGAGATTAGATCACTCCCTAACACCATCCACAAAAATAGGCTCAAAATGGATTAAAGACCTAAATGTAAGGCCAGAAACTATCAAACTCTTAGAGGAAAACATAGGCAGAACACTCTATGACATAAATCACAGGAAGATCCTCTTTGACCCACCTCCTAGAGAAATGGAAATAAACACAAAAATAAACACATAGGACCTAATGAAACTCAAAAGCTTTTGCACAGCAAAGGAAACCATAAACAAGACCAAAAGACAACCCTCAGAATGGGAGAAAATATTTGCAAATGAAGCAACTGACAAAGGATTAATCTCCAACATTTATAAGCAGCTCATGCAGGTCAATAACAAAAAAACAAATAACCCAATCCAAAAATGGGCAGAAGACCTAAATAGACATTTCTCCAAAGAAGATATACAGACTGCCAACAAACACATGAAAGACTGCTCAACATCATTAATCATTAGAGAAATGCAAATCAAAACTACAATGAGATATCATCTCATACCAATCAGAATGGCCATCATCAAAAAATGTAGAAACAATAAATGCTGGAGAGGGTGTGGAAAAAATGGGAACACTCTTGCACTGCTGGTGGGAATGTGAATTGGTACAGCCACTATGGAGTACAGTATGGAGGTTCCTTAAAAAACTACAAATAGAACTACCATATGACCCAGCAATCCCACTACTGGGCATATACCCTGAGAAAACCATAATTCATAAAGAATCATGTATCAAAATGTTCATAGCAGCCCTATTTACAATAGCCAGGAGATGGAATCAACCTAAGTGTCCATCATCCGTTGAATGGATAAAGAAGATGTGGCACACATATACAATGGAATATTACTCAGCCATAAAATGAAATGAAATTGAGCTATTTGTAATGAGGTGGATAGACCTAGAGTCTGTCATACAGAGTGAACTAAGTCAGAAAGAGAAAGACAAATACCTTATGCTAACACATATATATGGATTTTAAGAAGAAAAAAAAATGTCATGAAGAACCTAGGGGTAAGACAGGAATAAAGACACAGACCTGGGCCTCCCTGGTGGCGCAGTGGTTGAGAGTCCGCCTGCCGATGCAGGGGATACGGGTTCATGCCCCGGTCTGGGAGGATCCCATATGCCGCGGAGTGGCTGGGCCCGTGAGCCATGGCCGCTGGGCCTGCGCATCCGGATCCTGTGCTCCGCAACGGGAGAGGCCACAACAGTGAGAGGCCCGCATACCACAAAAAGAAAAAAAAAAAAAAAAAAAAAAGACACAGACCTACTAGAGAATGGACTTGAGGATATGGGGAGGGGGAAAGGTAAGCTGTGACAAAACGAAAGAGAGGCATGGACATATATACACTACCAAACGTAAGGTAGATAGCTAGTGGGAAGCAGCCGTATAGCACAGGGAGATCAGCTCGGTGCTTCATGACCACCTGGAGGGGTGGGATAGGGAGGGTGTGAGGGAGATGCAAGAGGGCGGGGATATGGGAACATATGTATATGTATAACTGATTCATTTTGTTATAAAGCAGAAACTAACACACCATTGTTAAGCAATTATAGTCCAATAAAGATGTAAAAAAAATAAATAAATAGAAATAAAAACTAATATATATATATATATATATATATATATATATATATATATATATATTTCAGGTGAATCACTAGGTCCATTTGAAAATTTTAGTTCTGAAATCTGCAATAAAATACAAGACTATGTGTCCTACTTAAATAATAACATTAGGACATTCAGAATATTGCATTCAGTTTGAGTTAACAGAGGACTCAAATGTAAATATTACATAAGGATCAAAGCCTAGAAGAAAACACATGGCAATGTTAAGGAGTATTTCTGGATTGCAGGACTGGCAGGGGGAATATTACTTCTGTTCTAGATATCTCAGTAGTATAAATTTATCTTCCATAGCTGTATATTATTTTATATATGCACAAATGATATGCTATACAAAGTTTTGTTCTTTGAATCTACTCAGGTTTGAGATTAAAGAAAGGTTTTCCTTTATTTTACTTACCACATATTCATATAATTCTGACAGAAGTTTCAAATACCACAAGGGAAAAATATTCTGTAAAATTTTATTTCTATACTTGGCTAAATGGTTGTAGATTGTGACTTAGTAAAGTGTGTAAATTTAAGAAACATAAATTTGAAATCTGCCATGTTGAAATTGTCATAGTCTTCCCTCTGTCCCTTAAAATTTAATTCTTAAAAAGCACTCACTCTTCTACTTACCAACAAAAACTCTGATTACAAATTGTGTTAGAAGATTTAAAAAGCAGTAGAAAAGTAGACCAAATATACAAAAGCTTAAATCCCTCATCTTCCAGGAAGACGTTGGTGTAACTGGAGTCTATACGGATATCATCCTTATTTGGATGATTCACAACATCCTTCTCTTATATCGTAGTTATATGTGTAAATGTTCTGCCTCCCAGTGGAGTTCCTTAAATATCCATATGGAATCTTTTACTTTTTTGGTTCAACCCCCTTGAGAGCCAAATGCATGCTTAGGTACTATCTAAATATAGGAATTAATAAATGTGCAAATAGCCAGTCCCTTGTAAACAGTAGTCATTTAATAAATATTTGAAGGAACGTATTCACAGAGGAAAAATACATTGGTCACAGAAATGACAAAAGTTAATAAAAGAAAGTAATATAAACTTTCAGCATAATCTGGAATTATAACTACACCAGTATATTACAGACCTAAATTTCTTTCTCCAGGATTTAGCCTTCTCAAAAAATTTTGTCCAGAGACTTTTAATGTTAAAGGGAAAAAAGGCTGATTAGTTGGACTCCAACCTTTCCGAACAGATACCATGCCGAACATGCCCTGGCCTTGAGATGTATGTAATTGCTTTTCTCTCTGCATGAACAGTATTCCCCGGATTATCATAGTATTTGCCCTTACATTTCCTCAGGTTTCTGCTCAAAGGTCATTTCTTCAGAAAGGTGTATTCTGCCTACTCTATTAAAAACAAAAACAAAAAATAAAAGCACTCTCATCAATTTTTATCTACTTACCTTCTTTTTAATAGAAAGCTGATGTCTAACAATATGTAGTTCCCTATTTATTTGTGATTTAGTTCTTTTCCTAAATTTATGCTAACAGGAGCCCAGGAGCCTTATCTGTTTTATGCACTGTGCATCTCGACCTCTTAGAATACTGCCCAATACATAGTCTGTGCTCAGTAGATATGTACTGAAAGATGAGCGAATGAATCAATGTACAAATTAACACAATGGTGACTTCTTCTATCATATTGAACTCTAGGACATAGATTTTAATGCGTCCATTATAACCCCCATCTTGACATTCTTTATAATTTTAATTTTTTATTGTATTTCTTCACTCTGTTCCATGTTTCCATGCTATCTATATTTTTGCTTTTCCTGTGTTTTGTTTTGTTTTTGCTATCCATAACTGCAAAAACAATAGCAACAGAAAACAATCTCTATATCTTATTGTCTTACATTATTTTTTTCTGAAAATTCTCCTACATAACACTATCTTAAGTTTGGGGAATATTTAATTCTCAACATGCTGTACTATTGACATTTTTATGTTGCTGGCTAGTATTTTCTTATGACCTTGAGCAAGAGTCTTCCTGAAACTATCTGTTAAAAAAAGAGGAAACTACTCTACCTTGCAGGTTTGTTGAAAGTATTTTTTGAGATAATGATTTCATGTAAATCCCCTAACCTGGTGGTTCTCATCTGCTATGCCATAATCATGTAGAAAATGCTGTCCTTCATTGCCAAGAATGATTCGTCTAGCGAGGAAGGCAGTGATTGCCTGAGGACATGAGACTGAAAGGTAGATGTACAGACACTAGTTTTTTGCTTTTGTTTTTCCTATTTGCTACTTAACTTTTGCAGCATTTACATTATTTCTAAGATAAGATTTGGAATCTGTGTGAATACTTGAATTAGAAATAATAACCTTACAACTGGGTTTCTTCTTTATCCTTTAAAGCTTTACACTTGTTACCTGGGCTTATCAATGGGTTTTTGACAAATTTCTCTATATTTGCTGTTCCTCGAATACCCATACTCTCCCCATGGGGGCTTTATGAGTACTGCTCCCTTTTCTTGGAATGTTCTTCTCAGATATCCATATGGCTTGCTCCTTCATGACCTTGTGGTCTATCATCATGTCACCTTAACAATGAGAAAACTTAGCCATTTCCATTCCCCATCCCAACACTTCCTCTCTCTTCCCTTCCCTTCTTTTTCTCCTTATCATTACAATCATCGGAAATATTACACATATAGCTATGTTTTAGCCTAACTTTCACCCATCCACACAGCAGACAATAAGCTTCACGAGGATAAAGACTTTACTGCTGTAACACCAGCTTCTAGGACAGTGCTGGAAAGCTAAGAGCTATTTAATAATAATTTGTTGAATGAATGAAAGCATGAAATAAATGCTAGTTAAGTACCAAGAATGGGAACTAAAACTGCCACAAACACAAAAGCCATCACTGCTCTCAGAGAGATTCCAATATGGTGGGAGGTTAGATATTGAACAATTACAAACATGATGGATTCACAGGCTTAATCCAAATATGCTAAAGGACAGTATGATATCTTCAATTCAGGCTATCTTCCCCCAGATGTCCAGGACTTGAAGTATTCACATGAAATGAAGGTACAGGTAGAGAGAACTATGAGAGGAAGGTGGAAGAAATGTTGAAAAATGTTTGTCTCAGTCATGGTGGGAAAAACAAACAAAGATTCCTCCCCCATTTAAGGATGTAAGGGATATCGTTCATATGTAGGAAGGGAGAATATTTAAACTAATGAACAGATGAGCCTGTTAGTAAAGAAATATGAGAGCTAGAAACCCATATTTCTCATATATTAGCTCGGTGACCTCAGCAAAGTACTTGAACTCTCTCATATATCAACGTTTTAATTGGTAAAATGAAGATAAAGAAACCTCCTTATGCTTCTGAAATTATAACATGAGAACATTGAGGTAATATATTTAGCACAGTTCTTAAGCACACGTGAACTATTAGTGCTATTATTTAGTAGATTATTATTTTTATAGATACCACCTGCTTTAAAAATAGATTTGAGAAAAGGAAAATGAAAGGACAAATTTAATGCTATTATAATCAAGATGAAAAATATGAGACAAGGAATGACGGGTGATGAGGTAAATATTCCAGTTGGCTGTCCTATAACCATTTCCTCTTCTGTCTCTCTAATAGAATCTAGAATTGGTATGGGACAATGTGCCTGGCTCCATTTCCCAGGACCCCCTACAGGTAGGAGTGACTATTTAATTAAGTTCTAGCCAATGGAATAGAGGTAGAATTTTCTGGCTGAAACTTCTCAAAAAGCACTTTAAAAAAAATGGGGGGGCTTCCCTGGTGGCGCAGTGGTTGAGAGTCTGCCTGCCAATGCAGGGGACACGGGTTCGTGCCCTGGTCTGGGAGGATCCCACATACCGTGGAGTGGCTAGGCCCGTGAGCCATGGCCGCTGAGCCTGCGCAATCGGAGCCTGTGCTCCTCAACGGGAGAGGCCACAGCAGTGAGAGGCCCGCATACCGCAAAAACGAAAAAAAAAAAGGGGGGGGGGACTGGCTCAGCTTAATTATGACTTTTACCTCTTATCCTTCTACTACCTTCTTCCTGGAATACAGGCAGGTCAGTGGAGCTTTATCATCTATCTACTAACCATGGGGTGACTTCAAATATGGAAGCCCTGAACTAAGAATATCAGAGAAGAAAGATAGAAAGAGCCTGAGTCTCTGATGGTATCAAGGAACTATGTCAGCCTAAACTGCCACCTCCTGATTCCTCTTTTTTTTTTTTTTTTTTTTGCGTTACGTGGGCCTCTCACTGTTGTGGCCTCTCCCGTTGCGGAACACAGGCTCCGGACGCGCAGGCTCAGCGGCCATGGCTCATGGGCCCAGCCGCTTGGCGGCACGTGGGATCTTCCTGGACCGGGGCATGAACCCGCGTCCCCTGCATCGGCAGGCGGACTCTCAACCACTGCGCCACCAGGGAAGCCCCTGATTCCTCTTTAAGGGGAGTTTGGCTACTTCTTGTTTAAACACTTCTTAAATCTCTGCTTCTTACAGCTAAACAGAATTTTAACTGACAGAGGTCAGATGATTATCCCAAATAATGAGAAAAGAGTCTAAGGCAACCTCTTGCACTTATATATAACTGAACTGTTAACTTCCCAATAGCCACGGAAAAAACAGTGAAAAGGGACCCATGAAAATTATAAAGCTCTTATGAACTAATACAAAAATGAAGTCCAAATCTAGGTACTGCTAAAAGTATTCCAGTCATTAGAATTCAAAAGAACCATGTTATGCGTTTTTATGTAGAAGAAGCATGTATTTTATTTGTATATTTGATAGTTTTTTTGAAGATATAAATTGATCCTTATGTGTTTGTTTCTTATAGTGACCTTTGACAAAAATAAAAATGTTGAATGTTATAGTTGGACTATGAGAACACTGCTATGGAAAAGGCAAACACACATTGTTTTCTAAATGGTTGACGTAATTTAGAAATAGAAATTAAAGAACATAGAGGAAAGAAGAGTTGGCATAAAATCTTGCGTTCTTCCAAAATGAATCATTGCTGCCGAGCTGCACATGGAAGCTAAATAGAAATAATTTTGATGTTGACATTTTTGTAAAGTATCTGAAACACAAGTATGATTTTAGTAAATAAAAGGTGACCCATTTACTTTCTATTTTGGAAGTGAAGTGGCAACATTCAGTTATAAAATTAAAGCGCTTGCTCAGAAAGAGGGTTAACCACATATACCCCAAGGTGAACCCAAAGAATTACTGCAGTTAGGAAGAAGACACTTAATAACCAGTAGTTTGGAGCTAACTCAAATGTTTTAATAAATACTTAAATGGAAGTCATAGAGATCAGCACCCTAGAGCATGGAGAAGACTAGCCTATATGCTTTCCAGAGTAGAAACCACCATGTGCTCATCCTGACCAACAAAAATCATTTTTATTGGGCTCATGTATACCAACTCAATTATCTATTATTGTCAGCTTAGAGAACTACTGGAGAATCAGTGCCCAGGTATGGAATACTAAAATAAGAAACAGGGGAATGTCAACTGTGCACTCAAATGATGCTCTGCTAGTTAAGAAAGGGAGATTTTTGCAAGGGAAAGGTGTTCTCTGTTAAATATGGGAAGCAAGGGAATTCAGAATAAAAAAGCTGACAGAGACAGGGCAGCCTTAATTTACATGTCAGCTATAATATCTGCCTTATAAGACTATTTACTTGGTAACTCAATGACATTCCTTAAACTAGTTACCGTAGCAACTGTCACATGACACATCAGGCTCCAAGACACAGAACACCTTCCTGCAGGAAACAAAAGCACCATCAATGTCTCAGAGGAGCATTACCATTTTGAGGAATGCCGGTGGTGTGAAGGAAAGGTGTTAGCACTGATTCACTGTGATTTTTTAAAATTTCTACATTCTGGTAGAGTGTCAACACTGCTTTCAATATTCTTTTCTCTCCCATTTATCACTTCACTGTCTTTTTAAAAAAATGTTCATTGCCTAAATATTAACTTTCCGTTAAAGCTGCTAGAAAGCTTCCCACAAACCAATCCCAACCTACCTTAACAATTTGGTTTTCGAAAGAAATCCCTTCAAGAATTCTAGAGTTTAAAGTTTTGTTTACATGATGACATGGATCATTGGTGTCATTGTGATGTTTTGTCAAAATTGTAAATGTTTTGGTTCCAACCCAGACCAATTAAGTTAGCATATTTGGGGTGAGATGTAGAAATTTGTATTTTTGGAAATTTAAACTAGTGGTGTGTTTTTTATGAGTTTTATTTCCTTACCTTTGTTTCTTTGCTATGCTTTTCCTCACCTTAAATACCCCTCCTTAACTCCAAACATATAAATAGCACCAGCTACTCATGTCTTAGTTCAACTGTCACTTTCTCAAAAAATAATTGTCCATTTCTCACCAACAAGTTATAAATTCCACTACTTTGCTACTTCTCTAATTTTTTCAAATTCCTACTTTATGTTAAACAGTGTATTAGACACATTAATACATATATATATATATATATATATATATATATATATATATATATATTAGTGATCTCTCTCTGCACTCCCATTGGACTTTGTATAGCTTTTTATTATAATTTCTTCCACTGCTTAGGCTTCTCTGAGGATAGAGATGATATCTATTCAATGTTTGTGTCCAAGTGTCTGAAATATATAGTTGTCAACAAATGCTTATTTCATTGGCCTAATGAAATTTTTATTAGGCCAAATCTCATTGGCCTAATAAAAATGAAATTTTATTTCATCTCTCTACCCTTTTCTCATACTTATTCCATTTCAACCACGATGACCTTCCTGCTATGCTTTCAACTCCAGGCCTTTGAACTGGCTATTCCTTCTACCTGGACTCTCTCCTCCCAGGTAGACACAGGGCTCCCTTTCTCACTTGCCTCAAATGTCACCCTCTTACTGAGACCTGCCCTAGCCATTCTACTGCAAACTGAATATACATATTCCATCCTGTTTACTCTGTTTTATCTTTTATTTTTAATATAATTAACTTATTACATAATTTTTTTGTTTTTCTTTTCCATCCCACTAGAACATGAGCTCCAAGATCAGAAATTTTTGTCTGTTTTGTACCTTGCTATATCTCCAGTACCTAGAACAATATCTTGTACAGATATTTGTTGATTAAATGAAGGAATGAGTGAAAAATTGTTCATCTATTCTTCTTTTCATCCTTCCATCCAAACATCTCTATTAATTGATGACTGTTAGGCACAATTCTAGTTGCCAGAATCCTCTTAATGAATTTTGAAACCTCAGAACCTCACACAATGATATCCATTCTGGCCATTAAAAATGTGACCATATGAAACGATTAATCTTATAAGTTAATAAAAGGCAGGTAGCTATTTTTAAAAAATGAAATATCAAAATTTAGACTATAAACATTTGTATTACTTCAAAAGTGTGTCCTTGAAATCAGTCTTGTGTTGGCACAAACAAAAAAGAAAAATAGAACACTTTAGATTTTTGGATATCATGAGATTTGCAGGCTCTTAGGCTAAATTAGCTCTGGTTGCCTAAAGGATGTCTTAGGTAACTGCATCTATCCCCAAGCATTACTGCATCTAATTTCTGATGCCATGCTTTGGGGGAAATACAAAGAAATCAGAAAAATGCAGACAGCCCCTATCACAATGATAAAATGCATGAGTACCCCAGACTGTGAGACAGAGCAATTGAATTAGAAACATACAGCCTGGAAAACCAGATTCTTTGAGGGGGAGGTTTCTCCTCTGTAAATATTTAAGGAGAGCAACAAAGAGTTAGAGGCTATTATTCTAATTGTGTAATGGAACACTGTTTTAAAAGCACTCTAGCTTTATATATGTGAGAATCTGTGTTAAGTAAGACTGTCTTTGTCTTTTCACTTCTGGGGAAAACTAGAGTTAGAAGACAAAAATAATTTCTCCAAGTCACTGTTTGGCCTAAGTGGATTCTTAACTGACGCTAGTGGGGAGCACGAAGGCCCCAGCATGGGGAGGATCTCTTTGCTGAGTAACTGGGATGGAGAGCGTCCTACTTTTCTTGGAGACAGTATAAGGTAGTTAAGGAAATGGCAGGCTATGCATGGTGTCATTGTGGGGGACACGGGCACAATAAAAAACGTTCAAGTTTTTGAGAAACCACAGTAAACATGGGACTTTATTCTCTTTAGATTGGAAACAGTCTCAAAAATGTATGCACTGAGATCCACTGTCTGTTCCATAACCATTGGCAGGGAAGCTTAAAGGAGCCATTATGTTGCTGTAGAGAGCCAAGGACTAAAAGTCACGAGACCTAGGTCTTTGCCCAGGTGGTATAATGACCTTGTTTTTCAAGCTACAGTAAGTTAACTTCTGTATAATTCACTTTTCTAAGCTACTAAATGGGGTGAGTGGTTACCCCAAATACCTTATAGTTGATAATGGTGAACAGAGTCTCTTTAAAATGAGAAAGTACATGGGAGAATCAAATTTTTTCCCCAAAATGAAGCATCATTCAAATGCCTATTTAATTAGAGTAGATGTCTGCTGCTACCCAGGAGGAATAGACACTTCTCTAAAATCCACCATATCCTGAAGTTCAAATCTCCCAAGAGGCGTTCCCCAAAATGACCAATTCATTCTTTAGAAGTAATACTTTCCAGCAGGGGCTGATCTTAAATATGACCATGCATCATGCTGAGTTTAGACAATATGGATAAAGAAAGATTGAGTCTAGGCATGCATCCAGGTCAAAAGTAGGTGTATATGAGAGAGTAGTAGGAAGGCAAGAGAGGTGGAATATACAGGGATGACTGACAAGTCAGTGGGGAGTCAGGAATTTGAGGACGAGAAATGATGGAAGGATCAGAGGGCATGAGGGACGGGATATAAAAACTGAAGAGTTTTGGGGAGCTGAAACATTTTGCCAACACCTGCGCTATCACGCTAGAGGATGATCATGATAATGGAAACGATGGTTGATTAGACTTTTCCGGAAAGCTTTATAGGTACCACTTTTCTTTGGGCAGAACTCAGATGTGTTTGATCTCAGCTTTGTTCCTCTCTCCCTCCTTCTTCTATCCAATATGTGGAGAGGATCTTTCCAAAGGAAGAAATGACCCCTATTTTCTCAGACGTGCTCAGTGTGGCCACAGTCAGAGAAAGGGAGAGTGAGCCTCTTCACTTACAGTAGGACTTCCTCAAATATTCCAGATTAAAGTCCCTAACAAACGGTTGTTTTGGCTCCGTTACATCAATGCCCATATTTGGCTAGTAAGGAAAGAGTTGTTTCAATCTGTCTCAACTTTATTATTTTCTTTGGCTAACTTTCTCACAAATCATCTAGTCCTAAAGCATAACCATTTCTCTTTTCCAGGATCGTTCCAGGGAGAAGCTGTTCTGATTTAACTCTCTAAGATGTAGTATTTTGCCTTTTTCAAGCCACCCCATTTAAAAGTATGACACTTTCAGGTTGGTACAGTACCAGAATAAAAATAAGGACACCACTTTGATTTTTTTTTTCTTAACTATACCTATAACAGTAGCTATTGAATTATTATCCCCAGGGTACAACCACTTTTTTGGGCCAAGTCTAAATTTTTCATGCACTTTCTACCATATTCTAGTTTTTTCTGTATGTATTTTCATCTTTCCTTTGCAATTTTTCATGAGAGAATCACACTCAGTTACTCCACAGGCATGCACTCAGTTAGCTGAGCTACCTGTAGAGGAAAGTCGAAGGAATGCAAGAGATATACAGCACCTATAAAATGCAGAAAAATCTAAAGGGTCAGATACTTCATCTACTAAGAACTCATATATCTTGTACACTTATTTGTCAAGTATAACATGAAGAAGCAAGTAAAATAATAGGAATTACCAATTATTAAGCACCATATAAGTAATATTTTTGATCATATACAAGGTATTAATGTTCTATCTATCTATGTATCTATCTATCTATGTATCTATCTATCTGTCTATCTCTTTATTACTTCATCCCTGAGCTTAAACATCACCTTGGGGGGAAGCAATTTACTATTAGTCCTATTTTATAGATGAAGTGTTGAGACAAACTGCTATTATGTAGCATTTCAATTCCAATTATAAGAACAAGCTATACCTAGTATATCATACATCACTATGCAGATATTAATATATATTTGTAAAATTTCAATTCATTGTATTTATTTAATACTATTTTTCATTATATCCACAGTTAACTATCTTGGTTTTTCTTACATATAAAATACAGGATGAGTTTAACAATGGGTCCTGTGAAAGAACAAAATAGACCTGTCCTTGTTTTCAGAAAATAAAAACATATTCTGTCAAAAATTATGGCCCTATGCTAGCCTCAAAAAGTGCCTATACTGAAGCAACAAAGTTGATGTCAAATCACTTTGATATCTGATTAACTGTGTTTCCTAAACATCTCTGACCCTCTTAAGTAAAATTATCCTTTAGCTCATGATTCAGTGATTCTTTATTATCCTGATGCATAGGTATTCAAAGTCACTCACTATAAAAGGAGGAAGCAAAAACATCACTCTTTAGAATTATTTAGTCATTTTACTCCTTTTAACAGTTTCCACATGCAATATCTTGTTTAAGCTAAAAGAGCAACTATCGGAATAGAAATGTATTTCAGTATTTTCACCTTTTTGGGTTTGTTGTCGTTGTTGTTCAAGTTAAAGGATAAAAGCACAGGTGTAATTGCCATCTATACTCTCGTTGTTTGCAGATACTCTCGTTGCTTTTCAATATTCTTTCCTTCCTTAATATTAAAAGACTAATTTTTAGCTAGGCCCATTGCTGCCTAAGTATAAAAATGGTATTCCTCTCTCACTCTTCCTCACAGTTATGTGTAGCCATATGACAAAGATATAAGATGCATGTGACTTCCTTGAAACTACCCTGAAAGTCAGTGGGGACCTGTCTTTCTTAACTACTTTCTATATCATGCTGCCTGGAGGTGGATGAGATGGCTGGAGTTCTAGCAACCATCTTAGGTCACGAAGATTAGAAGCACAGCCTAGAGATGATGGATCAGTGAGCCAGAAAAAGACAGGATTTCTGAAAGAATTGGGAGAGCTGCTTTATCAGCACTGGACTACTGATATTTGGATTTGAATTTTGATGACTAACATACATAAGGCTTCAGCCTTATAACAGCACTGCAAGGTAGGCATTAATATCTCTATTTTACAGAAAAGAATATAAAGTTCCAGGGATTTTAAGTGATTGACAGAAGGACACAACAAAATCCAAGGTTTAGAATCACATTTCCTAGTATAGCTCCAGATGGCTTTCTATTAAATAATGCCTCCTATAAATTTTCCTATTTACCAAACTAGAGGGTACTCTATTTAATTAGATACCCTCAGTTTATGTCAGGTTATGAGAAGAGAATGGACAATTCCACTAACAAGGTCAAATTGAATGATTTTAAGAATTTAGTGGACTTCATTTCATGTCAACATGCTATTTGCAAGAAACTCTTCTATTACATTACTTTTTAAAAGAGAGAAAAAAGGAGAAGAATAAAAAAAAAGAACACTTTTAAAGTGTCAAACATTGGACATCCTTAACTACCTGGAAACTTGTAAACCTGGACATAAACAAATAGAAAGAGATGCAATATCCTTTACACCAGGAGAAACAGAGTCCCATTTTATTGGTTGTGGGAGACATTTTTCTAAAAGTTTAGCAAGTAACAGCTGTTTCAGAAAAATGAAACAAAGAGTGGATTGCAGCCAACGAAGGCTGTCATAGTTACTGATGCTGAAATAACAGTGAGGGTTTTGAATGCAGTTATGAAGCCAAAGAGCAATGATAAAAAATAAAGATAGTAATTTTATCAAGAGCAAGAAAACAGCAGAGGAGAGCATCTTACACTGTTTGAATTATAAATGTTTCTTCCTGGTTTGGATTTTTTTTAGGTGAAATTCTTAGATAATTACCTTAAGACAATTGCCTTTCTTGGTTTTGCTTCCTAGGCTGTAACTGTTCTATTTCTTACCCTACTGGTCTGCTGACTTTTGATAGAAATTAGAAGATAATGGGACATCTTAACTTCATCAACAATAACATTTAGCATTTATTAAACACCTATGACATCTTAGGAAGTTTGCATACATCACCTCCTTTAGTTTTCACAGCCCCCTACAAGAATCATGGTGTGGTTAAGAATCCACAATCACACTGTCTGGTGTAAAACCTAGCCTCTGCCTCCTACTAGTGCTGAGATTTTTTGACAGGTTATTTATCTTTCCTATGCTTCAGTTTTCTTATCCACAAATTGGGAATAAAATTAATATCTACTTACCTAAGTTGTTGACAATTATGTTAGCTAATAAATCCAAAGGATAGACTAGCACCTGACTATAGTCATATATGTGTTTGCCATCACTGTTATTCTTGTGCTTGCGTTGCCCTGATCTCCATTTTACTGAGAAGAAAACTGAGGCTCAGAGAGTTGACCCAATTATTAAGTGGCACAGAGAGAATTCAACCCTAGGGCTATAACCTCGAGTCTTCCATCGCTCCAAGACACCCTTTCATGTCTCATTCTAATAGAGTGATCAGGTTGAACATTCAGAAGCAACTTTTCAGAATGTTCATTTCCAAACAATCTCATCGCTGTAAATGTCACTCATGGCCAGCTTGGACATGTGCCCACCCTGCAGGACGAAGGGTGGCTGACTGTCCTCACCCTCCCATTACAGCCTTCATTACAACTGCAGTGCAGGGCACAGCTGGCTTCCAGGAGGCTAACTACATTATTAAAGGGCTATATGATGTGAATCTGAGTTATTTGTGGCTTCCCATCAACCACAAAATGAATACAATTAGTTTTTCATCTTTGGAAAGAAAGCTCTTAGTTGGAAAGGACCAGAGCCCCCTCCTTTTCCTTTGCTTCAGTGTCTTCCCCTTTCCTAAAAAGATCCCTCCTGAACTGTCGAACAGCCTCTCTGTCCAAGTAAGGTAATGTTTTCACAAACCACAACCAAGGTGGTTTCAAAATTAGTCATTTGAGACGAATTTTAATAAACTTCTTTCCTTTCTTTCAGCTTTTCAATGTCTACTTAAGAACAAACAGAAACTCAACTCTAATGCTCTTGACAGTTCAAGCCCAATAAAAAGACATTAAAATTCCAATAAGCAATAATGTCCTTTTACTGCATTTTAGTACTAAAAAAGTAAGTGGTTCTAAGAACGCTGGGGCTGTTAGTACTTAAATGGCCAAATTATCTTAATTGTCTCAGAAGTGGTACTAAAGTTTGAAAAAGAGAGACTGCATATGTGAGAGGGAGGGAAAAGTGCCATCATTATCCTCACTCTTTAGAAGAGAACACTTGTTTGCATTTCAGTCAACAGCAAACCACTTCCCAGTAAATCAAAACCCAAAGAGATACGGGAGGCAAAATTATACGGCATGTGCTACCCTTGGCTGAGTTGTAGTAAATTTAACTCTGTTGTGCAGAAAACTGCTGTGAAGAATTATGAGTCCATTTGATCCCAATTTCATCAACTTGAAGTTCCAAGCTGGCCCATATTGAGGCTGAGGGACACTGCATCACAATGCATGAGACATATTTTTCTGTTTGGCAGAAAGCTCTTTGGATTCTTGTTGCCCAAATCTGTGTTCAAAAGACATCTGATTGTCCTGGGGAGGTGTGAAGCTAGGATGAACTTTGTTCAAGCTGGATAAACTACCCCTAGGAGAATCACTTACCCAAAGGGAAAGGAAAAGAAGATTGTGGAAAAAATAACAGTGTCTAGAAGTATAATTTTATCAAGTGTTTCCTAAACTAATTAGGTTTATCTTCTATAATAAATTATCCCCCTTTTCATATTGATATCTTAAATAAAATCTCTTGCCTCATCTTCTTCAACAATTTATCTATAGCACTGATTTTTTTCTCCTTACTGCAAGCAAGCTGCTAAAAAGAATTGTCTATCCTAACAGCTTGCATGTCTCTTCTCTCTATTGTCTGGGACCCACCCTTAAGAGGCCTTTTGCCCTCTGATTACTCGCAAATAAGTCAACAAATCACCATTGATCTCCATTTTGAAGTGCTTAATGATCATTGCTCAGTCCTCAGCTTACTTGACCTATTAGCAACTCTTTGAGAGAATTAATCCCTCCCTCTTTCTTAGAAGGTGTTCTTCTCTTGGCTTCCAAGATGGTCCTTTCTATTGAATATCATCCTATCACAAATGTCACTCCCTCTCAGTAGTTGAGTCTGTCTGCCCCACTGTCCCAATCTGTGTCTAATCCACTATTTCAGGATCCACCCACAGATCTCTTTTCTTCTTTGTCTTATACTCACTCCCTAGATGTTTTCATTTAATAATGTGGCTTTAAGTTCCACCCATAGACTGATGACCAAGTTTGCAACTCTAGTCTCAATATGTCTCCTGAAATCCAGACTTGTTTTTCAATAACTTCAATTAAAAGACTAATAAGTATCTTAAAATGAAAGGTTCCTAAGTATACACTTAAAACCTACCTGCATTCAAGTCAAGATGCAGTCTTCTCTATGTCATTAACTGGCAATTCTATCCTACCCAACCAAAACCTTGCTTCAGCCTTTACTTTGCTTTCTCATATTCCTCTTCCAAGCCATCAGCAAATACTATTGGTTTTACTCTCAAAATATATTCTGAACCTGCCCACTTCTTACTATCACCACTGCTACCTCCCTGGTCCAAGGTACTGTCTTCTCATGTTTGAATTCTTGCAAGAGACTTCTAACCATTCTCTTTATTTCCACCTAGGTTTTATTCAACATGTAGATATCAGAGTAATTCTTCAAAAACCTAAGTCAGATCAAATTACTCCTCTATTCAAATCCCATCTATGCCTTCCTGTCCTATTCAGAGTGAAATCCAGATAACTCATTATGACTTACAGCAGGTTACTACCTCTTTCATTGCTTCTGCTTCTATTAGCTCCCAAGCTCCACATACTAGATCCACACCAAGCTCACTGCTGTTCCTTAAGCAGCCCCAGCAGGTTCTCTTCTCGCGGACATTGTACTTGCTGTTCTCACTGCATAGAATGTTCTGTCCTCTGAACACTCCTTCTCATGCTTCCATTAGACCTCTGTTCAAATGTTTCTTTATCAGAAAAGCTTCCAGTGATTCGTAAGAAATAGCAACCCTAGCCCCATCACTACTAGTCCCCGATCCTGCTTTACTTTTCTTTACCAAATAGTTTGCATTTATTTGTCACTAGTTCTCTTCCCTGATTAAACTTGAACATAATGTGCATTTTCTTTTGTTCACACCTATATCTTGAATGAATAGAATAGTTCCTGGCCTATGGAAGATTGTTAATATGTTCCAGAATTACCTGAATAGTTTATTCACAAGTAGAATCAACAAAACTGAATTGTCCTCACCTGATTTAGAAGAATATCTAAAATGGTATTAAGAATGACAGAGTTTGGGGGCCTCTTGACTTTCAAATATCTAAAATGTGTGTTGCAATCTCAGCAGAGAGAACAGGGTCACACCAATTAAACCTTGTAACACTACCTTATGACACTCTGTAAAGGTCATGCATATTTGAAATAAAATTTTCCTTGACAATAGAAAGTAAGTCCTGGTATAATAATTAAGAAATATTGATTTAGGACATCTGATGGCTCAATCTTTCTGAGATACAGGGACAGAGAGCCAAGAATCACAGGCTTGTGATTACTTGGCATCTTTTTAGCTTGTTTGAATCCATCTTTAGCTTGTGTGAATCCATAGGGCACATGCTCAGTACATCTGGCTGATTGTTCCAGTCTCAATGATGTTTCCCCATAACTGTTAACATAAAACCACCTCAAATTAATATCTCTGCTAAATTAAACTTGACATGGTTCAAAATGCAAGCCAATCTGCTTTCAATTCTGCAATCACTCATCACCCTCATTTTATTAATTCTAGAGATAGAAGAAGCTTAAAATGTATTAACTTTGTTAAACAAAATCTGATTTTATGACTCAAATGTCAGTTTTCACAGTTCAGCAAATGCATTTAAATATTCTACAGCATTTTCTAAAATACCTTATAACCATTTACAGAGTATTTTGTTTGATTTTGTTTTTATTTTTATAATATAGAGCTGGAAAAATGTGCCAAATTTTATCCACTTTTATTATACTTATTAGTTCTTAACTTCACCTTAGATTTAACCAAAAAAAAAGAAGAAAGAAAGAAAGAAAAGAAAAGAAAAAAAGAAACCAAACAATTTTTTTAAAAGCATCGAGATCATTTAGCATTCATTTCACAAATGCATTTCAGTTACCCTTTGAACAGCAAATTGACATATCACCACCTTAGAATTCAAAATGTCTTAGGGGAGCATTTCAGCTGCACCACTAAGAAGAAGGTTTCATTTCATGAGATGCAACAAACAAGGACACATGTGAAATATGTCACAACATGAACTCCCTTCTAAACCTCATCACCAATATCTAATTCTTTTTTCGTACAGCTCACTCCCTGCACCTACCACATGAGACCCTGACTGTTATACATATCTTTCTCCCACAAGTTACCCATTCTTTGCTTTCCTACTTGTGATGTCCTCATATGTCCCTGTACAAAAAGTGGGTGCCCGTGAACACTGAAATATCTGTGCTATTTCTCCTTGCTTATCACTTATTTCTCCTTTTGTATTATTCCAAGTCATCTAACACTTAGAGCCTAATATAAGTATTTTTGGAAACAATATCCTCAGTAATATATAGCCAAATGTGCATGATCACATTTTGTAGGGAGCAGTTAAGGGTTGTGAAACAGCCTGAATAATTTAGAGCTAACCCTACCAGAACTGACTGACAAAAATGAGTATGAATTATCATGCCCTGCCTCCTTACTACAGCTGAGTTTAATTTTCATGCCCTTCATATTACCAAAATAACACAAAAATGAGTACACTCTTGTGGCCTTACCATATGATGATAAAGCCTAAGTATTTGAACAAACATTGTAACTGTGTGCTGTTATGCCGTTTGGTTAAGTTAACATAAGCATTATATTTATAGGGTATCATGTGATAATTATGACCATCACAGAGCAACACAGAAAAATGCTTGGGATAATTTTTTTAAATGTATAAATGCTTTGGGTATAGGCATTTCATGTGTTTATGGAAAAAGATTGCACAAGAATACAAAGAAATAAAACTAATGTTTCTTTTAGGGTTGTAGGATGTCAAAGAAAAATTACACTGAATTGAGTTAAACAGGTAAGGAAGATTTTATTCAAAACTATTATAACAGAGGAGAGATACTGTTGTAATGGCTGGTGTTACAGATGGGGGGAAGGGTGACACAAACTGAACTCAACTCCATTGAAACCAAACGCAGAAGAGTTTTAAGCATGTGGGTAAACTCGTGGAAAAGTACAGGAGGACATTAGTAGGGAGGTTGGAAACTTTTTGTTTATTTGTTTGTTTTTAATTTAAAATATTTAATGCAGTGCATTGCCACATGACCCTGCAATCCCACTCCTGGGCATATATCCGAAGAAAAACATGATCCGAAAGGATACATGCACCCCAATGTTCATTGCAGCGCTCTTTACAATAGACAAGACATGGAAGCAACCTAAATGTCCATCGACAGAGGAATAGATAAAGATGTGGTACATACATACAATGGAATATTACTCAGCCATAAAAAAGAATGAAATAAAGCCATTTGCAGCAACATGGATGGACCTAGAGATTGTCACACTGAGTGAAGTAAGTCAGACAGAGAAAGAGAAATATTGTATGAAACTGCTTATATATGAATGTAAAAAGAAATGATACAAATGAACATATTTACAAAACAGAAACAGACTCATAGACTTAGAGAACGAATTTATGGTTACCAGGAGGGTGGAGGGGGGCGGGGGTAAGGTGGAGGGAAGGGATAGTTAGGGAGTTTGGGATTGACATGTACATACTGCTATATTTAAAAAGGATAACAAAAACTAAAAAAGGATAACAAACAAGGACCTACTGTATAGCACAAGGAACTCTGCTCAATGCTTTGTGTCAGCCTGGATGGGAGGGGAGTCTGGGGGAGAATGGACACATGTATATGTATGGCTGAGTCACTTTGCTGTGCACCTGAAACTATCACAACATCGTTAATAGGATATATTCCAATATAAAATAAAAAGTTAAAAAAAAAGATTTAATGCAGTTCAAGTAAGTGTGCCTGGTTCATTTCAGCTCCTTTGCTGCCAAACCTGAGAGCACTTACTGCTTCAGTTTCTCTGCTTTCTCTTTGTCTGAGATAACCAAGTTATAAAGTTATCTGCTGCATCAAATTTTAAACTTTACATTGCACTTATTATTATTCTCCTTATTCTTATTAGTGGGGCGGTTGTATGACTGGGGCATGTATGTTTGCCAATTCCACTAACTGAAGTTAAGCTCCTACCCTTCCACAGAAACTGGGAGATTGGGGCCTTATCTTTCTCTGTGTTGACATTTCAAAGGGATGACCCCAGGTCCTTGGAAAGACATTTCTGGGTTGTAAAACTGGCAAGAGGCTGGGAGGAGATTTACATCCCTAGGGGCAGAGAAAGAATTTATAATTGCAAATTTTCTAAAGTAAATGCTCAAAGAAAAGGGAGCATATAGCCAAGAGGAAACCAGCTTAAAATTTAGTCAAATTCAGGGGAACAGTATACATTTGCGGTCAAGAACACAGGTGGAGTTTTTTTACTGTCTTTATTTTTGTAACATTATATTATTTCTATAATTAAAATCTAAAATGAGGCAAGAAAAATTGCCTCATTTAGTAAATTCTGAACTTCTCAAAATGATCTTTTGAGCAAAACAGTCAAGCCAATCTTTTATGTGCCTATTTCTCAATTGAATCTTACCATGTAAAGTTCGTAAGTCTAAGAGACCTTGTGGGAGACCAGCTTTCAAGACTCCAAAGAAACAAATCTGAGGATTTACACTGCCCTCACTTTTAGTTTTCTAATTCCTCAAGAACTGAAATATCAGATGCAGGATGGGTCTGTGGTACATTGTGATCATTAAAATCAAGAAAGGGGAGCACAGAAAGCTCTTACTTAGCTCCTTTTTACTTCTTTCAATTATCTTTCCTACTAAAATTTCAGTTTTCATTGAGCAAAACTCTAAGTAGCTCCTGACACCCTAAGTTAACTATAAGTATTTATGCTTGTTAACATCGTTATTGGAGTATAATTGTTTACAATGGTGTGTTAGCTTCCGCTGTATCACAAAGTGAATCAGCTATGCGTATACATATATCCCCATATCCCCTCCCTCTTGCGTCTCCCTCCCACCTTCCCAATCCCACCCCTCTAGGTGCTCACAAATCACCGAGCTGATCTCCCTGTGCTATGCGGCTGCTTCCCACTAGCTATCTATTCTACGTTTGGTAGTGCATATATGTCCATGCCTCTCTCTCACTTCGTCCCAGTTTACCCTTCCCCCTCCTAGTGTCCTCAAGTCCATTCTCTATGTCTGCGTCTTTATTACTGTCCTGTCACTAGGTTCTTCAGAACCATTTTTTTTCTTTTATATTCCATATATATGTGTTAGCATATGGATTTTTCTCTTTCTGACTTACTTCACTCTGTATGACAGACTCTAGGTCCATCCACCTCACTACAAATAACTCAATTTCGTTTCTTTTTATCGCTGAGCAATATTCCATTGTATATATGTGCCACATCTTTTTTTTTTATTAGTTTCTGCTTTATAACAAAGTGAATCAGTCATACATATACATCTGTTCCCACATCCCTTCCCTCATGCATCTCCCTCCCTCCCACCCTCCCCATCCCACCCCTCCAGGCGGTCACAAAGCACCGAGCTGATCTCCCTGTGTGTGCCACATCTTCTTTATCCATTCATCTGTCAGTGGACACTTAGGTTGCTTCCATGTCCGGACTATTGTAAATAAAGCTGCAATGAACATTGTGGTACGTGACTCTTTTTGAATTATGGTTTCCTTAGGGTATATGCCCAGTAGTGGGAGTGCTGGGTCATATGGTAGTTCTATTTTTAGTTTTTTAAGGAACCTCCATACTGTTCTCCATAGTGGCTGAATCAATTTACATTCCCACCAACAGTGCAAGAGGGTTCCCTTTTCTCCACATCCTCTCTGGCATTTACTGTATGTAGATTTTTTGACCATGGCCATTCTGACCAGTGTTAGATGTTACCTCACTGTAGTTTTGAATTGCATTTCTTTAATGATTAGTGATGTTGAGCATCCTTTCATGTGTTTGTTGGCAATCTGTGTATCATCTTTGGAGAAATATCTATTTAGGTCTTCTGCCCATTTTTCGATTGGGTTGTTTGTGTTTTTGATAATGAGCTGCATGAGCTGCTTGTATATTTTGGAGATTAATCCTGTCAGTTGCTTCATTTGCAAATATTTCCTCCCACTCTGAGGGTTGTCTTTTTGTCTTTTTTTATGGTTTCCTTTGCTGTGCAAAAGATTTTAAGTTTCATTAGGTCCCATTTGTGTTTTTATTTCTATTTCTCTAGGAGGTGGGTCAAAAAGGATCTTGCTGTGATTTTTGTCAAAGAGTGTTCTGCTTACGTTTACCTCTAAGAGTTTGATAGTGTCTGGCCTTACATTTAGGTCTTTAATCCATTTTGAGTTTATTTCTCTGTATGGTGTTAGGGAGTGTTGTAATTTCATTCTTTTACATAAAGAGTGTATCCTTAATTTCTCTTTCAGATTTTTCACCATTAGTGTATAGGAATGCTAGAGATTTCTGTGCATTAACTTTGTATCCTGATACTTTATCAAATTCATTGATTAGCTCTAGTAGTTTTCTGGTAGCTTCTTTAGGGTTCTCTGTGTATAGTATCATGTCATCTGCAAACAGTGACTGTTTTACTTCTTCTTTTCTGATTTTGATTCCTTTTATTTATTTTTCTTCTCAGATTGCTGTGGCTAAAACTTCCTAAACTATGTTGAATAATAGTGGTGAGAGTGGGCAACCCTGTCTTGTTCCTGATCTTAGTGGAAATGGTTTCAGTTTTTCACCATTGAGGACGATGTCGGCTGTGGGTTTGTCATATATGTCCTTTATTATATTGAGGTAAGGTCCTTCTATGCCTACTTTCTGGAGGGTTTTTATCAAAAATGGGTGTTGAGTTTTGTCAAAAGCATTTTTCTGCATCTATTGAGATGATCATATGGTTTTTATTCTTCAATTTGTTAATATGGTTTATCACATTGATTGACTTTTGTATATTGAAACATCCTTGCATCCCTGGGATAAACCCCATTTGATCATGGTGTATGATCCTTTTCAATGTGCTGTTGGATTCTGTTTGCTAGTATTTTGTTGAGGATTTTTACATCTATGTTCATCAGTGATACTGGCCTGTAGTTTTCTTTCTTTGTGACATCCTTGTCTGGTTTTGGTATCAGGGTGATGGTGGCCTTTTAGAACGAGTTTGGCAGTGTTCCTCCTTCTGCTATATTTTGGAAGAGTTTGAGAAGGATGGGTGTTAGCTCTTCTCTAAATGTTTGATAGAATTCACCTGTGAAGCCATCTGGTCCTGGGCTTTTGTTTGTTGGAAGATTTTTAATCATGGTCTCAGTTTCAGTGCTTGTGATTGGTCTGTTTATATTTTCTATTTCTTCCTGGTTCAGTCTCAGAAGGTTGTGCTTTTGTAACCATTTGTCCATTTCTTCTAGGTTGTCCATTTTACTGGCAAATTGTTGCTTGTGGCAATCTCTCATAATCCTTTGTACTTCTCCCATGTCAGTTGTTCCTTCTCCTTTTTCATTTCTAATTCTATTGATCTGAGTCTTCTCCCTTTTTTTCTTGATGTGTCTGGCTAATGGTTTATCAATTTTCTTTATCTTCTCAAAGAACCAGTTTTTAGTTTTATTGATCTTTGCTATCATTTCCTTCATTTCTTTTTCATTTATTTCTGATCTGATTTTTATGATTTCTTTCCTTCTGCTAACTTTGGGGTTTTTTTGTTCTTCTTTCTCTAATTGCTTTAAATGTAAGGTTAGGTTGTTTACTTGAGATTTTTCTTTTTCTTTTGGTTGGATTGTATTGTAATAAACTTCCTTCTTAGAACTGCTTTTTCTTCATCCCATAGGTTTTGGGTTTTCGTGTTTTCACTGTCATTTGTTTCTAGGTATTTTTTTGATATCCCCTTTGATTTCTTCAGTGATCTCTTCATTATTTAGTAGTGTATTGTTTAGCCTCCATGTGTTTGTATATTTTACAGGTTTTCTCCTGTAATTGATATCTAGTCTCATAGTGTTTTGGTCAAAAATGATACTTGGTACAATTTCAATTTTCTTAAAAATACCAAGGCTTGATTTGTGACCCAAGATATGATCTATCCAGGAGAATGTTCCAGGAGCACTTGAGAAGACAGTGTATTCTGTTGTTTTTGGATGGAATGTCCTATAAATATCAATTAAGTCCATCTTATTTGATGTATCATTTAAAGCTTGTGTTTCCTTATTTATTTTCATTTTGGATGATCTGTCCATTGGTGAAAGTGGGGTGTTAAAGTCCCCTACTATGACTGCATTCCTGTCGCTTTCCCCTTTTATGGCTGTTAGCATTTGCCTTATGTATTGAGGTGCTCCTCTGTTGGGTGCATAAATATTTACAATTGTTATACCTTTGTTTGGATTGATCCCTTGATCATTATGTAGTGTTCTCCTTTGTCTCTTGTAACAGGCTTTATTTTAATGTCTATTTTGTCTGATATGAGAATTGCTACTCCAGCTTTCTTTTGATTTCCATTTGCATGGAATATCTTTTTCCATGCCCTCACTTTCAGTTTGTATGTGTCCCTAGGTCTGAACTGGGTCTCTTGTAGAAAGCATATATAAAGGTTTTGTTTTTGTATCCATTCAGCCAGTCTATGTCTTTTGTTTCAAGCATTTAAACCATTCACATTTAAGGTAATTATTGATATGTATGTTCCTATTACCATTTTCTTAATTGTTGTTGGTTTGTTTTTGTAAGTCTTTTCCTTCTTTTGTGTTTCTCTTGTGTTTCCTTCTCTTGCGTTTCCTGCCTAGAGACTTTCCTTTCACATTTGTTTTAAAGCTGGTTTGTTGGTGCTCAATTCTCTTAGCTTTTGCTTGTCAGTAAAGATTTTAATTTCTCTGTCTAATCTGAATGAGATCCGTGCTGGGTAGAGTAATGTTGGTTGTGGGTTTTTCCCTTTCATCACTTTAAATATGTCCTGCCACTCCCATCTGGCTTGCAGAGTTTCTGCTGAAACATCAGCTGTTAACCTTATGGGGTTTCCCTTGTATGTTATTTTTAAATTTTCCCTTGCTGCTTTTAATATATTTTATTTGTATTTAATTTTTGATAGTTTGATTAATATGTGTCTGGCATATCTCTCCTTGGATTTATCCTGTATGGGACTCTCTGCACTTCCTGGACTTGACTATTTCCTTTCCCATATTAGGGAAGTTTTCAACTATAATCTCTTCAAATATCTTCTCAGTCCCTTTCTTTTTCTCTTCTTCTTCTGGGACCCCTATAATTCGAATGTTGTTGTGTTTAATGTTGTCCCAGAGGTCTCTGAGACTGTCCTCAATTCTTTTCATTTTGTTTTCTTTATTCTGCTCTTTGGTAGTTATTTCCACTATTTTATCTTCCAGGTCACTTATCTGTTCTTCTGCCTCAGTTATTCTGCTATTGATTCCTTCCGGAGAATTTTTAATTTCATTTATTGTGTTCTTCATCATTGTTTGTTTGCTCTTTAGTTCTTCTAGGTCCTTGGTAAACATTTCTTGTATTTTCTCCATTCTATTTCCAAGATTTTGGATCATCTTTACTATCATTACTCTGAATTCTTTTTCAGATACACTGCCTATTTCCTCTTCATTTGTTTGGTCTGGTGGGTTTTTACCTTGCTCCTTCATCTGCTGTATATTTCTCTGTCTTCCCATTTTGCTTCACTTACTGTGTTGTGGTCTCCTTTTCATAGGCTGCAGGTCCATAGTTCCCATTGTTTTTGGTGTCTGCCCCCAGTGGTTAATAATGGTTCAGTGGATTGTGTAGGCTTCCTGGTGGAGGGGACTGGTGCCTGTGTTGTGGTGGGTGGTACTGGATCTTGTCTTTCTGGTGGGGAGGACTGCATCCAGTGGTGTGTTTTGGGGTGTCTGTGAGCTTATTATGATTTTAGGCAGCCTCACTGCTAATGGGTGGGGTTGTATTACTGTCTTGCTAGTTCTTTGGCATAGGATGTCCAGCACTGGAGCTTGCTGGTCGTTGATTGGAGCTGGGTCTTAGCATTGAGATGGAGATCTCTGGGAGAGCTCTTGATGATTGATATTACATGGGGCCGGGAGGTCTCTGGTGGTCCAGTATCCTGAACTCGGCTCTCCCACCTCAGTGGCTCAGGCCTGACACCTGGCTGGAGCACCAAGACCCTATCAGCCACCTGGGGAATAGTCCTCAGCACTTTAGTCCTGATCCATCTTCAGGTTCTTACTATTGTTCCCAGGAGACTGGCTCCCTTAATGTGTGTGTTGTGTATTCTATCTAGGTTTCGAATTCAAAGTCCCCATCACCTTCCTAAACTGTCTCCAAGCATTTCTGGATCTAAGAGCTAAACACTTACTTTTGAATAACATTTTACACAAGTTCAAATTTACCCAAATTGTGTGTTTGGCCGTGTTGTAGAGGTAGTACCTGTTTGTCCAGGGACATCTATGCTAATCTGCATTTCATCTTCCATATACCAACCGATGTGATAATAGCATGAAAGTCTTGGCCAAGGAATAAAGAAGGCTGGCTTCCTGTCCCAGCTCCACTATGAAATAGGTATACACTGACTAAATCTTGCCATGTCTCTGGCCAAACATCATAGGTACAAATCAGTAAAATGAAGGATTAAGCTTCAGAATTGCTAAGATCTCCTTCATCCTTAATATCTCATGATTCTAAGATTCTATTATCTCACCAGATCACTGTGAGACAGAAGTTAATGTTTGTTCAAGTTTGGGGGAAAATATACAACTGTGTATCCCATGTGAAGCAAAAAATAATGTTAGCAGGTGGTTTTAGAATAAGGATCTATCATCCCAGGAAAAGCACTCCTTAGAGAACCAGCCACAGGGTCATTTTATATTTCCTAAACTCCTTTTATGGGAAGTTTATAGACATGATCATGTTGGCAAGCCTCAACTCACATTAACAGCTGAGTTTTTAAGTGTCAATTTAATTTGTTGCTATAAGGGCCACACAGTTTCCATGGTATTAAAAAAAAAAAACACTGAAACCTCATAAGATATTCACTAGTGTCCATTTATTTCAAAAATAAATAATAAGCAAAGTTACTATAAGTTTATTAATCCTTTATAGTAGTATTTTATGCATTTTGATGACATCATGCATTTGAGAACGAAATGCAGTGCATGGGAAACATATTATTTATTTAGGTCGTATATAATACCTGGCTTGCATATAAAATGAAGAACCCCTTCACAATAAATCCACAACTCCCTCAAATTCCCTCATTCCATAGCCTGGAATCACTGGTCTACATGCATTGGACAGACCTGAGGTTGACTTCTGGAGCAGAAGATGTTTTCATAGTCTAGTCTTGAAATTCTAAGTAGCTTAAACAACAGTTAAAATCTGAGCAAATTTAAATGCAATTGCCAAACCCTAATAAAAGGAATCATTCATCTAAAAAAAATCTTTTGTGAAATACTCAAGATTCAGAATTGTTCAAATGACAGAAATCATAGTTTATGTGTTGTGCTCTTAGCAGGTTACCCAAGAGAACCATGTTTCCCTTCAGACATTTGTGTAACTAACCACTTAGGGTCTATTTAGATAAAGGAAGGAACTGATAGCTATGAGCATGCATATTGGATAGTTAACAGAATCTATAATTCATCATTTTTTAATCTTCTATTTCCTCTAAGACCATCTTCATCCAAGAAACCATGCCTAAGAATTCTGGTGTGGATCTGTTTGGAAAGGCCACTACTGAACCTGCTTTAGAAAACATTAAAAAGGCCACATGCTCCATGGCATACAACTGTTTTTTTCGAAATGCCATGCTCATTGGGAATGGCATGGCCTCTTTCCCTAGAATTGATTTTTACCATCTGGCTTCACTTTATCAGACTGTTGGTCATTAATGAAGCTTTTATCATCCAAAGCTGCCAAATAGAATATACCAGACAAGGGACTGCATTCTAGCACTCATTCTCCAAGTGGAAAACCAAGGTTGTATGACATCTGAGCCTGGGAACATTTTAAAATGCTGAAACAGTTGGAGTAAAGCTATTTTGTGTTTAGTATGCACAGGAAACTGCTCATTTTCCTGAGTTTGACACCACGGCAGAATTATCCATTAGAAACTAAATAGGTAATGCACGTTAACATACTGTACCATTGTCTGAAGTTCAGCAAAACTTGCCCCTCTCCCACCCCTCGCCACCCGCAGTCCTGACAACAGTGTTCCAATGAACAGGCTATCTGGACATCTGCCATATGGATGGAACACAATATACATGGATTTTTTTCCCTCATTTGCCAAATTAAATTCCCCCAAATTATTTACCTTCAACCTTCAAAAAGCCTGTGCTCTTATCAGCTAAAATGATCCGAGCCAGGTGGAGTTTAAAAGTAATTTTAAAATACTGTCACCTAGGAAAAAGGTACACAGTAGTGAGCAGGGCTCAAAGAAATGTCTATAGTAGAGATTCGAAAGAATGATCCCAGAGGAAAACTAACAGATCCGTGTCCATTTATCCCAGGCAATAAATCATGACCTAGACAAATTGAGGCATATTGAGACTTGATTGCTTAATGGATAATCCATTGCCCTTTTCATCTCTTGGATCTTTTTGTGCATTCATCATTTTGTGCCAGGCAGCATGTCACATGCCAGGCAAAACTGTTCTAGCCAGAGATGGGGTTGTAGAAGAGAATATTAGGGGCACTGCAGTTATTCCCCTCCTCCCCACAATGGTATTTCTTCACTCCTCCTGATACCCTGGAAAACCCATGGGTAGGGTGGAAGGGCACGCTAGACCACAGATTCAACAGCTCTGTTCAGTTTCAGTGTGCTAATAATTACGTATGTTGGTCAGGTGGGAATGCCTCCATTCTCTAGACTGAGCCATTTCAAGCAATCAGTTCACTTTATCAACCTGACTTCAGCCAATACAATGTCTTTCTCCACTTCAAGAAGAAGAGTAGCTTGATATTTTCAAAGATACAAAACTGAAGGCTGATTTTAGGAAAAAGGAAACAAAAGGGCAGCCTCTTTGGAGTACCCATAACAAGAAACAGAGGAGAAGCTTAAAAGTCTAAAGCTATGACCATAATAAATGTACTGTAAAAAATAAATCCCAAATGGTAGTTTAATAGAAAGCAACTTGATTTTTAAAAGGCTGGCTCTGCATGTTTGTTTCTTTATGCAAACCGGGAACAGAGTATAACTGCCAACACTCCTGCATGGCTCAGTCACCCTGGGCAATGACATAACTAAGTACTGTGTACAAAGGAATCACCAATCAACCCAAGAAAATGAGCAGTCTCACCCTACAGACTCCCACCCTAGGGGAAGTAACATGTTATTTTTTTTACTCTATCAAACTCTATCCAAATCAGTAAACCAATCAGTTACTCCCTTGTACTACCAGTGTGGGTAGATTAAATGATGATTGTGTTGTTTAGTCAACCACTCCAACCATCAAGTGGCATGTTACACAGTGCCATATCTGTTCTGATGCACTGAGGTAGAAATTAAAAAAAAATAATAAATTTAAAAAAGGAAAACAGACTCAGCAATGTAGAGATTAGTAAGAATCAAAGGAGAACATTAATAAAATAATCAGCATCTATCCATGTAAATTAACTCATACATAGAAATGAGGCTTGTCCAGTTTCAAACAATATAAAAATAGTTCATTAAACATTAACATTAAACATAACATTAAAAAGAATTACCTCTCATACTGTTGTGTGTTGTTATATAATGAGATAAACTGGTGAAAGTCTGTTCAGATCACCCTGAAAAGCCACTACAATCTAAACTTATTGACCATAAAATTATACAGAATAGAAAACTTCTTTATGTACTTGATTAAGAAACTGAAGTCCAAGAGTGACTTCTAATAGTCATTCAGCTGGCTAGTGGAAGAGTATATCCATGATGTAAGCAGACAGAGTAGGGGGTCCCCAGAGAAAGAGAACCAGGCATGGCTTTCTTGAAGTAAGAGAAGCCAGTTTTTGCCTAAGCCATTTTGTAATCTAAGCCTGGCTGCAAGGTCTCAGTAATAATGCTCTTAAGAGAACAAAAGGACAAATTTACCAGACAAGAGAAGTAAAAATAGCAAAGATAACAAATCTATTGTAGAGGCAAGATAACAAATCTATTGTAGAGGCTTCCTGTTCTGTTTCAATGGTAGAGACTACGTTAATGCACATTAGCTGTTTTGCAGAATGTAAATTCCCCCTCAGAAACTCAACTGGAATCTAAGAGATGATGATGTTGACCTTTTCTGACCCTCATGACTTCAATCAACTAAAGCTTGGACTCTGCCTACCACCCAAGACCACTCATGAATATGTATGTACCCATAGCTTAAAATCTCCCCAATTTTGCTGTGCAGGGAGACACTGCTTTGGGAAAGACCCTGGCTGTTCTCCTTACCAGCTGCAAGTAACAAATCCTTCCTTCTCTCAATCTTTGGCCTGGTTGTGTCTTTTGGCTCGACACCTACCAAGAGGTGAATGCAATTTGGGGGTAACAATAACTCCTGAGATCTTCAGAACAAATCACTCTTCAGTATACTAAACATTCAAGGTTATCATGGGTTATTGGTATCTTAATTAAGCTTTCCATTCAGAAACTGGGTGACAGGGATTCACAAACTGAAATAGAGATGGAGACCAACCTACAAGGAATATTCATCACTAAATATCAAACAACACAGCAACCATGAACACCCATGATGTGTTCAGGGCTTGCTCTGCATGGGTGGTGTTCTGCACAAAACATTCCTATTGCATCTGGAGTTTCCAGCTCAAACAATCAACAAACCGAGGAAAGTCAAAGAACAAAATGTTGTATAATAAGGTCCAACAACTTAGTAGGGAAATAAGTACAAAATAAATGAGAAATATAAAGAATTTGAAAGAAGATAAATATAGTATTAAGAAGTTAGAGTGATGGTTAGCAACGAAAGAAAAAATTCAAAATGCAGAATCACCATGAGGCTGAGACTCAATCACATTTCCCCAGGAAATAGATGGCATGGGTACATTTGAGGAGCGTTTAATAAAGGGACTTTATAAAGGTGTAGTCAGGTATACGGAAGGCACACGATATGGTTCAGTACTCAGGAGAATAACAGAAGAACACTGGTTATCTTCACTAGGTTGGTAGGGGTTTGTAGAACACAAGGAGAATTCCTAAGAAGTGGTGAGCATTGGTTTATCCCCAACTTGCTCTCCTCCTTTCCTCCTATTTATTGCAAATGGGGCTTCATCCTGGGAAAACCCAACAAGATACCAGAGGACAAGAGAGCCAAAAAGTGGAGAATGGATTCGGGAGACAAAGAGAAAATACTGAGCACATGTACTAAACATATTTCCAAATGTCTTTCTGCTGCTGCTTTCATGACTTTGCTTAGGCCAGATTATTTATTCTTACTACCTCCCAGCACTCATTTCAGCTTCCACCTTCTCCACAAAATCTTACTGATTCCTCCCCATAAGACATTAGCTAGTCAAGACCCGCCCTGCAGAAAGTGTGTAATAAATACTTTCCTTTCTTTCCTTCTGTCTGTAAACCAATTTCTTGATGATTGATTGGTTTGGTTAAAAATTTGTATTATTTAGAAAGAGAAAGAAAAGACATATGGGAGAGGTTAAAACATATAGTTCTAAAACAAAGTTTCTGATTAACATAGAAAGGTTGAATGAGAGACCAAACAAAACAACAGTCAATAGCCAAAGGTTAACAACCGCGTGACGCTGAAATCTGACATCTGAATTTTAGGGGTGGTTTTAACCTGAGTATACAGGCAATGATTTGCAGGCTAATTAAGCATTTAAATAGTTTTTCAAAAAAACATTTTGGGATGTAGTTAGTATTTTAGTTATGGGAATGGGGCTGGAGAAGCCTTGATAAATTTGCAAGGGAAATAGACACTGGGATATGTTCGCCTCCACAAGGTCTTTAAGAACTTGGCAACCTATTTCTTGTAACTGAGACATCTTTTTTGAATAGGCTGGACACACTGATGAATAAACGAGGTCTAGCATATCTTTAAAATGTTTTAATATCTGCATTATCCAGTGACATAGGGAAAGCAACTGAAGAAGACATCCTGATATTACTTAAACTAAACTTTTATTTATCTTATTCTAGTTTTCTGTTTTTTAATTACAGTTATTTTTTAATATCTAACCTGCTAGAATATCTAACTACTGAGGGCAAGAACATTTTTATCCCAACTAGGAGTTCCTCATAGAAGGAAGGCACTCAGCAAGTGTTGGCTGAATTGAATTAAGTAAAAATGTAATTGACATAAAAATCAGCTAGCTTCACTGTGACTAAATAAAAAAAGCAAGTTTTAACTAATTAACAGCAGCGTTAGAGTTTGCCTGTCAACATAGTGGAACATGTCACATATTAGACTTGAAATTAGAATTCCCTGATGATAGATTAAGACTGTCTCTGGCTTACAGAACTGAGTCGTACTGCTTCCGGCTATATTAAAAATGCCCCCATTGATTCTAGTACAAATTATTTAGATAGAATGTAACATATCTCCTATTTTTGCTGGGGGCTGTGAATGAAGCAACATAGCCCAGAACTTTCATACTCACCATTCAGATAGGGAAAAGTGACACTGAAGTAATTTGCTTGCCCAGAAGCATCCACAGGAGCAAGACATAGCCTTTTTAATCTCCCCATCATACACTAAGCACAAGGTTGATCACTGGCAAATGATATGTTGAAGGTAGTGAGAGTTTATAAAAAGTTATATAAAAAGAATCTTAAAAGTCTGTGAAGCTCTAATTTCTTAAGTAGAGGTAATTCAGAGACCTTTGGTTAGTCACAAATTCATATCACCTTTCTCATTTAAAGAACATTTCCAAACCTCCCTTCTAATGCTTTGTATTATTTTTCCTCTACAAAAAATATCAGCACATGTAACTTAACGTTAGTTATTTCCTGGTGGATGTAGTTGTGTTGTTTAATTATCTAGCAATTATTCTTATAATGTTTCAATTCCCTACAGATTTTAGAAATATGTACATGGTCAGATTAATTTATTCTTCTCTCCTGATGCCTTTTGGAAAATAATTCTATCTGGAACCTAGATCTTAAGGAACACCTGAATTCATTTTAGTTCTTTTTGGCTTTGAATTTTGTATCTTAAGCCTGACAATCTGGGATGTACAAGAGGAAAGTACTGCTTAACTGTGTATGTCCAAGTGCAGTTTAGACTCTCTAAGACAGGCCATCTATCATATACCATACCGGACATAGTCTTTTTCTGATTTATGACATAGTCTTTTTCTGATTTTTGTGGTACATACAACCTATTGTGAGTTTAGCAGATGCTTCTCAGGGCACTAGTCCAACAACCTGGGTTCCAGAATGGTCTCTAAAACTTACTGACTGTGTAGCCTTGAATTATTCACTTATCCATCTCTAAATTTCACTTTTCTTTTTGCAATGAGTAATAACATCCCTGTCTTATGGTGTTTTTGAAAAATTCTAATGAGATAAAGAATATATCAATATACACTTTTTAAATGGTTGTTATTCAAGGATACACCTACAGGCCTTTGTGAGCCTCATTTTCTGTCATTTATTAATACGCAGTCTAGTGAGCCAATGGTGCAGTGAAAAGACTGGACTTTGATTTCTAACACTAATACCCCTGGGCACAAACCTCAAGTTTACTACTCCATAGTTAACGTAACTTTGAGAAAATGCCTTAAACCCTCTGGAGAGCAGTTTTATCATTTATTAAGTGGGGCAAATAATGTCTTTCACTTAGTACTCATTCATCTACCATTAACTGTTACCCTCTATCTTTCTTAGATTGCACTCCTCCACCAAAATATATAATGCAAAAATACCTTGCCTTTTTCTGGATATTACAGTTTAGAAACTAAGGAGAACTCACAAAAGTTCTCGAGAGTCGTAAGGAAAGTTAATGGTTTGGAAAATAGGATGTGTGAAGGAAGTTTAAAGTAACTGGATCATTTGAAACTGAGCAGAAAACTAAGGGTGGGGGGAGTGAAATGTCTTTTTGGAAATAAAGATAAGGAGATGGAATGATGATCATGTCTTTCAACCCATGAAGACAAGCAGCAGTAAGACAGAGAGACTGCAATGGTATGGTTTTCCAGTTAAGGATGCTGGGTAGAGCATAGGCATTAATCCTCTGCTTCTCCCAAAACCCACTATAAGCACTATAAGGACACTATGATACATATATATTTCTTCTTTAAAAGTCAATCGTTCATAAAGAAAAAGGGAATGAGAGATAACAGAAACAAAACTCAGGAACCTAGAAAGCTGATAGACAAGTGGTAATTGACAAGCAGAATGAAAAGGCTGACCTGTAAGCTGGCAGTAGAAAACACTGATAAATAACCTAGTTTACACTGCAGAACTCCCCATGGCCCAGGTAACTCAGGGTTTTAATGCAGGGAAGAAAACCAGGAAAATGGGTTGAAAGTCTGTATAAAAAGCCATTAGATCCTCCCTTAGTCTTCACAGCCTGGCAACTGTCCTGTCTTTTTTACAGGTGGTCACCTGGGCATTTATTATTTTATAGCATAAACAGAGAGTCTCTGTGTTGGGAGATATCAGACACGGTGCAACTGCACACTGAGGGATTCTGTGAACTGAGTGCTAATGGCTTAGGAAATAGATGTGTGAAGGAAGTTTAAAGTTGAATGAACTGAAATCTTGAGATACCCCAACTTTCTATGCAACTTGGCTGCCAGATAGGGTGATCTTATAATTTATCAACCAGACCAGGTCATTTATAAGAGTGAAAGGGGGTGGTATTCATAATTATTTACTTTGGAACATAGTATATAGTAAACACCTCCCAGGCAAACTGGGGTTGATGGGATTATAAGCTTATTCCTAGAACGTTAGCAGCCACACAAAAACACCGCAGGGAGTAGTTTGAAGAGTCTTTATCCTGAGCGACTCTGAGGAACTCACGAGAAAAGTCATAAAGAGGCTGACATCTAAGATTCCCAAGAGAAACAACATAATCAGCTAGCTCTGCAGTGAAGACCATATTCAACATGTTCCAGCGATGAATAGCATTCACAAACCGAGAGAACATCAAACCTAGATAATGATCTTACTACAACTATAATTTTAAAATATTTGGAGAAATGGAAGTGTGCATGTTAGGAGTAGGGTTGGGAAACTTCTAAAATATAATGAAATCTTCATGCTCTATAGGGAGAAGTCAATAGATAAAAACTAAAAATTAAAGATAAAATCTCAGTAGATAAGCATGTTATTTAAAAATATGGATAAAAGTTTTGAAAAAATATTCTAAATTAAGGAAAAGAGGTAGACTCTGGTGAGTGAGAAATGGTAAGCATAGGGGCTGCTATTTTTTTATAACAAGTATGGTGTACTATTTGACCTTTTAACCAAGGGTTGGCAAACTATGGTATGCAGGCTAAATCTGATGGCCTGCTTCAGTTAAAAAACAAACAAACAAAAAAACAATTTTCTAGGGATACATACATACCCATTCATTTATGACTGCTTACACACTACAGCTGCAGAGATGAATAGTTACAACAGAGACCATATGACCCACATAGTCTCAAATATTTATTATCTGGCACTATAGGAAGAAAAAGAAAAAAGTCTGCTGACCTCTTCTCTAAACTATGAATGTGGATGGTTGTCTAAAAAATATTAGAAACACAATGATGTTGAATACATTCTAACAATGAATGCTTCTATACACTAGAATGATGACTTGATCAAAATTGAGGGTTCTCTTTCACAAAAATTCCCCCTTCTAAATTATTATAGATTATCATATTTGAAGCCAAGATGCTAAAACAGTTGGTATATCAAGACTATGGCTAGTTTGTGCTTCAAATTAAGCAAAGAAAAATTTTATTATTATTATTAATATTATTATTTTTTAACTTTAAATATTCAACATTTTGGCTCAGTTCAAAGTACGCAATACAGGTTTTCTTAAAATGTTTTATAAGTAACAGCATCTGTGTACCCACCCACAAAGTCTATTAGCAAGAATGAAATGTGAAGTAAAAGCCTTTCTGGGATGGTGGGTCTCAGAGGAGCTCAATGACAAAGCCTAGCACTCACTTCTGAGCCTCAGAATTTAAATGTCTTCCTTGGGAAAAATCCTGCATAGTATTCTATCAGCATCTTTCTTGTTCAATTGTTTTCACATCGCATTACCTTAACACATTGCACTCTTAGTGTCATGTTCCTTAATATGCTTCCTAGTAAACTGCCTAGTTAAAAAAAAAAATTCCCATTTTTTGATTACACAGGAAGTAACACCTTATGAGGTCAGCAGATTTCCATTCCTCACCTCTACCTAAGGTACTGAATATCAGTTGTGTTAGAAATGAAATATACTAATAAAACTGTTGGGTTTGAAAACAATTTTTTCACAGCAAGTGAAATCTATACTCTTGGGATTAAATAAGGCCTTTTGTGTCAACACTTATTATTGATTCTTTGACTCAAAATTAAATTGAAAAAGAATGAATAGTGAAAACTTCATCACTACAAAATAACATCAGTAGTTTAAGAATTGTGAACAATGTGAGACCTCCAAGATGACAGAAGAGTAAGGCATGGAGATCACCTTCCTCCCCAAAAATACATTGGAAATACATCTACATATGGAACAACTCCTACAGGATACCTACTGAATGCTGGCAGAAGACCTCAGACTTCACAAAAGGCAAGACACTCTCCATGTAACTGTTTTTTCTTTCTTTCTTTCTTTCTTTCTTTCTTTCTTTCTTTCTTTCTTTCTTTCTTTCTTTCTTCTTTCTTTCCTCCCTCCCTCCCTTCTTCCTTCCTCCCTCCCTCAATCTCTCTCTTTCTCTCTCTCTCTCTCCTTCCTTCCTTCCTCCCTCCCTCTCTCCCTCTCTCTCTTTCTTTTTCCTTCCTTTCTTTCTTTCTTTCTTTCTCCCTTTTCTTCTGAGCCACATGGCTGATAGGGTCTTGGTGCTCCAGCCTAGGTGTCAAACCTGTGCCTCTGAGGTGGAGAGCCGAGCTCAGGACATTGATCCACCAGAGATGTCACAGCTCCATGTAATATCAAACGGCAAAAGCTCTCCCAGATATCTCCATCTCAATGCTAAGATCCAGCTCCACTCAACGACCAGCAAGCTACAATGCTGGACAACCTATGCCAAACAACTAGCAAGACAGGAACACAACCCCACCCATTAGCAGAGAGGCTGCCTAAAATCATAATAAAGTCACAGACACTCCAAAACAAACCACCAGATGTGGTCCTGCCCACCAGAAAGACAAGAGCTAGCCTCATCCTCCAGAAGACAGGCCCTAGAGCCCTCTACCAGGAAGCTTACACAACCCACTGAAACAACCTGAGGCACCGGAGACAGACACCAAAAACAACGGGAAATACAGGCCTCCAGTCTGAAAAAAGAGGACACAAAACACAGTAAATTAAGCAAAATGAGAAGACAGAGAAACACACAGCAGATGAAGAAGCAAGGGGAAAACACACCAGACCAAACAAATGAAGAGGAAATAGGCAGTCTACATGAAAAAGAATTCAGAGTAATGACAGTAAAGATGATCCAAAATCTTGGAAATAGAAGGAAGAAATTCAAGAAATGTTTACCAAGGACCTAGAAGAACTAAAGAGCAAACAAACAATGATGAACAACACAATAAATGAAATTAAAAATTCTCTACAAGGAATCAATAGCAGAATAACTGAGGCAGAAAACGGGTAAGTGACCTGGAAGATAAAATGGTGAATATAACTACTGCAGAGCAGAGTAAAGAAAAAAGCATGAAAAGGATTGAGGACAGTCTCAGAGACCTCTGGGACAACATTAAATGCAACAACATTCGAATTATAGGGGTCCCAGAAGAAGAAGAGAAAAAGAAAGGGATTGAGAAAATATTTGAAGAGATTATAGCTGAAAACTTCCCTAATATGGGAAAGGAAATAGTCAATCAAGTCCAGGAAGTGCAGAGAGTCCCATACAGGATAAATTCAAGGAGAAACACATCAAGACACATAATAATCAAACTATCAAAAATTAAATATAAAGAAAATATATAAAAGGCAGCAAGGGAAAAGCAACAAGTAAAATACAAGGCAATCCCCATAAGGTTAACAGCTGACCTTTCAACAGAAAATCTACATGCCAGAAGGGAGTGGCAGGACATATTTAAAGTGATGAAGGAGAAAAACCTACAACCAAGATTACACTACCCAGCAAGGATCTCATTCACATTCGATGGAGAAATTAAAACCTTTACAGACAAGCAAAAGCTAAGAGAACTCAGCACCAACAAACCAGCTTTACAACAAATGCTAAAGGAACTTCTCTAGGCAAGAAACACAAGAGAAGGAAAAGACCCACATTAACAAACCAAAAACAATTAAGGAAATGGTAATAAGAAAATACATGTCGATGATTACCTTAATGTAAATGGATTAAATGCTCCAAACAAAAGACATAGAGTGGCTGAATGGATACAGAAAAAGACCCATATATATGCTGTCTACAAGAGACCCAGTTCAGAACCAGGGAAACATACAGACTGAAAGTGAGGGGATGGAAAAAGATATTTTATGCAAATGGAAATCAAAAGAAAGCTGGAGTAGCAATTCTCATATCAGACAAATAGACTTTTAAATAAAGACTCTTAGAAGAGACAAAGAAGGACACTACATAATGATAAAGGAATCAATCCAAGAAGACAATATAACAATTGTAAATATTTATGCACCCAACAGAGGAGCACCTCAATACATAAGGCAAATGCTAACAGCCATAAAAGGGGAAATTGACAGTAACACAATCGTAGTAGGGGACTTTAACACCCCACTTTCACCAATGGACAGGTCATCCAAAATGAAAATAAATAAGGAAACACATGCTTTAAATGACACAATAAACAAGATGGACTTAACTGATATTTAAAGGATGTTCCATCCAAAAACAACAGAATACATTTTCATCTCAAGTACTCATGGAGCATTCTCTAGGATAGATCATATATTGGGTCACAAATCAAGCCTTGGTAAATTTAAGAAAATTGAAATTGTACCAAGTGTCTTTTTTGACCACAACACTATGAGACTAGATATCAATTAAAGGAAAAAATCTGAAAAAAATACAAATACATGGAGGCTAAACAATACACTACTTAATAACCAAGGGATCACTGAAGAAATCAAAGAGGAAATCAAAAAATACCTAGAAAAAAATCACAATGAAAACATGATGACCCAAAACCAATGGGATGCAGCAAAGGCAATTCTAAGAGTGAAGTTTAGAGCAATGTTATCCTAATGCTAGAAACAAGAAATATCTCAAATAAACAACTTAACCTTACACCTAAAGCAATTAGAGAAAGAAGAACAAAAAACCCCCAAAGTCAGCAGAAGGAAAGAAATCATAAAGATAAGATCAAAAATAAATAAAAAATAAATGAAGGAAACAAGACCAAAGATCAATAAAGCTAAAAGCTGGTTCTTTGAGAAGATAAACAAAATTGAAAAACCATTAGCCAGACTCATCAAGAAAAAAAGAGAGAAGACTCAAATCAATAGAATTACAAATGGAAAAGGAGAAGTAACAACTGATACTGCAGAAATACAAAAGACCATGAGATTACTACAAGCAACTATATGCCAATATAATGGACAATCTGGAAGAAATGGACAAATTATTAGAAAAGCACAAACTTCTGAGACTGAACCAGGAAGAAATAGAAAATATAAAGAGACTAATCACCAGCAATGAAATTGAGACCGTGAATAAAAATCTTTCCACTAACAAAATCCCAGGACAAGGTGGCTTCACAGTAAATATCCCATCAAACATTTAGAGAAGAGCTAACACCTATCTTCTCAAACTCTTCCAAAATACAGCAGAGGGAGGAACACTCTCAAACTCATTCTATGAGGTCACCATCACCCTGATACCAAAACCAGACAAATATGTCACAAAGAAAGAAAACTACACACCAAAAACACTGATGAACACAGATGCAAAAAGCCTCAACACAGCTCTAGCAAACAGAATCCAACAGCACATTAAAAGGATCATACACCATGATGAAGTGGGGTTTATCCCAGGAATGCAAGGATTCATCAATATACACAAATCAATCAAAGTGATACACCATATTAACAAACTGAAGAAGAAAAACCATATGATCGTGTCAAGAGATGCAGAAAAAGATCTCAACAAAATTCAATACCCATTTATGATAAAAATGCTCCAAAAGTGGGCATAGAGGGAAATTACATCAACATGATGAAGGCCATATATGACAAACCCACAGCCAACATCGTTCTCAATGGTGAAAAATTGAAACCATTTCCACTAAGATCAGGAACAAGACAAGGTTGTCCACTCTCACCACCATTATTCAAAAAAGTTTTGGAAGCTTTATGCACAGCAGTCAGAGAAGAAAAAGAAAAAAAAGGAATCCAAATCAGAAAATAAGAAGTAAAATTGTCACTGGTTGCAAATGACAAGATACTATACATAGAGAATCCTAAGGACGCCACCAGAAAACTACTAGATCTAATCAATGAATTTGGTAAAGTAGCAGGATACAAAATTAATGCACAGAAATCTCTTGCATTCCTATACACTAATGATGCAAAATCTGAAAGAGAAATTAAGGAAACACTCCCATATACCATTGCAACAAAAAGAATAAAATACCTAGGAATAAACTTACCTAAGGCAGCAAAAGACCTGTATACAGAAAACTATAAGACTGATGAAAGAAATCAAAGACGATCCAAACAGATGGAGAGATATACCATGTCCTTGGATTGGAAGAATCAACATTGTGAAAATGACTATAGTACCCAAAGCAATCTACAGATTCAATGCAATCCCTTTCAAACTACCAATGGCATTTGTCACAGAACTAGAACAAAAAATTTCACAATTTGTATGGAAGCACAAAAGGCTGCGAATAGGCAAAGCGATCTTGAGAAAGAAAAACAGAGCTGGAGGAATCAGGTTCCCAGCCTTCAGACTATACTATAAAGCTACAATAATGAAGACAGTATGGTACTGGCACAACAATAGAAATATAGATCAATGGAACAGGATAGAAAGCCCAGAGTAAACCCACACACATTTGGTCACCTTATCTTTGATAAAGGAGGCAAGAATATACAATGGAGAAAAGGCAGCCTCTTCAGTAAATGGTGCTGGGAAAACTGGACAGCTACATGTAAAAGAAAGAAATTAGAACAGTCCCTAACACTATACACAAAAATAAACTCAAAATGGATTAAAGATCTAAATTTAAGGCCAGACACTATAAAACTCTTAGAGGAAAACATAGGCAGAACACTCTATGAGGTAAATCATAGCAAGATCCTTTTGATCCACTTTCTAGAGAAACAGAAATAAAAACAAAAATAAACAAATGGGACCTAATGAAACTTAAAAGCTTTTGCACAGTAAAGGAAACCATAAGCAAGATGAAAAGACAACCCTCAGAATGGGAGAAAATATTTGCAAATGAAGCAACGGACAAAGGATTAATCTCCAATATTTACTAGCAGCTCATGCACCTCATTATCAAAAAAACAAACAACTCAATCCACAAATGGGCAGAAGACCTAAATAGATATTTCTCCAAAGAAGATATACAGATTGCCAACAAACTCATGAAAGAATGTCCAACATCAATAATCATTAGAGAAAACAGAACTACAATGAGGTATCACCTCACACCAGTCAGAATGGCCATAATCACAAAATCTACAAACAATAAATGCTGGAGAGGGAAGAAAGGGAACCTTCTTGCACTGTTGGTGCAAATGTAAATTGATACAGCCACTATGGAGATCAGTAAGGAGGTTTCTTAAAAAACTAAAAATAGAACTACCATATGATCCAGCAATCCCACTACTGGCCATATACCCTGAGAAAACCATAATTCAAAAAGAGTCATGTATCACAATGTTCATTGCAGCTCTGTTTACAGTAGCCAGCACATGGAAGCAACCTAGGTGTCCACCGACAGATGAATGGATAAAGAAGATGTGGCACATATATACAATGGAATATTACTCAGCCATACAAAGAAACAAAATAGAGTTATTTGTAGTGAGGTGGATGGACCTAGAGTCTGTCATACAAAGTGAAGTAAGTAAGAAAAACACAATTACCATATGCTAACGCATATGTATGGAATCTAGAAAAAAAAAAGGTTCTGAAGAACCTAGGGGCAGGACAGGAATAAAGACGCATATGTAGAGAATGGACTTGAGGACACACGGATGGGAAAGGGTAAGCTGGGACGAAGTGAGAGTGGCATGCACTTATATATACTACAAAATGTAAAACAGATAGCTAGTGGGAATCAGCCGCATAGCACAGGGAGATCAGCTTGTTGCTTTGTGACCATCTTGACAGGTGGGATAGGGAAGGTGGGAGGGAAATGCCAGAGGGAGGAAATATGGGGATACATGTATATGTATAGCTGATTCACTTTGTTATAAAGCAGAAACTAAGAAACTATTGTAAAGAAATTATACTCCAATAAAGATGTTAAAAAAGAAAAAAAGAATTGTGAACAAGTAGTGTCCTCTCAATAAAAACAGTCTAATAATACAATTTTCCTTTTCTGAGATCAAAGTGTGACATAAGCTAGAGCTTATGGGTTGCATTTAATACCAGAGACTCTGTAAAATCCCTCTAAGGATGCGTGGTAAGTAATTGTTTTAGGTAACGTTGTATTCAAAAAAAGAAAAAAACAATACAACAAAAACAACACTTGGTGTGGGAGTTTTTATTATTCTAGTTCTGATGAGATCATTATTCTCTGCTAGCACATGGAAAGGACTGAAGCTTAAATACACATAAAGGGGAAAAGTCTGGAGATAGAGGATCAACGTAAGATTGGCCTTTCAGGTCATAGTCAACTATGTGACCACAGGGCACTTAAAGGTACTTTTTGAGACCAACCACAGTGCCTAAAACATAGTAGGAACTTATTACATATTGAATACATGAATAAATGAATGACTATATCTATTAATATCTGTAAGAATAATTTAATAGATAGGTGGAGAAATGCAACAATCTGGGGAAGTCAGGCTTAAGGTTACAGGAAAGACAGCATGTGTGCAATGAGCTTCGGGACTAAAAAAGATCTGATTCACATAATCCTCATGCAGTTTTCTCTATCACCCAGAATCTACCTATTATAATACTTACTTATATGTAATTATAGTTTAGAAAGAAGTATAATCATACAAAGATAGCAAATGGTTAAAGTTTCATATATATATGAATTGCCCTTTAAAGACAAGTTGCAATTTAATAACTCGGATGGTGTCAAATGGCTCAAACTGTTGATATATGAAAGTTAATGGAAATGAATACTGCTCTCAGAATAAAAGCAAAGTCACATATATGACATGTACACATAGATAGACCCACATTCTTGTGCTCAACCTCTTATTGTAGTAAGAGTTAATGAAAACCTTGGAATAACATCACTGCACTTGAAAGAATGGTATTTCATTGAGTGAAGAGATGAGAAATAATAACGCAAGGAATATTTACCCTGTGTCAGACATTGGGCTAGACATTCCAGTGGGTGCTGAGGTAGGGATGAGGATTATACATTATTCTAAGACTTGGCTTCTGCTCTTAAGGAACTTACAATCTATTCAGAGAGAAGATACTTTTAGAATTAATGCAAATCCAGATTAGGGTACACTTATATGCTACTGTGCATCAGGCATAAATTTACAAATGTTTGTTGTGAAAGAGAACAGTGTGATGGTGTAGTGTGGCACCTAATTTCCCAGATGAGGAAAATTCAGGGTCACAGAGATAGATCAGAACAGAGACTAGAATGCAAGTCTCTTTGACTCCCTGAATATTCTGTTTTCCTCACGCTACTGGGTAAAATGGCACATAAGTATGTAAAGGTGATGACATAGCTCTGCCTTTGGTTTACAATTCTCTCTGCTGCATTTAATACAAGGATGAACATAATTTAAATGTCCATCATTTTTCTGAATAAAGAGACAGAATAGTCAAAATATAACCAAATACCTTATAAGTGAAAATAAATATGGCATTGCTTTAATGACTAATATTTTATCCTTTGGAGGGTATAATATCTCTTTCTATAACTTATCCAATTCCCATAATAACACTCTGAGTCCAGGATGTTATTCTTACCACTTTACAGATGAAAAAATAAATGTTCAAAAAATTGAAGTAGTAAAGCACACAGTCAATATTAAATCCACCTCTGCAGCAGAGAATACTGGTTGATGAAAGCAGTGGCTGACTGGTGAAATGAAGAAACACGATTGGGTGAGAAGACTAAGGTTAGGGAGAAAGAACCTTCAGATGAAGTCAAAAAATTTGCCCTCAAAGCAGAAGAAAACAGGTCGTCCTTGTGTAAACTCATGGGACAATACATGAAGCCAGAATCTTTCCAATCTTACCAGTTCAATTTAAACAACAGTAACTGCTTTACCGAGAGAAAAAGAAGAAAGAAGGGAAGAAACAGAAAGAGGAGGAAGAAAAACCTAGTTGTCAGAATATAAATAGCAACTTTATATGTTTCTTATTAGCATAATGGTATATGTAGGGCATCCAGACATAAAGTCATGTCCAGGATTCTAGATTAGGTCTTCCCTGCGTCATAGAAGAGTGGTAACCCTCTCATCATATCTTCCCAACTGAGTAACCCTTACAACTAGGGGCTCTGCAAAAGTTCCCCATTGGCTTTTAGCATCACCAACCTTCCTGAAAATACTATTTCATTCCTATTTCTGGAAGCAGTGGTGTAGCAGGCATAGATTTTTTTTTAATTATTATGTTCTTCAACGTGACTCCCAAGGTTTAGAATACAAGATGCAATAACTGAGAAAATCAATTGCTTTGCTTAGTTACATCACAGAATGGCAGAGAGAAAGATTTAGGGAAAATGATGATAAACCTTATTATTCATGAAAAGAGTTAGGGAAAATGATGATAAACCTTATTATTCATGAACTATAACAGCAATAATACTATTTCATGCGGACAGAATTTGTTCTATTTTTCTTTAATTAATCTCCATGTTATCATGAATTTACCACCATCATTAAAAATGAAGAATGAAATTATATAAACAGATTTAACATATGGGAAGATTATCAAATGCAATACTTATTTTAATTAGCCAAGAACACATAACCTCTCACACAGGGTTTGAATGCATGTCACTTTACCATTTTTCTGAAATATAGCACTTTTCATGGCTCCATGACCAAGCTTATCAATACGTGCAATTCTTGAGGATAGAAAAAGGCTTTTTCACCTTACTCCCTTTCTGTTTAATAGAGCTTCATGACTGTAGCTAAACATAAACCCAACAAAGTATATAATCCTGACCTTCCCACTCTTATTCTTGGGGGAAAAAAGAATTTGTTCAAAGGGAAAAAAAGGAATACAAAATTTTGAAACTTCTATTTATTTTAATTATTTACAAAGAATAAATGTGACAGATAAATTGGAATGGGAGGAAAAGAGACAAAATTAAGTAGAAATGAAATGTGATTAGGTGTCCTTTTAATACTCCTCTACTGGTTCTCTTGTGATTCATTGCTAGAGACAGAAGTGCATAAGAAGAAACTTTATATTGATTTAAAAATCCTCTGGATGTAATTTGCGTCTCTTGCTTTAAGCCCCACAGAGCAAAATGCAAACGACTGACGTCTCTTGGTACCAAAATCAGCCTCCCTGTCAGTGGCTTGTGAGAACAAGTCTCCTTTCTCTTGTTTTCCCTGTGCTTAATAATGATCTAATTTAGGCAAGGACACGCCCATATGATAAATGATTGATATGAGATATGTACACATTGTTGTGTTGGTTCAATGACAGTGTCACCTCTTGGGAAAGAAAGTAGGTTACCATTTCTGCTCCACAGTGTGAGTACTGTACAATATATAAAATCATCCAGTAAACAATTCACAGAGGCTAATCCACTCAGCATGAACTGGGCTGGACCTAAAATTCCATTTGTCCTTGGCTTTCATTCTGCATTTCCTTCAGCACTCAAAATGGTAGGGTCTGGATGTGAGCAGACAGTGCTTGTACACTGAGCAGTATAAAAGAGAAGAGAGTGGCTTGCACTAACATCACTGTAATTTAGCAGTACATATTGATAACCCCTTTCAGATGACATTCATATCTGTCTGCATGGCAATCCAGAGAGCAACCTGTTAGTAGACGCCACTATGCTCAATTACTTGTTGAGATTTCTTTTTCCTCTCCCTGCTAATAATTACAACGGGCAGCTTTGTATAGTGTAAAGGACGTAGATAACTTTTAAACCAGATAAACACAGTTCCAGATGTACTCTGTGACCTTAGGGAAGTGATAGTCTTTCAGACCTCAGCTTCCTCGCCAAAAAAGGAGGATTCCATTAATATCTTTTTGCAGGGCTGTTGCAAATACAATCAACAGAGGTAAAGTTTCCAGCAATAAATGATCACAACCGCATGACTGTTTCTAAGACCTACTGCTTACCTACTGGTACCTATTGCTACCAAAACAGACTTTTGGAGTCTGCCAAAAAGTCTTCTTGAATGACTTTTTTTAACTACGTCAAACACCATTTTTTTTGTCATGACACAGGTGCAGATTTGTAATATAATGTATTTGATTTAAAAAGAGGACTTAGATTCCCCAGAACTACTCTTGCTCACGGGGTGATCTTAGGTAAGTCACATAACCACCCGAGTCTCAGTTTATCTATAAAAGAAGGATAATAATAGTACCACCAAAACTGGGTACAATTGGCTGGATAAAACAAGATAATAATTAAGTGTCTGGAATAGTGTAAGAACTTAATCATTTTAGTTATATTTAGTTATATTTAGTTTAATATATATTATATTTAGTTAATATTTAGTTATATTAGTATAAGGAGCAGTAGTAATATAAAAACTATTCAAATATTCCCTACCATAAATTATGTTCTTAAAAGCATTTCACCCACCCTGCTTGCAGGCACATCACTCTAAGATGGCTTCAAGCTCCCTTCACTGTGGCTGAGAGGACAAATGTTTCTTTTTTAAACCTGTAGTGTGCTAATGGTGAAAGCCTGGCTGCACTACACGTCAAATTTCTTATGTCTGCACTGTGATTTCATACAAGGCAAGGTTAATGCAATTCTCTTAAAGAGCCCCAAGCTTGCTAGAGGCCTGCCATGCGTTGGCCCCTTAATTTCAGCCTTCCCCACAACATGCATTGGTCTTGGTCACTACTTGGAAGTAGAACATTTCACAGTCAAATGTTAGATGAGACCTCAGCCCTGGCAGACACCTCAACTGCAGCCTTGTGGGAGACCCTGAAGCAGTTGACCTGACTAAGCTCTCTGGATTTTCGATCTACAAATAATAAAGTGTGTGTTGTTTTAAGCCACTACACCTGTAGTAATACCATTATGAAGCCATAGATAATTGATAAAATACCACAAAACACTATACTTGAGATAGTACTTGTAGGTGTACTTAGAGCAATCAGACTCTACCTATAAGAAACTATTTTAAATTTCCCACCTCACTCTGTATAGTACTTAGTGTACAGTAGTAATTTTTCCCTAGACTAAAAATTGATCTTTGACTCTCATAATCCATTTATCCATACAGATACTAGTAATAAATGATTTTGCTGTACAAATATCACTTCCAAGATACACCAACAAATCATACCTGATTAATAACAACTAATTCAGAATTTGGGTTATTGATGCAATTGATGATATGCAAATGAACTTGGGTATCCCTCATTCTTCAGTTCCTGAAACTGATAATAAGATCCATCTCCACTATGAAAGAATATTATAATGCTCACATGACACTTGTTTTTGATGTAATCACAGATATGGAAGAAAAACCATAGAAAGAAAAAAGAAGATGAAATACACATAGCTATATGCATTCAGGAAACATCTAGTCTTACAATGGAAACATTATCTTCTGTATACTAACTATGGTCTTGACATGGTAATCATGGCCAAGGTTTAGATCATAATTTGCTGCCTTTTAATCCAAAGGGAACATACTTTGGGACCAAATTAGTAGGCAGGCTAATAGTTCTACAGCTGGTAGAGGTGGAAGCCTGATGATATCTTCGAGGCAAAAGGTAAAACAATATCTAAGTGATCCATCCAGAAGTACTTTCAAATTAATTGAGCCCAGAGACCACGCAGCTGATTTTTTAATGGCCAGATTACAATGATTAAGATCCAAAATGTCTGTGAGAAACAAGTGGGCAGTGTCAGGGAAGTGGATCTGGCTCTTTTCATTTAAAAAAAAATATTTTTTTCCCCTCTTAAGGAATGTGTTCATTTCTCCAGGTGCTTTGGCTTTTTTCACCCTTCATCTAAATTGCCTTCATCTAAATTGCATCCAGAGCAAGAACACACCCAGACTAAGAGTTCAAGCCACAGAGAGAAGGTGGATGACCCTGTCTGCGATTTCAAGCAAAAAACCGAAAGGGAGAATGGAGCAGTTTATTAAAACTTGAACTAGAAGGAGAGCAAAGTGCCAGTCTAATTAGTGTTTAATGACCGGGCTCAAGTCAGAATGTCAGCTCTGGACCGCCAGGGAGAAGGCAGTCTGGCTCAGAGAGACAGCACATGATGAGGGGAGAGGACACAGTCCATTGTCTTGGGCTGTCTCCCTCGTGCCAACTAAGGAAGCTACCAAGGCCTGCTGATTTTCCTGAGGAAATCATGGAGGAAAGAAAACAGTGCAACTCCATTCCTCTGCAACCCTGCTCCCTACAAGAGCGGCCTTAATCCCATAGGCTCCTGATATCTTTAGCCTTAATCTCTATGACCAGTATGACTTTGATCACCCCGATTTAAAGCAATATCTCTGTGCCTATCCGGGAGAACGGTGGCCGAATCATTTTGGCAGAGTTGTGAAAGGTGTAGGTGTAAAAAAGCAGTGATTCAGAGAGAACTGAGTTCACATCCTGACTTTACAAGTTACTAACTGGATGGCTAAATATATAAACCTATTTTTATTAAATAAAAGTAATAAACATTTGGGGCTTCCCTGGCGGTGCAGTGGTTGAGAGTCCGCCTGCCAATGCAGGGGACACGGGTTCGTGCCCCGGTCCAGGAAGATCCCACATGCCGTGGAGCAGCTGGGCCCGTGAGCCATGGCTGCTGGGCCTGCACATCCAGAGCCTGTGCTCCACAACGGGAGAGGCCACAACAGTGAGAGGCCCACATACCACAAAATAAATAAATAAATAAATAAATAAAAATTAATAATAATAATAATAAACATTTGGTTGGTGATTGGCTGGATTTCTCTAAGCCTCAGCTATTTCATCTTTACAATGGAATTATTAAAATCTGTCTTTGGAGAATATTATAAGAATTAGACTTGACAGATGTAAAAGCAATAACAGAGGGCCTAAGATATACTAGAAACTCAATAAATGCTAACTCTCTATTATCACCTGGGAAATGTCAAGGGCAAATCATTGCTTCATCCTGAAATTTCTGTCATTTTACTTAGGTACAAAATATCACTCTGTACATACCCCGTTGGTAAGTATCTCCTTGCCTGCAGTAGTTTTATAGGTAACTAGGGTGAGTTCTTTGTATTAAAACATGGCCCTGCTCCAGAATACTCATTATTAGCTTTAGTTACTAGTATTACACTACAGACAAATGATAAATTACTATTAGAAAAAACTATGTCACATAGGTGAGAGCACTGGCTTCAGCTTCTAGTCAGCCCTCACAGACACTGGGGGTATTTCCTTTTGGGAAGAGGATGGGGCCACTTAAGGAAGCAGTGTCCATTCTTGGGACCTGCTTCTTAGATGCCCCTCCACCCCACAGAGAAGATTTCCAGTCAAAGTATGAGAAATCGACATTCTTGCCAAATAAAAACACATCTCTCCACTGTGGCTTAAGGGAAAATGTTTCTTTTTCTTCTTCTATCCTCAAGTCCACCACTCTGTGGCCATCAAATAAGCATGTAAGCTTTTTCTCCCTATAATTGATCTCTTGGTTGCTATATCAGTTTTCAAGGGCTGCCCTAACCAATTTCCACAAAGTTGGTGGTTTACAAACATCAGACATGTATTCTTTCACAATTCTAGAAGCCAGAAGTCCAAAACCAAGGTGTTGGCAGGGCTCACTCCTCCTGAGGGCATTTGTTCTGTGTCTCTCTCTTAAATTCTGGTGGCTGCTGGAAATCTTTGGGGTTTCTTGGCTTGTAGACATATTTCATCTCTGCCCCCATCATCATATGGCTTTCCCATCTCTGTGTCTCTGTGCCATAAGCCTCCCTTCTCCTTTCTCTTATAAATCCAATCATTGGAATTAGGGCCCATCTAAAGACAAGAGAATTTCATTCTGATATCCTTATCTTAATTGCATCTGCAAAGACCCTACTAACAAACAAGGTCACATTCACAGGTACCAGGGATTAGGATCAGGGCATGTCATTCTGGGGGACATTATTCAACCCGCTACAGTTGCCACATGGACTAACAACAAAGGTCACACAGGTCTCCTTAATTCTTGTCCTTTCACATTCCATTCTCCACAAGTAACCTGACCATCTTTAAAAATCTAGATTTGACCCTATCACCCTCCCACTCAAAGCACACCAAAGGCTTTCCACTGCAGATCAGAATAAAGCCAAAAGCCCTGTTCTGTAGGCTAGGGTCTACATGACAGAACCTCAAACATTTTCTTCCCCAACTTCTTCCTCAACTATTCCTTCCTCCTCTTTCACATTCTCTCTATTCCACAAAGACATCAAAAAGTTTTTATACTTCCTGACCTTGGACTTCTCTTCCCCTATATTGACAACAGCTGGTTCTTGTTTATCATAGGGTTGTCTCGTGCCCTCCACATTTTGGTTCAATTTTCATTTAACGAATGAAAGGATAACATCATCTTGTTTCAAAGAAAAGAGTGGCAGAGAGAAAAGAAGTAATGATAATTGTCAAGCATCTCCTATATGCTTAATTATCTTCTTTACATATATTTGTTCTTTTAATTTTCACACCAATCCTATGATGTAGGTTCTATTATTCCTCTTGCATGTGATGCAGAGAAATTAAATGACTTTTCCAAAGTCACATAAATAGGAAAATAAAGTTTTCACTCAACCCAGATCTCCCTGACTCCAGGGCACAACATCTTTCAACTAACTCTACTTCACAGAGGAAGGGTATAAGGAATGTGAAGTTTTAAGTCAGCAATAGAAACATACTATAGAAAGCGGACTGGTGGTAAGAATGCTGTACATTTTTAGTAGAATTCCTCTTAGGTGTTTCCAAAAGGAACAGTGGTCTACACTGACTTCTTCGTGATGTTATGAATTCCTATGGATTTGGGGTGGAGGAAGTGCTGGGATGCAGAAGGATCTAACCAGTGTTTCAGTGAGTTAGCTCAGAATAACTGGGGTGGGTGTTTGCTTTTCACATGGGTAAATTTAATTAGCTTTGTGGGAGGCTCAGAACTGATGCAGACCTCCTCTGGCTGCTGTACAAAATTATCCAGGGCTACATTTAGCATTTCTCAAAACATGCCCCTGATCTCCATCAAACTTGCAGGTGCCTCAGTCAGGAGAATTTTGAACCAGTATAGAGGAAATTAAATTTAAGATAAATTGAATAAAGTATTTCCTCAACTCTATAATCTGCACTTAGAAAACTATCATTTCCTGGTACACAGAATTACAATACATTTGAAAAGCCTTTCAAACCACGTTAGCTGCTGCGGTTTGTTAATGAAACACACATACACACACACTCCATAGCACTTACAGAAGGGAAAATATTAAATGCCGAAACAATATTCTAAAAAATTAATGTGAAACTAGTCCCTTGAGAAAAACGGATGCTTTCTCTAGTTCCTGTGTTTCAAGAAAGAAGGTATGCTTATTACCACTTTCATTTTAGCCTACCTGATTTTTGAACATTTATACCACACATAATCAGAAATGTCAATAATTTGCAGGGCATTTGTTTTCTAAATCATTATTTACAAATCAGAAGCATGACTTAGATGATTCCATTCCCAAGCATGTCTGTGACCGGCTGAATAAAGGAATTAAGGGTCGGAACTTAGCCAGCCCTAAATGTGAACATGACACTTGGTTCATACAAGTATGTATATCTTCAACAATTACTTACTAAGACTTTCTATAAACCAATTACTGATCAAACAATAGAAACAAAGGTTCTGCCTTCCTAGAGCTCATATCTTAGTAATGGAAACAGATAGTAAACACATATAATGGGTAGAAAACACAATTCCAGACAGTAGTTAGTGCTATTTAGAAAAAGTAAAGCAGTTATGGAGCTGGGGAGTGATGGCAAGGTGCCGGTGGGCATTTGAACAGAGATCTGGGAAAGGGAGGGTGTGAGGCCTCTACAACATTGAGGAAATGGAGATAGAAATGGGGAGAGGAAATATAAATTCCTTGACATGGTAGAATGCTTGGCATGTCAGGAAACAGCAGGGAGCTGCGGTGGCTGGAGAAGAGAAAGTAAAGGGAAGAGAACTGAGAAGAGAGATTGGAGAGGTGGCCTGGTCTAGGATGTGTAGGCTCGGATGGGCAGAACGAGGGCCTAGTATTTCATCCCACCCCTGGAGGCAATCCAATGGGTGGTTCTGAATAGTGGAGTAGCATGGGCTGACTAGCATTTGAAAGCACAGCTAGAACTTCTCTGTTTTAGAATCAACTGAAAAGGATCAAGAACCAAAGAAAAAGCTCAGAAGTGTCATCGTTATGGTCCAGGGGCAGTGACTTGGATAGGGTGGGAGCACCCAAGGTGGTGGTAGGAAGCAGTCAGATTGGATAGGGTTTGCTGATGAAGTTATGTGCAGAATGAGAGAAAGGAAGAAAACGCCAATGATCTCCAGATTTTTGGCCTGAATGCCTGAATGAAGGGCAATGTCGCTTACCTAAATGGAGTTATTTAGAGGTATTTCCCACTCTATTAAAACGAAAAGCAAAAAATAAAGAATATTTAGTGAATGACTGCTTCCTCTCCACCATTACTGTCCTTTTATATACAGAAGCAGGACAGGGGGACATACCTTTCTTCCTCTTCCTTCCTTACTTCCTTCCTTCTTTCCTTCCTTCCTTCCCTCCTTCCTTCCTTCCTCCCTCCTTCCCTCCCTCTCTCTCTTTATTTCTATCTTTCTTTCTCTTCTTTTCTTCCTTCTGTCCTGGGGGAGAGGGTTAAATTAATTACCCTGCATTGCTCAGAATGATTTAAAGGTGGTTTCCTTTGAAACATATCAAGTATAAAGCATATCAAGATAGCAGAAATTAGAAACAGAACAAAAATGGCCTCTGACCCTATAGTTCCATGGTTAGGAATTTATCCCAAGCAGAGACATAAGGTATTGTGTGAGAATAATACAAGGATGCTCAGTGCTGCACTGTTAAAGAAAAAGATTGGGAATGACATAGTCAAATTAGTCATTGTACATTATTAAAATCACTGCTATGAAATCACAAATACTAATATTACATGCAACTGATATAGGAAGGTGTCACCATATACTGTGAAGAATAAAAATTCAGGTTACAAAAGAGCATGTAAAGTATTGTTCTCTCTATAAATAAATATGCATATACATAGGGAAAATATCTGTAAGTCTACACAGCAAATCATTAAGGGTGATTATCCTTGGCTTGAGAAATGATGGGATAACTTTTTTTTTTTTTTTTTAATGCGGTACGCGGGCATCTCACTGTTGCAGCATTTCCCGTTGCGGAGCACAGGCTCCGGACGCGCAGGCTCAGTGGCCATGGCTCACGGGCCAAGCCGCTCCGCGGCACGTGGGATCCTCCTGGACCAGGGCATGAACCCACGTCCCCTGCATCGGCAGGCGGACTCCCAACCACTGCGCCACCAGGGAAGCCCGGGATAACTTTTATAAATATTTATGTGTGGACTTATAAGAAAAAATGTTATCAGCCCCATAACAAAATGTTATTTTTAAATTGGGGAAGTGAAAGAATAGGAAAATAATAAGTGTGTGCAAAGGGAACCTGTAAGTAAGCCTAAGAATACAAACCAACATAATAGTCTACACACCTGCTAGAGGTGGCACCCATATTTAACTCTAAAAAAGATAGCAGCTGAAACAGATCTTGGTAATTACAAAATTCACCATGTTCAGAAATAAAAATTAATATTTTTAGCATGAGAAGTGTGAGCCTGGACATACTCAGACCATTCGTGACCTGGTGGCCCCCTAGCTCTAGGGATTCTCAAGGGCCTCTCCCCAGCTAACTGCCACACAGGTAAACTAGGCTGTATTAGTTCCTTGCATATGTCAATCTTATTTTCCTCTCAGGTTGCTGGCACACGTCCCTGTCTCAAATAGTGTTCCTTATACTATTCAACTGATCAATTCTTACTTTTCAGTTTCAATTTCTCTTTATCACAAAAGAACTACTTGGTTCCCCAATAATAAATGATTAACTTATCATTTATTTTTAGCATATAATCAAACGTGTACTTATATAGTTATTTGTGAGATAGTTTCTGAAATCACTATTTTCTCCATTAGATGGTATGGTAGGCAAAATAATGTCCCTCACCACAAAATATATTCACATCCTAATCCCTGGAACCTGTGAACATGTTCTATTCCATGGCAAAAAGGATTTTGCAGATGAGATTAAATCAAGAATCTTGAGATGGAAGACGATGCTGGTTATCTGAATGGACCAAGTGTAGTCACAATAGACCTTAAGAGGAAAAGAGGGAGGCAAAAGAGTGAAAGAGAAGAAGAGATGATAACAGAAGCAGATGTAGGAATGACAGCGGGCCACAAACAAGGCACGTGGGCAGTCTCTAAAAGCTGGAAAAGGCAAGGGAATGGGTTCTCCTTTAGATACTCCACAGAGAACACAACCCTGCTGACATCTTGATTTTGGCCAAGGTTAAGACTTCTGACCTCCAGAAAAGTAAGAAAAAATTTTGTATTGCTTTGTCTGTGGCCACTTGTTAGAGCAACAACAGGAGACTAACACAGATGGTAAGCAGCTTGAGGGCATCAACCTTACCGATTTGTCCTCTACTATATCCACAGCGTTTAGCAAGAGACTTTGCACATAGAAGGTAATTTACAAATATTTGTTGAATGATAAATTTTGAATGAATTAAGCAGCATTTACTCCTCCAAACAATTTTCCCAATTAAAAAGAAAGTAAGATAAATGTTAAAATGGCAAATAACAAAGCATTTAAAAAACATGATGTACTGCCCAGTCCTTAAATAACTTATATGAACGGCCCATACATCACTCATCTATGTAAACTGAATGTCACCTGCAGTTATACTCAAGTTTTAAGAGCACCCCAAATTCATACACAACTTTAAGAACAAATATCTGGGTGGATCATTTCTTTTAAAAGATTTTCTAGAACTTCTAGGAAAAATGCAACATTGGAAAATATATTTCCACACTAGCTGTCAGAAGGAAAGATATGAGATTAATTACCTCCTTACTTTGCCATTTCCATACTGTACCAGTTATTGTTATTGCTTTGACCCACTTACCAGGGCAGTTCACCAGCAACACAGTAGTAAAGTGAAGTCCAGGTACAAGCCCAGAAGCCGGTGACTGAGTTAGACTTCAGGGGAAAGTAGAATACCAACAAAGGACACAAGTGACAACCCAGCACCTGCAAGTTCATTTGTGATGTTTAAGATGCTGCCTGCAATTACACAAAATTTTCTCAGAGACCTGGAGATTTGGCTACTGTTGTCTCCCTTTGTTGCCTTTGTTCAGATTTAATGAGCAGCTCGAACTTTCTGACACCTATTTTAAATGCTTTCAGCAGTGCAGTGGTTCTCAAGCTTGAGCGTACATCAGAATCTCCTGAAAGGCTTTTTGATCCCAATTGCCAGGCCCTACCCTTGCACTCCTGATTCAGTAGGTTTCAGCTGGGATCTGGGAATTTGCATTTCAGGTCTCCAAGCGATGCTGCTACAGGTCCCGGGAAATCGCTGTTGCAGTGGAGGCCGTTGGTGTCCCACCCAAATCTCCTTTCCCAGCTGTTGTGAGTGGGGACTGACAGCAATTAATAGCAGCTCTCTTTTCTGTTTTTGTTTGTTTTCTGAATGGGTTTCCAGGTCAAAGGAAATCACCTTTCTGGGAGGCTGCAGGAATACCACCCGTCTCACTTCTTCCAACCAGACACACACACACACATGCACACACACACATACACACACATATGTGCACACACACACGCAAACACACACACGTGCACATGCACACACACCATGGCAATGACTGTTTGATATGGCTACAAGGGGCCAGCTCCTTTGCTCTTTATTTTTTATTCTTTGTGCTGTAATTCAAGCACATGGGTCAGTCTAAAGCTACACTCTGGTTGAGCTCGCTCTCCTGGCTTAGCTCATTTTCCCTCATCCCAATCTGTTTCTCTCACTCCTCTGCCCCTTAGAGTATGTCCTCAATAAGTCACTTGAACAAGAATTCTCACTTCAGCCTCTGCTTCCAGAAAACCAGACCTATGTAATTTGCCTTTTGGTCATATGGCTGCCTGGTTTAATGCATTGATGACCAGCTGGCTCCTTGGACACCAGAATTAAAATTAGTATCTTTAATTACTAACATAAAATGAGTATAATATCCCTTGCAGAACACAGGAGTCCCTTGATACATAAAATGTGGCTGACCATAATTTCTCAACCCCTTTGTCGACTCTGACCAAAACACATTTATTAGATTCCACCAAATCTGAACTCAAAATGTTATTTCCTCAATAAGACTCATTTTTGTCTAACCTGTCATTTTAAAGTCGACTTCTCTGTTTAAGGTTGTCATAACTCCTGATACCTCAACAGCATAGCACTCATCATGGTTTTCAGTGAATACTTGATGTTTTAATTTAGTATTTTTCTCCCTGTAAGACTATGAGCTCCAGAGTAGTTAGAAATAACTTCAATGCCTAGTTTAGTCCATACTAAACAATGCCTAGTTTAGTCCACAATAGTTATTTATTGAATGAATAAATGCCTAATGGCCATTTTTGAAAAAGTGGGACATTTCCAAGTTCTCACCATGAAGGTCAGATTTCATCATCTAGTGACTGGCAAAGATGATCAACATGGAAAATGTAAGCGTATCCTCAACCCTCAGACTACACAGAAGACTTTACTAACTGGCCGAGCAGTCAAAAGCAAGAGGAGAAATAGGAAGTTTTGGAATTAAGTATTTATTTACCCAGAATATTAATTTGGAAACCTGTGTTCATAATTTATATTTATGTTTCTAAGTAAAAGCCTGAAATTAATAATACCAAACTGTGACTTCACACCATGGACCATGCTCAACCCACTTTGTGCCTTATGCCTGATGAAAGTATAATACATTAACAATTATGGAGACTTCCGGGTAAGATGGCGGAAGAGTAAGACGCGGAGATCACCTTCCTCCCCACAGATACACCAGAAATACAGCTACACGTGGAACAACTCCTACAGAACACCTACTGAACGCTGGCAGAAGACCCCAGACCTCCCAAAAGGCAAGAAACTCCCCACATACCTGGGTAGGGCAAAGCGGAGAGATCCCCACACAGAGGATCGGTGCCGAGCGACACTCACCAGCCCGAGAGGCTTGTCTGCTCCCCCGCCGGGGCAGGCGGCGCTGGAGCTGAGGCTCAGGCTTCGGTCAGAGCGCAGCGAGAGGACTGGGGCTGGCGGCGAGAACTCAGCCTGAAGGGGGCTAATGTGCCACAGCTAGCCGGGAGGGAGTCCGGGAAAACTCTGGAGCTGCCGAAGAGGCAGGAGACTTTTTCTTCCCTCTTGGTTTCCTGGTGCGCGAGGAGAGGGGATTAAGAGCGCCGCGTAAAGGAGCTCCAGAGACGGGCGCGAGTCGCGGCTGAAAGCGCGGAGCCCAGAGACGGGCGTGGGATGCTGGGGCTGCTGCTGCCGCCGCCAAGAAGCCTGTGTGCGAGCGCAGGTCACTGTCCACACCACCCTTCCGGGAGCCTGTGCAGCCTGCCACTGCCGGGGTCCCGGGATCCAGGGGCAGCTTCCCTGAGAGAACGCACGGCGCGCCTCGGGCTGGTGCAAGGTCACGCCGACCTCTGCCGCTGCAGGCTCGCCCCGCACTCCGTGCCCCTCCCTCCCGCCGGGCCTGAGTGAGCGAGAGCCCCCGAAGAGGCTGCTCCTTTAACCCTGTCCTGTCTGAGCGAAGAACAGACGCCCTCCGGCGACCTACACGCAGAGGCGGGGCCAAATCCAAAGCTGAGACCCAGGAGCTGTGAGAACAAAGAAGAGAAAGGGAAACCTCTCCCAGCAGCCTCAGAAGCAGCAGATTAAAGCTCCACAATCAACTTGATGTACCCTGCATCTGTGGAATACAGAAATAGACAACAAATCATCCCAAATTGAAGAGCCAGGAGTCAGTGCTGTGCCTCTGAGGTGGGAGAGCCAACTTCAGGACACTGGTCCACAAGAGACCTCCCAGCTCCACACAATATCAAACGGTGAAAATCTTCCAGAGATCTCCATCTCAACAGCAGCACCCAGCTTCACTCAACGACCAGCAAGCTATAGTGCTGGACACCCTATGCCAAACAACTAGCAAGACAGGAACACAATGCCACCCATTAGCAGAGAGGTGGCCTAAAATCATAAAAAGTCCGCAGACACCCCAAAAACACACCACCAGACGTGGACCTGCCCACCAGAAAGACAAGATCCAGCCTCATCCACCAGAACACAGGCAGTAGTCCCCTCCACCAAGAAGCCTACACAACCCACTAAACCAACCTTAGCCACTGGGGACAGACACCAAAAACAACGGGAACTACGAACCTGCAGCCTGCAAAAAGGAGACCCCAAACACAGTAAGATAAGCAAAATGAGAAGACAGAAAAACACACAGCAGGAGAAGGAGCAAGATAAAAACCCACCAGACCTAACAAATGAAGAGGTAATAGGCAGTCTATATGAAAAAGAATTCAGATTAATGATGGTAAAGATGATCCAAAATCTTGGAAATAGAATAGACAAAATGCAAGAAACAGTTAACAAGGACCTAGAAGAACTAAAGATGAATCAAGCATCGATTAAAAACACAATAAATGAAATAAAAAATACTCTAGAAGGGATCAATAGCAGAATAACTGAGGCAGAAGAACGGATAAGTGAGGTGGAAGATAAAATAGTGGAAATAACTGATGCAGAGCAAAATAAAGAAAAAAGAATGAAAAGAACAGAGGACAGTCTCAGAGACCTCTGGGACAACATTAAACGCACCAACATTCGAATTATAGGGGTTCCAGAAGAAGAAGAGAAAAAGAAAGGGACTGAGAAAATATTTGAAGAGATTATAGTTGAAAACTTCCCTAATATGGGAAAGGAAATAGTTCATCAAGTCCAGGAGGCACAGAGAGTCCCATACAGAATAAATCCAAGGAGAAATACACCAAGACACATATTAATCAAACTGTCAAAAATTAAACACAAAGAAATCATATTAAAAGCAGCAAGGCAAAAACAACAAATAACACACAAGGGAATCCCCATCAGGATAACAGCTGATCTCTCAGCAGAAACTCTACAAGCCAGAAGGGAGTGGCAGGACATAATTAAAGTGATGAAGGAGAAAAACCTGCAACCAAGATTACTCTACCCAGCAGGATCTCATTCAGATTTGATGGAGAAATTAAAACGTTTACAGACAAGCAAAAGCTGAGAGAGTTCAGCACCACCAAACCAGCTTTACAACAAATGCTAAAGGAACTTCTCTAGGCAAGAAACACAACAGAAGGAAAAGAACTACAATAACGAACCCAAAACAATTAAGAAAATGGGAATAGGAACATACATATCAATAATTACCTTAAATATAAATGGACTAAATGCTCCCACCAAAAGACACAGACTGGCTGAATGGATACAAAAACAAGACCCATATATATGCTGTCTACAAGAGACCCACTTCAGACCTAGAGACACATACAGACTGAAAGTAAGGGGATGGAAAAAGATATTCCATGCAAATGGAAACCAAAAGAAAGCTGGAGTAGCAATTCTCATATCAGACAAAATAGACTTTAAAATAAAGACTACTAGAAGAGACAAAGAAGGACACTACATAATGATCAAGGGATCGATCCAAGAAGAAGATATAACAATTGTAAATATTTATGCACCAAACATAGGAGCACCCCAATACATAAGGGAAATATTAACAGCCATAAAAGGAGAAATCGACAGTAACACAATCATAGTAGGGGACTTTAACACCCCACTTTCACCAATGGACAGGTCATCCAAAATGAAAATAAATAAGGAAACACAAGCTTTAAATGATACATTAAACAAGATGGACTTAATTGATATTTATAGGACATTCCATCCAAAAACAACAGAATACACATTTTTCTCAAGTGCTCATGGAACATTCTCCAGGATAGATCATATCTTGGGTCACAAATCAAGCCTTGGTAAATTTAAGAAAATTGAAATTGTATCAAGTACCTTTTCCGACCACAATGCTATGAGACTAGATATCAATTACAGGAAAAGAGCTGTAAAACATACAAACACATGGAGGATAAACAATACACTACTTAATAACGAAGTGATCACTGAAGAAATCAAAGAGGAAATGAAAAAATACCTAGAAACAAATGACAATGGAGACACGACGACCCAAAACCTATGGGATGCAGCAAAAGCAGTTCTAAGAGGGAAGTTTATGGCAATACAATCCCACCTTAAGAAACAGGAAAAATCTCGAATAAACAACCTAACCTTGCACCTAAAGCAATTAGAGAAAGAAGAACAAAAACATCCCAAAGTTAGCAGAAGGAAAGAAATCATAAAAATCAGATCAGAAATAAATGAAAAAGAAAAGAAGGAAACGATAGCAAATATCAATAAAACTAAAAGGTGGTTCTTTGAGAAGATAAACAAAATTGATAAACCATCAGCCAGACTCATCAAGAAAAAAAGGGAGAAGACTCAAATCAATAGAATTAGAAATGAAAAAGGAGAAGTAACAACTGACACTGCAGAAATACAAAAGATCATGAGAGATTACTATAAGCAACTCTAGGCCAATAAAATGGACAACCTGGAAGAAATGGACAAATTCTTAGAAATGCACAACCTGCCAAGAATGAATCAGGAAGAAATAGAAAATATGAACAGACCAATCACAAGCACTGAAATTGAAACTGTGATAAAAAATCTTCCGACAAACAAAAGCCCAGGACCAGATGGATTCACAGGGGAATTCTATCAAGCATTTAGAGAAGAGCTAACACCTATCCTTCTGAAACTCTTCCAAAATATAGCAGAGGGAGGAACACTCTCAAACTCATTCTATGAGGCCACCATCACCTTGATACCAAAACGAGACAAGGATGTCACAAAGAAAGAAAACTACAGGCCAATATCACTGATGAACATAGATGCAAAAATCCTCAACAAAATACTAGCAAACAGAATCCAACAGCACATTAAAAGGATCATACACCATGATCAAGTGGGGTTTATTCCAGGAATGCAAGGATTCTTCAATATACGCAAATCAATCAACGTGATACGCCATATTAACAAACTGAAGGAGAAAAACCATATGATCATCTCAATAGATGCAGAGAAAGCTTTTGACAAAATTCAACACCCATTTATGATAAAAACCCTGCAGAAACTAGGCATAGAGGGAACTTTCCTCAACATAATAAAGGCCATATATGACAAACCCACAGCCAGCATTGTCCTCAATGGTGAAAAACTGAAACCATTTCCACTAAGATCAGGAACAAGACAAGGTTGCCCACTCTCACCACTCTTATTCAACATAGTTTTGGAAGTTTTAGCCACAGCAATCAGAGAAGAAAAGGAAATAAAAGGAATCCAAATGGGAAAAGAAGAAGTAAAGCTGTCACTGTTTGCAGATGACATGATACTATACATAGAGAATCCTAAATATGCTACCAGAAAACTACTAGAGCTAACCAATGAATTTGGTAAAGTAGCAGGATACAAAATTAATGCACAGAAATCTCTGGCATTCCTATATACTAATGATGAAAAATCTGAAAGTGAAATCAAGGAAACACTCCCATTTACCATTGCAACAAAAAGAATAAAATATCTAGGAATAAACCTACCTAAGGAGACAAAAGACCTGTATGCAGAAAATTATAAGACACTGATGAAAGAAATTAAAGATGATACAAATAGATGGAGAGATGTACCATGTTCTTGGATTGGAAGAATCAACATTGTGAAAATGACTCTACTACCCAAAGCAATCTACAGATTCAATGCAATCCCTATCAAACTACCACTGGCATTTTTCAGAGAACTAGAACAAAAAATTTCACAATTTGTATGGAAACACAAAAGACCCCGAATAGCCAAAGCAATCTTGAGAACGAAAAATGGAGCTGGAGGAATCAGGCTCCCTGACTTCAGACTATACTACAAAGCTACAGTAATCAAGACAGTATGGTACTGGCACAAAAACAGAAATATAGATCAATGGAACAGGACAGAAAGCCCAGAGACAAACCCACGGACATATGGTCACCTTATCTTTGATAAAGGAGGCAGGAATGTACAGTGGAGAAAGGACAGTCTCTTCCATAAGTGGTGCTGGGAAAACTGGACAGGGACATGTAAAAGTATGAGATTAGATCACTCCCTAACACCATACACAAAAATAAGCTCAAAATGGATTAAAGACCTAAATGTAAGGCCAGACACTATCAAACTCCTAGAGGAAAACATAGGCAGAACACTCTATGACATAAATCACAGCAAGATCTTTTTTGACCCACCTCCTAGAGAAATGGAAATAAAGACAAAAATAAACACATGGGACCTAATGAAACTTCAAAGCTTTTGCACAGCAAAGGAAACCATAAACAAGACGAAAAGACAACCCTCAGAATGGGAGAAAATATTTGCAAATGAAGCAACTGACAAAGGATTAATCTCCAAAATTTACAAGCAGCTCATGCAGCTCAATAGCAAAAAAACAAACAACCCAATCCAAAAATGGGCAGAAGACCTAAATAGACATTTCTCCACAGAAGATATACAGACTGCCAACAAACACATGAAAGGATGCTCAACATCTTTACTCATTAGAGAAATGCAAATCAAAACTACAATGAGATATCATCTCACACCACTCAGAATGGCCATCATCAAAAAATCTAGAAACAATAAATGCTGGAGAGGGTGTGGAAAAAAGGGAACACTCTTGCACTGCTGGTGGGAATGTGAATTGGTACAGCCACTATGGAGAACGGTATGGAGGTTCCTTAAAAAACTACAAATAGAACTACCATATGACCCAGCAATCCCACTACTGGGCATATACCGTGAGAAAACCATAATTCAAAAAGAGACATGTACCAAAATGTTCATAGCAGCCCTATTTACAATAGCCCGGAGATGGAAACAACCTAAGTGTCCATCATCGGATGAATGGGTAAAGAAGATGTGGCACATATATACAATGGAATATTACTCAGCCATAAAAAGAAATGAAATTGAGCTATTTGTAATGAGGTGGATGGACCTAGAGTCTGTCATACAGAGTGAAGTAAGTCAGAAAGAGAAAGACAAATACTGTATGCTGACACATATATATGGAATTTAAGAAAAAAAATGTCATGAAGAACATAGGGGTAAGACAGGAATAAAGACACAGACCTACTAGAGCATGGACTTGAGGATATGGGGAGGGGGAAGGGTAAGCTGTGACAAAGTGAAAGAGCGGCATGGACATATATACACTACCAAACATAAGGTAAGATAGCTAGTGGGAAGCAGCCGCATAGCACAGGGAGATCAGCTCGGTTCTTTGTGACCGCCTGGAGGGGTGGGATAGGGAGGGTGGGAGGGAGACGCAAAAGGGAGGGGATATGGGAACATATGTATATGTATAACTGATTAAATTTGTAAAATAAAAAAAAAAAGCACTGAGGGAGCAGAGACTGGAGATGCTACTCTGTGAGAGTGCACTGCCAGAGGCTTTTTATGGAGGAGGTGACATTTAGGCTGGGTGGTTTAGGAAGAATCCTGGGGAAAGGGGTGCAGAACATTCATGATAGAAGAAACTACATGTGAGACGCATGGAGAAGTGAAAGAGCACAGGCGTGGGTATGTGGAAGGGGTAGGGACAACATTCCAATATGGGGGAAACATGGTAAGACAGTGGCAAGAGCTGAGGCTAGTGAGAACCAGTGTGTGATAAGCTTTGTATGCTCTGCTGATGACTAGACTTTATCCTCATGCTTTCTGAAAACGTGGTTCTTTGGGTAATAATAATACAGTGACTGATAAGAAAACAAAACAAAAAAAAACAATTATGTTTATGATATAGGCATGTGGATATCATTAAGGGCAAATTTTCCTTACTTTATGCTATAATGCGCAGTTTTAAAATGGTTTCATATTTGCCAGATAATCAAAGACTAGGATAAAAGGATGCATATTATAGTTCTCTCTGTGCCCTTCTAGTACAGAGGTGTCAAATCGTAACATTACCACCATAAACATTGACACATGTCTCCTGTAAAAATCTATTTTGAACTAGAGCATGAGAAAGATTGAAAGGCTAGGAAATCTAATGAATAATTGTTGGAAAGCTAAGTGAAGAAAATGCAAACCGAAGACATTAAAAATCAATTTAGAAACAAATAGCATTTTGTCAGACTTAAGAATTATTCATTAGGGGTTGAAGGTACATCTCATCACTAAGACAACATAGAAAATGAGGCTTAACAAAAATAATTAACAATTAGTCTAGTAATTTCTTTTTCTTTCTACTGTACTTTCAAATAATTTAACTTAAATACATACATACATACACACACACATACAATACCACACAGGCACTCTCTTCCTGGGGATAAATCAAGTCACTCCCAGTAGTGCTAAAATGCAAAGTGCTGTGCTGGAGAGCATTAAGGAATTTACTGAAATGGATGCGAACTGCCTCCTCTGAGTCATCAGGTTTTAAATAGAAATGAGATAGTAAATTTCTGCCTGCATCACACTGTGTGTCTTCTCTGATTCACTACTCTCATTCATCTTTATGCTCTCTAATTTGTAAAGATGCAGGCGATGTATAAATATTCATGGCGGTTCTGGAAATAGCCTGCATAGCGCTCAGTCTTCCGTTAGAAATGGGCAGAACGTCAAAGAGGGCTGGAGATGTGTCTCAAAAATGATACACTTGGCTTGTCACTGGATGAGAAAAACAGAGTGGCATGATTATGCCCGGAGAAGAATTTTACAGCTGGATCTGTGAGCAAGCCCCCTGACTACGGCTTAGACCAGTGGTTCTCAAATCCGCTACACATCTGGATCACCTGAGGGAGGATTTATAAGGACTCATATCTAAGTCCTGAGCCCAAAGACTCTGAATTAGTCTATCCTGGATAAAACCTTGGGCACTGATATCTTTAAAAACTTTCTAAGAGATTCTCATATTCAACCTGGGTCAAGAACTGGTTCAGTCAATGGCAAGACACACTAAATCTTTAGTCTCTGGGCATCATATTCAGGCTGAAAATACAAAAAGCAACCCCCTGCAATCAATATAGTATATAGGTGTCATAGAAATGTTTCCAGGGTGCAGGGGAGCACAGAAAAGGGACTGGGTGACTAGGTCATTCTATTTCATAAATATCTAGTAGGGTTCTCCAAAATATTCTCAGAGGTCTTGATGAATGCTTTTTTAACAAGTGGGTGAAGAGGAAACAGAATGCTCATGCAAAAGGCAATTTCCAACTAAGGGTATATCATGTACAAAAAGGCACATGGACCTGAAGGAGACTAAGGCATTTGTGAAACATAGATAGATCAGCATGGCTGAAGCACAGGGGACAGCCCCTCTCCTTGTCTTGGCAATTTTGTAAAATGTAAAATCTAGTCGCTGGACTGAGATTTTAAGTGTGCTATGAAAAGGAGAAAATTAGAGTTATTCTGAGGTACAAGGGAGATTAATTTTCCATCTGGAATCATATGGTTATAGAGTGAAGACAGTCAGTTCAGAGGATATGTACTCATTCAGTTCACCACGGAGGTATCAGAGGAGATAGAAGGAAATCCATGCTGAGTTTAAAATACCCCCCTTCAAATATTAGAACTGCCCTTGTGATTTAAAATCTCTCATCACTTCACTGTAGTGCCTTCACCCATCAATTCCAATGGGAGAAGAACTAGCTTTTGAATCCCCACCAACCAACATAGCTTCATTACTTCAAAAACCTAAATCTTAATGTGAAGATAATACCCCTTGGTGTATGGAAGCATTAGAATGTTTGTCCAGTGGTGTGGATCAGTTTGCCTAGGTCTTTCCATACTTGGCTCCTGACTTCTCCTTACATTTATCAGTAGCCACCAGGGGGTTAAGGGAGTGGGTATTGATCAGATACACGTGGACAGTACTAGGGCACGGGGCTACAGACCTGGGGCCCTGAATCCAAGGTCTCCATAGGATCCAACCAAGCAGACAGAGCTCAGCTAAGCAGCACTAATACTGTCCTTTTACTTTCACAAGGTTTTAAATGCAATACAAACTATATAATATTATATGTCAATTATGTCTCAATCAAACCAACCAACCAACCAAAGGAAGGGGCAGTGGCTGCTAGCCACATCGCCATCTAGTGGCACACACCTCAATTGCCAATGGAAAACCACACCACTTTCAGGACTTAAAAAGGAATTTTAGCATCCTCTGACTTCAAGCTTATGTTATAATAATGAAACAATAAAATAGCACGATTTAATGCTTAAAAAACAATACTCAAGGAAACTTTTATTCTTCCATCAAGCCAATTTCTAAGAAATATTGTGTCAAAGCTAAGAGGGAGAAAAAGGCATGGATAAAATTACAGAACACTCTAACAAATTTACTGTTTTTAAAAATTGTCCCCCCCACTCTCCAATGCTTTATCGCCCTCAGAGGCAATACTGATATGGCAATGGGAGACAACACGTAGAAATTTTAGAAAATTTCTCAAATGAATTTGTTCAAATACCATTAAGGAAAACACTGCACTACCTTACTTAACTCATCTTTAAATGTGCTTAATTTATATTTAAAAATATCATTATGTTTTCCATGACTTCAATTATGTTAGTTCAATATCTGCTCAATAACAGCAACAACACAATATGTTGTCCTTTTAGTCTAGTGGTAGGAGTAAATGTTGGTACATATCTGATATCTAGTTGTTTTACAATAAAATTTAAGTCATAGAGCTATTCATGGCCTTTGAGAAGATCAAGTCTGGAATATATCCTAAGAAAATATTATAAAAACTAGTAAAATTTTTATGTACAAAGGTATTCATTATAGTATCATTTTCCTTGGTCAGCTTTTGCTTGAAAGAAACATTTTATATTTGAAACAACCTAAGCATTGGGGATGCTACTGGGTGGTGAATAATGCATCAGTTAATTTACTAAAAGTATTTATAAACTACTGCCAGTAGCCTGTTTTTGTTTGGCCCTTGAGTTAAGAATATTCTTTTCATTCCTAATGGTTGAAAAAACGGATTTAAAAATACTATTTTGTGACCCATGAAAATTATAGCAAATTCAAAGGTCAGTGTCCATAAAGTTTTGTTGGAACACAGAAATGCTCACTCATATACCTATTGTATATTCATTTACATCTTGTCTATATCCATGTGCTACAACAGCAGAGTGGAGGAGTTGCAAAATAGACTCTAAGACCCACAAGCCCCAAATATTTATGAAAAAGTCTGCTGACCCCTGGTTTAATGTCAAGGTAAGAGAGTAGTTTCTGGAACTAGACAGCTTGGTTTGGACTGCCAACTCTGGCATTTATTATCCATGTGACATTAGGTAAGATACTTGCTCTCTCAGTACCTCAATTTGTTCACTTGTAAAATGAAGGTGAAAATAGAACCCACCCCTGAGGGTTGTTGTAATAATTGCATCATAACACATAAAGTGCTTAAAGCAGAGTAAGCACACTGAAAGTTAGCCATAGTTATTACATTTCTACTAACGTGAAAACTGCTCAGATATTAGATAGAAAATCAGATATAATTGTACATACAATATGATTACAACTGTTAATAATAAAACATTCTCATAAAAACTGTTTGGTAGGGCTTCCCTGGTGGTGCAGTGGTTGAGAGTCCACCTGCCGATGCAGGGGACACGGGTTCGTGCCCCGGTCCGGGAGAATCCCACATGCCACGGAGCAGCTGGGCCCGTGAGCCATGGCCACTGGGCCTGCACGTCCGGAGCCTGTGCTCCACAACGGGAGAAGCCACAACAGTGAGAGGCCCGCGTACTGCAAAAAAACAAAAAACAAAAAACAAAAAACAAAAACAAAAAAAAACTGTCTGGTAGAAAATACGCCAAAATATTAACAATGATTACCTTTAACCAGAGGAATTTTTATTTTTCCTGTTCTTCCTAAGTTTACTGTATGTACTCAAATTACTTCCATAATGATAAAACAATCAAAATATTAAAAAGATAGAGCTTGCCATAACTATGGAAACAGTTCTATGAAAGTGCATTTTAGAGAATGAGTACACAAACGTAAGTTACAAATATTCTGGGTTCCAAAGGTTCTTCCTCCTTCTGCTCCTTCAAAGACTCTCACCAAATCATTTACAAATATATTTTTTCCTCCCAAAGGATAACAGTGACACTTATGCACTTCACCTTTCACCTGTGCTGCTGGTCACTTGGAAGTGTGAGACTACAAGTTTACCCAAGCTCCTCCCATTATATACATTGCTAATTACCCTTGACTTCCACTGACACCACACTTCATTATCCACATTGAAAAATTCATTCCCCAGCCTCTCTGCTCCAGGAACTTGTCTCCAGCAGCCCTCCCCACAGATAGCTGTATTTTTATTCTGTATTAAACTTTCCTCATTCTTACAGTTTATCCGTAAATTAAAAAGAGAGTTCAGGTCCGCTCAGGGTGTATGACTGGATTCTTGGGGAAAGGAATTTGGACGTGTGAAAGTTGAATGCCTATCCTTAGTCACAATGTATTAAAACCATTGTTTTCCCCCAAACACTATGTTGTTTGAAATAACAATTAACATATTTCATTCTTTATTTGCTATTACACCTGAAAATAGCACTAAAACACAAAGTCATGAATGTCTGGGCAAGTAAATTATGTTAGTGAAATTTCATGGCCAAGGCAGGGGGTGTGGATTCTAATGAAACAGTTCCACCTAACTGGGAGGATATTCTTTTCCAAATGACAGTTTATACTTACAGGGCTTATGCTGCATAAATGCAAAAGGCCCCAAGAAAAATACTTGGATTATTTGGTGTAGCTCAAATGCCTAGCACGTTTGGTGTACAGACATCACACAAGGAGCCCATCATTATTCATGTTATCTTCCCATCCATCCACACATTCGTATCTTCATGTATGAAACAAGGCAAAGCAAAAACTTAAATTCATAGCCTACAGGAAATGGATCATAGTGTCACCTTTCAGCAGCACAGCTTACTTTTAAATATCTACTCTTGAGGCTGGTTCTAAGCAAGATAATGATGATAAAAATTAATAAGGCTCTATCCTAGTCTTCAATGAGCTCACAGTCCAGTAGGGAACACAGACAGGGAGACACATACATTGAACATAATGGGGTAAGAGCAAAAATAATAGCATGCCCAAGATCCAGAGAATGAAGTACTATACTCTATGGAGAGGCCGCCAGGGGGGATGCCCTATATGAGAGATAGAGTGCCCGAGTGGGGAATGTTAAGTTTCCTGCAGATTTTCCCATGTCATTAATTCCTGACTTTTCTGATAAATTTTCAGGCATATTTATAGTTTGCTTGTTGTCAGAGAGGAAGTAAATCACGCAACTGATTCTATACAGCAAAGTCACCACGTGAGCAATCTCTTTTGAAGAGTGGTAGGTGCAGCTGTGAGAGAAAGTTGGATCCCCTTCACGTGACCAGATTCACACTTTGCTTCACTCTTTCCACCAGTGCTTTCTTTCTCGCTCTTTTTCTTAATTAAAGGAGCTTTTTCTAAGAAAAGTCTATTCTTCAAAGAATTAAGAATTCTCCTTAATATTATATCATTTCAATTCAAGTGCTAGAATAGAAATTGAGTCAAATCACCAGGAGATAACAAATAATACTATTTTTCAATGGACATAGAATTATATTTATTTTTATATTTAAATAAAGACAAGTGAGCACTAGACACTGACCGAGTACAGAGGTCCAAGTAGAAGGAATACACAGGCTTACAAGGATGAGCCTTCTCAGGGAAACCCTGGGTTAGATTTTTCATCTTCAAGTGAAAGCTCCAATAGGATTGGGGCCAATGAGGACTGGATTATTATAATTTTAAAACAAGATGGCTGCCATCTTGCCCTTGTGAGTTAATCCTACTTTGTTTTTTGAATTGTCATTTACTCTTCTCCATATTAACAAGTTAACAGTCATGTTTTAAAAAGAGCTGGTATAAATTATGGCTCTAGAAATTTGGAAAGGGTCCTATTCCTTATGAAAGAAACAATAGAACTAGAACACCAGTTAGGAACTTCATACCCAAGCTCTGATAGTAAAAGGAATTAGCACAATGTAAAATGAAACAGAAGCAGTTTATTCACTAGATACCAAGAACATTACTAATAGAACCGGAAAATATTTCTAACTGATATTTTGATGAATTTTCATTCATTCCATCAACAACAAAATGAGAATTAAATTAATGACAGGGAGTAAAACCTTCTAACAATTTTCATTGATAAAGGGCATCATTGGCATTGATTTTGATAAGTGTAATCCAAGACTGTGGATCTTGTTGAGTCTTATTAAAGAAATTGGTGATGATCTGGTTATTACATAGATAGAAAGACAACACAGAAAATCAAATTGGTACTTAGTGTGTCATGTTTGTGTTTTTTAGAAAGGATGAAATCTTCAAGTCAGACCAAAACAGAAGACAACGGAGGTGTGTGTGTGTGTGTGTGTGTGTGTGTGTGTGTGTGTGTGTGTGTGTGTGTGGTGGAGATGGAGATGTCTTACTCCAAAAATGAAAACCAATTTCTCCACACACAGAGAACAGGCCATGTAAACAGGTGGCCATGTATAAGACAGGAAGAGAGGCCTCATGAGAGAAAGCAACACTGAGGACACCTTGATCTTAGATTTCTAGCTTCCAGAACAATGAGAAAATAAACGTCTACTGTTTAAATCACCTAGTCTGTGGTATTTTGTTGTGGCAGCCCAAGCAGACTAATAATATAAATGTTATCTCACAAACCAAGGAAGTAGATATTTTCAAGAAGGAAACTATGGACAACAGAATTAAATTTGGAAAGTAAGTTTTGGCAAGAAAATGGGTAAAAATGGTAGTTTAAGATTCGATGTGCTGAGAATAAAACAACAAGGTAACTGTGAGGATACAAAATTTTATCATCATTTCATATATTTAGATTTCATAAGTGGAGCTATTTCAGATATTTCATCATGTGCCAAGAAAGTGAGTCACCAAAATGTATTGACAGCTCCTTTACCATACTAATGGGTATCTAGTAACAGTATAACTATGGTGTTGTATGTGTTTTTCCCACACATTCTATCAATTTGTTCAGAATGGTGAAAGGGGTCTAGATGGAAAGAGAAACAATGGATCATATACCTAAAATTTCAGTAAATAAGCAAATAAATAAATAAGATTTCCTGAACAAGGAGAAAGGGATTCATTTAACAATGCAGTATGGGGACACCCCTGGTGGCACAGTGGTTAAGAATCCACCTGCCAGTGCAGGGGACATGGGTTCTAGCCCTGGTCCAGGAAGGTCCCACATGCCATGGAGCAACCAAGCCCGTGTGCCACAACTACTGAGCCCGTGTGCCACAACTACTGAGCCCGTGTGTCACAATTACTGAAGCCTGCGTGCCTAGAGCCCATGGTCTGCAACAAGAGAAGCCACTGCATTGAGAGGCCCATGCACCACAATGAAGAGTAGCCCGTGCTCACCGCAACTAGAGAAAGCCCACGTGCAGCAGCGAAGACCCAACACAACCAAAAATAAATAAATAAATGTATAATTAAAAAAGAAAAACAATGCAGTATGGGCTTCAAAGGAGTTTTATTTTTAATGTAATTATGGAGGAGTAATAGTTCAAAAACAGAAAAGGAGAAAAAGTATAGCCATGCCCAGCATTTCTATACAAATCTGTGGAACTGGTGAGGTACAAAAATGAGCAATTTGAGGAGCCAGAGGAATAAGCAATAAGTTAAGCAAGTTCCCGAGAGTGAGCAGTGAATAGTCTACACATAGGGGTAGGTGATCTCCATTCTGGAAATATACAAAAATTTTCATACTTACTGGATACACTGACAATCACTTTCTTGCTCCTGAATGTATACTATTCACATGTAGGCAAACTCATGAACACATGTTCCAAGTTCATTCATATTTCTAGGCCAGAGAGCTTGAAAACCTCTGGAACACATTCAAACACCAGAAATGAAGTGTGATATGACTGTCTACATTAGCCTACTGTAGTACAAGCTTAATGAGACATTTTTTATTTCTCCCCTCATTCTACCCAGTTAGATTCTTTCCCCAGAGGAAACTGTATTACTGTAGATATATTCAATCTTCAATGAATATAGACCCAAGTTTATGGAAAGAGCTTAAAATGTGCAAAGGTCTTAGTATAATTCAAAGAAAAGGGGAGTATCTTCATTAACCTCAGAGTTAAATGATGGAAAGACATTGCCCCTAAAGTTCCTGAACTTAGTTTTCCCTGGGCTCTGGGAAGAATATGGGCCAGCGCTACCAAGCAACAAAGTATCTCTATCTTAAGTGACAAGGGATATGGAAAAATCTTGAACAACTTTACAAAAATTCAAACAAACAGAAAAGAGAGTAAGCTCCAAAGCTATCCTGTTATCTCAGTGTGAATCAAAGTTAAAATTAACCACCAAAACATATCCATATGCAACAGAAAAGGAAAATTCTATGGATAGCAATGGCAAGGTGTGAGCATATTAAAATGTGATTTAAAGTCTTTTAGATTTTCTAGTATTCAAGCTTTGTAATAAATGTCAACAGATTAGATTCACTACCTGGTAAGGAGAGAGAATTTTAATATGAGGTATAACTGACTTCAGACACTGGAATTGGATAAATTTCTGTTTTATATGAGACACACAGGGGTAATAAATAAAAAGTGAAATCAGCAGTAAAACCATATATATATATGACCTTAGATATTCTACTTTTGTCCTCATATCACCAAGCCATTTTACCTCCTAAGATATGCTAAGAATCTCTGGGCTCCGTCCATTTAATATTGGGTTATATTGAATCTCTCTATATAATATGAATCATTTAAACTGAAAAATTCAGTGTTGTAACATTTTGTCAGGGAGAACAGTTTTCTTTGGAGCTGAGAAGAAACATCTACAGAGAAATAAATTTTGTAGAAAGAAATCGTTTTTTAATCAAGACAAATACTTAAAGAATTTTTTTCGTATAATATTGCAGAGGCTTATAAAAAAATTTCCCCCTACTCTTCCCCAAACTGCAATGAACATTTCTACCCCCCACATCCCATCCATCTAGCTCACCACAGAGCACCGAGCTGAGCTCCCTGCACTATACAGCAGGTTCCTCCTAGCTGTCTGTTTTACCCATGGTATTGTATATATGTCAGTCCCAATCTCCCAATTCATCCCACGCCCCATTCCCCTAGCCCCGTGTCCACACATTCCTTCTCTACATCTGTGTCTCTTCCAGTATAATGTTTTAAGATATTTTATACTTAATACTCCTATATTAGATTCCTACCAAATCATTTTGACATGCAATTGGTAATTAACTAGAGTTATGCCAGTCAATCTTTTGTAACTATTTAATCTTAAATTGTTCAGTAACATAGTGCACCTCCTTCCATGGTTTACGTGCCATCATAATTGATCCTTTGGACCATAACAGAATCCCAAAATAATCTCTTCACAAACAGATGCTCATGTGAATTACTTGTTGGGAGAATGAATTTAATTTTTTTTCAGGGTGGAATTTAGTAATATTTCAACAAATTTCAAATGCTTTGAGTCAGCGATTTCAATTTTAAGAAACAGTATAATCAGTAAAAACATGCATAAAGCTTCATGTACAAGTATTACTTATAATATTGAAAAAATAGCAAAAACAACCTGACTACCCAACAAAAGAAGATGAGATAAATAAATTCTGGTATATTTTAAAAATAAGTAGCCATAATATATCATGTCATAGAGAAACATTTTATACAATGGGAAATGTTCAAAATATATTAAGAGAAAAAACTATAACACAAAATATATGCCGTGATCCAATTATATCCAAAAAACATAAATGAATAAAAGCCTGGTAATATAAAAATAGGCACTTTTTCTCTATTCTTTATATTTATCTGTATTTTCAATATCATCTGCTATGACTTTGTACTATTATAATGAGGTAATAATAATTGTTCTACTGTATATTGCTGAATGAAAAAAGTACGAGTGGTGTGAAACCATAAAATTATATTTAAATGCACACATAGTGAATCTTTAGAAAGAGGTATTCAGAACTATTAATATTGATTATTAACTTTTAAAATGTTGGTGGGAAGTAAATGAAAAGACAACTTTCATTTTATGCCCTGTACGATTTAATATTATATATTTTTTTACAATGCACATGTATTAATTTATTTTAAAAACATCATTAATATTGTTATTAAACATACACATACAAATACACGAACACATGAAAGCACACACATATTTTGAACCTTGTAAAATGAGAGACAGTTGAACTTGGTGGCCTCATAGTTAGATCCTGATGACCTCACTGAATAGAACAAGAGATAGGCACTCAGTTAAAAAAAAAAACCTTCAAGGTGGAGTAAAAGACTAAAATCCAACTTCTATCAGCAGTTTGAAGTTATTCTTAGCTCTGGGATTATTTTCAAATATCTACTCATTTATTTCCGAAATGAGAATGTACCACTTAACAGCCATATTTCCCAGGCTTCAGTCCAAAGTTTAAGCCTCAAAAACAAAAGTCACTTGAAGAAAAAAAAAAAAAAAAGGAACTTTGTCTCAAGAACATGTCTCATAGTCACAGAGTGTGAGAGAAAACAACTTCACATAAAGAATGTGGTGAGACTTGGAGTTCTCACTTGTCTACTCTGTTTGTGATTTGGGATTGGCCGATTTTTGACCCTCAGTTTCATTCATCTCTGTACAAGGTATACATTCCCTCTCCAACCTCAGGAAAGCAGATTGTTTTAGGCATATGTGAGTAATTGAATAATCAAATGCTATATCCTAAAAAAGATATATTTCCACTTGATTATTATAGCATAATATATTTTATTTGCAAGAATATGCAATGGAGAAGTTTCAGAGGAAAAATATTATATAGTATTGTCCCCTTTCCTTAATGTTAAAATATACATAATGTTTCACTTTTCATTTGGATTTATATTCCAGTGGAACTCACTCTTTTCAGAATGCAATATGACCCATGGCTATTTATGGTTCTACAAGTTTCATAATGTATCCCAATAAAACTATTATAGCAGGAAAGAGAATTAACAAGGATAAGGGTAATTGAGTCATAATGTACAGTCTATGAAGTTAAAAATGTTTTTAACCATTAATGTAGCAATGACTTAAAGTTTTGAGTATAATAATCCCTCTTATGACACTGTATTTTCCCCATAATATTAGTGATTATAAAAACAAATGCATTAACAATACAACATATCATTTCTGATAATACACTTACACGTGGCTGTCAACGTTATAAATTGGCATGAGTCATGTACATTCAATGCCATGAAATGTCCACACTCTTTCATCCAAAAATTTATCATAAAGAACAAATTCAAAGAGGGAAAAAACACTGCAGTATGATCTAAAATAAGGAAAAATTGGAGTCGAGATAAATATCCAAAAAACAAGGCACTCTTAACAATTATATTGCAACCATCACAGTTGATGTATATTTTGTGACCGTTCAAAATATAGTTTATAAATATTAAAGACATTGAACATATATGATCTATCCCTATATTTGAGTGTCTAATGCAGTTTACCAACTGACCCAATAGGTCAAACAATGTTAGACGAAACAAGATGGAACACAAAATAAAATGTTCACTGTGATTCAGTGATGTAGCACACTTATGCATGTATGCAAAGATGAGAACGGTAAGAAGCTTAACTGGAATCACAGTTGTGTTAATTGGTGGCATTTTAGATGGTTTAGCTTTCTTTCTATTTTCCTTCTATTTTTATTTTTGTGATTATAAAAGACTGGACAGAAAGAAAAAATGCAGAGCTATTTTCAAGTTTATGTGTTCAGGACAAGAGACATACTAAAGCAAATAGGCATAAAAGATCTGAGGAATTAGTTCATAACCTAGATCCTGGGACTTTATTCTCCATGACATTCAAGCCAATACTTTCTGTAAGATGTGACACAATATCACAGATCACATTACATCAATTGTTACCAGTTTTAATCTACTTTTTTATTATATACATTTACCTAGCATTTAACCAATTTATCTACTGAAGTCAAGTGATTCTGGGAGGGAAGAACTTATGGACTGAGTTGAGCTATTTCAATGAGTATCTAATGTCAAGTTAGAATGCTATTTTCTCTAAGCTTTGTTCAGGTGGGTTGCCAGAGAGGTGACACATGAAAAGAAACACCTACGCCAGGTTTAGCTGTCCCTCCCAGACCTTATTCTAGTGTTTGCTAGATATTTCCCAAAGCTAAATGAGTAAACAATTCAATAAGAATTGTCACATTCCTATAAGATTGTGGATCACTCTGTTTCACAGCCTGGTATGGGACAGGAGCTAAGAAAAGGTGAAAATTAAGTGATGACCAATGTTCCCTACATACTCATATAAAATAGCAAATATTTTAAAAACTTTTTCAGAGACAGAAACCAATGCTCAGGTTCGAAGGGACTGATATTGCATTGTAAAAGCAGCTGTACTTTAGCTGAGATCTTCTCTGCTTTCAAAAGAAGTCTTGGTGGTTGTTCTGTGTCCCCATTTCTCATACATGTGTTATCCCTGGTGACAAATTATGCTGTGCTTTTCTTGAGGCCTACAGATGAGAACTAGGCTCAAAGCCAAAACAGCTTCTTTCACTTTGGGACTTCAGCCAAGAAACTAAAGAAAATTAATGCTTTAGTATGTTTTTTTTTTTCTATTTCTTAAACCATCACAAAAGTACAACTACCTTCTCACACTCTGAATCTATATCTAGAAAAATTACTCAAAACATCAAGGCTTGTGCTATTTCTATTTTTCCTCTTACTCTTTCAGTGATATTAGATAACAGAGAGTATATGTTCAATATGTCAAGATTGTTTTAATAAAATTCTTGATTCATCTGCCAAGAATAAAAAAAGAAGTTTACTGAGAAGGAGTTTGAAACAAAAGGGATTCAGCTTGCTATTGAATAAAAACTTAGATTTTTAAAATACCAAATGAAAACAAACATTTGTGGGAAAGTATGAAATTATGTCCTTCCCCTTGCTGAAATATATAACAAAATTTATTCTGCATAATAATCCCCCAAATTCAGAGATAAATAAAAATAAAAAATATTCTCTGCATGTTTACTATATATTTCATGATATTAATAAAAATAAAAGTTGCTATTTTTTGATATCTAAAAAGTGGTAAAATTTTGCAAATAGGCAATTTTTAAAAACATATTACATAATATTTTTATAATGGCAGGAATTATAGGTATACAAAGATCAGGAAATACATTTCTCCTCGGAACTTAGTATTCAAAGATAACAGATGATTGACAGGAACCCTAAAGCCTTTGCATTCTACCAAAGGAATCTTTTAACATTACTTTTAATTATCTATGTCTATAATGACCCAGATATATTTTGCATTGAGGAAGCCATACCTCTGTATGAGTTAGGAATGCATTTCACTGCAATTAAGAAAAAATCCAACTAACAAGGATACTAAAAAGTAAGAAATATATTTGTCTTCTGTAGCAACAAGTCTGGGAATAGATATTCCACAACTGGTTCAGTGTCTCAACAATGTCATCAAGACCCCAGGGTCATCCCATCTTTCTGCTCATCTATTTTTAGTATGCAATACATTGTTTTTATTCTTGTCACCTCTTTACCTTGTCACCAAAATGATCTCTGGGGCTACTAATTATAGACAGGAGGAAGAGACAAAGGAAGGGAAAAAGTCCTTTCTCTAGCAAGACTTTTTCTTTACTTCTTTTAATTCCAGACGGCATGCTCTCCAGGGATTTCTTTCTATATTGCATTGGCCAATGTGCCACATGATCATACTTATAGGCATGGAAGACTGAAAAATGAGTTGTTGTTTTTTAAGCTGGATCCTTGCCACCTGTGATATAAACAAAATCTTACTGCATTGATGAGGTAGAAGCAGGAATAGAAATTGTGTAGACAATATTGTACACACAGGAAGTATCTGTCCACTTTACATCAATCCAAGTGATTGATTCTCTTTTTTAATACATAGCTCCCCAATAACAAAACAAAAATAAAATACAGATAATATTTCTCTTCTCAATTGACTTTTTTATTATCTCCCAGAACCACTTAAAAGCAGTGAAATAAGTGAAGAACGGGCAATAAGATAAAGACAAAAATAAGAATATCAGACTTTCTTATAATGCCAAACAAGTACAGAGTTATTTCCATTAAGATTGTATTGTGACAAAACTTGCATAACTTTGCTTCGCCCATTTTGCAACAACCGCACTTGAAATCTACCACATTAGTCTTAATTTCCTTACCCAGTTGAACTGCCTCAAAAGGTCATAGCATCTTAGAGACTTTCTAGTAGCTGCTATATCCAGATAGTCCATAGCCTATCATCAAAAGATCATCAGTTCTTTGATTTGTTACATATAATTAAATGGAGAACCAGGATCACCAAGATGACGAGAGAAAGCATTTTGAAAAATAAAGTCAGTTCTTGGTCCATAATTAGTTTAGAAATATAAAATCATTTAAAAATATGCAAAGACAGGCTGAATAGAAAATAAATATTTCAAACAATGAATATTGAATTCTTCAAATAACTTAATGCTGCTTGTCAAAGGACTTAAATTTTCCAGAAGAAAATATTTTTTTTTCTTTCAAAGACAACGAGAGTATGTTTATGGGAACTTGATAACTCTTCATGTATTTGAGAGACTATCATATAAAAGAGAAATAAACTATTTTTTTTGGCACGAAGAGCAGCAGGACTGATGGGTAATAAATATAGGAAAGCAGATTCTGGTTCACTCAGGTAAGAACAGTGTTTTCATTGAATTTATTTGGAAATGGAACAGGTTTCCCAAGGACATATGCATTCACAGTTCTGAGAAGCCCTTTTATATTAGGTGGGATAAAAAATAATAATTTTGCCTAAAATAATGGGACCATGGACAAAACCGGGTAACACAGATAAATGAAACAGTGAGAGTAGGGAATACATGATGAATTGGAATTCAGTGTTGATACTTTGAAGAGTCATAGAGAAACCATTTCTAACAGTTTCTTCACAGTTTTAACTGAAGGTTAAATTTTGTGGGGATACATTTATTTGCGGGAGAACTTCATTAGAAACACCCAGTATGAAACTTAATGGTTCATCAAGTCTTAACACATTGGAACCTTCTCCAAAATGTTGACTGATTTCACTTGATGTTTGTATAAACTTATTTGACTTCCTCCCATGGGCTCAGTCCATTTCTTTCTCACTCAGGTCCTTGGAGAACAGATGTCATTTTTTTTTCTATGAATCCTAGGTCTCTCTCAAAAGCAAGAAATCAAAACTTCTCACAGTCCCTGAATCACAGATTTTATCATTGTTCACTGAAATCTAACAATGATATCCCCTGTCCAATGACTTTGGAATGTTACATCAATTTTCATGAACAATTCTTGGGTTCTTTCCATGTTTCTTGCCTTCCCTTTTCTGAGTCTGCAGATCTTCAAGGAGGAGAGTGGCTTGGAGGCTTGGGAATTCCTCTTTCTTTATGAATTCCTCTATCACTTGCCCCAACACCACACTCCCCATCATCATCACCAGTCATCCAAAGCCGACTAGAATTTCTCAACTGTCTCAATTGATACAAAGGGGTCACTTATCATGTACCTAATCAGTAAGTTTTGCTTGCACTCTTGCCTTAAAAAAGGCCCAGTATATCAGTGCTTTTCTCCCCCTTTAACATTCATATAAAAGATACCACTGGTATATCTCAGGTAAAATTCAATTTCCCAGTCTCCAATCTGTGCATTTGTTGGTGGGGTTGGGAGGGGGAGATTTGGGGAGGGGCACAAAGGAGAGACAGAGAATGATAAGGAGGAAGAACTTGAATTATGTAATAGATCTTCACTGAAGATCCACAATATAAGTTAAAAATTGTTTTAAAAAATTTTGGATATTAACACAAAATTAGAATGCAGTAGAAACCCTCTTAAATGCCCTCAATGGACCTTCTGGATTAGTTGTTCTCATTTCTCTCTACCATGTACTGCCCATGCCTACACACTATGCATTTGCTGCTGTGACCTCTGCTCCGTGAACTGAGATGCCTGCTTGCCAAGTGCCAGCTGTATTGTTTTCTACACTTATGTACTTTTTATTGTAATTATGGGATTTAATTACTATTAAATATGAATGGTATTTTAAATATTATATAAACTGATGAAATGTGTGAAGAATAAAAAAGAACTCCCATTTATATGAAAATCGAATTGAATGCTTTGTTAAGACTTGATCTTGGTGAGTCTCTAAAAGCCTTGTCAAATTGATGTGGGTGAGAAAACCATAAAAAGTGGAGAGAAAAATCATAAAATGTAATTAAGCAGATGAGATTTGCACTCAAATTGCTTTGAAAGTTTTTCTTTTTTTAAAATGCTACCTCTAGTTTAGAGAAGCTGAAAAGAGAATGAAATATTATATTATGCAAGCACGATGACTTAGAACTCCAAGCAGTGTAAGGAAACTCCAAGAAAAGTCATGGTCCCTAATAAGAGATTAGTCAAGGGATGACTTTTATGTTGGGTGCTAAACAATTTTTTTTTAATAATTCCCTCCTCTCACCAATTTCTTTAACAGGCCAAAAATTGTTCCCACTTTTATCAGATGAGAGAGTTTCTAATTTAATCACAAATCTCTTTGGACAGCCTAGTTCTCCTCTGTCTTTGGTCATTTATAGGAAATCTGAAAGACAAGAACCATAAGCTTCTCTATATTTTTCACCTAGATTTCACCAACTGTTGGCATTTGCCACTTTGGCTCTCCCAATTTTTTACTCTACATTATTCACTTCTACTACTTTTACTCTCTACCATTACTTTTATTTATTTGTGGTTATTTGTTTGGGTAAACCATTTGAGACTAAGTTGCAGACATCATGCCCTTTTACTCCTCCCAAATTCAGAAAATTCAGCCTTGACCCCATGCTATAATGTACTTTCCATTTCACTACTGCACTTAGGAAAACACTGTTAAACTCAACCAAAATCAATTTAAATGGGGTTTGACAGTGGAGTGATTCAAAACTTGGAAATTAGGGGAAAATGTCAGCCTTCTCAGAGTTAAACTTAGAAATAAACACATAATAGATTATAACAGAAATAGGACGGCACCTAAAGCAGACAAATGTCTTAGAAGAAAGAGTGGACTGTCACCTTATTGAAACCATCGATATGTCCTGGAGAATAAATGCATCACTCAGAAATAAAGGAGGGTCAACTTCTCAGTCATACAAGAGCAAAAGCCAGAGAGATAGAAGAACCTTCCAGCGGTGCTGTTTAAGTATTGTCTAATTAGGTCTAATTAGTGCTCTCTCAGTGAGGATATGGTTTCTCCAGCATTTTCATCTTTATTGTATAGTAGGACAAATAAACTAAGCCAGTGAGTATTCAGATCAAATGACAAACTCTGGTTTTGAATTTGATGCTCATCAAAGGGCAAAGATTGATGCAACCTTCTGATAAATTGCCTGTTAAACAAAGGGACAAGAACAACGGAAGAGATCTCCATCCTGTCGTCAGATTAAACTTCCTATGGGACTTTTGATAGTGCATTTATTATTTTTTTTAATATAATATCACTTTCTCTTCTCAAAAATCTTCAACAGCTTCCCACCGTTTAAATAAAAATGACAGATTTTGAGCCAGATGTACTAGGCTGTTCATAGTTTATAGTCTTATCCTACATTTGTGACCTAAATCTTCGATTTGTGACCTAGAATATCACTATCATCCACTACATGTTCCTTTGTTTGGTCAAATCAGGCCACTCCTGGTTCCCCAAAACATCTTTTCTTTCCCTCTTCCATGCTGATGGTCAACTCTCCTAAGAATCTATTTGCAAAACATTCATCTACTTAATATTCATAATGGAGCCTGAGACAAAAGAAAAAATCAGTAATACTTTAATTTTAATATTTTGTTCCTCGTGGTATTTTTGCTATTAATATTGATTTTGTAAAATATTGTATTAAAATATTACTTATCTTGATTACTGAGATGTTTGGCATCCGCTTAAATTTTGTGCTTGAGGCACAAACCTCACTTCATCCTAGAAGCTTCTTCATGAAAACTTCCTGATTCCCAGAGCTAAACATAAACTTTCTCTTGTCTGAAATTCCAGAGCACTTTGTTTCTCTCTCTTTTATAACTCCCAAAATTTCTACTTTTTCTGTCACCACTACTAGTTTCTAAGGTCATTGAGGGCAGAAAGCTGGTGGTATCTTTGTCTCACCTTCATCAATTAGCATCTCTCTTACACAGATTTAATGTTGGAAAACAAAGATAAAAGCAAAACATTTTAATGGCAAATTGAGATTTCACTGTGTGTTCTTTAATTTACTCTCTATTTCTCTTAGGGAAATTCTTGTAAGGGACTCTTTACACATATAAAGAGTGGCAGACTCTGAGTCATTCATTCACTGGAGAAATACTCACTGGGCATGTACTACATGCAATGTGCTGTTTTGGGTAGAGAGGATTCAGCAGTGAATGTGTCAGATACAGTCCTTGAACTCATGGATGGTGCATTCTAACAGGAGAAAATTCAAGAAAGAAGTGTTATTCCTGACTGTGATGAGAGACATGAAAGAGGATGTACAAGATGTTAAAGAGATCTATGGGAAAATCCTTTAACCCCGAGTGAGTGAGTCTGAACAAAGTTACTCAAGGAAAGTAATACCTGGAACCAGCCTTAGAAAACCTCATGTTTTACTCTATCTACTGTGATGACCTCATATATCACACACTTATTAGGGAATGTCTGGGTAGTTAATTACCTAGTATTGTAAAGGAGCAAAACTTGCCACCCCAAAATGTCTCTTTGGCATGTAGATTATGTCAAGCTGAAAATAATCAAGGCCCAAAAGACTCTAGAAGAAAATTTGACCTTCCTCCCCAACTGCCTAAAAGAATTTAGATAGAGGGCCTGTTCCTAAAATACAGCTATCACCAGAGATATCTGCATTTATTTACCAAAACATTTATTTAGAAAACATTTGCTTTCTACCTCCATGTGAATTGGCTTCCTCCCCTTTGCAGTCCCAAACCACTACCCCTAACATCTTGCATCTTTAGCTAAAGATGGTATTTAAGGTGAGGGTTTCAGCCATTTTGGTGAGTTACTCAGTTTTCCTGGGTCTCTCCCGTGTATACGTGTTATTAAACTTTTGTTTGATTTTCTCCTATTAATCTGTCTCTTGTCAATTTAATTCTTAGACGAAGCAGAAGAGCCTAAAAGGGTAGAGAAAATTTTCATCTTCCCCCACAGTGCCAAATCTACTGCTTCTACAAACTAAGAAGGAATACAGAAAGAGAACCAATACACAAAGAGGTATTTTCCCATGCTCTGTGTACCTCAACTAACAAAACTACAACACAAGCCATAGAATCTGGATAATTGTAATTGTCCTTTGGCTTTGTTAACAAGAGTTACTCCACATGTCACTCTTTCCCAATGTAATATTTAAACTTATCCAGGGAGAACCAATCAAGCAACTGACCAATCCTCTGGGTGGGGAAAGGGGAAGCCAAAAGGAAGGCACAGAGAGCAACGAAATTTTTCAAATTGAGAACACCACTGATTATTGGAGACTACATATTTTATGAACTAAAGTTTTTATTAAAAAAATAGAGATTTCTCCCTCAGATTCAATTGTTTAGCATGACTTACTTATTGTTTAATAATCATGACACGTCAGGAGCTTTATAAAAAATGCTTTCTTGTCTCCCATAGTGGAAGAAGTCAAGTCCCAGCACCCTCCCCCAGCCATCTCTGGTGAATGAAGCAAGTCATTAAAGAGGAATTTGAATTGAGGAGTTTTTCACGGGATTTTCTGTCAAGACTTCTAAATAGACAGCCAATGAATGGGCCCTTACTTACAAACACAGCCTTGTTGCATGTGGGCTGAGCAAACAGACACCATTGTGGGGACAGGTGGAAAAGAAATATGAATGGACAGTGCAGTTTGCTGCTGTGGAGAATCTCATTACCAACCGACTCTGTGCATGGCCTCTGTGTCTGGGAGAGCAGCCACCCTTCCACAAACCCTCCGCTTTTCCCACATGCGTCTTAAAGACCAGCAACAATAGGAGGCACCATCTGAAATTCTTCAGAGTGGAAATGGCTTTCCACTCCCGCTTCTCCCCTTTATTTAAAACACAATTGTAATTTAGGAGTTCAGACCCTACACCTTTCTCATGGGACTCAAAAAGGTGAAATGAAAATAGGAAGATTTCCTAACTAGGAGGGCATCACAAGGAAGGTTGTAGTAACCCTGAGGGCCCTCGGTGCTCATGTACAGGCTGAACAGAGACAGAGGCCTGTGTCCCACCACCCATATACAGACCTACATCTTCTGTAAGAATCATGTGATCCTTATGACCTACAGGAGACTAACATGAGTGTTCAGTGATAAGCAAGTAGGCAACAGGAACTTCCCACAACACTGACCTTGAATAAATAGTATCAATATAGACCAGGCCTGGGAGAGAGAATTAAAGTTGCTGTTTTATCCCTCCTTCACCAAAGGCAGCTTGTGGATCCCAAATAATTGTCAAATTACAGAGGTAACTTCCAAAGGCTAAATCTCAGGGGAGTGCTCAGATATATTTTTCAGGGCCTATAAATACCTGGGGACAGATTATAAATACCTGTAACCAAGCAGGACCCTATGAGGCTTTCCCAGAAGAGACTCCCACCCATGTCCTCCGCCTGCCTTTTGTCTACAGAAAAACTTTAGTCAAAGAATAAATTTAATCAGAGAAGTAAGGACATGAAGAAAGAAAGGAAAACAGTCAAGCAAGACAAAATCATAATACTTTAGCCATTAAACAAAGTCAAGGACCTTTAGTTCCTCCTCAAGGACTATAGATAATATTCTGAGCCATGTCCTTTGAGATGTTTTGCAGATACTGAACCTCCCCCCCACCCCCCGCCACCCCGCACCCGCGCCAGGTAGGAGAAGTTAACTGTCTGCTGCCCACAAGCTCGTAGACACCAGACCAGCTGGGACCAGAAGGTTGATGATGCTGATTCCTGATTACCTCACCACGGACCAATCAGAAGAAGGTCCACAAGCTGACCACGCCCTACTCCTCAAACACTATGAGACACCTCACTACCCGCTCCAGGGCTGGACACACAGTCTTGAGGGCACTAGCCTGCTGTGGCCCCCTTTGCCTGGCAAAGAAATAAAGCTATTTCTTTCTACTTCACCCAGAACTCTGTCTCCGAGATTTAATCCGGCACCAGTGTACAGAGGCCGAATTTCGGCAACAGTATTAACAGAACAAGGGACGGACCTTTCTTTCTGGCATATCTTTTCCTAAGCAGCAAGAGGCAAACAATATAATATAACATCATGCAGCGTGAGTTCCAGGCTGAGCCGAGGTCACGTTCACTGCTGAGGTAGTTGCGACAGGTCTAACTGGTAGATGGGTCCGTAAAAAGTCTATTTACATTAAAGACTGAGAAGTGAGGAATTCCCCGGAAGTCCAGGGGTTAAGACTGCACGCTTTCACTGCTGAGGGCCCAGGTTCAATCCCTGGTCGGGGAATTAAGATCTCACAAGCCACACAGCACGGTCAAAAATAATAAATGAATGAATGAATGAATGAATGAATGACTTAGAAGTGTCCTTGAAAACAAAACTAAACAAAATGGACTCTAAAAGAAGCGGAACCAGGAACTACAAGCTTGGGCCAATATTAAAACCATAGGCATTCAGAGGGTAAGAGATATTCTAAGTGTGTGAGGGTTACTAGGATTTATCCTCCAGCCCAGACCCCTTTTGCATTTAGGCTTCAGTTTTCTGGAGTGCAAAGGGCTGTTATAACAAAATCTGAAAAGAGTTGTTTCACGGAAGACATTGGGGCAAATGCAAACAGCGCAGGAAATGCACAGAAAGTGTAGAGGTACATCTCTAGCTTTACAACACAAACCTGGGCTCCTATGCCGCAGCTGCTGCAGGACTCAGCTGGGCTGATGGGTGGCAGTGGTACCTGGAGGACAAGGTAGCCCCATAGAAGTGGCTGTGATTGACAGTGCAGGGGCAGAGCAAGGCAGCCTGCGGTGACAATGGCACCAGTGGGGGTGGTGTTCCCTGAAGGCACATGAGCTGCACAACCCAGTGGACTGTGTTAGATGCATGTCCGTTGAGAGGAAGGGCTCATTCACCAAAGGAAGCGGCAGTGGCCATTCACAAAGAAGGCTGGAAGAGGCAAAGGAAACAACAGATGCTCTGTGATCTCTGACTGATTTCCTTTTTGAGCACACAGGAGACACTCCCTGGGTACTTTCAGAAATACTTAGTGGGGATGAGGATCAGAGGAACATGGGTTACACTCAGAATATTTCCATATAAAACTGATCATCATGAGATTAATTAAAACTCATGTGCACACTGTACCCACACTCTGACTGTCAAATCTGAATTGAGGTGAGGTACCAGATGACAGTGTTTCTGTGGCCACTTCATTGAAACATACAGAAATTATAAATAAAGACCAATATGTTGACCCCTCATTATAATTTTCCACAGCAGTTTAAAAATTAATCACACACACTTCAAAACCCCAAACGCACTCTGAGCTCCCTCACTTTTAGTAGAATTCACCTGGGAAAATATAGCCTTGACAAGCTTAGTTACTGTCTCTTTTTGACCATCACACTATACCCTTCTTATGCCCTCAAATTGCTCCTCTTTGTTTCAACCATGTGTTGATTTCCTATCTGTCCTTTAAAATCTTCCTGTTTTTTCTCTGCAGCTTTTTTCATCCCTCCATCTCAATAAGTTTCCTCTCTCATTTCCTCCAAATGGGGAGACTTTAAGGTTTTAGATGACCATAGTCTTACTTGAGTCACTAGTATCATCAAAAAGCCTAATGCAAGTTGGAGCCCTATTTATAGAGGCATGGTGGCTAGAATAAGGGAGAAGATCATTTGGCTCTACTTTATATTGGTCGAGCTACACATCTCATCTTAAATATTGTTTTCTGATCACATTACGCATTACAGAGACTACAATCAGAGATCAAATGCTTTCAGAAGAATTGTAACTATTACATCATTTGTGTCTGGCTCAGGGTGACATATAAGACAAACTTAATAAATGTCTCAGACTCTCAGCTCCTCTCTCTCTGCATAGAAGTTGTGTGAGTAGGGCTAGAGGCTGGATTTAGGAGTTGGAGTGCCTGGGTTCAATTCCTATCTCCACCATTTATTTGTTATAGGATCCTGATCAAGTTTCTTAAGTTCTAAGCAAGGTCTTTGACTCAGTTTACTCAACCATCAACCAAGCAAATTATAGTACATACCTCCTAGGTTTATTGTGAAGATATTAAAATATTTAAGTGTTTAGAAGAACAGTTGACTCTTAACAAGTTATTGATAAATGTTAGTATTATTAGCAAGGAATATTTATCTGGCCTTATGTTAAAAATCAGAACTTTTTACCAAAGCATTCATAGCAACCAGTCAAGAAAAAACAATGTAAGAAGTGGAAAAACACCACTATCAAAAGAAACAACCAACATCGTGTTTATGCCTTTATATATTTGCCACAGACCTAAAATATTTTCCATTTACAAATGCAGATAAAATTTGAATTATAACTCTGTATACTATCTAAACAATGTTGTATCTGTCCTGTATATATATATATACATATATATATATATATATACACACACACATATATATATATATGTGTATATATATATATATATATATATATATACACATAGATGTATATATATATATATATATATACATATTTACTTTGGAGATAAGCTGTAGGTAAATTTAAGAGACAATGTAACACTGTAACAAGTGCAGTCCAGGAGTGCTATTTCCAGGTGTAGTAGGTGTAGTAGCTAGGTGACTGGGCATTTGATTTCCATCCAGTCTTAGTGAGAAATCAAAGGAACTCAGTCCTGGAGCCGCATAAAATAACACAGTCTAGCAGCTTTCTCCAATTCAGCTTGTAGATCTGCTTATGACATCAGGCAACAAAGCTTCACCATGCCTTGGATCCTGTTTTTTAAAAAAAATCAGTTTGGATGGGGATTCTGAAGGCTCATTGAAAGCATGATCAAGTGAGGAATCAGTTCTCAGAGCTAATGGGACTGAGAGCTGCATACTCATTTTCCATTGTATGCATTTTGGTTTTGATAAGTCACACTGCTTGCAGAAACCAAAAGAAAGAAGTGCCATTCAGGCTTCCCCATCGTTTTATTAAAACAAATGGGAACAAATTAAAAAGAAAAAAAGGCAAAACATTGTTTTATGATCTTCGGTAGTTAATGTGTTTTAGTTAGATCACATAAACTTCCTATAAAGATAAATCTACCTTCTTTTCTGTATTTTTCAATTAGAGCATAAAATACATGCTCCATGTTCTTTTTAAGCATTATTAACAACTCATGTGTAAAGTCAGCCATTTTGTGGTGACTGTTAACCAGGGAACATATTTTGGCATTTAAGAGTTCAATCGCCTGTCTAAACTCAGAGAAATTCTTTGTAGAGGCAGTGATCCAATTCTTTCTCATTATTTTACCAACTAGAATAAATCACTTACTAAATGATGTTAAATTGTATTAGCAAACGCAGAGCATATAACATAAGGCTATAAGAGTTATCCTAAACAGGCTTTTAAGCCTTTTATTTTTCCTGTCATATGTCATAGATCTCATGTGTTGCCCATCCCTACGTTTCCCTCTTTTGTGACAGTCTGGAAGTATGGGTTTCCATTTCTTAATTATAGCATAAGTCTGGGGATACTATCCCACATTATCTTTACTGTCTCAGGAAGATACTGGAATTAGAAGGCAGCTATCTACTGAGGCAGGAACAACTCAAAGACTGACACACTTCTTAACTAAATCTTTAAAACTCATGCCTCTCTATCAATATAGAAGACCAGTTTCATTTCATTTTTCCTGGCTAAGTGAATGCCCAGGGACTACCCAAAGGTTGCTTATGTTTCTTTCTTGGGTTTCTATATTTTCTATACCCTCTGCCTAAGTTTCTAGATGTTATAATCTCTTAAATGGTTCAATGTATCTCTAAGCCCTTTAAAACTCTACCAATCACCCTGCCTGGGAGCCAGCTTTCACTTCCCCTGAGACTTTCAAATATGTCTTCCTAAGAATGAAAAGGTTAAACCTTTCCAGATCTATGAGCTCTGCCAATAGAACAGTTTGACGTTAGCACAGTGGGCAGTGCTAGACAGTATATACCAATCCAGAGTAATGTTTGGGAATTCAGATTATGGAGCAAACTGCTTTCAAATCCTAGATGTGCTACTTACTCAGTGTGTGATTATCTTTGTCCATCTGAGCTGCAATAACAGAAAACCATAGATTGGGTAGCTTATAAACAACAGAACTTTATTTCCCACAGCTTTAGATACTGAAAAGTCCAAGATCAAGGAGACAACAGATTCAGTGTCTGGTGAGAACTCACCTCCTAGTTCACAGCTGGCAGTCTTCCCACTGTGTTTTCACATGGTGGAAGGAGCAAGGGAGCTCTCTGGGGTCTCTTTTTCAAGGGCACTAATCCCATTCATAAGGGTTCCACCTTCCCGACCAAATCACCTCCTAATGCCCTAACTCCAAATACTGTCACAATGAAGATTAGGTTTCAACATCTGAATTTGGGAGGGGAGGGGCAAAAACATGAAGCCTGTAGTAGTGATCTTAAGCAATGTGCTTAATATCTCTGTGTCCTTATTTTCACTCTGTAAAGAGTTTGATTTGAATACATATGAATTGATGAGACCTGTGCCTGGCATCATGTGACCTTGGTTCAGTAAATATTAGCCATTATTATTGCATCCAGATGGGTTTTCTGTATTGTACCACAATTCATGTCCCTCATTATGTCAAGGATACAATAGAAGCGTGTACTACTATAATCAAAACATGAAATAGAATGGGACACCAATTCATGACTTCCACAGTCTCCCTGGATCCCAGTTCTCCCAAATTTGAGATGGGAAGCAGTTTCTCAAGTAGTAAGAAAGGGAAATGTTGGGTTTCCTTAGATATAGCAGCCTTGGGTCCCACATTTATATTTCTCAAAGAAAGAACTTGGATTGGGGTTTTCTTTTCTTTTTTCTAAAAGTGTCTATGGAACACTTCCATTGATCTGAGTCCATGTCAAACATCTCAACTTGTCTGACCTTCCTTATAGCAAGTCCATTTGGGGGCCATTTTGCAATGGTCCTGAACCAATACACCATGATAAAGGCAGTAACTAAGCTTGACCTCCCTTTTTGAGCTTATAGAGCTTTAGCAGTAAAGCCAGAGAAGACCTTGGGGGCTCTGGATAAGTATGTCTCAGGAATCACAGATATACAGAACTCTTGTCTTCAGTTCATCCCACTGACAGTAGGCCAAGTGCAGGATTGATTAAATTCAGAATTTATGAAGTGCATTCAGGGACAAGGGAGTTTTCCATCCTTCTACTTTGCCCTCTTTAACATGTCAATGCCGTTTCCTCATGGCTGAAATCGGCATAAGGAGAACCAAGAATGTCCAGCAAATAATAGTGTTTTCAATGTGTTAATATGAACTTAGAAAGAAAATCATTAACAAAAGCCTTCCCACTAGATGTCTTCTAGGGTCACTTTGTCTAGAATGGGATCATGACACTAGCAAGGAAATTAAACCACAATATTTGGTTTAACTCTGTGGCTAGGAAGGGTCACCACTCTGAGCATACTGGGGGATGGACACCTGAACCAAATCAGCACTCTGCCATCAAGGAACACAAGGTGTATGTTGAATATTATCAGGTATGTTTTGTCTGCCACTCCCAAGACAGTGCTCACTGACACAGCCATAGCCGTTCAGTGACAGAGATAGTGCTTAAAACACACTCATGTATAAATCATTGTTAAAGAGGCTTTACTTGGCCCTATTAATGCTACTATTAATTTTATTACTATTACTAATAGATGGACTTTAATACTCTAATACAGACAATCCCCAACTTATTTATTTATTTATTTATTTATTTTGCGTGGGCCTCTCACCGTTGTGGCCTCTCCCTCTGTGGAGCACAGGCTACAGACGCGCAGGCTCAGCAGCTGTGGCCCACAGGCCCAGCCACTCCGTGGCATGTGGGATCTTCCCGAACTGGGGCACGAACCCGCATCCCCTGCATTGGCATGCGGATTCCCAACCATTGCACCACCAGGGAAGCCCTCCCCAACTTATGATGGCTCCATTTACCATGTTTCAAATTTAATCATGGTACAAAAGCAGTATGCACTCAGTAGAAACCATACTTTGAATTCTGAATTTTGCTCTTTTCTGCTAGCAATGTGTAGTGTCTGCAACCATACTCTCTTGTGATGCTGGGCAGTGGCAGTGAGCCACAGTTCCCAGTCACCATGTGATTATAAAGGTAAAAAACCAATACACTATATCCAGACAATCATTCTGTTTTTCACTTTCAGTAGAGTATTCAGTAAATTGCATGAGATATTCAACACTTTATTATAAAAGAGGTTCGTGTTAGATGATTTTGCTCAAGTGTAGGCTGATATAAGTGTTCTGAGCATGTTTAAGGTAGGCTAGACTAAGCTATGATGTTTGGTACGTTAGGTATGAAAATGTATTTTTGACTTATGATATTTTCAACTTACAGTGGATTTCCTGGGACATAACCCCATCATGAGTCAAGGAAGATCTGTACAGTTAAAGAATACAAATCATCTGGTTTAGGAAATGGTGTATTTGAGATTCATTCTGTAATCCAAACAGTTCTTACCATATGCCTAAAATTTTGATTAATTGTTCAGTGGTCTGTTAAGTATGAGGGAGATTCTCCCACCACTGAATAACTGCTGTGATTTTTTTTCTTACAATGCCATCATTAGCCAGAAACTGTCACATTCTCTATTTTCTTTATATAAAGAAGTTTTCTTTCCTTGATTGTCTTTCAACTATATGAATATTTTTAGGGAGACTGGTCTATGGGACATTAATGCCTTAATAAATATTATTTCCTTCTTTGAAGCCCAAGATTCTTGGGAATTGGTTGTGGGTAGGAGCAGGGAAAGGAGGAGTAAATGTTTAAAATATACAATAAAGAGAAGAAAAGATATAGGGTTAATTCTTAATTTATCCTACCAATTCTAGAGCCAGATTTCTAAACCCTCCCTTGCCTGAATGCTTAAAATTTAGTTTCATTGCATATATTAAATATACAGTTAAATTTAGACTATAACATAATAGTAAAATTATGATTATAATAATATATTTATTGACTACATAATATGTTCTAGGAACAGCACTAGTTGTGTATGTACATATATACATATATATACACACACACACACATATATACATATATATATAGAGAGAGAGGATTACATAACTCTATATATAGTTATATAACTATATAAACATATACATATATACACACACTAAAGTTTATAATTACACCTCTAGGTTGAGATTATAATGGCTATTTTCTAAAATAACAGACTGTATAATACACTGCTCTTTGGTACCATTATAAAGAGACCCAAGATTGCAATTAAGCTTGAGAGACATTTTGAGCTATTTGTATAAAAACTATGATAAAAGACAAGATCCCAGCTATAGCATAAAACTAGTTGAATTTTAACTTTACTGGAACACTCACCTCAAAAACATTTTTAAACTATTAATACTTGGTGTATATGTCCTGATGGTCACCTGCATCTACAGTTTGCCAAAATATGAATGATCTTGGGCAACTAATTTTATCAAATGAAGTCTTACCAATAGGAATTCATCATGTGTAAACTAAGACCAATTATGGTCGTTCCACATATCCTAGTTTTGTGGAAGGTGAAATGAGAATTTCTAATAGGAAAAGAATGAGCTTTGGAGCAAATGGTGTTGGCTCCATTAGTTTAGTGGTGAAAACATTGTGCACGGAAATTATCTGTGATCTTAGAGCACCTGAGCCTGTCGTTTTTATCTCTAACTTGGGGACAGCAATATTTACATTTGGTTGTCAGTCTTTAAGATGGCCCCCAATGATCCTCATTTCCTGGCTCATGGCCTTGAGTAGAACCCTTCAACAGTAAATAGGGTTGACTAGGACATTACAAAAGCGCTTCTGGGGTATTTTGGAGGTTTGGTCATAAAATACTTTGAAGTTATTGAAGTTTCCCTTTTGCCTGCTTGAATTGCTTACTTTGAAGAAAGTCAGCTGCCATGTCCTGAGGCCATCTAAGTAGCTCCAGGGAATAACTCTTGGAGAGGAACTGAGGTGCCTGTCAACCACCAAAACCAACTCATCAGCCATGTGAGTAAGCCACCATAGACGTGGATTCTTCAATTCTAGTCAAGCCAGCCATGTGACTGAGCCAATATGCAAATAGGTCCTCCAATCCCAGTCAAGACTTCAGATGAATGCAACCCTAGCCATCTTCATGAGAAAGCCCCCAGCCAGAACTACCCATCTAAGCTGCCCTTAATTCCTTTCCCACAGACATGGGAGATAATGAATGTCTATTGTTGGTTTAAACCACTTAGTGTTGAGTTAATTTGTTAAACAGAAAGAGACAGCTGAAAGGAGGAAACAAACATACCTTAGAAAGTAATTATAATATTTAGAGAAAATTTCTCTACACACATTTACATATCGTGTCTCTACACCCACTTAAGAGTTCAACAAATAGGTATTTCATGGAGCTGGACCTTCTTTGTAAACTGTACTGCTAAGATATAGCATTCATTTTAATATACTTATTTTGAACTATCATTTTTTTAATGCCTACCCAGAAAGTGTTTCTTCTTTTCCCTTAAATAATACCTTGGGATTTTATTATGGAACTTCTGTACATTTTAGAGCCTAGGATTTTCAGGGGCAATGGACCTCACGTCCAGCTCCAGGGGAATGTCCCTGGCAAAAGTAATCGGCTCAGGAATGTATATGTGACATAAGACAGTCTAGAAATCTATATCACATACTATAGCTAACAGAAATTCTTCAACCATGAGGGCAGATAGTCACTGAATGATGAAGGAGCTCTGAATGACAGAGAAAATAGAAAGAAATGCTAGAGTATGGCTGATTAAACCAATTAGACATGGAGCCCACCCTACTTTTGGACTTTCCAATTATGAGAGTCAATGTATTCTTTTTTATTGTCCAATTCAATAGTAACTGATTCAAATATTTCAATATTTTAAAAAGCAGGATTTTAGGATAATTTTGCAATTTCTTTTTATTACCTCTATTTTGATACATTATCTACAGAAATCAAACAGTTTATTCTAAGGATTTCGAGTCTCATTTCTTGAAACTTCAGTTCCATTGGATTGTGAATTATGGATTTTACATGCTGGTTCTTCTTGAAGGACTCCTTATATTTATTTATTTATTTATTTATTTATTTATTTTATTTATTTTTTTTTTTTTGCGGTATGCGGGCCTCTCACTGCTGTGGCCTCCCCCGTTGCGGAGCACAGGCTCCGGACGCGCAGGCTCCGGACGCGCAGGCTCAGCGGCCATGGCTCACGGGCCCAGCCACTCCGCGGCATATGGGATCCTCCCAGACCGGGGCATGAACCCGTATCCCCTGCATCGGCAGGCGGACTCTCAACCACTTGCGCCACCAGGGAGGCCCTACTCCTTATATTTAGAGTACTGTTTTCTATTCCCTTACCTTCTCATCAGAACTATACTTTGCTAAATCTCATCACTGTATCTCTTCCATTTATTGTAAAAAGCAAAGCTACTGCTATTCAGAAAAGAAAGCAGTTACATTAATACTTGAAAGGCAGCAGCCACTGTACATGAGAATTCACCAGCACTCTTTTTTTTTTCCTCATTCATTCACTTGAAATCAGATTCTGGAATTTGTCCTTGTCAGTAGGAAATGAAACCACAAGCCTGCTTCCAAGAGAACTGGCAAGGAACTGCACTGAATATGCAGTCAGAAATCACTGACTCCCGTGGTGTGACCTTGTGGGAAGCCTGTTCTCCCAGACACTCGAACTCATTAACTTTAGAACTGGGATTCTGCAAAGGAGCCAACAGTTCCCTTTTCTGTACACAGACATCTTGATCTCAGAAGTCAGCTCACCACCCTCCTGATAGACAGCTTAGCACAGGGGAAAGAACATAGGTTTCTGTATCAAACTCCCAGATCCACTGCAAATTAGTCTAGATCAGGTAAACCTGAGTTCACTTGCAGTTTCCTTGTTGCATAGCTATTTGTCTTGGAACAAGTTATTTAAACTTGTTAAGCTACTGCTTTCTCATCTTCAAAATGAGAAGAATATTATCTATTTCAAATGGTTAGTGGAAATTAAAATAAGATTATGCATGTTAACAAGTCTTCCATATAGTATATGGGACTTACTTTTCCTTCTATTTCATGGTCATAATATTTCCGAAGGGTAACTTTTCAAATGAGCTCACTGAAAAAAAAAAAAAAGAAACCAATACAGAAATGGTCTAAGAAGAAATTTAAAATATCATATTACTTCTACATTCCCAGTTGCTCTATTCACAGTCACGTTCCACACCCAACTTAATCTTCATCGATGGCTTCGCCCATATTCTTCCAGATTTTTTTCCTTATAATAATTCATTCATTTTTATTTTACTTGTATTGTTATTATCACCATTCTGCAAATATTATTAAGGACCCATCAGTTGTCAAACACAAAGGATATAGGGGGAAATAAGACTAAGCAACACAATAAACAGTGAGGTTTTTTTATCGACATCAGAAAAACATGAAGAACACAAAATTGCTTTGCTAAATTTTAAGTGACTAGGACTCTCACAAACTGTAAATTGACACAATCTTGCCGGAAGACAAATTAGGCCCTCACCCAACAAAAGCCTTAAACAAAACACTAGTATTTTGAAATAAGTCAATTTCTATTAATTTATCCCAAATAAATGGCTAGTAGCACAAAAGGACTTCAGTGTCAGCCTAAGGTCACATGATGCCAAATGACTTTATCTATAAACCAGGCACATCATTGTCACTGAATGAGGAGAGAAAATATTTTTAACTAAGTTGTGTCACCAGTACATCTGGGTCAAAAAGACTCAAAATGCTGTCATAGAAATAACACTAAATTTAAAAGAAATAAAAAATTTAAATTTAAATCTGCCATGGAGTAACTTTTGACAAATCAGTTCATACTTGTGTTACTTTTCAGATCTATCAAATTAGGCATTCATGTAGCTAGATTTTAAGGGGTCTTCTTGGTTGAAAGAAACTGGTCTTCCCAGAATGAGGCAACCATATTTTACTGGCACAGTCCCTGTTTTAACACAAGCCGAATGAATTTAAATACAGCCTACATACCATCAATGCCAACTAAATTTTATTCTTTTTATTTTTCCAACTAAATTTAATTTAAAACTTTCATCTTCCAAGATTTATAAGTATGTAAAAAAGTATGTAATTCTGATGATAGTAGTCAATCTATCTTTTTTATTTATCACCTTTACTACAGACATCAGCTGAGAGCACAGACAATCCACTTTACAATAGAATGGTGATTTCATTTCTGTCTAATTAGACATCTATAGTGTGTTACACTAAAGCTTTTCATCAGCTGTGTACACATTTGCCAAACCAAGGGGTATGGTTAACTTTTGTTGTATGAAAAATGACTCTCTTTCCAAATCAGTTCAACATCCCTATCCCTTTTTATTAACTGTATTTTTTTTATTGCTTCATAACAAATCAAGGCAAACTTAGTGGCTTAAACAAAATTCATTTACTACCCCACATTTTCCTTACATCAGAAGTCCAGAATGGCTAAACTTGGTTCTCTCCTCAAAGTCTCACATTCAAAGTATTGGCTGACTATGCTCAAATCTGAAGCTCTAGGAAAAACATTTCCAAACACATTAGGATGTTGGCAGAATTCAGTTCTCTGTGTTAGCAGGAATGAGGTCTTCTTTTCCCATCTGTTAAGCAACTCTCATATCCCAGAGACTGTGCACAGTTCCTTGCTGTGGGAGTTCTCTCAGGCCCTTCACAACATCACAACAAACAGCAAGATCCCTCATGTAGCATCTTCCTCATACTTTGAAACTCTGCCTTTCCCTTTTGCAATTAGCCAAAGAAAACTCTATGCCTTAAAAGGGCTCCTATAATTAGGTTAAACCCACCCTGATCATCTCCCTATCTTAAGGTCAACTGATTAGTAACTTTAATTACACATGCAAAATCCCTTTTGCTATGAATTTAACAATACAATAGCAGAGTAACAATGGGAAAAGAGGACAGGTTCAGAGTCCCTAGGATTAGGGTAGAAAATCTTGGGGAGTCATCTTAGAAATCTGCCTACCACAGTAACAAAAGTCCAGGTGAATTCTGTTTTACTGAAAATGATCCTTCCAGTTTGACACAATTCTAAGGCACATGGCAACATTTTTTATACTGATTGTCCAACATGAGAGACCTATAAGAAACAAGTTTCTACAACTACTGTATGACATATTTATTCAAGGGCCAAAAACAGTTTCTTGGATTCAAAGAAATTATAGAGTTTATCTAATTCTATCTCTTAACCAATCTAAAATCTACAAATTCCCTTTAAAACATTATAATAATAATCGCTAACAGCTCTTAATGATTTACCTAGTACCAGGCATTGTTCTCAATGTTTCACTTGATTTCATTTATATAATCCCCACCGTGAGACTAAGGTAGATATCCCTATGATCATCATTAACTCCATTTTACACAGGAGGAAAGTGAAGCACAGAAAAGTTAAGTAATTTGCCCAAGATGATTCACCTAGTAAATGGTTCAGCCTGCTATTGTACCCAGGCATTCCAGAGCCCACACACCTAACCTTTATTTTGAACCATTTCTATGAGTCACAATCATACAATATTTCCCTAATTATACCTCTGATGAGAAGCTCAAGATATCACAAGATGCTCTATTGTGATTTCTGACATCTGTAATTGTTAGAAAAATTATTTGCCCTTACTTTGAGTTTATATTTTTATAAACACTACTAATTTGTCTAGGTCTGCCCTAAGCAAATATAGGAAACACATTTTAATATACTATTTTTTTCTTAACCTGGTGGGACATTATGAGTTCAAATTACTTATCAAGATTCCCATAAGCCTTTTCTCCAAGCTAAATATCTCTCAATACTTCAATAGCTCCTCCTGTGGTACAGGCTCCAAAACCTTCACTAATCTAAAAGTCATACAGTTAATCCTTAGAGGTCTCCAAATGTATTCTGCTCAATGCAATACCAAATGCCAATTCTCAAAATGATTATGAAGAACATATGGGTGTCAATTATCATAGGTCAGATTATGCTGCAGTATAACCACCCCCTGCCAAATCTCAGTCACTCAACACATAAAGATGTATTTTTTTAACTGGTTCTATATCAGTGTGAGTTGAAGGAGGTTCTGATCATCATAACTACCAGTGAAGAGATTCAGAAGGTTCCACTTGAATACTTACTTCCACAATCATTGGGGCAGGTAGAAAGAGGCACAGCAGAGCTTTGCACTGATTTTGTATTTAAAGCTTCCTCCTTGGAACCCTCCTACAGTGTCGATGGGAATGTAAATTGGTGCAGCCACTATGGAAAATGGTCTAGAGGTTCCTTAAAAAACTAAAAATAGAGTTACGATATGATCCAGCAATCCCACTCCTGGGCATATATCCTGAAAAGATGAAAACTCTAATTCAAAAAGATACATGCATCCCAATTTTCATTTCAATGCTCATTGCAGCACTGTTTACAATTGCCAAGACATGGAAGCAACCTAAATGTCCACTGACAGAAGAATGGATAAAGAAGAAGTGGTATATATATATATATATATATATATACACACACACACACATATATATGAATATTACTCAGCCATAAAAAAGAATGAAATATTGCCACTTGCAGCAACATGGATGGACCTAGAGATTATCGTGCTAAGGGAAGTAAGTCAAGCAGAAAAAGACGAATAGTATATGATATGATTTATATGTGGAAATGAAAAAAATACAAATCAATTTATTTACAAAAGAGAAATAGACTCACAGACATAGAAAACAAATTTGTGCATATGAACGGGGAAAGGGGAGGGGGAGGGATACATGGAGAGTATGGGATTAAAAGATACATACCACTATATATAAAAAAGATAAACAACAAGGATTTACTGTATAGCACATGGAACTATAGTCAGTATCTCCTAATAATCTATAATGGAAAAGAATCTGGAGCTGTACACCCCAATTTAACACAATATTGTAAATCAACTATAGCTTAATAAATTTTATTTATTTATTTATTTATTTATTTTTATTTTTTTTTTTTTTTTTTGCTGTACGCGGGCCTCTCACTGCTGTGGCCTCTCCCGTTGCGGAGCACAGGCTCCGGACACACAGGCCCCGCGGCCATGGCTTGCGGGCCCAGCCGCTCCGCGGCATGTGGGATCCTCCGGGATCGGGGCACGAACCCGTGTCCCCTGCATCGGCAGGCGGACTCTCAACCACTGCGCCACCAGGGAGGCCCTATAGCTTAATAAATTTTAAAAAGCTTCCTCCTTGGCAATGACAGGTAAAAAATATGCCCAACTCACAAAATTTTTTTGCTCACATGCCAAAGCAAGTCACATGGCCCTGCCTAACTTCAAAGAGGGTTTGAACACAAATACCATCTGATCATAATACCTGAAAGGAAGAAGAGAAGTAGAATAGTGAAATAAAGAAAACATGAGTCTCAGTATATGTCAAGTTATGCTGCAGTAAAAATACCACCTTAATGACTGAGTGTGGAAACTGTTCTTCTACTCAAAAACAGCTACATCATCTCTTATTTTCTTTGAGCCATTTCCTTCTGTGATCTGAGCATCATCCTTCTATCTACACAGTCCAAGATCTGTCAGTGTTGATGAAAGTCATGTCACTATAATCCTTGTAGTCAATGAACTGAGAAACCTACAAACTATAAAGCCCTGCAGACTGCTGTTCTCCAACCATTTCCACAATGACATGATGGGATAAAATAAATCGATAACGATTTTTTGATCTAAAGAATATACTACGATGTTATGGAGAAAAAAGGGAAATGAGATGAAGCCATTGTGCCGTACCACACTGCACTTGCCACTGTGTATTGGGATCAAAGCTAAGTGAAGGGAAAAGCATACTTTTTCTGGGAATGCCAGTTCATCTCTTCCAAATCTGAAATATGTTACAATATCCACTGAAAGGCAAATGGATTTGCTGTATGTTACTCACCCATTCCCTATGCAGCCAGCCAGTATTATACCTAACTAAAATTGTCAGAAATCACTGAGCTTTCCATACAGCCCTGCTTATATTGGCAGGAGTGAAGCAGACTACATCTGGAGGAATTTCTAGAGTTAGAACCTGGTGAATGACTCAAAGGAAAAGGAAAGATGTAAAGGAAGTTTGGCTTTCTAATGAGCTGATAAAAATAAAAATTTTGGAGTCTCATCTAAAGGCATTTCGGGACAGCTATTCTATTTTTAAATTATATTCTATGTAAGGGGATCACTTCATTTTAATCATTTTAATTTAAGCTCTGAACCACCCACAACATTAAAAAAAGAAAAGAAAAAGAAAAAAACCAAATCAAACACAGCCATCATTTTGATACCAAACAAAGGTTCTTAAGAGATATCTACCAACATTAAAATAGAGTTTCTTAAACTGTGGTCTGTGGACCACCTTTACCAGAATTACCTGGGGAGTTTGTTTACAATGCAGACCCAAGGACTCCACCTTCAAATTTCAACATCCCCAGGGAAGATGTCTTCATCCTAATGTTAGAAATACTCTTTTAGGAGGAAGGTGAGTTGAAACCACAGTAAAACAATTTTTAGAGCCATGAGCATCAGAAGGGTGATAAAACTTCAGAGAATTTCTGTAAGGATTAAATGACATGCTGTCTGTAAAGCTCTACAACAGCACCACACAGACTCAGTAAATGTTAGTGCCTTCTGAAAGGTCTTCCAGAAAATAAGGACTGGTGTTCTGCTGCAAGACCCAAAGTTGTCATAAAGCCAAATGTCGATGGGGTGAAGAGATTCAGTGAACAGATATTTTATCAGAGCAGTCAAGGATGTGGGAAAAATAAAAATGAAGTTTGAAGAACACATTCAGAAAGGAGGAAGATTTATATGTCCTTCAATCTACCTTTTCTTGAATCTTCCATTCATCATGCTGTACATTTTTTCCTTAGAGAGGCATTTTAATAATATCTTGAAATTTTACAACTGTAATATGAATTTAATTCATAAGTTTGATTTCTCTATTTGAAAGCACACACACAGTGAACAATTTTAAAGACTTTGCCAAGATCAGTTTTGGCTCAGGTGAAATTCTGTTAATGGTGATGTCTTAAGTTATTTTTGAGTGAAAACCATATAAAAACCATAACACAATGTGTTATATAAGTAAAGCCAAGATCGTGTCATGCCTGGTTATAAGATTTGAAAAACATCATGTATACCACGCCCAAGCATTCCTCAGAGGAAATCACTTTTGCCTAAGAAGGGTGTTTTACATTCCCTTTTAAAATAATGGGTAAGGGACTTCCCTGGTGGTCCAGTGGTAAAGAATCTGCCTTCCAATGCAGGGTTCGATCCTTGGTCAGGTAACTAAGATCCCACATGCCGTGGAGCAACTAAGCCCACGGGCCACAACTACTGAGCTCGAGTGCCTCAACTAGAGAGCCTGCATGCTGCAAACTACAGAACCCATGTGCTCTGGAACCCACGCACCATAACTAGAGAGAGAAAACCCACATGCCGCAACTAGAGAGAAGCCCATGTGCTGCAACTAAGACCCAATGCAGCCAAAAAAATAAATAAATAAGGAAAATAAAATAAATATTAAAAATTTTTAAAAAACTCTTGTAAAATAATGTGTAAAAGTGAGGGAAGAAATGGAGGAATGCAAAACACTATGCTTCATACAAAGCATACAGTTTTACAGTTTGGTGAGTGGATTCTCTATAGAAGAAATAACTTATTCCCTATTCACTGAAAACTCGCCTGTATTATATTACAGTTTTTGCCATAATTATGGCTAACTTCACTAGAATTTGCTAAGTAATTTTGATTTATGTGTCTAAAATAAGTAGGTTGAAGATTTCATTTAATTTATAGTATTTACTGAATAACTGCTATGTTCTAGGCATTGTATAGTCATTAATTTACTCTCCTATAAAATAGAGGTAATAACAATTATCCCTCTAAATTGCATTTCACTTATGGGATTCTTATCCTTTGTTTTGGTATGTATGTATGTGTGTGTGTGTCTCTGTGTGTGTGTGTGTATGTGTGTGTATTAAAGAGATGTTTCATTACCTCCTTGACCTTTTCATGCAAAGGGCATAACCTCACTAAGTGTCCATTACAAAAAAAAAAAAAAGAGTTAGTCTGTGTTATGGATATTTATTAAGGGGTCCAGATACTAAATGAAATTTTATGCAAAATTTTGAATATGTTCATTTTCTCAGAAGCAGTTTCATAATTTTACTTAGATTTTTGAAAAGCTTTATACATAAATGTTAAGAATGAGTGATACAGATCAGATGCAACAGTATTTTTCAATTATTTTTTTGATTGTGATACACAGTAAAATATAGATTTTACATGACGACCTAACATGTATGTGCACATGTGCACATACACAACATACACCCACATACCTGAAACAAAAGTTTCTCAAAACAATTCTAACCTTTTCAAGTTGCATTGCACTCTAAAACTTTCTATTCTAAATATTAAGTAAAAGAGCCAATTCCATCCTGCAGAGTTTAGCATCTCATTAACTATAACTCCTGGTACTTTATCACTATTAAGATAAGTCTGGTAGGCAATATAGAAATCTCACATATATCATGGCATTCCTGACACCACAACATTCTTGCAGATTATGCTGTCAATCATAATATGCAGTGAGGGCAAGAAACCCATTTCCTACTGTGGCCTTGTCAATGAGCAAATCCTGGTAACTATTTACGAGCTGCAGAGGCCAAGTTGAGTCTGAGAGACAGGAGATTGAGGATTTAATTGGGTCAAATGCAGTACACCTCATTAAATCCCATTCTCTTTCTTTATATGTTAGCACATTCTGGGGAGGAGACCTGCCTTCATCATGGTTTGGGTATCATAATTATTATTTTAATTAAGAAAAGTTAAGGCTAATCTTCCTTGATTTGTCAATTACAGTGTAGTTGGTGTGCCACTGTCTCTGAGTATACATAGCCTGAGCCTTTGAGGAGTAGCTAGAAGCTTCCTGATGGGACTGCCACAGCCTTGCAAACCAATGGTGAAACCCTACCTCCCTTTTATATATTAGTGTCACCATATGTGATTTTCTTGCTTCATCCTTTATCATTTGTTGTTCTTTTCATCAATGAATTAAGTTTGGCAGAAACCCAAATGTACAAATAAACCTTCCCAATATAGGAAAAGTGGATTTATCATAGTAAATCGGCTTCTACCCCAAATTACTTACTATATATTAGGGCCTGAGCTAAGAGCTTCATGTTTATAAAAATTCATTCAGTGGGTGTAATAGTATTCATAAAGTCTTATATTTCACATTTCATCCCTTATGGGTCTCATGTCCTGGCCTTTGATGGGTGGCTCTGCGTGTGTGTTTCTGGGGGGCCCAGGGATGTCTCCTATATGACCAGAAGCAAACAGATTCCTGCTGGTACCACCACTGCTGCTGTGCAGAGTGCTATGACTCCTCCAATGGCCACCCTGGGTCCTTCAGTTCTCTTCCTTCCTGCCCTTCAGGGTATTACAATCCCCGCAGGCAGCATGAAGATAGCCCCTTTCCTTGCAGGAAGAGTAGGAGTCAATTCAGTCCCTGCCTGCAGGGGGAGTTCTTCCCTTCCCACTACTTTCTTTGAACTGTGTCCAGGCCTCACTGTCTAAAGCATTAGTAGAATAGCTCTTGTGAATTTCACTTTGAGCCCTCTCTCCTTAGGCCCTATATATGTATGTATGTATGTATATGTGTTTATACCTAGAGTGGGTTAAGGATATAATGAAGGCAAAGCCACCACACTACACCCAGACCAGCAATTCCCTCTGGCAACAGCAGTTCTTTACTAAGTCTGCTCATCTTCCCATCCCATGTCAGGTGACGAGTCAGTCCCTTCTTAAGGGTGGCCCCGTTGCGCTCCTGCATATTGCCATCTGCAGCACTGCTCTCAGGAGTCTTTTGGAGCATGGGCAATTCCTAGCCACTAGCAGGCCCCTCACTGGAGTTTTTTTCACAAGGAATCTCTCAGTCATGACATAAACAGTTCTCTGTCATAGTTCCCTTTACCCAGTTGTCAGATGTCAGATGTTTCTAAGTACTTCTCACACTCAAGCTGGGCCCTCATTTCGTGAATGTGAATTTCTCACATAATCTTCTGAACTATTTGGTGATTTGGATATTTTATGCTCACTTTAAAGTTGGGAAAACTGAGTCCCATAAGTTTCAAGTGATTTATCCACGTAAAAAAGTGTAAGATGTGAACTGAGGTTTGTGTCCAATCCCGAATGTGCTTTGAATACTATGCCCCATCATATACAACTGAAGACTAGTATGTGTTCCATGCACAACAAAAGCAAACAAACATTATTCTCTTTATTGTCTAAATGTCATTGGCCTGTTTAACTTCAAGGTGTTTAGGGAAATACTTTCTTCAAGATGCACACTGGGAGGACCTTCAAGATGGTGGAGGAGTAAGATGGGGAGATCACCTTCCTCCCCACAAATACATCAAAGATACATCTACATGTGGAACAACTCCTACAGAACACCTACTGAATGCTGGCAGAGGATTTCGGACTTCCCAAAAGGCAAGAAACTCCCCACGTACCTGTGTAGGGCAAAAGAAAAAAGAAAAAACAGAGACAAAAGAATAGGGACAGGACCTGCACCAGTGGGAGGGAGCTGTGAAGGAGAAAAAGTTTCCACACACTAGGAAGCCCCTTCATGGGCGGAGACTGCAGGTGGTGGAGGGGGAAGCTTCGGAGCCATGGAAGAGAGCACAGCACAGGGGCACAGAGGGCAAAGTGGAGAGATTCCTGCACAGAGGATCAGTGCCGACCAGCACTCACCAGTCCGAGAGGCTTGTCTGCTCGCCCGCCAGGGCAGGTGGGGGCTGGGAGCTGAGGCTTGGGCTTCGGTCGGATCCCAGGGAGAGGGCTGGGGTTGGCTGCGTGAACACAGCCTGAAGGGGGCTAGTGCGCCACAGCTAGCCGGGAGGGAGTCCGGGAAAAGTCTGGAGCTGCCGAAGAGGCAAGAGAGCATTTTTTTGGGGTATGCAAGAAGGGATTCAGAGCACCACCTAAATGAGGTACAGAGATGGGCACAAGCTGCTGATATCAGCACAGACACCAGAGACAGGCGTGAAACACTAAGGCTGCTGCAGCCACCAAGAATCCTGTGTGCAAGCACAGGTCACTATCTACACCTCCCCTCCTGGGAGCCTGTGCAGCCCGCCACTGCCAGGGTCCTGTGATCCCGGGACAACTCCCCTGGGAGAACACACAGTGCACCTCAGACTGTTGCAACATCATGCCGGCCTCTGCCACCGCAGGCTCGCCCCACATCTGCACCCCTCTGTCCCCCCCAACCTGAGGGAGCAGAGCCTCCTAATCAGTGACTCCATTAATCCCCTCATGACTGGGCAAAGAACAGATGCCAGAGGGCGGCCTACATGCAGAGGCGGGGCCAAATCCAAAGCTGAACCCCAAGAGCTGTGTGAACAAAGAAGAGAAAGGGGAATCTCGCCCAGCAGCCTGAGGAGCAGCGGATTAAAGCTCCACAATCAACTTGATGTACCCTGCATCTGGGGAATACCTGAACAGACAAAGAATCATCCCTAACATGAGGTGGTGGACTTTGGGAGAAAATGTAGACTTGCAGTTTGCTGTGTGTGACTCACTACTTTCTGATTTTTATGTTTATTTTAGTTTAGTTTTTAGCGTTTGTTTTCATGGGTGGATTTGTTTATTGGTTTGGTTGCTCTCTTCTTTTATATTTTTATGACAATTTTATTTTTTTTATTTTAATAATATATATATTTTTTTTTTAATACTTTTTTATTTATTTATTTTTCCGACGTGCTTTTTTTTTCCCTCCCTTTTATTCTGAGCCATGTGGCTGACACGGTCTTGGTACTTGGGCCGGGTGTCAGGCCTGAGCCTATGAGGTGGGTGAGCTGAGTTCAGGACACTGGACCACCAGAGACCTCCTGGTCCCATATAATATCAGTTGGCAAGAACTCTCCCAGAGATCTCCAACTCAATGCTAAGAACCAGCTCCATGCAATGACCAGCAGGCTCCAGTGCTTGACATCCTGTGCCAAACAACTAGCAAGACAGGAACACAAACACACCCATTAGCAGAGAGGCTGCCTAAAATCATACTCAATTCACAGACACCCGAAAACACACCAACGGACGTGGTCCTGCCCACCAGAAAGACAAGATCCAGCCCGAACCACCAGAACACAGGCTCCAGTCCCATCCACCAGGAAGCCTACACAACCCACTGAACCAATCTTACCCACTTTGGTGTCTGGGGGCAGACACCAAAAACAACAGGAACTACGAACCTGCAACTTGCAAAAAGGAGACCCCAAATACAGTAAGTTAAGCAAAATGAGAAGACAGAGAAATACACAGCAGATGAAGGAGCAAGGTAAAAACCCACCAGACCAAATGAATTAAGAGGAAATAAGCAGTCTACCTGAAAAAGAATTCAGAGTAATGAGGGTAAAGATGATCCAAAATCTTGGAAATAGAATGGAGAAAATACAATAAATGTTTACCAAGGACCTAGAAGAACTAAAGAGCAAACAAACAATGATGAACAACAAAATAAATGAAATTAAAAATTCTCTACAAGGAATCAATAGCAGAATAATTGAGGCAGAAGAACGGATAGGTGACCTGGAAGATAATATATTGGAAATAACTACCTCAGAACAGAATAAAGAAAAAAAGAATGAAAAGAATTGAGGACAGCCTCAGAGACTTCTGGGACAACACCAACATTCAAATTATAGGGATCCAAGAAGAGAAAGACAAACAGAAAGGGACTGAGAAAATATTTGAAGAGATTATAGTTGAAAACTTCCCTAATATGGGAAAGGAAATAGTCACTCAAGTCCAGGAAATGCACAGAGTCCCATACAAGATAAATCCAAGGAGAAACATGCCAAGACACATATTAATCAAACTATCAAAAATTAAATACAAAGAAAAAATATTAAAAGCAGCAAGGGAAAAGCAACCAATAGCATACAAGGGAATCCCTACAAGGTTAACAGATGATCTTTCAGCAGAAACTCTGCAAGGCAGAAGGGACTGGCAGGACATATTTAAAGTGATGAAAGGGAAAAACCTACAACCAAGATTACTCTATGCAGCAAGTATCTCATTCAGATTCAACCAAGAAATTAAAACCTTTACAGACAAGCAAAAGTTAAGAGAATTCAGCACCACAAAACCAGCTTTACAACAAATGCTGAAGGAACTTCTCTAGGCAGAAAACACAAGACAAGGAAAAGACCTACAATAACAAACCCCAAACAATTAAGAAAATGGGTATAGGAACATATATATCGATAATGACCTTAAATGCAAAAGGATTAAATGCTCCAACCAAAAGACACAGGGTGGCTGAATGGATACAAAAACAAGACCCGTATATATGCTGTGTACAAGAGACTCAGTTCAGACCTAGGGACACATAACAGACTGAAAGTGAGGGGATGGAAAAAAGTATTCCATGCAAATGGAAATCACAAGAAAGTCGGAGTAGCAATACTTATATCAGATAAGGTAGACTTTAAAATAAAGACTGTTACAAGAGATAAGGAAGGACACTATATAATGATCAAAGGATCAATCCAAGAAGAAGGCATAATAATTTTAAATACTTATGCACCCAACATAGGAGCACCTCAGTACATATGGCAAATGTTAAGAGCCATAAAAGGGGAAACAGAGAGTAACAATAATAGTGGAGGACTTTAACACCCCACTTACACCAATAGACAGATCATCCAGACAGATAATAAATAAGGAAACTAAAGCTTTAAATGACACAATAGACCAGATAGACTTAATTGATATTTATAGGACATTCCACCCCAAAGCGGAAGATTACAATTTCTTCTCAAGTGCACACGGAGCATTTGCCAGAATAGATCACATCTTGGGTCGCATATCAATTCTTGGAAATTTAAGAAAATTGAAATCATATCAAGCATCTTTTCCAACCACAACACTATGAGTTTAAAAATCAATTACAGGAAAAAAAGAAACTGTAAAAAATACAAACACATGAAGGTTAAACAATATGCTACTAAATAATCAAGAGATCACTGAAGAAATCAAGGGAAATAAAAAAATACCTAGAAACAGGTGACAATGAAAACACAACGGCCCAAAACCTATGGTATGTAGCAAAAGCGTTTCTAAGAGGGAAGTTTATAGCAACACAGTCTACCTACCTCAAGAAACAAGAAAAACCTCAGATAAACAACTTAACCTTACACCTAAAGCAAACGGAGAAAGAGGAAAAGAAAAACCCCAAAGTTAGCAGAAAGAAAGAAATCATAAAGATGAGATCAGAAATAATGAAAAAGAAATGAAGGAAACGATAACAAAGATCAATAAAACTAAAAGCTGGTTCTTTGAGAAGATAAACAAAATTGATAAACCATTAGACAGACTCATCAAGAAAAAATGGGAGAAGACTCAAATCAATAGAATTAGAAATGAAAAAGGAGAAGTAACAACTGACACTGCAGAAATACAAAAGATCATGAGAGATTACTACAAGCAACTCTATGCCAATAAAATGGACAACCTGGGAGAAGTGGACAAATTCTTAGAAATGCACCACCTGCCAAGACTGAATCAGGAAGAAATAGAAAATATTAACAGACCAATCATGAGCACTGAAATTGAGACTGTGATTAACAATCTCCCAAAAAATAAAAGCCAGGACCAGATGCCTTCACAGCCGAATTCTATCAAACATTTAGAGAAGAGCTAACACCTATGCTTCTAAAACTCTTCCAAAATATAGCAGAGGGAGGAACACTCCCAAACTCATCCAACAAGGCCACCATCACCCTGATAGCCAAACCAGACAAAGATGTCACACACAAAACAAAACTACAGGCCAATATCACTGATGAAAACAGATGCAAAAATCCTCAACAAAATACTAGCACACAGAATCCAACAGCACATTAAAAGGATCATACACCATGATCAAGTGGGGTTTATTCCAGGAATGCAAGGATTCTTCAATATATGCAAATCAATCAATGTGATACACCATATTAATAAATTGAAGGAGAAAAACCATATGATCATGTCAATAGATGCAGAAAAAGCTTTGGACAAAATTCAACACCTATTTATGATAAACTCCCTCCAGAAAGCAGGCAGAGAGGGAAGTTACCTCAACATAATAAAGGCCATATATGACACACCCACAGCCAACATTGTTCTCAATGGTGAAAAACTGAAACTTTTCCACTAAGATCAGGAGCAAGATAAGTTTGCCCACTCTCACCACTATTATTCAACATAGTTTTGGAAGTTTTAGCCCCAGCAATCAGAGAAGAAAAAGAAATAAAAGGAATCTAAATCAGAAAAGAAGAAGTAAAACTGTCACTGTTTTCAGATGACAAGATACTATACATAGAGAATCTTAAAGATGCTACCAAAAAACTACTAGATTTAACCCATGAATTTGGTAAAGTAGCAAGATACAAAATTAATGCACAGAAATCTCTTGCATTCCTATACACTAATGATGAAAAATCTGAAAGAGAATTTAAGGAAACACTCCCATTTACCACTGCAACAAAATGAATAAAATACCTAGGAATAAACCTACCTAAGGAGACAAAGACCTATATGCAGAAAACTCTAAGACACTGATGAAAGAAATTAAAGATGATACCAGCAGATGGAGAGATATATCATGTTCTTGAATTGGAAGAATCAACATTGTGAAAATGACTATACTACCTAAAGCAATCTACACATTCAATGCAATCCCTGTCAAACTACCAATGGCATTTTTTAGAGAACTAGAACAAAAAATTTCACAATTTGTATGGAAACACAAAGGACCCTGAATAGCCAAAGTAATATTTAGAAGAAAAACAGAGCTGTTGGAATCAGACTCCCTGACATCAGACTATACTACACAGTTACAGTAATCAAGACAGTATGGCACTGACACGAAAACAGAAATATATATCAATGGAACAGGATAGAAAGCCCAGAGATAAACCCATGCACATATGGTCACCTTATCTTTGATAAAGGAGGCAAGAAAATACAGTGGAGAAAAGACAGCCTCTTCAATAAATGGTGCTGGGAAAACAGGACAGCTGCATGTAAAAGAATGAAATTAGAACACTCCCTAACATCATACACAAAAATACATTCAAAATGGATTAAAGACCTAAATGTAAGACCAGACACTATAAAACTCTCAGAGGAAAACGTACGCAGAACACTCTATGACATAAATCACAACAAGATCCTTTTCGACCCACCTCTTAGAGAAATGAAAATAAAAACAAAAATAAACAAATGTGACCTAATGAAACTTAAAAGCTTTTGCACAGCTAAGGAAAACATAAACAAGACAAAAAGACCACCCTCAGAACGGGAAAAAATAATTGCAAATGAAGCAATGGACAAAGGATTAATCTTCAAAATATACAAGCAGCTCATGCAGGTCAATATCAGAAAAACAAACAATGCAATACAAAAATGGGCAGAAGACCTAAATAGACATTTCTCCGAGGAAGATATACAGATTGTCAATAAACACAAGAAAGGATGCTCAACATCACTAATCATTAGAGAAATGCAAATCAAAACTACAGTGATATATCACCTCACACCAGTCAGAATGGCCATCATCAAAAAATTTACTAACAGTAAATGCTGGAGAGGGTGTGGAGATAAGGGAACATTCTTGCATTGTTGGTGGGAATGTAAATTGATACAACCACTATGGAGAACAGTATGGAGGTTCCTTCAAATCTAAAAATAGAACTACCATACGACCCAGCAATCCCACTACTGTACATATACCCTGAGAAAACCATAATTCCAAAAGAGTCAAGTATCACAAGGTTCATTGCAGCACTGTTTACAATAGCCAGGACCTGGAAGTGACCTAAGTGTCCATTGATAGGTGAATCAATAAAGAAGATGCAGCACATATGTACAATGGAATATTATGCAGACATAAAAGGAAATGAAATTGAGTTATTTGTAGTGAGGTGGATGGACCCATCATCTGTCATAGAGAGTGAAGTTAGAAAGAGAAAAACAAATACTGTATGCTAACACATATATATGGAAACTAAAAAAAAAATCAAACAAAAAAAATGGTTCTGAAGAACCCAGGGGAAGGTCAGAATTAAAGACACAGACGTAGAGAATGGACTTGAGGACATGGGGAGAGGGAAGGGTAAGCTGGGACAAAGTGAGAGAGTGGCATGGACATACATACACTACCAAATGTAAAATAGATAGCTAGTGGGAAGCAGCCTCATAGCACAGGGAGATCTGCTCGGGGCTTTGTGACCACCTAGAGGTGTGGGATAGGGAGGGTGGGAGGGAGATGCAAGAGGGAGGGGATATGGGGATATATGTATACGTATAGCTGATTCACTTTGTTATACAGCAGTAACTAACACAACACTGTACAATTATACTCCAATAAAGATGTTAAAAATTAATTGAATGAATAAATTTTGGTGATATAAATTGAAAAAAGAAAGTTGCACACTGGTAACTCATGATAAAAAATACGCTAACTTTCTAAGTTATATTTGATATTCTCTCTAATTGACTCTGCAACTCTGCCCTCTCCCTTAATAGCTGTATTTCTTTCCATTTAATTCATACTCTGAAGAGTCTCAAATCTATATCCTCAGGTAAGATCTCACTCCTGAGCTCCAGACCAAAATTCTAGCTTCCTAATTGTCATATCCATGTGGAAACCCAGATGCACATTGAATTTATAAGTCAAGGAGGACTATGCTTATTCTCTCTTCTTGTTGCAATATGTTGCTTCCATTAGTACCAGTTTTGGTTAATGTCATCCAGTCACCCAACTGCAGAATGTTACTATGCCTCCAAATTCTCTGACTCTTTTTCCCTTATTGTTCACTTCCAATCAGCCCCCAGATTTTGATTTTTTTCAAATATGTCTCCTTTTCTTTATATTCATTTTACTGCCCTGGTGTCAGTCTCCCTACTCCTCATTCCTTGCAATCTCTTTTCCAAATGGATATTAATAACAAAGCATACTTAGTTATGTCCCTGAACTCATCAACAGACTTTTCTTGTCAGGAAGTGAATTATTCATGAGTGTATCTTATATGCTTAGTGCTTTATTTGACATATTATATTAAATATTTCTGGTACTTGGCTAGTCAACATCCATTCTCCCTCTGAATGACAGCATAGTCCCTACATGGGTAAAGTCTGTGGGATTGCAGTCAGGAGCTTAACCTTGCACTTGATAAAGGAATAATCTCAGGCTCCAACCTGGATCTACTGAATATTACTGTCTCGAAATCATGAGCAAAAGAAAAAGAATAAACAAAAATGTAAAAATAACTGTATTTCATCCATTTTAGACTCAGGACCTGAGCCCTGAACAAAGTATTTCTGTTAAGAGACCATTTCTTCCTGTAGTTCTTTCTCCCTTCTTCTCCAGCATTGTCTTGGTTTTTATTTGCTTACAGCTGATTCTTCAACCTCCCCTTGATTCTGTGAGCAAATAATATCCCTTCTAAAGTTTCTTTCCATTGACAATTTACTCAAAGGTATTTGATTAATGAGGTCAAACTTGGTTTCTACCACTTGCAAATGAAGAAACATTATCTATCTATCTATCTATTTATCTATCTATCTTTCTAAATGTAATGAATATTTTTAAATTAATGCATGAAAAGATGAATGAAAATCAGTCCAAGCATTCTTCTTTGAAATCAGATTATCCTGAAGTTTACTGAGATTAAATAACCCCTCTCTTCTCTTCAATTACTCTACTCCAGACATACTAGATTTCTTTTTATTTCTTAAATATACCAATTTTATTCCCAACTCAAGTTATTTACTACAGGTGTTTTTACTCTCTTCCTGAAAAGCTTCCCCTGGTGCTTTCTCATGCTTCTCTTCTTTGCTTCCAGGGCTGCTACGTATAGTTGGGAAATTTGACCACTGCATTAAGGCAGATGGCTTAGAAGTGGTACAGTATAAAATCCAGCCCAAATATGGGGCACTGAGAAATCAATCCCAGAACAGAGCTGGGTCCCACAAAGGAAGAGGTATCCTTGGAAATTTACTCACCAGCATCATATGAACTAGCAGAGCTGTTCACTCTTTTTAGTTATCTACTAAAAATAATTCCTAAAAGAGACCTTTCCTGACCACCACTCTGTCTAAAATTGTCCCCATTCCCATGACAATCTCTGCTTCATTTTTTGTCAAAGTATATATCACCTCTTGCACTTACATGTAATAGTTTGTTGTTCACTACCTCCCACTGAAATGTAAAATCCATGCAAACCGAGACCTTGTCTTACTCACTACCATAACCCTTGGACTTAGAAACAGTGTCCTGCACACAGTTGCTGCTTAATAAATACTAACTCACTTGAAAGAGTGATCTGAAATGAGGCACTTGGATTTAAAACTCAAGTTATTGGTTATCCAGTTTGCCTCTTTACTCTGGATGAATAGTAATTTTAACAGTTAACAAATGTGCAGAATATTATAATAAACATGAGCTAGAGTTAATGTCAATTTATAAGTACTGAAAACTTAAATAATATGGTACTTTACCAACCTTCTCACATCATATATAAAAATAAACTCAAAATGGATTAGAGACTTAATTATAAGATCTGAAACCATAAAATTCAATGAAAGAAAACACAGGCAGTATGCTCTTTGACACTGTTCTTAGTAATACTTTTTTGGATATGTCTCCTCAGGAAAGAGAAACAAAAGCAAAAATAAACAAATGGGACTACCTCAAACTAAAAAAACTTTTGCACAGTAAAGAAAACTATCAACAAAATATAAAGGAAACCTACTGCATGGGAGAAGATATTTTCAATGATTTATCTGATAAAGGGTTAATACCCAAAATATACAAAGAACTCATACAACGCAACATAAAAAAAAAAAACTGATTGAAAAATGGGCAGAGGACCTTCATAAACAATTTATAACGACTGCAAACTTAAGTTATATATATATATGGTACTTTAGCAGGAGTTCTTTTTATAAATAACTTTCTTCATAAACGCCCAGCTACCACCATCACAAAACGAAATCTTCAATGTGTAAGGTGTTAAGGCTCTAGCGTGCTTACCTTTGCTTCTCTAAATCTCTAAGTTGTGTGATATCAACTGATCAAACAAAAAACATTATTCAGGAAAGAAAACTGCCACAAGCATAGAAACTCACAAGACCTTCATCTCTAAATACAGCATGGGGTGTTTCTATGTTTCAGACTATAAAATACTGAATTTTTTTTCACTTATGACATTTCCCTTTATAAAAATGTATGGCACTTCTAGTAAAATTCTATTAGTAGTTATTTCATTGGTTGTTTTATCCCACAAGGATTAACATTAGCCTTGCTTTTAAAAATAACACTTCTGAGCAAGATAAAACGCCAACAGAGCTAACAAATGAAGAGGTAATAGTCAGTCTACCTGAAAAAGAATTCAGATTAATGATGGTAAAGATGATCCAAGATTCTGTTTCCAAGATCCAAAATCTTGGAAATAGAATAGACAAAATGCAAGAAACAGTTAACAAGGACCTAGAAGAACTAAAGATGAATCAAGCATCGATTAAAAACACAATAAATGAAATAAAAAATACTCTAGAAGGGATCAATAGCAGAATAACTGAGGCAGAAGAACGGATAAGTGAGGTGGAAGATAAAATAGTGGAAATAACTGCTGCAGAGCAAAATAAAGAAAAAAGAATGAAAAGAACAGAGGACAGTTCAGAGACCTCTGGGACAACATTAAACGCACCAACATTCGAATTATAGGGGTTCCAGAAGAAGAAGAGAAAAAGAAAGGGACTGAGAAAATATTTGAAGAGATTATAGTTGAAAACTTCCCTAATATGGGAAAGGAAATAGTTCATCAAGTCCAGGAGGCACAGAGAGTCCCATACAGAATAAATCCAAGGAGAAATACACCAAGACACATATTAATCAAACTGTCAAAAATTAAACACAAAGAAATCATATTAAAAGCAGCAAGGCAAAAACAACAAATAACACACAAGGGAATCCCCATCAGGATAAGAGCTGATCTCTCAGCAGAAACTCTACAAGCCAGAAGGGAGTGGCAGGACATAATTAAAGTGATGAAGGAGAAAAACCTGCAACCAAGATTACTCTACCCAGCAAGGATCTCATTCAGATTTGATGGAGAAATTAAAACGTTTACAGACAAGCAAAAGCTGAGAGAGTTCAGCACCACCAAACCAGCTTTACAACAAATGCTAAAGGAACTTCTCTAGGCAAGAAACACAACAGAAGGAAAAGAACTACAATAACGAACCCAAAACAATTAAGAAAATGGGAATAGGAACATACATATCAATAATTACCTTAAATGTAAATGGACTAAATGCTCCCACCAAAAGACACAGACTGGCTGAATGGATACAAAAACAAGACCCATATATATGCTGTCTACAAGAGACCCACTTCAGACCTAGAGACACATACAGACTGAAAGTAAGGGGATGGAAAAAGATATTCCATGCAAATGGAAACCAAAAGAAAGCTGGAGTAGCAATTCTCATATCAGACAAAATAGACTTTAAAATAAAGACTACTAGAAGAGACAAAGAAGGACACTACATAATGATCAAGGAATCGATCCAAGAAGAAGACATAACAAGTGTAAATATTTATGCACCCAACATAGGAGCACCTCAATATATAAGGCAAATACTAACAGCCATAAAAGGAGAAATCGACAGTAACACAATCATAGTAGGGGACTTTAACACCCCACTTTCACCAATGGACAGATATCCAAAATGAAAATAAATAAGGAAACACAAGCTTTAAATGATACATTAAACAAGATGGACTTAATTGATATTTATAGGACATGCCATCCAAAAACAACAGAATACACATTTTTCTCAAGTGCTCATGGAACATTTTCCAGGATAGATCATATCTTGGGTCACAAATCAAGCCTTGGTAAATTTAAGAAAATTGAAATTGTATCAAGTATCTTTTCCGACCACAATGCTATGAGACTAGATATCAATTACAGGAAAAGAGCAGTAAAAAATACAAACACATGGAGGCTAAACAATACACTACTTAATAACGAAGTGATCACTGAAGAAATCAAAGAGGAAATTAAAAAATACCTAGAAACAAATGACAATGGAGACACGACAACCCAAAACCTATGGGATGCAGCAAAAGCAGTTCTAAGAGGGAAGTTTATAGCAATACAATCCCACCTTAAGAAACAGGAAACATCTCGAACAAACAACCTAACCTTGCACCTAAAGCAATTAGAGAAAGAAGAACAAAAACATCCCAAAGTTAGCAGAAGGAAAGAAATCATAAAAATCACATCAGAAACAAATGAAAAAGAAATGAAGGAAACGATAGCAAAGATCAATAAAACTAAAAGCTGGTTCTTTGAGAAGATAAACAAAATAGACAAACCATTAGCCAGACTCATCAAGAAAAAAAGGGAGAAGACTCAAATCAATAGAATTAGAAATGAAAAAGGAGAAGTAACAACTGACACTGAAGAAATACAAAAGATCATGAGAGATTACTTCAAGCAACTCTATGCCAATAAAATGGACAACCTGGAAGAAATGGACAAATTCTTAGAAAGGCACAACCTGCCAAGACTGAATCAGGAAGAAATAGAAAATATGAACAGACCAATCACAAGCACTGAAATTGAAACTGTGATAAAAAATCTTGCAACAAACAAAAGCCCAGGACCAGATGGCTTCACAGGCGAATTCTATCAAGCATTTAGAGAAGAGCTAACACCTATCATTCTCAAACTCTTCCAAAATATAGCAGAGGGAGGAACACTCCCAAACTCATTCTACGAGGCCACCATCACCTTGATACCAAAACCAGACAAGGATGTCACAAAGAAAGAAAACTACAGGCCAATATCACTGATGAACATAGATGCAAAAATCCTCAACAAAATACTAGCAAACAGAATCCAGCAGCACATTAAAAGGATCATATACCATGATCAAGTGGGGTTTATTCCAGGAATGCAAGGATTCTTCAATATACACAAATCAATCAATGTGATACACCATATTAACAAATTGAAGGAGAAAAACCATATGATCATCTCAATAGATGCAGAGAAAGCTTTCGACAAAATTCAACACCCATTTATGATAAAAACCCTGCAGAAGGTAGGCATAGAGGGAACTTTCCTCAACATAATAAAGGCCATATATGACAAACCCACAGCCAGCATCGTCCTCAGTGGTGAAAAACTGAAACCATTTTCACCAAGATCAGGAACAAGACAAGGTTGCCCACTCTCACCACTCTTATTCAACATAGTTTTGGAAGTTTTAGCCACAGCAATCAGAGAAGAAAAGGAAATAAAAGGAATCCAAATTGGAAAAGAAGAAGTAAAGCTGTCACTGTTTGCAGATGACATGATACTATACATAGAGAATCCTAAAGATGCTACCAGAAAACTACTAGAGCTAATCAATGAATTTGGTAAAGTAGCAGGATACAAAATTAATGCACAGAAATCTCTGGCATTCCTATACACTAATGATGAAAAATCTGAAAGTGAAATCAAGGAAACACTCCCATTTACCATTGCAACAAAAAGAATAAAATATCTAGGAATAAACCTACCGAAGGAGACAAAAGACCTGTATGCAGAAAATTATAAGACACTGATGAAAGAAATTAAAGATGATACAAATACATGGAGAGATATACCATGTTCTTGGATTGGAAGAATCAACATTGTGAAAATGACACTACTACCCAAAGCAATCTACAGATTCAATGCAATCCCTATCAAACTACCACTGGCATTTTTCACAGAACTAGAACAAAAAATTTCACAATTTGTATGCAAACACAAACGACCCCGAATAGCCAAAGCAATCTTGAGAACGAAAAATGGAGCTGGAGGAATCAGGCTCCCTGACTTCAGACTATACTACAAAGCTACAGTAATCAAGACAGTATGGTACTGGCACAAAAACAGAAAGATAGATCAATGGAACTGGATAGAAAGCCCAGAGATAAACCCATGGACATATGGTCACCTTATCTTTGATAAAGGAGGCAGGAATGTACAGTAGAGAAAGGACAGCCTCTTCAATAATTGGTGCTGGGAAAACTGGATAGGGACATGTAAAAGTATGAGATTAGATCACTCCCTAACACCATACACAAAAATAAGCTCAAAATGGATTAAAGACCTAAATGTAAGGCCAGACACTATCAAACTCTTAGAGGAAAACATAGGCAGAACACTCTATGACATAAATCACAGCAAGATCCTTTTGGAGCCACCTCCTAGAGAAATGGAAATAAAAACAAAGATAAACAAATGGGACCTAATGAAACTTCAAAGCTTTTGCACAGCAAAGGAAACCATAAACAAGACCAAAAGACAACCCTCAGAATGGGAGAAAATATTTGCAAATGAAGCAACTGACAAAGGATTAATCTCCAAAATTTATAAGCAGTTCATGCAGCTCAATAACAAAATAAACAAACAACCCAATCCAAAAATGGGCAGAAGATCTAAATAGACATTTCTCCACAGAAGATATACAGACTGCCAACAAACACATGAAAGGATGCTCAACATCTTTACTCATTAGAGAAATGCAAATCAAAAGTACAATGAGATATCATCTCACACCAGTCAGAATGGCCATCATCAAAAAATCTAGAAACAATAAATGCTGGAGAGGGTGTGGAAAAAAGGGAACACTCTTGCACTGCTGGTGGGAATGTGAATTGGTACAGCCACTATGGAGAACGGTATGGAGGTTCCTTAAAAAACTACAAATAGAACTACCATATGACCCAGCAATCCCACTACTGGGCATATACTGTGAGAAAACCATAATTCAAAAAGAGACATGTACCAAAATGTTCATAGCAGCCCTATTTACAATAGCCCGGAGATGGAAACAACCTAAGTGTCCATCATCAGATGAATGGCTAAAGAAGATGTGGCACATATATACAATGGAATATTACTCAGCCATAAAAAGAAACGAAATTGAGCTATTTGTAATGAGGTGGATGGACCTAGAGTCTGTCATGCAGAGTGAAGTAAGTCAGAAAGAGAAAGACAAATACTGTATGCTGACACATATATATGGAATTTAAGAAAAAAAATGTCATGAAGGACATAGGGGTAAGACAGGAATAAAGACACAGACCTACTAGAGAATGGACTTGAGGATATGGGGAGGGAGAAGGGTAAGCTGTGACAAGGTGAAAGAGCGGCATGGACATATATACACTACCAAACATAAGGTAGATAGCTAGTGGGAAGCAGCCGCAGAGCACAGGGAGATCAACTTGGTGCTTTGTGACCGCCTGGAGGGGTGGGATAGGGACGGTGGGCGGGAGACGCAAAAGGGAGGGGATATGGGAACATATGTATATGTATAACTGATTAAATTTGTTATAAAGCAAAAAAATAAAAAATAAAAAAATATTAAAAAATTTAAGAAAAAATAAAATAAAAGCTTAACATGAGACATCAAGTTGTGGAAGCTATTTGATGCGGTATTTATAAATGTTTCAATAACAATCTCAATAATACTAAACTCTAAAAAGCATTCCGAAATATAGATCTATTTATAATATCTAGGTAAGTGAGAATCCATGCACACACAATTCCTGGCATAATTTTAATAAGGGGATTTCAAATCTCTGATGAGAGGGTGACTTCAAAATAAAAAGGATTCTTGTTCATCTAATAAAATATTTGTAATACAGGATCACACACAATAGAGGAATCAAATCCACATGCATCCAAATAGGTTAGCCAAAAAATAAACACGTCAATAAAAAAATAAAATAAAATAAAAAATAACACTTCTAACTTTTGTCAATTCTCCCAATGCCTGATGGTTTGGTCTTTAATCCAGAGTTCTGTTAGCTACTTGGGATTTGCCCATTGCTGCATATAACCCTCAAAATATTTTGTCAAGCCCAACTAGAGATTCTTCTAATAAATAAGGCAGCATGAATATAAAATCCCAACTCTGCTTCTTAGCAGTTAAGATAACTCAGCGTTCTTCCTGTGAGCCTCATAGCATTGCCTATAAACTGTAGGAAATAAATCACGATGTCTAGGAAACATATGTGAGTCCAGTCTCAGCCTCTTCACTGTTAGATCAACCAGCCAACTCCCACTAAAGGGTCAGGTGGGTCCAAGTTTTGGTTCATTGACACAATCATACACATGAGCCCTTAATTCTATAGTATACTCAGTCTTAAGAGTCTTAAGTAGCCTTACTCTAGAAATAGATTAGAACATTAGTGTATCATTACAAGTCATAAGGAGTATTCTTAAAGTTTGCTCCATTTTCTAGATAAATTCCAGATAATGGAATTCTAAGATGTTCTCTTCTTTTGTTTAATATGAAGTAAAATGGAAAAAAAATGTTTTCGTACTCGTAAAGTGACTAGATTTCTGTGTTTTTTATTGGGTGGGGGCATGGTGATATTTTGATAGAGCGGCAAAATGACAGTGAAAGGAAAGAAGGGAAAGTAAACCTTAGTGTAAGCCCTGAGAATTTCAGGGCTATTTCTACGGGAACAATTTATGAAACTCTATTTGATTTCAACCAGGCAAGGGTTTCTCTTATAAAAGTTTCTGAATTCAGGAGAAAGTAAACTCAGATTTGCTTAATGAAACAATGTTGATATCTTATTCTCTTTGTGATGGGGAAATCATCTTTGAAAGAACAAACTAGTGCTAAGAACTGCAAACTAAAATGCACCATTCTGAGGGACTTCCCTGGTGGTGCAGTGGTTAAGAATCCGCCTGCCAATGCAGGGGACAGGGGTTTGAGTCCTGGTCCGGGAAGATCCCACATGCCACGGAGCAACTAAGCCCATTCACCACAACTACTGAGCCTGTGCTCTAGAGCCCATGCACCACAACTACTGAGCCCACATGCCACAACTACTGAAGCCTGAACACCTAGAGCCTGTGCTCCGCAACAAGATAAGCCACGGCAATGAGAAGAGAAGCACGCTCACTGTAACAAAGAATTGACCCCTCTCGTCGCAACTAGAGAAAGCCTGCGCGCAGCAATGAAAATCCAACACAGCCAAAAATAAATAAATAGATAGATAAATAAATAAATAGATAGATAAACAAACAAATAAATAAAAATTTATTTTAAGAAAACCCCACCATTTTGATAGGAAAAGGCCAGCTAAGCAAATGAGTATGTTCCTTTATATCGAAAGAAAAAACATGTTTTTCTAAATACTTTATAAGTGATGATTCTCAGTGTGACTTCTACTGCTTCTTAAGTATTGGTCAAATAGATTTTTGAGCAGAATACTTAAGAGGCCTAGATCTTCTTCTCCTTTAAACATCTAGGAGAGTCATATTGCTTTAATCTAGAATGAATTAGAACATCAGTAAAATTATTAAAAGATCAATAATAAAGCTTTAATAATGGCAGCGCATTCTCCTCTCTATATTTCCATATCCTAAGAATTATTATTCAGGTAAATTTCATCTGCTTCAAGTTTCAATACTGGACACCTGTTTATGAAATTTATGCTGGAGTACATGACCAGCAATAATAGATTTTCTAACCATAACTCTGGATTGTGGAAATGTTCAAAAGGTCCCCTTCTCTTTAAATGTCTGTGTACTAGCTGGTTGTTTTTAACAGCTTTACCCTGTCTATTACTGGCATTCAAGCAAGTGAACTAAAAGGCCTTTTAGTCCACAATGCTTTTGCAGGCAAATTAAAACCACTCCTTGCAGAATGAGAAATAAATAAGGCAGCTATTTACATGTTGTATTCTGCAGCCTAATTTGTTTCTACAGATCAACATTAATCTGCTTTTCTTTTGTTGGCATCATGCAGTTGGTTGCAAATGCCAATTAGACATGTTGGTTGATTTGTCAATCTATGAAAATAAGCAAGTGAGAACAATATTTCTGGGAAAAAACGTTCATTATTATTAGTTGGACACTCTAACCTTTGTATTTCAACTATAATTCTCTCAGAGGGTTGGTTTTTTAGAGCACTTCACATTTGATCCCCTGCTCCTTCCTCTCATCTGGAATTTCTCCTTTCACCTTTTATTCACAAATAATTTAAGGAGTAAAGACAGAGTCTAGAGGTGCCAACTGGGAAGTTACCTTATGGGGGAGAAGGGATAAGAATGGAAGGAAGCCCCTAGGAACCCTGACCAGTTCTTCAAATTCCTACTACTTTACTCATCCATTTGCATAACCCAAATGCCTCTGTGTTACAACTTTTAAACTTTGCTGGTTTTGCCTAGAGGTTTAAAACTATGAACTTCCGATGTCAGGGAGATTTTATAACATCCTTTCCGACAACAGTTGGAATGTACTTCATCCTTTATCATTCTCTCATTTATTTCCAGTTGAAAGGTTTGATCTATTTTAGACTTTTGCTTCTCCTTTACTCCTCACTCTCAAACAACTGGTAAATCTTATAAAATTGACGACTAATTCAGCACTTGTTGTGTCCGTGCCTGACATGTGTTAGATGCTCTGATACTCATTGAGTACAATTATAAAACTAGAAGTTTCTTCCTTCAAGTATCTTACTCAATGATTCCCCACTCAAATTCACACTCTTCAGCCTAAGTTTCAGGCTGCCTGTCTTCTCTCTGGACCCAATCTAACTACCTTCAGTATAATATAGTCAGCCACCTAGTATCACCTTCAAATACCTACGAACCAGTTACATCAATCTATTTAAAATCTCCAAATCACCCTCAACCGTCTCAGTATTTTACTCCATTACTTATATGAGGAGTGATCAATTCCACAAACATTTATTAGAACTTAAGTCATGTTAAGCACAGTGCTTGGGATATAAAGATACATCAAACATGGTCTCTACCCTAATGGACTCCCTTTCATTGATAAAGGCACACCAATAAACTAAAAACCCTAGAGCAGTAAAAGTACAGAGGGTATATGAGTAGCACTTAGGAGAAAGAAATTCAACCTTCCTTTCTACCTACCAAACTTTTACCCAACTTTTAAGTTCGGGTTGAAAACTTCTGACTCTCTAAATCTGCGTTAATATGTAAAATTACTACCCCCACCTTTATTTTCTAATTTCTTAGTAAATTTTATGTTTCTTCATAACATTTACCTCCTCCTGAAATTGTTTTATGTATTTATTTTAATTTATTGTGTGATTCCTCCATAGATGCAAGATTCATAAGGGCAGAAACTTTGTATTTACTTGTTTATTTATTCACTCATGCACTCAACGAGTACATATTGAGTACCTATTGTGTATTCCCCACTTTATTCCCATAACCTGTGCTTACAATAGTGTTTGATTCATATTAGGTCTTCATTAACGGTCTGTATAACAGATGAAGGAATATATAAGGGAAGGAAGGTTCCCTCAGATGTATTACTATCCCTCTCTTCTGTTCTCCCACTGAACTTCGTTTCCCTTCTCCAAACTTCTTTTTGGTATTGTATTTTATTATATGCTGCATGAGCATGTCTCAATCACTATATCATCACTATATCATGATCCCTGGAGGAGAGGGAACATGGCATTCATAGTTGCAATCTCACGTAGTGTCTAGCTTATTGCAGACACTCTAACAATAGAAATGAATGGCCAGGCATACCAAAATGAAATTTTAGATCTATTTATTTATGGAGTGAATTTAGTCTATTCCTTATACCCAAGTGACTATATTTTCCTATCTGGCATTCCACAGGCTTTACCACTGAGCCCTGTATCTCACAGAAATATAACTGAACAATAATTTTACATGTAGCCTTTCCTGAAGCAAACCAAAAGCACAAAACTCAAAATTAGGGCTTCCCTGGTGGCACAGTGGTTGAGAGTCTGCCTGTCGATGCAGGGGACACGGGTTTGTGCCCAGTCCAGGAAGATCCCACATGCTGTGGAGCGGCTGGGTCCGTGAGCCATGGCCACTGAGCCTGCGCGTCTGGAGCCTGTGCTCCGCAATGGGAAAGGCCACAAGAGTGAGAAGCCCATGTACCGCAAAACAAACAAACAAACAAACAAAAAACCTCAAAATTAATAGAAAGGAGGGAAATCATTCAGTTTTAAAAGGTTTACTCTGAAAGGTTCTTCATTGTGAATTGTAGCTTTTGTTCTTTTATATAAAATAATCTAGTATATCACAATATGTGTCAATTTAACCAAAATAGAAATATTATTTCATTGCACAGGTTTTAAGGACACAAATTATTTCAAATAAGTATGTCTAAAATAATCTCTTTCCTCAAACTCACTTTCCTCAAGGACTTTCAGTGGAAAAAAAATACCAGGCTCCAGGACCTATGACCAAAATACTAAATATAGTAGAAAGAAATAAGTTCTTTTTGCCAATGGATTAACAGGCAAGTGTGAGTGTTTGGCGCCGTTGGGAATTTCGGTACTGCTTCTCTATCCTTCAGTTTTGATTCACTCTTACTAATATGCAGGTATCAAAAGACTGAAAAAGGGGATAATTAATAGGGGAAAGAAATGTGAAGGTCTTATTAATTTAAGGGAGGTGGGAATTATTCTACTCATGCCATCATATGTCTCCTTTCCTGTGGCCCCACCATGGCTGGTTCAGGTATTCAGAGCTGTAGGACTGCCCAAGAAGGTCTTGGGCCCAACTCAAAGAGAGAAAGAAGGTTTCTAGCACTTATTGATCATAGCCTTTATAGTGGGCCCCAGGGTAGGCCTTTGACAAACATCACTTTGTTGAATCTTTAAAATAATCCCATACAATAGCCATACTATATAAAGAGGCACAGAGGTATGGAATGGAGAAAGGAAACTGAGACACAAAAAAGAGAAAGAATATGAGTACATGCAGTATGAAAAGAAGAATGTCAACTATCAGAAGCAAATCTCATACAGAATTAAAATTAAATCTTAAAGGGCAAATGAAATTGAACTGAGTACCATCTAAGTGCTTGGCATTGTACTAAGCACTCAGAATATAAAGTAGGAAAAACAAACAAGTAACGTTTGTATAAAAATATGGATATGGATTTGAATTCCAACTCCTTTAAAAACTAGCTAATGACCTCAGGCACATTGCTTAACATCAAATTTCTTAGACTCAGATTCTTCATCTGTAAAATTGAGACAGCAATACCACCTCCAAAGCTTGTTACAAGAATAAAAGCAAATAACATACAATTAAAAGAGTGTGTGACACATAGCAAATACTGAAAAAATTGTGGCTGGTATCAAAATTCTGGTAGATTAATGTTTAAAATGAGATAATGTTTTAAAATGGCAAAGGTATCTATCTACTTTATGCAAATATTTGATTCACAAAGTTATCCAACAGAGGAAACAAACAGAAATCATTTCATTTGTCTCTATTTCCTTGATCTTTTTTTTTTTTTTTTTTTTTTTTTGCAGTACGCGGGCCTCTCACTGTTGTGGCCTCTCCCATTGTGGAGCACAGGCTCCGGATGCACAGGCTCAGTGGCCATGGTTCACGGGCCTAGCCGCTCCGCAGCATGTGGGATCTTCCCAGACCGGGGCACGAACCCATGTCCCCTGCATCGGCAGGCGGATTCTCAACCACTGCGCCACCAGGGAAGCCCTATTTCCTTGATCTTGCTTGACCTTACACAGACAAAATATTAGATGCAGAAGACAGATTCTTACTTGGGTCTTTATAAGTCTTTACTCTTACCAAGATTCTACATAAAGACATAGCCATATTCTTGAATAAATCATGAGATTAGAAGAATTCGCAAGATAGCACAGATCATTATTCAATAAATTCCTTCCCTTTGGGACAAGTACTGTATATATCAGCTATATCTCTGAAGACATCCCTCTCATATAACTCTTATTAATAATTGCCCATGACTGACTATACCAGCAAAGAAGCCAAATGAAGTGCAAAGATTGTTTTGCAATTTCTTACATCAATGCACCAGAATCTTTTAGAAGCTAGAAACCAAAGAGTAAAAAGCAGTTTCTTCCATCTAACAATAATTCCTTTTTGAGCTCCTTTTGCCTAGTTCAATATCAAAGAGATTAGGGGTTGAGATGGTAAAATACTGTCATGAACTAAACTCTTATCAAATCACTCTCTCTCCATCCTTCCACCCATAGCAAATAAAAAATCACATGCAAGTTATCTTTTTTTTTTTTTTTCTTTTTTTGCGGTACGTGGGCATCTCACTGCTGCGGCCTCTCCCATTGCGGAGCACAGGCTCCAGATGCGTAGGCTCAGCGGCCATGGCTCACAGGCCCAGCCGCTCCACGGCATGTGGGATCTTCCCGGACCGGGGCGCGAACCCGTGTTCCCTGCATCGGCAGGCAGACTCTCAACCACAGCGCCACCAGGGAAGCCCGCAAGTTATCTTTTTAAACCACAAATGTTCGTAACAATTTGAGCCACATAGTGCACTTTGCTCCTGGAGTGATGGCCATTTTTACTAGAGTATGCTCACCTCTCTTCCCTACAGAAATTTTGAGTACAAAATATATAACTCAGAATTTCACAGACAGCATCAGAGGGCATCTAACGATGCACGGCATTTCCTATTAATATTCCCAAAAAGGTAAACTTCTGGGCTTGAATCTTAATGAAGTTCAAACAAATGAGTTTTAAATGAGAAAAAGCCTGAAGCTTATGATAAAAAATTCTGATGGAAGACTAAATATAAAATAGAATGGCACCATAACCTCATGAAACGTTCCCTAAATACTTGTTAAACAGAAAGGAGAAGTTTAGAAGGTAATTTAAATGTAACTCAACACCTTTTATGGGCTACATTATTCTATTTAATTATCATAATTAATAATAATTATCATAATTAATAATCCTATGGAGTAATTTTTGCTCATCTTTTTTTTACAGAAAGGGAAAATTGAGGACAAAAACACCGACTAGTTTTCACAATCCTACACAGATAAACTATTAGAGGCAAAACAGGGATTCTGATTTTTGTAAATTTTCACTTTTACATAGATTTTACATAAAGAAAAGGCCCTATTCTTTTTTTGTTTTTGTTTTTGTTTTTGTTTTGCTGTACGTGGGCCTCTCACTGTTGTGGCCTCTCCCGTTGTGGAGCACAGGCTCTGGACGCGCAGGCTCAGCGGCCATGGCTCACGGGCCCAGCCGCTCCGCGGCATGTGGGATCTTCCCGGACCGGGGCACGAACCCATGTCCCCTGCATCGGCAGGCAGACTCTCAACCACTACGCCACCAGGGAAGCCCAAGGCCCTATTCTTGATTAAATCACAAGGCTAGAGGAATTCACAAATTAAATCCTATATATTCAGTTAGTTTTTCTTTTTGTGTCATTTTTGCACAAATTGGGTAAATGATTAACAAGAGAATACATGGGGCATAAGACCTACTCTGAATTTCCAAGTCCTTGGTCACAAATAAGAAGATCTCAAATGAAACTCGGATTTGGGTTCTAGTGTCACTTCTGCACTAGTTTTGGTTAGGGGACTTTACGTCAGTTCTCTTGCTTGAACTTGTAAAATTTGGTAAAAATTTTGTAAATTTATAAAAAGAATTTGTAAAAGAGAGGGGGGTTCACTTAGATAAGGAAGCAGTGGGCTAGAGCAGTTTTGTCTTAAGAGCATTTATCCAAACAAACTCAGAGACCCAGGACTAAATCCTCCCCAACTAGTTATTAGTAATGAAGCCTAAGAAAAGTTACTTCCTGTCTATAAGTCTCGGATTCCTCCTTTAGATAATAAAGATGACAGTAAAGATGAGTTCACAGTATTGTGTGGGGATTAAAAGAAAAAATTATAAAAGTTTTCAAGGAGAGTCCCACATAGATAGTGTGCACTCAGTAAATGTTAGCTAATGGTTTTGAATGGAATCTACACTCTATTTCAATTTGGGGAATTTTGCATGTCTATACTTGGTGCACTTACTCATTACAGTCGAGTTTTCCAGAAGAAATAAAAGTAAGCCAGTGACTCTGAAGCTTTGATTGGGTCTACCTCACCATTAATCACTCCAGTTTCAGTGGCTGTCTTAGAATAGAAGCACTTTCCCGGAGAAGAAATAAATGGCAAGGTAGACAGAAAAAAGATCTGTAAAAGAGGTAAAAGCAGCAGCTTTACCTGTAAGTGAAGGTGCTGGTGTTATCTTGCAACAAGGGTTGAAGACAGGCTAGGTGTGAAAGTGTGATAGTAAAAATATATTAGGTGAAGGTGTTACTAAAGAATTAGCACAAATACCAGAGAAAATGACAGCTTTCTTTGGTGAACTGAAAATCACCTGGCTCTTTGGAAGAGAATTTAAAATATTCAGTAAATACTTTTGAATGTGAAAAACAGCTCAAAAATGAGAGGCAGGCTATCCAGCACACCACGGGTCATACCTGGTCATCAGAAACTCATTTGAATTAGGAAGGATAAAAGGACATCTTTCCTTCTGTCCACTTTCTGAGGCTCTGCACTCTCCCAGAACCCGATGTTTCTTTCATAACCATCCCCAAATTATAGTCTTTTAATGATTACTATTTTTTCTCAGAATAATGTAAATGCCATGAGGTCCAGGATCGTGCCTCCTTTCATTCTTATCAGCCTGAATTGGCATTTTCATCTATTAAGCACTTTTCTTAAAAGTATCCCATATTAAAAATCGCATCAATTATCGGTTATCTAACTTAAGAAGAGGCAGCACATACAGAATTGACAAAAGCCCACAGTATATACATATAAATATATTCCTTTATATCTTACCTTAGATAAATGCCAGAAAATCCCCTCTTGCCTCTTTGAAATCAAATCTCCCAAAATGCAGAGGCAACCGCTCTCTGATTTCTAGCATCATAGATTAGTTCTGCCTCACATTGAATTTCACATAATAAAATCATACAATATGTACTCAGTGTCCTCAGATCACACTTTGAGAACTATTGGGGTAGATGTATGAATATCTTTATAAGACTTCCCCAAAGGGCTAACAAAGTTGGTGTACATGTTTCATTTCCATTTGCAATTTATAAGTGTTACAATTTTCCACATTCTTGCCAGAATTGGATGGTGCCAGTGTTTTTTATTGTACTTCTTCTACTGAGTGTGGAATGGCATTTCTTTGCGTTTTTAATTAGTATTGCTCTAATGTCTAATGATGCAGAGCACATTTTCTTGAGTTTAATGGCTGTATCTCCTTTTTCATAAAACGTTTAAGTTTTTGCATGTTTATTTTTAAAGTTGGGTTGTATTTTTTATTATTATTATTGACTTGCATGAGGTTTTAAAAATATATTCTCAATATATATTTTTTTTTTTGGCCACTCTGCACAGCTTGCAGGATCTCAATTCCCTGACCAGGAATTGAACCTGGGCCATGGCAGGAAAGCACCAAATCCTAACCACTAGACCACCAGGGAAGCCCCTGGATATAATCTTTTATAAAAATATGTATGGAAAATATTTTCTTCCAGTCTGATTTGGCTGTTCATTTTCTTAATACTGCCTTTTGGTAAGCAGAACATTTTAATTTTTATAAAGTAAAATTTATTGTTTTTTCCTCTTATGCTTGTACCTCTCATATCCTGATTATAAATGCTTTGCCTTTCTGAAGGTTATAAAGATTATCTTCTGTGTTGTTTTCTAGAATCTTTACAGTTTTAACTTTCATGTTAAGTCTATGATTCATTTAAAATTACTGTCTGTATATGAAGTGAGGTAGGGGTTGATTATCTGTCCCCCTTTTAAATATTCAGGTGGTCTAGCACAATTTGCTGGAAAACTTTTTCTTTACTCGTTGCATTAATTTGTTGCCTTTCTTGAAAATCAAAGTATTTTACCGTATGAGTATATCTCTGAACTCTTGAGAATATGAACTTTTAAATAACAAAATAAAATTTCAATCCTTCGATCCAACATTGGTTAGTTGTATGAACTTGAAGGAGTGGCCTCATCTATAAAATAGGAATAATAGTAGCACATCTACTTCACAGAATAGTGGTGAATATTTAGTAACATTGTTCTTGTCAACTGCTTAACCCAGGAACTGGAAAATATTAATCTCATTTTTACTATGTCTTCACTACTATTATTACCACCATTACTATCACCACCATCTTTACTACAGACAGCACTGGCAAGCCATTTAGATAAAAGGAATGCAGAGGTTAAAGATAAAAATAAAGAGATTTATCATGCTGTGTTTAAAAGAACAGTAGCAAGAACAATGCCTTTTAGAATATAAGTCCCAATTATAATATTGTTCCAGTGGAAAAATAAAATTTACTTTATAGAAAGCCTGTTGCATAGTTTCCAGATAAAACATACCTCAGATGAAGATTTGGGTCATAATCTATATCTTCTTAGCATAGATATTTTGCAGAGAAATATAGCCCCATTGTATTTTGCTTTGACCGGGTAATTCAAGTTTTGATTTAAAACTTCCTGGAATAAAAGACATGTTGATAATCTGGTTGTTGAGAGTTCAGAATTGATATGGTGTTACATTTTTATTATCTTGGACTTGGACAATCATCTTGATCTATCTTTTTCATGCACATCAATGCTTGGTTTTCCTGAAAGAGGTACATCCCCAAAGAATTTTTTTTTTTTTTTTTTTTTTTTTTATTTTTTTGCTGTACGCGGGCCTCTCACTGCTGTGGCCTCTCCCGTTGCGGAGCACAGGCTCCGGACACACAGGCCCCGCGGCCATGGCTCGCGGGCCCAGCCGCTCCGCGGCATGTGGGATCCTCCGGGATCGGGGCACGAACCCGTGTCCCCTGCATCGGCAGGCGGACTCTCAACCACTGCGCCACCAGGGAGGCCCTCCCCAAAGAATTTTTAAATAGAAGAAGCACTGAAGCTTTGTATCCTCTTCTTATTTTTCAGAGGAGAAACTGAGACTAGTAAGGTTAAAGAACCACTCTTAAATCTCAATGAATGATATCCATTATTACTGCCTCTATAACTACTTGGCATACCCATCACCATTACAATGATAATATTAATACTAGCATGGCTAACTCCATTATTACTGACCCCAGGCTCTATGAATGACAACACTACTTTAAATTAATAGTTTTTATTACACATCTACACACTCTGTTATTATTTTCATAGAATATATTACTTCAGATGAGGTCTATTCTGCTATTAGGTCATTAGCCATGTGGAGGCACTAAATATACCAAATTTAGATACTCAAAGGTGTTCTCCCCAGTAACCATTCAGTCCTCTGCTCCCTACACAGTCTTTCTAATCTCTCCCTGGGACTAATTACAAATGACCCCCAATTAAAAGCTTGGCTCAAAAACTTTTTACAGTTTATTGTATTATAAATAAGTAGCCTCTCCCCATTGTATTAGTTTCCTAGGCTGTCATAACAAATTACCGCAGATTTGGCGCCATAAAATAACAGAAATTTATTCGCTCATAGTTCTGGAGATGAGAAGTCCAAATCAAAGGGTCAGCAAGGCTGAATTTCTTCTGAAAGCATTAGGAGAGGACACTTCCTTGCCTCTTCCAGCTTCCAGTGTCTCCAGGCATTCCTTGACCTGTGGCAGCATAACTCTCATCTCTGTGTGTGTCTTGATGTGGTCTTTCCCCCTGTGTATGTCTCTTCTTCTTATGACACTTGTCATTGGTTTTAGGGCGCACTTAATTAATCCAAGATGATCTCATCACAAGATCCTTCACTTAATTATATCTCTAAAGACCATTTTTCTTGATAAGGTCACATTGACAGATACCAGAGGTTGGAATTCGGACATATCATTTGGGGATCCAAGTTCAACCCATGATACCATTGATGAACCAAATGTATATGTGCTTGTGCCTAACAATTACCAACATCTCTGCATCAAGACATCTGATAACTGAGGGGTGTGCTGTAATTCAACTGATTCTTACTGAAATGGAAGAACGTGGGATGATTAATGAGAATAAAAAAGTAGCATTTGAAAAATTTCCTCCATCAGCAAAATTACTGTTTCAATATTTTTTGGCCCTACATACATACAGAAATAATAAAACTTCCAAGGAAAATGAGGAGAATTTTAAGTATAATTCACATATACTTAGAGCAATGAACAACACCTTTTCTTCCTATAGATCGGTTAATCAGGAAGTGAACAGTCTTCAACAAACATGCTGAGTCTTATGTTGCAAAAAAGCTTTGCTGATCTAGCCCAGAAAAGAAACAAACCCTTCCAAAGGGAATATTTACAATGAAGTTTGAATACTGTCTTATGTTTACTTACATAATAAATGTTAATAAAACTGCATATTATTTTTCATGTATTGTGATGGATTATGGTGTTTTTATGGCATGAACAGATGTCCCAGGAAAGAAGTTCCAGTTTATAATACTGTACCTAGGGGAAATAAGAGTCAACTATTATCAAAAACCAATTAGAAAATAAATTTTTAGGGGCCTGTACTTCACTCTGTAGTAAAATAAAATATGTCCATTTCCACTAGTCAGAGCACATAGGTGACTTCTCAATTTTTAGTACGTTTAATTGGTATTCCCATTTCCAGAGCTTGTCATTAAATGAGGAAAAAAACACATGTTCATCTAATGTGCAACAAATGCCTTTGGTTCCAGCTTTGGTAAAATCATTATTCATTCTCCCACCAATCCTTAGCTCACAAAGTTCTCTCCTGTCTAGAGAATATGTCCACATACTTCTAACCTTTCTGTATCCCAATGATTCTTCCAGGACCAATTCACCTTGGGAAGCCTTTCTGTGAAGCTCTTCTATTTTGACCCCCCCCCCACCACCAATGACTTTCCTTTCTTCTCAACTTCCAGCAACTTCCATTGATATTTTTTAACCAAAACAAAGAAAACAAACACGTTTATTGACTACTGGTTGTATTCAAAGAAGTCTGTAGTATAAACGTGAACACAATTTTAGTTTTATCTCTTCAGTGAAAGGCCTGCAGCATATCTTAAATTTCCATGTTTCCACATTAAATAACATTGAATAAAAATTGCCCAATAGATACTGGCTATTTAATCCAAAATAAATAGGTGGTTATTTGAACATGTTCAATTGCAAATTAAAATAGGTATTTGAAAAATCAAGAACAAGTGAAGTCAGGGAGGGGTGGGTAATTTAAATAGAATTAACTGCTGTTTCTGATAACTGTTGCATTGAAAGTTCTGCAGAAACTTAAATGAAGAATCACTACTGACTATGAACCCCAGATGGTTTGTGACTTCCTCTTGACCCAGAAATAGAATTTTTCCAACAAAACAAACTATTGTGCAAAAATTATGGTGACGATTCTAAAGAAAGGAGCTCAGCTTTTGAGGAAACAGGGCTGAACTGAGAGTTGTACTAGGTTCTAGCTCTTCTTTTTTATCACTAAATCTTGGGAATCCAAGAAGGAAGTTGGTTGTTTTATTAATTACTCTACCCTTAGATTTAAAACAGTGCATAGCACAAACTAATCTCTGACTCAGGAAGGTGAAAATGGCGGAAAATAGGTAGGAGGGATGAGGAATAATTATCTTTGTATATGTGCATCTTTTACTGTATTTTTTTAAAAAGAAATTTAAAATTAATTAATTCTGTTCTAGTCTCTATGATATACTAGTTGCTGGATATGCAGAAATTAGTAAAATAGAAACCTTGCTATTATGGCATTATGGTGATCAAAGTTAGGTGGAGAAATAAATAATTAGTAATACCTAGTAATTGACAGTTACTGCAATTGCCTCTTACCTAGTTTCCTGGTTTCATCTTTTACTTCCCCACACCGCATTTTCCATATAGAAAATACAATGATACTATAAGAATCAAACCCAATAGAACCACTTCCCTCCTTCAACCAACCAATGGCCTTGCCATTGCAATTTTTTTAAATTCCAAATTCTTTATCACAGCTTACAAATTTCTACATAATCTGACCCCTGCAGATTTTGCTGACCTCATTCAGAGTCTCTGCACCAGAAACTACAGAAGCAGAGTCACAGAGGAATTTTTACTCTAGATTAAAAAATAAAAAGAGCTGCCTAACGGACTATGGAATAACCAGGTATTTCCAAAAGGCATTTGTAAAATGGACTACATAAAATAAACATTTAAATTAACATATTTAATGAAAATATGTGAAAGAACTTAAAGTCACTCTGATGGCCACAGTCCATACACATTTTCTTAGAGAAAGCAGAGGGGTGACAAAGTGTTCTGAGAATTCTGGGTACTTCCATGCATATTCATATACACTCTAATTTATTACCATGTTTACCACCAAAACTGCAGAGCTAATTATATTCTGTATTAGGCCCCAAGTGAGTTTTCATCTTCCTGGCTTGGCCAAGCACCAAAACAAAGCACATTAAAGAGAGGAATTGCAGTTGGTCGTTAATATTTGATGTGATGCAGAATATTGGTGTTCCTTAAAACAGACTGCTCACCCTTCTAATGAAAAATTAAATCTATCCTAGTCTTTCCACACTTGCAATCAGAAGCCCTGCACAGAAACGTTTCCCCTAGAAAACACAATGATTAAACAAACATGGAAAGAATTTTCTTACTGTGAATTCCTGCTAGGATGATTCCTTCTACCTTTCACTCCTCCAGTAAAAAAAAGATAATAAAACAGACCTCTCCCTGATTCCATTTTCTGTTTCTACTTCAGTGAAATTAGAATGGGATAAGTTAAGAAATGGTGATGTCCTAAAATGCATCTTCCTCAAAAATAATTAGGCCAATATATTACAAATGTGTTTTTCAGAATACTAATATGTCATAAGATATCCTAGAAGAAAAGCAGTACTCTATAGTCAAAAAAAGTTTGCAAAATGCTACAAACACACTTCCCTCTTAGAATTTGACAGCATACCTTAGCTTTAAGAAAGTCTCTTCAAAGGTCTACTGTAAAGAATCTTATTTAACTTTGTTTAACATAGCATTCTAAACTTGCTGAATACGTTTAGACTATTTTTCATATCATATTGATTGACAGTTGAAGTACAGATTGGCAACCTGACTGAAAAATTTGAGAAGGGGAAATATGGAATAATAGTCAAAAAAGTTCATGCTAAATTCTTAATCATGTACTCTCAAATTTAAAATACTGAGTTTATAACTAATGCCAGACACTAATGCCATCGTGTGTGTAAATACCCAAAACGCCGATAATTCTGTCCTCACCTTCAGGATTATAAAGTTGTCACACCAGAGGAGGACCAAAAAATGTTTGATATTAATTATTTTGAAAAGTACACATGTCCAAAATTAATGGAAAGAATGCCACCTGTATCTACCGGGAAGGATCACTTACATCCTACCCGCTACATAGCATGGTCATACATAAGACAACGCAGGGCCCATCTGAGGAAACTCGGTCTAAAAGACTTGAGTTACAGCAGAGGAACATTGATACTCAGTTGTTCATAATTAATAGATTATGCAAATTCCATTCTCCCTACCCTAATACCCTACTTCCAATTTACTTACTGAACAATGCTGACTTGCTTAATATATTTGGGCATTTAAGATAACCTTTGAAGAGCTATAGTAGAGGAGTGACTGGATGCTATGCTCTGTGCACACACAGTACATCTATGGCCCTCCCAAGTCTCTAGAGTACAAATACCACTCGAGCATGTGCCTCAAAAGTAGGGAAGCCTACAAATGTTAAATTTTCAAATTTTAAGGGTCTAATGCTTTTTGTAAAATACAAAATTTCCAAGTACTCAGACTATTTCAAAGATATTTCTTCATGGGTGAAATTAATCCATTCCAATAGATTATTGCAAAAATACCAAGCACAGGAAGCATTAGATTCTCTGATTTCACAAATGAGCTCACAGGATTGTGAAAATGCAGGGGACCACATAAATATTTTGACAGGAGTGGTCTTTAAATTGTGCTGCATGGAGTAGCCTCAGGCAGCTAGTGTCCTAGAACAGGGAGTAGGGGTGGTGAGCAGTGAGAGTTCAAGTCTCTTACCCTCATTTCAGAGAGGGCCCCTCAGCTTTTTAATCTTTTAAATATAAGGAGATTTTATGTGCAATTAAAACAATTAAAAGAAAGTTTCACATTGTAAATCAACTATACTCCTATAAAATTTTTAAAAATAAATAAATAAAAGAGAAAGTTTCTATAGCACTGATATATTTTCCAACCAGTGGTTCCAACTGTTCAACAGATGAGGAAAATAAATTCAAGTGAAACAAAGATCTTTGCAAGGAGATAAGAATAGCTCACTGAATTGTCGGGTGACATGGCCATCCAGTTAATCATTGTATGTCAGTATCATATCTTCATTGTTCCATATAGATCTCTAGAGAATCTTTCCTTATGGCAGAACCAAGGCTGTAACTGACATCTCTCCTGAACTCCAAGCTTGTGAGTTGTTTCCTACTACTTCTTCTTCTTCTTTTTTTTTTTTTTTTTTTGCAGTACGCGGGCCTCTCACTGTTGTAGCCTCTCCCGTTCTGGAGCACAGGCTCCGGACGCACAGGCTCAGCGGCCATGGCTCACAGGCCCAGCCGCTCCACGGCATGTGGGATCTTCCCGGACCGGGGCACAAACCCGTGTCCCCTGCATCGGCAGGCGGACTCTCAACCACTGCACCACCAGGGAAGACCCCTACTACTTCTTAACTAAGGTTTTGAGAGATTTTTCAGAAGTGACATAGAAATTCCATCAGGGTTTGGAGAGGTTGCACCATTAGCTGTTTCTGCTTGTGGGTGAATCCTTTATTTTCCCATCATAACACACTCTTAAAATATCCCAATTCCATGAAAGATAGCCAAAATTCAATGTAATCAATGATCTCAGACCCTGAAATAGAAAGTGGTTCCCTCTTTCTGGAATGAAGAGAACAGGTGAGGTGTTCTGTATTTTTAAAAAATCAGAACTATTGTGTCTACAAGAGATTTAATACACTCCTGCTCTTCCGACTAACTGCATCTCAGAAAAGCATAGAACTTTGAAGATTAAGATGACATGAACTGAAAAGGAAAGGAGAAGATAGAGTGTTACTTTCAACAGAGCAATAGTAAATTTCTCTCTTTGAGTCCTTAGAGTTTGCAAGCTTGACCTTCTTTTCCCTTTGACACCCATTTATTTTACTCTTCTCAGGTTAGACATGAATGCAGAGAGAGCATACAAAATTTAAAGGCCTCCAATATTCCTTCATTATGGGGCAGGGAAAAGGTGCCCACTTAAGAGAAACTTCTGTGCAAAATATGGTGGTGAAGGCAGGAAGCAACATAGAATTAGTATTTGTTCTGCGATGACTGAACTCACCCAAGAAACATGAATAATACAAAGAGAGAGACATATTGAGAGGAGAAGAGAGAGAGAGAGAGAGAGAGAAAAAGAGAAGTTGGGGGTGGGATTCAGGGATAAGAATTAGGCTGTTCATCTTCACCTTATAATTATCTGTCTTTCTGACTAATAATTTGGGAATAAGAAGAAAAAGGCAGAAAATAAATTGTACCTTATCCTTCACAGAGCCAGTATAAGCAAAAATGTGGGTCTAAAGTATATCTCCAAAAATGTACTCTGAAACAAAGCTGAAAAATGTGAATATATAGATAGTTGTGTCATTTTCTTTGTAAGATACAAACTTCAGAATTTCCCATCTGCACAATTTAAATATATATTATCCTAAAACTGATCATAATCTATGTAAATAGTGACTCAAAGATACTACTCATATTGTTAATTCTTCCAAAGTTTTGTATATATCAAGAGGGCATTCTCAGACATAGACATTGCAAGATTCAGTGACGCTAATGATGTATTTTTGTCCTTCCAAAGTAATGTGGTGGCTTTTTTTCAGGTGAATAGTGGTACTTAAAGATAGAAATGTCACATATGGTCCTTCCAAATGCTTTCCATTAGATTGAACCATGTGAAATAGTCTTTTTTTAGGTTAAATATGGCTAAATATTGTCAATTTCATATGGTTCAACCTATGAAAGGGGGGAGACATGCTTAAAAAAAAAGAAGATTCCAGAATGCATTCCAAACCTCTTAAACTAACAAACTTTTACAAAAGCACTATTGTAATACAGGACTTGAACATGTATCCTAATTAATATAAATCAAATTGGAGGACATATACTTTCTACGTTTAAGTATTTAAATAGCTAGAAATTATATAAAAACCAAGCTGGCTCTCATGTAACAAAATGTTACAAATAGACTTTTGTACTATTCACCCTATGACTTTGCAAAATAGAGCTTTGTTTCTGAAAGTGTATCTGGAAAATTAATAGCTCCCAACAGTGTGTGGTATATTCAATTGATGCTAAATGCTATTGCACACCATTCCTCTTCTGGCAATTTAAGCTAAGCTCACCTATTCCCATAATACATATCAAAAAGCATGTTGAACACAATGAATGATGTTCCAGCCACCCTGTGTGATCTCAAACTGTTTACCCTCTTGGTTCCAAACTACTGATTTCATATATCCTAGCAGCTCATACTGTAGATTTGTGAAAATTATAAAGAGGAGTCCCTTTGGGGGCAGGTGAATTACAAAAAGGCATGCCTTCCTCCAGAGTCCAGACAGACTGTAGTCTAGGGCTAGGACCCTTGGTTTGGGGGCCCAATTTATCATTTTAGAAAAGTGTCCAAGATGCACAATTGTTGCACTGTTAGGTGGCTCTAACTAGCTGCTCTTAAATCTCAGGCTTATATAAACTCCTCCACATTTTGGAACATGGACTTTTAGTATTGTTTGTGGCATGATTTTAATCCTCCATCCTCCAACCTTGATTCCCTAGAGATGGGATCAGGAAGGGAGATACAGGACATCTTGGATTAAGATAGTTCACATTTCTAAATTATGTGATGTGATATAATTGTTGAAAACTATCCTGGTCTTGTCTAAATATTGCATTCACAGTAGCCAATCCACTACTGTTGAGTTTTCAACAATTTAGCCAAGCAAACCCAGACCATGCCAATTTTCCATTTATTCTTTTGGAAGATTTATGTTAATATAATAATATACTTGATGATTAGATAATGCAAAACAGAAGTCATCAGGTGAGCATTTTCTCCAAATACATTTTGCAAACTACTACACTGAAAAGCAGTTCAGCCAGAGTGATCCCATAGATAGGTGAATGCAAGCTAGCATATTAGTACCTATGAGAGGTCGTGAAGTAAAGTGATGTGTTTACTGTGTTTAATCCGGACTTTCCAAAAAGCATTTGATAACAGCACTCATTTTCCCCCATATTTTTTATTATTATTTATTTTTTTTGCGGTGAGCGGGCCTCTCACTGTTGTGGCCTCTCCCGTTGTGGAGCACAGGCTCCGGACGCGCAGGCTCAGCAGCCATGGCTCACGGGCCCAGCCACTCCGCGGCATGTGAGATCTTCCCCGACCGGGGCACAAACCCGTGTCCCCTGCATCGGCAGGCGGACTCTCAACCACTGCGCCACTAGGGAAGCCCACCCCCCATATTTTAAGAATTGCAATTTTAGGTTAATCAAAGAAGGGAAGCATAAGATAGCATTAAGTTAGCTGTCAGCCATTCCAAGAGTAATAAATCAATGCAAGTTACATAAACCTCTCTGTACTTAACTTTCTCCATTTAAATTAGTGGCAAAACTAATACCTATCTAATGTTTATGATATAGATGGAAATTATTAATTCTTAGGTACAGGTTCGCTAGTAGTGGTGACAGTGTAGTATAGTTAATGACCAAGTAGAAATATAAGATTATGACTAAATGTGAACTGGAACATAATAAACAGGCTTTTTAAGAATTATAAATAATACATGATATTTTCTTTGAAAATTCTATTTAAGTAAAGCAACCAACATTTCTGTTTTCTTGTCTCAGTGTTTCACCTTTGACCTATGCTCAGAGAAGGGCAAAGTCTCATAAAAGACTTGACTCTGGGAAGGTAGAGTGATTGGATTTGGGTATCTAATGTGTATTCTCTACTTTCCTAACATCCTTGTTTTGGTGTTTATTTTATATTCTGCTGTTAGCACACAGGATAATTATGGGTGATTTTCAGATATATTATGAATATTTCAAATAGCTAAGTCTATATTTAATATATAAAAGAAAAACTATAGCTAGCAGAACAAAACCATGATTTTACAGATATTCTAGTTCTAAAGGAAATTAACTTTAAAAAAAAAGTGGGGAGCGAAAGCAAAATGAAAGAAAAAATCACAGATACTCAAAAATCATAAGGATAGAATGCAAATGATTGAAACTTGGAAAATACTGCTTTGTAACAACCCATGAAGCAAGTCATTATTATATCGATTTCAGAGATTAAAAAGAAAACATATCTTAGAGAAAGAAAATAAAGTGCCCAAGGCTTACCAGTAATTGGCTCAGATGAAATTCAAACCGAGGCTTTCTGGCTCCAAAAGTGTATTTAAACACTTCGCCACTTTGAGAATCTTCTCACCTATGCCTCTTCTAAAGCCTTAAAAAACCAAAATCATGCTTTATCTAAGTATCTCCTCTTCATCCTCCTGGGCCGTCTCAAAGCCTACTAGCACTGAGCTTCCACTTTCAGATTCCCCAAAACACTACTGGGCTTCAATCACTCCACCCATATCTATGAGTTGCCTACTGTTAGCTAAGGAATTTGCAAGGGGCTTGGAATCAAATGGGGATGAAATACGTACACTCAGCCTCTACTTACATGGATTTTATAATCTTTTAAAGAAAACAGACGTAAGTTTTTTCTTTCAATCCCACAAACACCTAATGGAAAACTGAAATATGAGTTACAATATAGTTACATGTTTTTAAGAGAGAAGAGATGAGGAGGAAGGGAGATCATGAAAAAATTCACTAAAGAAGTGATGTTTAAACTGACATTGAACAAAGAGAAAGAGTTAATTAAGTGAATTGGCAAGAGGTGGAGAAGAGTATCCACCAAGAGGAAAAGCTTATACAAAGAACCTATAAGTGGAACAAGCAAAGAGAATTTGAGCAAAAGAAATAAAGCCCATATTGCTGAAGTCCAGAGAGGGAGTTAGAGGGTGGTTCAGGAGCAAACGAGGAGGAAGTAAGGGGAACTTATGTGGAGGCTTCTTTGTTTTGCATCATTATTTTCTATTCTGCATGCATAAATCTTATTTATTCCTAAAGATAAACATCTTAATAAGATATATGTAAATATTTATTCATCTCCTGTGTGGAAACTACCCCAATATTAAGCACCAGCAGTATTAAATGAGTTGATATTAAAAGTAAATTATGGGGGCTTCCCTGGTGGTGCAGTGGTTGGGAGTCCGCCTGCCGATGCAGGGGACACGGGTTCGTGCCCCGGTCCGGGAGGATCCCACATGCCGCGGAGTGGCTGGGCCCATGAGCCATGGCCGCTGAGCCTGCACGTCTGGAGCCTGTGCTCCGCAACAGGAGAGGCCACAACAGTGAGAGGCCCGTGTACAGTAAAAAAAAAAAAAAAAAAAAAGTAAATTATGGGGCTTCCCTGGTGGCGCAGTGGTTAAGAATCCGCCTGCCAATGCAGGGAACACAGGTTTGAGCCCCGGTCAGGGAAGATCCCACATGCCGCAGAGAAACTAGGCCTGTGTGCCACAACTACTGAGCCTTCACTCTAGAGCCCACGTAACACAACTACTGAAGCCCGCATGCCTAGAGCCTGTGCTCCACAACAAGAGAAGCCACCACAATGAGAAGCCCGAGCACCGCAATGAAGAGTAGTCCCCACTCACCACAACTAGAAAAAGCCCGCACACAGCAAAGAAGACCCAACGCAGCCAAAAATAAATAAATTAATTAAAAATAATAAATTATGACACTACTACATGATATAAATGGTTTGAGTCTAAATCAAAAGAGTCTGTGTTAAAATTTTGGATGGTGTAATTACCAGGCAGTTTTCCAGGAAACACAGCCCTGGCTTTAAAACAGGAAGATGGGGCCTCCCTGGTGGCGCAGTGGTTAAGAGTCCGCCTGCCGATGCAGGGGATACGGGTTCGTGCCCCGGTCTGGGAGGATCCCATATGCCGTGGAGCGGCTGGGCCTGTGAGCCATGGCCGCTGGGCCTGCGCATCCGGAGCCTGTGCTCCGCAACGGGAGAGGCCACAACAGTGAGAGGCCCACATACCGCAAAAAGAAAAAAAAAAAAAAAACAAAAAAAAAAACAGGAAGATGGCTTGACAGTCATCACATCCACCAGGCATGAATGGATATTTGTTTAATGAATATGGCATAGCAGAGTGTTTCTCCAGGTCACTGGATCATGTTTGGAAAGAGGCATCTTGGCTTCACTTTGTACACTGTTTCCATTTTCATTAACGTTACAAGAGAAAAATATGTCAAATCCAGACCATAACCCATGCCATCAACTTCATCTTTTGAGAGAAGTTAGAGAAAATACATACCAACTTTCTGTACCCTCTTTTTTCCAAATATATAAGCTTCTATAGTTAGCTTTGACTCTAGGTACATTACCACAACTAGTAAAAAGCATAGATCTTCACATAATTTTCCCATGCACATTGTCTTAAGTTTGAGCATCTTGCATAAAATTTTCTTCTAAATACACTACCGGATAATTCCGGTCACTCTAATTCTTTGTTAACAGCAAAAAGCTAAATTAGCAATGATCCAAATTATGTTTATATGTGGACTATTAAAAAAAGACTGATTTCAAGTTCTACTGGTGATTGCATAGGTAAACATTATACATGAATTACAATGTGTAGCTACATTATACGATTAATACCATTCAAATCCTACCTCTGAATTCTGCTTTGAACTCTTAAGTCTATAACTAAAGTTACTGACTAAACATATTTTTAGTGTCATTAGGAAAAATGGTATAGCTGTAGTGATTCTTGAATACAGTTCTATGAGCATAATTTTATTTTAATGCCAACTGATTATAATATAATTCCTGTGTTCTGGTCCATATCCAATCTGAATTCCTGGAGAGAAGATGCTATAATTATAATCAGAAAAAAATCTAGGGAAAATATCCTTCATTGAAAACTCACTCAGACAAATAAATTAATAATTGATAGTATTCATGTTATATTAAGATCCATCCATACATATACATATATAAACTTTATACTTCTCACCAGTTTTTATAAAAAGTAAGGAAATGAAGGTGAATCTAAAATAAAGCTTAACTTTCACTTAAAATGTTTAATAAATGGACAAAAAGATCCTTCATTCATATCAAAATGCCAATATCACTGGGGAAGGTCCAGGAGGCAGTCCACTCTTTGTGAGCTCAAGATCTCACAACTTTTTCATTACTGGTCTCTCACACATTTTAAGTTTGCTTGCTCACAAATCACATCTCTTTCCTAATGAACAGCAGCATTTTCTCAAGCTTTGTGCTTCATATATAGCTAAAGAAACACTTTCTTGACTTATAAATGTTAAAAGAAAAGGGTTTTTTTGGTTTGTTTGTTGGTTTTGTTTTTTAGCAAAAGAAAAGAAAGAAAGGCAATAGACTGAGGGCCAAGCATATAAATAGCTTCAGCACAAATTTATTTGGGTAGAGAATTCTAAAAGTCACTGAAAATCTCTCTTCTCTCTCTCTGAAGGTACTTAACAAGACTCTGCCTACCTATGGTCAGGCTAGTCAGTACTGCAGAATCACTAAGGGGGCGGCTTCCTATTTAATCTTCTTTGCAGGTGATATATCAATTTTCTGCTGCTGCTGTAACAAATTACTACAAACTTAGGAACTTAACACAACACAAATTTATTGACTTGAACTTCTGAGGGTCTGAAGTCTGAAATCAGTTTCACTGAACTAAAGTTACACTGTCAGCAGGCACGCCCCATGGAAGGTTCTAGGGGGGAATTCATTTCCTTGCTTTTTCCGGCTTCTAGAGCTGCATTCCTAAGATTCCTTGGCTCACAGCTCCTTCCTCCATCTTCACAGCCAACAGTGTAGCATCTTTTCTCTCTGATCCTACTTCCCTCTGCTTCCATCACATGGCCTTCTCTTCTGCAATATAATCTCCCCATCTCAAGATCATATCTGCACAATCGTTTTTGCCATATAAGGTAACATTTACAGATCCCAGGGGTTAGGACTTGGATATCTTTGAGTGCCATTATTCACTCATCCTATCACAGGCAGGGAAGTGGATGCTCTCCTTGGATCTCTCTGAGTCCCATCCACCGTGATTTAACATCTCTGCTTGGTAGCCTGCTGGTAATAAAAGTAAACAGAAAGGATTCCCTTTGTTTCTCTAGCTGTCCCCATGTCATTTCTCCTTTCTAAGGCCCAATATTGTGCTTTTTCTCCCTCTCACTGCCTCAGAGCAGCTAGGTGTAAATGGGCCTCCTCCTTACCTGAGTCTGCAGGCACCCACAAGAGTTGCAGACATTTTCCTCAGTTCAGTTGGTCATAATCTCAATCCTGGGGTATCTTCAAGTAGAGCAGTGATATTTTCTCATAGAACCAGAGGGTATGGTGTAGGCTCAAGGGATCAGGTGGTTCATATCTTTACCTTTAGTTAGGTTTCTCTTCAAAATATTTATCATCAAGCTCTTGAAAGCAAAATATCCATTCTGAGAGCTTCAGATAAACAACCCCATTTAATACATCTTAAAGGAATCTGGTGCCCGATATCTGAATCTCTACACGCTAATTCTCAACTCCATCCTAAATTTTCTAATTCCAAATACACCAATTGAATCAGTTTACCTTCCTAGCAATCAAGAACATAGTCCCTGGCATGAATTAAACCAAGAAGACAATTTACTATTAAAAAGATGTCTTTCTAATTTCTGATTCAAATCAGGCTTTTGTCTGTTAAAAGATAAACTGAGAGGTACATTAGCATTTTCAAGAGTTTATCTGAGCAAACATTGATTTGAATTGGGAAGCACCAAGCCAAAGGAGGCTGAAGTGCTCCACCCATAGGAGGTGGGGAAAGGCTTTCACAGTGCAGTCGCTGAAGCAAGGCGAGGGAATTATTTTACTGGGTATAGTTTAGGGGTTGCCTTATCTGGGAAAGTCTAGTGGCTCTTTGTGATTGGTTGTTTAAATTTCTTTTTCTCAGATATAAGTGCATTTATAGGAACTGATTTGGGCTTACAGTTCAGTTGACTTACTTAGGCTACCAAGGCATTAGAGTCACCTCAGTCTAATGTCCTCATTGTTTAATGAATTTAATATCCCCCAAAGCATTCTTGGTTCATAGACATCATGAATAAAGAAAAAGAGGGAAGTGAATTGACTCTTTGTTTTTTCCTTTATTTTTTGCTTGGTTATTTGTTGATTGGTGTTTCTTGAAGAGTAATTTTTCAATGTTATGGTTGAATTTATGCCTTTTTTTTCACTCCCTAACCCCCAACAACAGAGCTATTTTACTTTGGCTGTCCAAGGGCTGTCTACCAACAAATGGGTTGTCTGGCTTCTGACTGACATGAGTTTTAGTTAACAAGTTGTGATCCCTTCTACATTAGCCTTAGGAATGACAGAAAACACAGAAACCAAATATTTATAATGTGATCTCATGCCAAGTCCCATAAGGAGTTATATAAATCACATGCAAGCACCTCCACCTTGAAAATAGGAGTTCCATTCCAGTAGATACCTCTTAAGAAAAGGATCAGGCAGTTCGGGAGATGGAGTTTGCACTTTCATAAAGCATGACCCTGTAAAATTCAACCTGGTTTCATGAGAGGTTCATTACTCTGCAGATAAGCCCATGTGTAGAGAGTTCCCCTTCTGATCCTTTTCTGACACATGGTAAGCACTCGACAACTTAGTTTTTATTCCCTAGAATTAAATTTAGTTTAAGAATCTTAAGGCGAAACCCCCCCAAAAAAGAAAAAAGCTGAATTACAATGACACACTAAAAGCAGAGCAGCGGAAAAAGGAAAAAAGCATGTATATAAAAGAGAGAAGAATACACTAGAGACTATGATTGAGCACCAAATGCAATAAGAAATTTCAGGTGAAATAAAACTTTATGATATAAGCCAGTTACCAGAGGGAGAAGAGCCCAGAACAAAATTTATTGTTTGTTTTCACTTCAGATTGTTCAAACTAATAAATTAGTCTCTGTTTTTAAGGAACTCTCTGAATAATATGTCTGAGTCCAAAACAAGTTTGTTTTCCTCTCCTGAGTTTCTCTCATCTAGACATGAGAAGAAATTACCTGGTGAAATAAAATCCCCAAATAAAAATTCACTAAGAGTTTTTTTGTTTGTTTTGTTTGTTTGTTTGTTTGTTTGCTGCGATGGGTTTTTGTTGTTGTGCACGGGCTTTCTCTAGTTGCGGTGAGCGGGAGCTACTCTTCATTGTGGTGTGCAGGTTTCTCATTGTGGTGGCTTCTCTTGTTGAGAAGCACAGGTTTTAGGCATATGGGCTTCAGTAGCTGTAGCACGCAGGCTCAGTAGTTGTGGCTAACAGGCTCTAGAGGGCAGGCTCAGTAGTTGTGGCAACATGAGCTTAGTTGCTCCACAGCATGTGGGATCTTCCTGGACCAGGGCTCGAACTCATGTCCCTTGTATTGGCAGGCGGATTCTTAACCACTGCACCTCCAGGGAAGTCCCTCGCTAAGAGTCTAAATCCAAACCTTTGGACATTGCTGGTACCTAAAGTAGATATATAACTAACTTGGTCTACTCAAAAAATTTAATATTATTTTTGACATTTAAAATTGTAACGATATGGGGTGTGTGTGTGAGTGTGTGTGTGATATTTATGTTCACTAGTGTATTACTTTTTTGTTCTAAAAACCAGATAATGAAATCACATTTTATAAGCCTGTTATATAATCATGTTCAAAAGAGCAGATCTGATCTCTGAGTTTTCCTCACATGTTCTGGTCCTGCACATTCAATTTCTGGAGTATTACTCGAGAAAATCTGCTATCACACAATTGTATTACCTTAGACATAGGACAGCAGCATTCTCAGTGGGCCTAATTTCAAATAGAAAAATGAATGATTTAATACCCAATATAGCTGCATGATGGGACATCTGGTGAAGGATGATGTCTTTGGCTGATAAAACTTAGGCTCAGGAATCAGGCAAAACTGAATTTGACTTTCAGCTCTACCACTACTCATGTGACCTCAGGAAATAGGAAAGAGTTAATATTTAATTTCTCTGACAGATCTTTATTTCTTTTTCCAATTTAAAATAAGTACAAAAATAGTACCAATAAAGTTTGAAGTAAGATTCAATTAGATAATGTTATATATTAAATGCTTATGATAATAATACCTGGCATAAAATAAGCACTCAATAAAGCTATTATTATTTTTTTCCTGCCTGTTTAGCACTGATGCCTTCATAATTGCTGCTAGAAATGTTAAGCTATTTATCTGCTTGGTAGACTGTATGAAGATGTGTGTATATGTGTGCATTAGGAGATGTGTATGTGTGTGTATACATTCACAAAATTAGGCTACCACATCAAATTACTTATTCCTCTAGTCTACTCTACCCAGCTATGTTTGGTTGGAAACTAACCTTAATTCTAGATAAAGAAAAGAATATATAGAAAGATAATCTGTTTTGATAAGAGGGGATAATAATTTAAATTAAACCAAAACCATATGATTTTGATGTTTGTGCATTACTAGTGTAATCTGAAATATCCTTAATGTAATAATCTAACAGAGAATTTTAAAATTTTAAATAAAATTTAACTTCTGTAGCTTACAAGCCATGTTAATGTGTGCTATTTAATTCACTCTTTAAAATAACCACTCAAATTAAGTTGACTATGGACGTCATGTTCTGAATTGTGTCCCTCCAAAATTCATATATTGAAGTACTAACCACCCAGTACCTCAGAATGTGACTGTGTTTGGAGACAGAATCTTTAAAGAAGTAGTTAAATTAAAATGAGGTTATTAGGGTGGGTCCTAATCCAAAATAACTGGTGTCCTAATAAGGAGATTAGAACAAGATACAGAGGGAAGGCCATGTGAGGACACTGGAGGAAGACCACCACCTACAAGCCCAGGAGAGAGGCTTCCAAATAAACCAATCCTGCTGACACTTTGATTTTGGACTTTCAGCCTCCAGAATAGTGAGAAAATAACTTCTGTTGTTTAAACCACCCAGACTGTGGTTCTTTGTTTTGGCATCCCTAGCAAACCAATACAGTGCATTATGCCCATTTTAGGGATGAGGCTAATAGAAATTGAGAAACTCATGTGAGTTCCTTGACTTAATACTTAAAAATATAATAATCTGCTAAGAGCTAGAGTCAGAATTTGAATCTGTGCTTATGAGTCTGTGTTTTTTCCACCTTACTATAGTGCTTCTTGAGTAATCAAAAGACACAGGGATGATGCCTTTAGGTGAATAATGCACTGGATGGCGAGGCTTTTGCTGACTAGAAAACAAGTCTCTATAGGTCAGCACATAGTCACATATCAAATATGTGGTAACAGAGTCATGGCTTTGCATGTCTCCACTTCCACTCCCTTATCTTCACTGCGTGATGTGACATGGGGTATCCAAACCTGGATGTAAATCCTATTTCCTGAGATATAATTAAAAAACACCAATCCCAGGGCCTTCACCTAAGACCTGCTAAATTAGAATCTTGGACAAGGCAAAGGAGTGAGTCAAATAAGCCGTGTTTTTTAAAGTAAGTTCCAAGACGATTCTGATATAGACAGCCAAGAAATATTTGGGAAGCCCAGCTATACATAGTGGAAAGACTATGAGTTTTCAATCAGACACAAATAAACTTACATCTTAGCTCTGCATTATAATTTATTTAACAGTTCTGAGTTTTAAATTCTTCACATGTGAAATGAATGATAGAAGCCACAGTAGACAATTGTGTATATGTGTATGTTTCCATAGTGTAAATATGTTGCCCTTTTTTAGACTGTTTTCTTTAAACACTATGTATAGGCTCTGGAACTCTGACTGAGGCTCTACTCTCAGCAGCCTGGCTCATATTTGATCCATGAATGTTGGCAATACTGGCCACAGAGAGCATCCAAAGGCCTCCCTGCCATATGGACTCCCAGTTATCCAGGCTACCAGTTTCACATTTGCCTTAATGATTCATGATCCCTTTTTCAGAAGGTTATCAGCCCTGGAAGAAAATTATCCCAGGAGGACATTCAGATTCTTACACAAACCAGATTTCGGGGCCAATAGCTATTTTTTTCCCTTAGTTTGCAGCCAAAATGTGCCAAGGCATTTGCCAAAGTGCTTGGGAAATTATTTTCAATGTGAGGAACCAAATCTTCATATTGAGTTAGCATTTCATCTATTTCTGGTAGAAATTTCTCAGGGTACTCTGATCCCAGCCTTTAAATCATAGTAGATATCTAAGCACCAGTCATGGCAAGTTTCTTCCCCTTTGCTCCAGAGATTTGAAAGCTGGAATCAGGTAGACAATCTTACACTCCAATAAATTGCCAACCAAACAGAATGAGATTCACCCATTATACTTTCTGTCACTCTATCCGGAACAAAGTCCATTCTGTTTGCCTTTCAGGTCTTTCTAAAACGTTCCTTTCCCTCAGCTCCCCTTTGTACCATCACTTTCACCCTCATAAGAGTTTAACAGAACACCTGCTTGGAGAAAAATCTCATAAAGTGACCAGACATTCAGCATCTCTTTTTAACAAGTCCTTACCAAGGGACAAGAGATCAAGAACTAGAATAACTGAGTCTTTCTCCACCAAACTAAGTTAGGTGATGGTGTTTTCTCTAAAGTGAATGAGCCCAAGGTTCTAAATAACACCTTGGGAATGATATTTTCAGCTGAGGCTCTGAACACTTTATATTGTGATGAATCGTTATCCAGTGTTGGTCTGCCAACAGTCATGAATGGCCATGCCAGTGAAACATATGGAAAATCCCCTCTACCTTAGAGCACAGGTAGTCCATCCAAAATTCCTTGTGGGGACCAAAGAATGCAAAGAAGGAAGGGACTTTTAGAGACTGTTTTATATTTGGCTGCTGGGTGATACAGCTCCACAGCACTTTTAGGCTTTATAAGCCATCCATTTTCTATCATCTGTTTCTGGAGGCATTTTTTTTTTCTGCATTCTAAATATCTATTGTAAGAAACCATATGTAGGCAGACCTGTTAAGCCTGAGCTTTCTTAGCAGGGAATTTGACTATTTTTAAAAGGATGTTTTCTTATTCTCTATTCCCACATACGTTTTTCTCCAAAGAAGTCACTTGAATGTAAAATATCCCCTCCTACAGAACTTTAGGTCAGTTTTGTTTAAAAATGAGCACCAATTATATGCTAAGTTGAGCACCAATTATATGCTAAGCAAAAATCTAAGCACTGAATACAAGATGATAAGTAAACTCTTTTCCTTATAGAATTTGCACTCTGGTGAAAGGAAAATTCATAGGAAAAAAAAGATAATTTTAGTAAAATGTAGGAGCTTAGAGTTTTACACAGAGTGTTGCAGAAGTATAGGATAAGAACATTAAGCTCAACCTGGTGTGGGAGTGAGTGGGTATGAAAAGATGTTAGAAGTAACAACCGAGATCAGAGTTAATTTACCAAGATATTTAAAATAGGGTGCAGATAGGGGATGGGGAACATGAGCTGGAGGTGACAGGATGGGGGCAGGATTCAAGGTAGATAGTTAAACACATTAGTCTTGGGAATTGTTGACACACTGTTGATATGAGAAGAGAGTGGTAGATGATGAGGTTGAAGAGGAAGGAAACTTCTGAGTCATGGAGTGGTGAGATGCTGGCATAAGATTAGATGCCTTCTTAGAAATGATGAATACTCAGAGAAAATTTCAAAGTGGGAGAGTGACATAATCCCATTTGCGTTTTTGATGGTCTACTCTGCAAATATTATGGAGGATGGATTTGCAAAGGGAGAAGCACTAGGTGCAAGGAGACTAATTAGGAAGCTCTTGTGAAACTTTCAGTGAGAGCGGATGAAGATTTCAACTCTCAATAGAGATGTAAACATATAGAAAACACGTTCTGAATTATTCAACATATAGCTTTTTTTCCCACAGTCAGTCATTCCTCAATGCAAGTCACTAAGAAGGAAAAGCATCTCTATATATTTACTACATGTATTAAAATAGGAAACACTTCTTTGAATGTACATATAAAAACTTCATCTGGTATAATTTTTAGTAAGACTGCCTAGATAACTCCACGTTGTTTCAATTATAACAGATAAGAACAAATTTTGGGGGGGGCAATTTGCCTGCTGCTGTCCCCTCCTCTATTAGCTTCTATTAGATAGAGCAAAGAATGTCAGCTTTACTACTCATTTACTAAAATGTTTGTGCTTGTTCTTGACCCTGATGGAACTTGCCTTGATAAGAAAGATGAATATTTCCCTGCCAGCTAAAAAAATAAATAAAACTTAAAATAAAACCTATTTTCACTACATATAGTTTCTTAAAATTTCTCAGCCTCTTTGATATATTAAATTTATCTTACCTGCCACCATCATCTTATTTCAAGCCCTGAAATCTGGGCAGGGATCATGTCATATTAACAATAACTCTTGGGAATGGTTGCTGATAAAATGTCCAAAACAATTTATGACATTTGATTCAGCTGCTATGCTATTTTGAAAACTCTTTCTTAGACCTACAGGAAGATAGATTTAGGCACAAAATAAAACTTTCCAAAATCTTCAAATATGGGGATTCTGATTTTCCTTATATTATGAAGCCAGATTCCAATGTCTAAAGACACAGAGAAACCAGGTATTGATTCTATTGAAAAACAGAGTGAGTGAAAGGCAGGTTTTGTATGCTGGAAGTAAAATCCATGTTTTTGATATGTGGAAATTCACCCTGCATCTCAATAGTGTGATACTAATCTTGAGGTTAGTTGAGAAAAGACAACCCAACCAAAAGGAAAGAAAACATACTATCCCTTGCCTTCCAAATCATCAGATTATCATATCAGGATAATTCCTGTCATTACAGATTACTGAAATTGAATCCTCTTCAAAGAGATTTTTCTAAACTAATAAAGCATAAACAGTTATATTTATGAGAAAAAACACACCAAGAACATATCAGAATTTTGGTGAGCTCCTGTATACTCAAGCTTTTTCAAAGACCTTGCTGACCAAGCCAGATGTAGTTATCTCCAACCATACTGATTGCTAAGAAAACAGAGATAGAAACTGATCAGAGTTTGTATGCCTGACTGGGACAGCTTGGAATTGCTGTATTTGGTTTGTGCAAAAGGAGAGTTAGCAAGTGACAGTGAATGAAAAGAAGAATAACATGTATTGAGCTCCTGCTGTAAATGTTGTGTTATTTAATCCCCACTACAAACATCTGAGACAATGACTACTTGCTTATAATTTTGCCCTTTGAACTATGAAAAAACTAAAAGTTAGTGAGATTCATAACATATTCCATGTCATATATTGTTAATACACGCATTTTGAATCAGTCTTCTTAATTCAGCAAGGTATTTCAGAAACAGGATTGTTTGGTGTATCCTGTTTGACAGGGCTAATTTTCACAACTAGGCCTTTTAATATTACCCAAACTACAAACTATTAAACTTTAAAGTTCATTAAAAAATTACTCTGAAGTTGGAGAAACGTTATTCTTACCCATTTCTGAGTGTAACCCCATCTCAGGTACCCACTGTACGTGACACCAGCCCTAAGGTAAATTTGGGCTAGTGTAGGGTTGGAGAATATGATAGGTAGTCAAATAGACTGGATTGAAAAATACGTGTGGTTTGTTTGTAAGAGGGCATCTAAAAAGAAGTCATGGACTCACACATTTACAAATCCAATATATCTAATATATTCCAGAGAGAATCACAAATCACTCTAAGTAAATTTTTCATTCTCTGAAAAACTAACTGTAACTTAATGGCCTATATCTCAAATTAGTTTAATCGTTAAACAGATTTAGCTATTTAGTAATATGGCTTATTCTGTTTTTTTATTTTAAAAAATCTAGAGGACAAAATACCTTTTCCTTTTTGTAGTGTTATGATTACACTAACTCATTATCCATTTAACAAATATTTCAAAAGCTTTAAGTTCTTTTCTCTGGTCCAACCATCTTGCATGGGGGATAGATATAAGACATCTGGAGCGACTGAATCTATTTGGACCATAATATAACCTCCTGGGCTGTGATCCACACTGCACAGTAAATCCCCAATTAAATATTTTACCAATTTTTCAGCAGTTTTAGTAGCATACATATATCTGTTGTATTAAAATTTCTTTGGACTAATATTTTTAAAAAGGAATGAAATTAATTTAATTGTACATATTACATACACATACACAAACATATATTTCTTAAAATATATTTGTATATACATCTAAATGTAGTGCATTCTTTTATGAAATATCAAATGATTAAATCATTAAGAAATCCTTAGTTTAGAAAATTGATATCCTTCCTAATTTTGGTGAGGATTAAGGATATAGGAAGGGTCAGGGTTTTCTATGCTTTGCATTATTAGTTATAAAACAAAGATTTTGCATTTTTATATGGTTGAATCTATATAGCTATATCCAAATAATGTTATTTCTTGTCAGGTTGCAATCTAGGACTTGAATCCAGTGATCCAAATGCCCATGATCTTTTCACTGTGCAAGGTTCCAAAGTGTAGAAATATAAAAATAATGACAGTCTAAACTCCTTTTACAAAACTCAGGACACAAACTTATAGGATCAATGAAAGTGTACAAGCAGTAGCAGGCATTTATCAGGATCATGGATTAGGATCTTAGTTCAAACAAATAAATAGTCAGTACTTCATTAAATGTGTAAACATATCTCTACTTGATACTCATTTATTATACTATTGCCTAATATTTGGTAGAACATTGTTTTTGAGTGTTGGATAATAGAAAACTGTGTATCTATTAGTTTAAAAAATAATTGAAAAATGAACATGTGTATGTACTTATTTTTGATCATGATATCAGTTAGATAAAATATTGTACATGTGTAACATGTACAATATTTTGCTCACTATGTCAATTAGAAGCCATATTCAATATCATGGCATTAACCTCTTTTTGCCTGTAGTCTAATCTTATAACCCCAGCATTTTTCATCTGAAGTAGTCAAGGCAGAATGTTAATAGCATCAACTGGATCCCTTGTTTGTCTACGTAATCTTGATGACTTCCTTGAGCCTTCCAGACTTTGGATTTGAACTGCTCTGAACCATCTGTATGGCCCTCCTTAATTAATGGGATTCCTTGGAGCCAACAACTTATATACCTAAGTTTGGGATTGCTATTTTAGTTTCACGTTCCCTTCTATTGTGTTATCTATTGTGTTAGAAGATGGAAGACAATTAATCTCAAGAAGAAAAGAAAAAAGGAAGACTGTTCCAGATTAATGAAGACAGGACATAACTAAATGCAATGTGTTGACATTTTTTGGATCCTAGTTCAAACAAACCAGCACTAAAATACATTGTGAAGATACCTAGAGGGAATTGAATATGGACAGGGCATTAGATGATTTTGAGAAATTATTACTAATTTTTGTTTGGGGATAATATTATTGCAATTACTTAGGAAAATGTTTTTATTTTGAGAGATTCAAATGGAAATACTTAGGATTAAAATAGTTTGATATATGTAGTTTACTTTAAAATAGTCCAAGAAAGCAATTAGTGAAGAAAAAATAGCGAAATAGCAAAAATTGCTAGGAGATGATGGGGTATTTATATCTACTATTATTCTATATATTAGAACATTTTCAAAATTAAATAGAAGAAAATAAGAAAATTCCTAATGCCAGTGAAATGAGGAATTATGACATACACAAATTCCTATCACCAGCGATGGTTCTGTTTGGGAATGGAGGAGATATACATTTAAGAGACATACCATCTTTAGACTGAACTATTGTGACTAGATATAGAATGGGGTACTTGGGAATGCAGAAGAGTGTAGTTCAAGGCTAAGATATAAGGCTAAGTTACACAAACCATCAGGAGAATCACTTACTATGCTGAATCTTACGGCCAATATTCAGTTTCACCCATCTATTCATATTCATACAACAAACATTTGAGAGACATGCTTCATATACATCTATCATGATATAACTATTAGGATGACACAGTTACTGCCTATGTCTCCTAACTGCCCAGATCAGGAGGGCAGAAAGACAGTCAAACTGATACACCACAATTCTACACAAGTTTGAAATGAATAGCTATGATGGCAGAGGAGCAGAAGTAATTAGTTTTGCCTGCATGTCTATGGTATCTTATGAATTTATCATTTGAGAGGGAAGAAACATCCTAGGCAGAGAGAATAATAAATAAAAATACCTCCAGATGAGCAAGGTGATTTAAAGACTATTAGGAAATTTAGTATGGGGTTTGGACAGACCTTTTAAGAGATGATGTTGAATAGGAAAGTTTGGATCAGACTGTGAAGTCTTTTGCATGTCAGATTGAGGAATTAATCTACAATTTGAAATTTTATTTTAATGTAATATTCCAAACTATATCAGATGACATAGAAATCTAACAATAAGAAGATTAGCATTCATTTCATTTGTGTAAAGTTTTCTCCTCCAAGAAACTTACTCTGTAGAGAAAGCAAATAAAAATTGTAAACTCTAAAAAGGACTGCATTCCCAGGAGAATTATAATGTAAACACCCATTGCATTCTTCTTTCAGATCTTCCTCTTTGGCCACAGGGGAGTGAATTTGCTAAGAATATGTCACTTTGCCATCCTGGCATCTCTGCACAAATTGAGGCTTTCTGGTAGAAGAAAGGAATAACAGGTGTGCAATGCTTTGTAGCCTTACAGATTGCACAAATGTCTACACACGGGGCTGATAGGTTAACCAAAGTAGGTGACACACAGGTCTGAGTTCTGCAAAAATAGATTCTCTAGAACTAATGACCAGACTGTAAATGCTGGCCCCAGGAAATAATTATCTCCAATAGGAATAATGATCATATAATTTGATAATGGTTCAAAATTGGGTATACTTTAAATGACCCACAATAACGGTAACATAAATTACTATATCCATAAAAGAGCAGATTACCTATACTCTAATGAATATTTGTAAAGTATTATGAGTGATGTAAAAAATGCTAATTGTACATTTTAAAATATTTAAATATGTGTATATCGTATACAACATCCACATACATATACACAGAAAAAGTCATACACATATTATAAACAAATTAATAAAAATATTGTTTCATTTATGTAGTGGGATTATGAGTGATTTAAATATTCTTCTTATACAGTTCTATAAGTTACATTTTTCTAATAGATAAACATAGATATTGAGATAGATAGAGAGAGAGACACACATATCACTGGTCTTAAGGGATAATGGAGATAAAAGGAAGAACAGAAGCAATTAATTTTCAATGAAAAAATATTATGGAAGGTGGGACTTCAATTAGTAAAATGGGTTAAATCTACTACTCCAATTTTCTGAATTCTGAACTGTTCTCTCAATCGCAGATTTGTCTAGGGGGCCACAGTCCAAAATATACTCATGGGATATCTGCAGTTACCCAGGAGAATGAAGTTTTTGCTTACCTCCACAATTTATGGGCCATGAGGGTTTCTGGAAAAGTATATGCAAAATGATGTTCTCTTCAATTAATAGCCCATTAAGTTCTCCTCCTTTTCTTCCTTTCATTCTTCCAACCAATATATATTAACAATTGTTGTGTATCCAGCACTAGGCTAAGGTCCACAGTTAAACCGATAACAAGAGATACAAAGCCATCCACACACACACAAAGGGAGCTTCCAGTCGCCTTGACCACTAACAAGAGGCTATCTTTCTCAAGACCAAATATTTGAATTATGTAATAAACAGCCTGAGCTGTAGTGAAGACAGAATGCTTCTGTGTTTACATTAGCAGTTCCATGGGTAGCACAGCCATCACCTTGTCATATTTCTCAAGAGGGACATGAAGAGGAGGTAGATAAGTAAGCTTGTTGCTCAACATTTTCAAATCCATTTCTTTTCCATGGAAGAGTCTAGCATCATTCAAAGGGACAGACTGAATGGAATTCTCAGGAATAAGTGTCAGAAAGCAGAAGTTCTCAACTTAGAGTACAAAGGTTAGGTGATTTCTTCCAATACACAATATTGAGATTGGCAGTTGTCAGAGCCATCTGGAAAGCCCTGACATTTTTGACTGACTGTGGTGTCTTATGATCTGGTGTGGCCTGCTGGGAGCCCACCATCTATTACAGTCCAGGTCTGTTGTCTCTCCTGCTACTCAGTGGCTTTACCATAGTAACACCTTTTCAGCTTTTCATCATTCGAGAGCACCCTACCCACAGTCAAGGCAAAACTGGATATGTCAAGAGGCAACTGTCCTCTTGAACTGTGGAGTAACCCCTTCTATTAAATGTTAGTTGGGTTAATATTAAGGCTCTCTGTTAATGTTTAATTGCACATTAGTGCCTCCACCAGAAGAAGGGCATCAAGGAGGGAAAAACAATTGCCTGACGTGAGTCTCCCTTGGATTTGAAGAAAGGTATTTAATTACCAGTAGGCAATTTATATTAAAATGAGAGTAGGGCAGCAATACAAAAAGCAGTAAGCAAAGAGGTGGGGTAAGGGACAAAAGTCCAGGAAGACTTTAATCTAAAAGAAGCAGTTGCCACATTCTTCTAAGAGATAAAGAACTGGGCAATGAAGAAAGAGGCAATCCTCCGCCCAAAGTGCCCTGAGGAATGAGAAGTTTTTCAATGCAAATTGTTTTCTCTCTATTTCACTTTCCTTTCTTTGGCCTCTGAAGACTAAAAGGCCAGTGGTACTGAAAATAGCTCTACTATACAAAGTATTGCATTAATTTTGTGATTTCTAAGGGCTTCTCTCTTAGAAAACATGTCCTAAAAGCAGCACTTATTTTTACAGGTGAAGAGCAAAATTTACAGAACTATTTATATCTTAAGACTATGTAACTTGTGGAGCCAGCTCTGATAAAAGTAAATGTGGGGTAACTAAGCACAAGTTTGGGGGTAACTAAGGATTTATCCCTTTAAGACCTCAGACCAAAAAAGAACAGAAAATTTAGATACAAATATTTCAAACACATATTAAACATTTCCTTGGATTTTAAATTATACTAAATACAATTTAACCTTTTAAATTGTTATTATGAAGATAAATGATTTCACTGAGTTGCAAACACAACTAGCCTAAGAGCTATTCCCAATAACCAAGGTATTAATTTCTAGCTTAAAAATGAAATTAGAGATTGTAAAGTGGATTCTTTACCACTGGACCATCATGGAAGTCTCCTCTAGGTTCATTTTCTTGAAAATTTTAGGAAGACATGATAATAGCTGAAAACAGTGAAAAGTTTGTCTCTTCTAATAGTTTTGGAATTTTTTTAGTTGGCCTACTAAATTGATTTCCTGCATGATTTAAATAGCAGTGAGCTGCCTGCTCTGGAGGGGCCATGGCGGTCGAAGCCACGACAGTCTTGGATGTACCCTGCATCTGTGGAATACGTGAATAGACAACAAATCATCCCAAATTGAGGAGGTGGATTTTGAGAGCAAGATATATTATTTTTCCCCATTTTCTTCTTTTTGTGAGTGTGTATGTGAATGCTTCTGTGGGAGATTTTGTCTGTACAGGTTGCTTTCACCATTTGTCCAAGGGTTCTGTCCTTCCATCTTTTTTTGTTTTGTTTTTTTACTTTTTAAATTTTTTTCTTAATAATTACTTTTTATTTTAATAACTATTTTATTTTATCTTACTTTATATTTATTTATACTCTTTCTTTCTTTCTTTTTTTCTATTTTTCTCACTTTTATTCTGAGTTATGTGGAGGACAGGCTCTTGGTGCTCTAGTCAGACAACAGGACTGTACCTCTGAGGTGGGACAGCCAACTTCAGGACACTGGTCCACAAGAGACCTCCCAGCTCCACGTAATATCAAATGGCAAAAATCTCCCAGAGATCTACATCTCAACACCAAGACACAGCTTCACTCAACGACCAGCAAGCTATAGTCCTGGACACCCTATGCCAAACAACTAGCAAGACAGGAACACAGACCCATCCATTAGCAGAGAGGCTGCCTAAAATCATAATAAGGCCACAGACACGCCAAAACACACCACCAGACATGGACCTGACCACCAGAAAGACAAGATCCAGCCTCATCCACCAGAACACAGGCACTAGTCCCCTCCACCAGGAAGCCTACACAACCCACTGAACCAACCTTAGCCACTGGGGACAGACACCAAAAACAATGGGAACTACGAACCTGCAGCCTGCAAAAAGGAGATCCCAAACACAGTAAGATAAGCAACATGAAAAGACAGAAAAACACACAGCAGATGAAGGAGCAAGATAAAAATCCACCAGACCTAACAAATGAAGAGGAAATAGGCAGTCTACCTGAAAAAGAATTAAGACTAATGATAGTAAAGATGATCCAAAATCTTGAAAATAGAATAGAGAAAATGCAAGAAACATTTAACAAGGACATAGAAGAACTAAAGAGGAAACAAGCAATGATGAACAACACAATAAGTGAAATTAAAAATACTCTAGAAGGGATCAATAACAGAATAACTGAGGCAGAAGAACGGATATGTGACCTAGGAGACAAAAGAGTGGAAATAACTACTGCAGAGCAGAAAAAAGAAAAAAGAATGAAAAGAACAGAGGACAGTCTCAGAGACCTCTGGGACAACATTAAATGCACCAACATTTGAATTATAGGGCTTCCAGAAGAAGAAGAGAAAAAGAAAGGGACTGAGAAAACATTTGAAGACAGTATAGTTGAAAACTTCCCTACTGTGGGAAAGGAAATAGACAATCAAGTCCAGGAAGCACAGAGAGTCCCATACAGGATAAATCCAAGGAGAAACATGCCAAGAAACATATTAATCAAACTATCAAAAATTAAATACAAAGAAAACAAATTAAAAGCAGCAAGGGAAAAACAACAAATAACACACAAGGGAATCTCCATAAGGATAACAGCTGAACTTTCAGAAGAAACTCTGCAAGCCAGAAGGGAGTGGCAGGACATATGTTAAGTGAAGAAGGAGAAAACCCTGCAAACAAGATTACTCTACTCAGCAAGGATCTCATTCAGATTTGATGGAGGAAATTAAAACATCTACAGACAAGCAAAAGCTGAGAGAGTTCAGCACGACCAAACCAGATTTACAACAAATTCTGAAGGAACTCCTCTAGGAAAGAAACACAAGAGAAGGAAAAGACCTAAAATAACAAACCCCAAACAATTAAGAAAATGGGAATACGAACATACATATCGATAATTACCTTAAATGTAAATGAATTAAATGCTCCCACCAAAAGATACAGATTGGCTGAATGGATACAGAAACAAGACACATACATATACTGTCTACAAGAGACCCACTTCAGACCTAGGGACACATACAGACTGAAAGTGAGGGGATGGAAAAAGATATTCCATGCAAATGGAAATCAGAAGAAAGCTGGAGTAGCAATTCAAACATCAGAAAAAATAGACTTTAAAATAAAGACTATTACAAGAGACAAAGAAGGACACTACAAAATGATAAACGGATTGATCCAAGAAGAAGATATAACAATTGTAAATATTTATGTACCCAACGTAAGAGCACCTCAATACCTAAGGCAAATACTAACAGCCATAAAAGGTGAAAACAACAGTAACACAATCATACTAGGGGACTTAAACACCCCAATTTCACCAATGGACAGATCATCCAAAATGAAAATAAACAAGGAAACACAAGCTTTAAATGATACATTAAACAAGATGGACTTAGTTGATATTTATAGGACATTCCATCCAAAAACAACAGAAAACACATTTTTCTCAAGTGCTCATGGAACATTCTCCAGGATACATCATATCTTGGGTCACAAATCAAGCCTTGGTAAATTTAAGAAAACTGAAATTGTATCAAGTATCTTTTCCGACCACAACGCTATGAGACTAGATATCAATTACAGGAAAAGATCTGTAAAAAATACAAACACATGGTGCTAAACAATACACTACTTAATAACGAAGTGATCACTGAAGACATCAAAGAGGAAATCAAAATATACCTAGAGGGCCTCCCTGGTGGCGCAGTGGTTGAGAGTCTGCCTGCCGATGCAGGGGATACGGGTTCGTGCCCCAGTCTGGGAGGATCCCATATGCCGTGGAGCGGCTGGGCCCGTGAGCCATGGCCACTGGGCCTGCGCATCCGGAGCCTGTGCTCCGCAACGGGAGAGGCCACAACAGTGAGAGGCCCGCATACCGCAAAAAAAAAAAAAAAAAAAAAAAAAAAAATATATATATATATATATATATATATATATATATACCTAGAAACATATGACAATGGAAACACAACAAACCAAATCCTATGGGACGCAGCAAAAGCAATTCTAAGAGGGAAGTTTATAGCAATAAAATCCTACCTTAAGAAACAGGAAAAATCTCAAATAAACAACCTAAGCTTGCACATAAAGCAATTAGAGAAAGAAGAACAAAAACCCCGCAAAGTTAGCAGAAGGAAAGACATCATAAAGATCAGATCAAAAATAAATGAAAAAGAAATGAAGGAAATGATAGCAAAGATGAATAAAACTAAAAGCTGGTTCTTTGAAAATATAAATAAAATTGATAAACCATTAGCCGGACTCATCAGGAAAAAAAGGGAGAAGACTCAAATCAATAGAATTAGAAATGAAAAAGGAGAAGTAACAACTAACACTGTACAAATACAAAGGATAATGAGAGATTACTACAAGCAACTCTATGCCAACAAAATGGACAACCTGGAAGAAACGGAAAAATTCTTAGAAATGCACAACCTGGCAAGACTGAACCAGGAAGAAATAGAAAATATGAACAGACCAATCACAAGCACTGAAAATGAAACTGTGATTAAAAATCTTGCAACAAACAAAAGCCCAGGGCCAGATGGCTTCACAGGTGAATTCTATCAAACATTTAGAGAAGAGCTAACACCTATCCTTCTCAAACTCTTCCAAAATATAGCAGAGGGGGGAAAATTCCCAAACTCATTCTACGAGACAACCATCACCCTGAAACCAAAACCACACAAAGATGTCACAAAGAAAGAAAACTACAGGACAATATCACTGATGAACATAGATGCAAAAATCCTCAAGAAAATACTAGCAAACAGAATCCAACAGCACATTAAAAGGGTTATATACCATGATCAAGTAAGGTTTATTCCAAGAATGCAAGGATTCTTCAATATATGCAAATCAATCAATGTGATACCCCATATTAACAAATTGAAGGAGAAAAACCATACAATCATCTCAATAGATGCAGAGGAAGCTTTCGACAAAATTCAACACCAACTTATGATAAAAACCCTGCAGAAAGTATACATAGAGGGAACTTTCCTCAACATAATAAAGGCCATATATGACAAACCCATAGCCAACATCATCCACACAGGTGAAAAACTGAAACCATTTCCACTAAGATCAGGAACAAGACAAGGTTGCCCACTCTCACCACTATTATTCAACACAGTTTTGGAAGTTCTAGCCACAGCAATCAGAGAAGAAAAAGAAATAAAAGGGATCCAAATAGGAAAAGAAGAAGTAAAACTGTCACTGTTTGCAGATGACATGATACTATACATAGAGAATACTAAAGATGCTACCAGAAAACTACTTGAACTAATCAATGAATTTGGTAAAGTAGAAGGATACAAAATTAATGCACAGAAATCTTTGACATACTTATATACTAATGATGAAAAATCTGAAAGTGAAATTAAGAAAACACTCCCATTTACCATTGCAACAAAAAGAATAAAATATCTAGGAATAAACCTACCTAAGGAGACAAAAGACCTGTATGCAGAAAATTATAAGACACTGATGAAAGAAATTTAAGATGATACAAATAGATGGAGAGATATACCATGTTCTTGAATTGGAAGAATCAACATTGTGAAAGTGACTCTACTACCCAAAGCAATCTACAGATTCAATGCAATCCCTATCAAACTACCACTGGCATTTTTCACAGAAGTAGAACAAAAAAATTTCACAACTTGTATGGAAACACAAAAGACCCCAAATAGCCAAAACAATCTTGAGAGAGAAAAATGGAGGTGGAGGAATCTATCAAACTCTTATAGGAAAACATAGGCAGAACACTCTATGACATAAATCACAGCAAGATCCTTTTTGACCCACCTCCTAGAGAAATGGAAATAAAAACAAAAATAAACAAATGGGACCTAATGAAACTTCAAAGCTTTTGCACAGCAAAGGAAACCATAATCAAGACCAACAGACAACCCTCAGAATGGGAGAAAATATTTGCAAATGAAGCAACTGACAAAGGATTAAACTCCAAAATTTACAAGCAGCTCATGCAGCTCAATAACAAAAAACCTAATCCAAAAATGGGCAGAAGGCCTAAATAGGCATTTCTCCAAAGAAGATATACAGATTGCCAACAAACACATGAAATAATGCTCAACATCATTAATCATTAGAGAAAGGCAAATCAAAACTACAATGAGATATCATCTCACACCGGTCAGAATGGCCATCATCAAAAAATCTAGAAATAATAAATGCTGGAGAGGGTGTGGAGAAAAGGGAATACTCTTGCACTATTGGTGGGAATGTAAACTGATACAGCCACTATGGAGAACAGTATGGAGGTTCCTTAAAAAACTACAAATAGAACTACCATACAACCCAGCAATCCCAGTACTGCACGTATACCCAGAGAAAACCATAAGTCATGTACCAAAATGTTCATTGCAGCTCTATTTACAATAGCCAGGATATGGAAGCAACCTAAGTGTCCATCAACAGATGAATGGATAAAGAAGATATGGCACATATATACAGTGGAATATTACTCAGCCATAAAAAGAAACAACATTGAGTTATTTGTAGTGAGGTGGATGGACACAGAGTCTGTCCTACAGAGTGAAGTAAGTCAGAAAGAGAAAAATAAATACTGTATGCTAACAGATATATATGGAATCTAAGAAAAAAAAACAAAAAAAAAAAGGTCATGAAGAACCTAGGGTTAAGATGGGAATAAAGAAACAGACCTAGTAGAGCATGGACTTGAGGATATGGGGAGGGGAAAGGGTAAACTGTGACAAAGTGAGAGAGTGGCATGGACATAAATACACTACCAAACGTAAAATAGATAGCTAGTGGAAAGTAGCCGCATAGCACAGGGAGATCAGCTAGGTGGTTTGTGACCACCTAGAGGCATGGGATAGGGAGGGTTGGAGGGAGGGAGATGCAAGAGAGAAGAGATATGGGAACATATGTATATGTATAACTGATTCACTTTTTTATAAAGCAGAAACTAACACACCACTGTAAAGCAATTATACTCCAATGAAGATGTTAAAATAAATAAATAAATAGCAAAAAATATTTAAATTAGAAATATTTACTTTCCTAAATTAAAGTAAAAAAATCAGTTATACTCCTAAAACTCAATATTTCTGTACACCTAAACTCTTAGGAATAGAGAAAATATAAGAAAGAAGGTTAACAGGAAGATTGCTTTTTATCATTTTGCCTTCAATTTCTTTTCCTTATTATTTTTTCAGTGTGTTCCTTTCTGTACATTTCCTTCTGTATACCCTACTGTCTTGTTTAAGCACACACACACACTCACACACTCACACACACATTAACACATATCTTTGAACTTCATTCCCCAAAGTGGTGGGACCCTGTACCTAGGAGGTTTCTACTAGAACAATGAGGAGAAGAAAGAATTATTACCTGACTGGGGCTCACCTCTTTTGGATTAGTAATTCCCTAGTAACTTGTCACTTGCACTGTAGTTAAATATAGCCTGCATATGGTTCAAAACATCTGTGATTTTACATCCATGCATAAATTATTTTGTACAGTGGAGTTACTGCAGAAAGTATCCTCCCATCACCATGGTTACCAATCCTTCCTGTAGAACTCTGTATTCCCATGTACTGTCAGTACAATCACAGAGTGAGTGGTAGAAATAAAATTCAGAGTTACAATTTCTTAAGCCAACACAATGGTGTCCAGTGGTACTGGTAATTACCAGGAAGTTAGCAGTTGAAAAGGATTGATTGCCTTTGATTTCCTCAGAAATGCTTTAACATTGGGCATAAGATAAGCATTTTGTATAAATCATACAGAATAAGTCTAAAATAAACAAAATAGCTACATTATTGAAGAGTGGTTAAAGGTCCTTTCATTAGACTTAAGTCCACATAAGGCCATTGGACATAGCTTTCAATGTTCAAGTCTACCTCAAAAATTAATAACATTCATGGGCACTTTCTTTTGGAATTGTTTCCTGATGTTCCTGCCTTGGAGTCCCTGGTCTGGTACATACAAGTAGAGTTATAAAACTAAGCTTAATAAATAAAAAATTCAAAAGGCAAAATAAATGCTGAGCAGGAATTTGAATACTCATTGAAATAATTAAATAAGGCCTATGTCCTCCTAATTATACTCAGTATGAAACTTAGTTCTCTCCTTAGTCTTGCTGTCTAAAACCAGCTGGGTTTCCTTCCTTCCAACAGTGAGTGAAGTGCAAGGTAAAACCAGTCACCCCACAATGCTCCATGGTTCAACATTTAGAGATTCACACACACACACACACACACACACACACACACACACACACAACTATTGGTCTTGAGTGACATTTGCCCAGGAGGTAAGATAAGACTGTTGTACATTGGGAAATTTTAATGATGGATGTTAACTGAGGGACAGGGCTGACAAGGGGTAATTTGGTGTTGAGGAAGCATAGTGTTAAGGTAGGCAATTAAAAAATAAAGCCTTTATTTATACTGGATCCTTGTGAACAGAGGAAGCATTTTCAATTGGGCTCCATTTCATAGAACAGACTAGATATTTTGCATTGTAAGTTGACATCTCTTAGTAATTAAAAGAGAGGAGAATTGCATAGTTCAGCTACCTGAGAAAGATGAATCAATTTTTCTGGAGTGCATATTGGTTTATATTTTGTTTATTGATTACTTACAGGAAGAATTCTCCCTCTTCTATGTCTCATTTGATATCCCTTCTCATACTGGTAGAAAAAAATAACATGTAGACAGAAACTTTTCTTCAGTTGCAGCTATAGCTACACATAAAATAGATTCAATGGTTTGAGAAATTGAAGGATGTGGAAGCTTACAGGTAAGCTGGGAAAATTCTTTAATGTCTTTAATCCTTTACTTGGATAGGTATCTTAAATATACAAAGGGACATTAACATCAACAACAACTGGGTAAATTATAAAAAATAGCTATTAAAATGCATCCATAAACTGACAGAAATGTAAACAGGACAAAGGCTACATGAAAAAAAGAACCAGCACATAAAATATAAAACTCTTAGTGCTTCCCTGGTGGTGCAGTGGTTGAGAGTCCTCCTGCCGATGCAGGAGACATGGGTTTGTGCCCCGGTCCGGGAAGATCCCACATGCCACGGAGCGGCTGGGCCCGTGATCCATGGCCACTGAGCCTGTGCATCCGGAGCCTGTGCTCCGCAATGGGAGAGGCCACAACAGTGAGAGGCCCGCATACCACACACACACAAAAATAATTAAAATAAATAAATAAATAAATAAAACTCTTAAATTGGGTTACATTTGGAGGAAATGTGCCAACTCCATTTAATTTGAGCCTCAGAGTCACAACCTCAAGGAGAGTGTCTTAGGCCATTTTGGCTGCTCTAATAAAATACTACAGACTGGGAAGCTTATAGAAAACACATTTATTTCTCACATTTGGGGAGACTGGAAAGTCTGAAATCAAGACACCAACACAGTCACATTCCAGTGAGGGCTCTCTTGCTGGTTCATAGTCCACGATTTGTCACTGTGCCCTCACATGGTAGACGGGTTAGTGAGCTCTCTTGGATCTCTTTCATAAAGGCTCTAAACCCATGTATAAGGGCTGTGCACTCATGACCTAGTCACCTTCCAAAGGACCCATCTCTTAATACATCACCTGCGGGTAAGGATTTCAATGTATGAATTTTGGAGACACAAACATTCGGATCATAGCAAGGATTATGAGACAGATGACAGAGTCTTGCATCTACTTCTGTGGGGATTCCAATGGAACTCTCTCTCCCTTTCTCTCTCTCTCTCTCTCTCTCTCTCTCTCTCTCTCCCTCTATATATATATATATATATATATATATATATATATAACATATATACACATACATATGCTTATAAAATAAATATGCATATTTAGAAAGGTAGCAAATGGAACGTCCTAAAATAATCTCTATCTCTCTCTCCATATATATATATATATATAATATATATATATATTATATATATACACACACACACTACACATGCACACACACACACACACACAGAGTACTGCTGAAAGAAGTAGTAAAAATGAAAAGTGTAAAGGTATATTCCATAATCAGTACAGAATAGAAAAACTGTAAAATATGAAAGATATGATATAGGATAAATATGATATTAAATAGGTAATCACTGGCAATTTTTTATAGCTAATGAAAAACAACAATCCACAGAATGTCTAAGAAATTCCAAACAGAAAAGATACATACAAACACATTATGGTGAAACTGCAGATTACCAAGGATAATCAGAAGATTTTAAGAATGTTTAGAGATTAAAGCCAGTATCTTACAGGTAATAATAATTATATAAACAGCTGACTTTTCAGAAAAAATCAAAACCAAGGAAAAATGCAATGATACTTTCAATAATAGGCTGAAAGAAAACCAAAGTGGAGCTAGGATTGCAGACCCTTCAAAAATATCTTTTAAAAATAAAGGTGAGAAAATTAAAACATTTTTAGACTATAATATCTGCTTTGCCACAAAGTGATTATCACTAAAAAAATTCTAAAGAATGGACAAAGATTTTTATCTATATTTTTCAGATGCTGCAATTATGACAGCTATACTTGGGGTGATGTAATAAGCATTCAGTAATATTTTTGAATCAGTCAATTCATTAATAATGAACTTCAGGTATAAAGGAAGCAATGTTATATGAAATATCTGAGATTTCAATGAAGAAATAAACAGTAAAAACCTTGTATAAATGTAAGTAAAACTAACAAACTATAACCATATAAAACAAGCATGTGAGTATTGTGGACTTATAAAACATAATGGTAGAACTAAAGTAAATGGTTATAACTGTCATAATCGGCTGGTCTGACTTTAAGGTCTTTTATTGTTTAGATGGATAGTAAAGATATTAAACTGCTTCACAGTTGATATGCACATAATTTAAAATTCCTAAGGTGATCATTAAAAAAATCAATCACAATATCAAAACCCATAGGTATGAAAATATAGAATGATAACAGTTGAAAATCAATGCAACACAAAATAAAACAGTTGAACGAAACAAAGGAGAGAAAAAAATACATTCACAAAACAGGACAAAGGAGGGTACAGAATATGATGGTACAAATAAATCCAGATGTTAAAGAAATTGCAACAAATGTAAATTGACTCAGTATCCAGATAAAAGACAGACAGCTAGACTAGGAAAAAAAATACTCTGTTGTTTACAAGTGACACAAGACATAATAAGGAAAAACATGGAAAAGCGATGCCAGGAAAACATAAACAAAACAAAATTTCTGATATGGTTGGAGGTGAATAGAAAGTAGGTCAGGTTTTTGTGCTTTTTGACTCTGCCCTAGGATTTAGGCTTTATCTATCCATTATAGCCTTTAATTGTTTGTGTTGGCACCATTTACATATATAATTGGAATTCAAAGCCCTACAAAGGTTTATCTTTTTTTTTTTTTTTTTGTGGTACGTGGGTCTCTCACTGTTGTGGCTGCTCCCGTTGCAGAGCACAGGCTCCAGACGCACAGGCTCAGCAGCCATGGCTCATGGGCCCAGCTGCTCCACGACATGAGGAATCCTCCCGGACCAGGGCATGAACCCGTGTACCCTGCATTGGCAGGCAGACTCTCAACCACTGTGCCACCAGAGAAGCCCTAAAGGTTTATATTTAACTGTAAAGCTGTTGTCTGGACATAAGAGTAACATGATCTATTTTGTGATATAACCATGAAGACACTGTGATATATGCTTTGAAACATTTAAAATCATACTAAAGTAGACTAACTTGTCTATGAATGTTTCATTAGGAGGTAGTAAATATTTTTCAGAATAATTCCCACTTAAGCATAATATAAGGGATGCCAGTCTTTGATTTTGATACATTTATATCTTATCTGTTTCATTCATTCATGTGAGTGGTAGAGTAAAAAATAGGTACTATATCAATACTTTTCTCACCTGACTTAAGTAATACCTCATACAATAGTAGAATACACACACATAAGCTTAATAATAGAACAAGGGATACAACTGACAATTGACAAGTAAAGAAAAAAATAGTAGATCTTATCTTGTTAGAATTCTTATAGCTAAAATGTAACAATAAGGTTATTATTTCTCAATGCACTATCGTGGGTGGGAAGATATTTTACCAAGAAAATATCCTGTGTGTTAATCTTCTATGGTATCTTAATTTAATAGTGATATGGAGGAAACTTGCACAAACCTCTTAGAGAGCCTCATCCACCAGAGGGCAGATCGCAGAAGCAAGAACTACAATCCTGCAGCCTGTGGAATAAAAACCACATTCACAGAAAGATAGACAAGATGAAAAGGCAGAGGGCTACGTATGACGAAGGAAAAAGATAAAACCCCAGAAAAACAACTAAATGAAGTGGAGATAGGGAACCTTCCAGAAAAAGAATTCAGAATAATGTAACTGAAGATGATCTAGGACCTCGGAAAAAGAATGGAGGCAAACATCAAGAAGATGCAAGAAATGTTTAACAAAGACCTAGAAGAATTAAAAAACAAACAAACAGGGCTTCCCTGGTGGCGCAGTGGTTGAGAGTCCACCTGCCGATGCAAGGGACACGGTTTGCGCCCCGGTCCAGGAAGATCCCATATGCTGCAGAGCGGCTAGGCCTGTGAGCCATGGCCACTGAGCATGTGTGTCCGGAGCCTGTGCTCCACAACGGGAGAGGCCACAACAGTGAGAGGACCACGTACCGTAAAAAAAAAAAAAAAAAAAAAAAAAACAGAGATGAACAATACAATAACTGAAATGAAAACTACACTAGAAGGAACTGATAGCAGAATAAGTCAGGCAGAAGAACAGATAAGTGACCTGGAAGACAGAATGGTGGAATTCACTGCTGTGTAAAAGAACAAAGAAAAAAGAATGAAAAGAAATGAAGACAGACTAAGAGACCTCTGGGACAACATAAAATGCAACAACATTCACATTATAGGGGCCCCAGAGGAAAAGAGAGAGAGAAAGGATCCGAGAAAATATTTGAAGAGATTATAGTCAAAAACTTCCCTAACATGGGAAAGGAAATAGCCACCAAAGTCCAGGAAGCACAGCAAGTCCCATACAGGATAAAACCAAGGAGAAACATGCCGAGACACATAGTAATCAAATTTGCAAAAAATAAAGACACAGACAAATTATTGAAAGCAGCAAGGGAAAAATGGCAAATAACATACAAGGTAACTCCCAGAAGGTTAAAAGCTGATGTCTCAGCAGAAACTCTACAAGCCAGAAGGGAGTGGCATGATATACTTAAAGTGATGAAAGGGAAGAACCTACAACCAAGATTACTCTACTCAGCAAAGATCTCATTCAGATTCGATGGAGAAATCAAAAGCTTTACAGACAAGCAAAAGCTAAGAGAATTCAGTACCACCAAACCAGCTCTACAACAAATGCTAAAGGAACTTCTTTAAGTGGGAAACACAGGAGAAGAAAAGGACCTACAAAAACAAACCCAAAACAATTAAGAAAATGGTCACAGGGACATACATATCGATAATTACCTTAAATGTGAATGGAATAAGTGCTCCAACCAAAAGACACAGGCTTGCTGAATGGATACAAAAACAAGACCCATATGTGTGCTGCCTACAAGAGACCCACTTCAGACCTATGGACATATACAGACTGAAAGTGAGGGGGTGGAAAAAGATATTCCAAGCAAATAGAAATCAAAATAAACCTGGAGTAGCAATACTCATATCAGATAAATTAGGCTTTAAAATAAAGAATGTTACAAGAGACAAGGAAGGACACTACATAATGATCAAGGAATCAATCCAAGAAGAAGATATAAGAATTATAAATATATATGCACCCAACATAGGAGCACCTCAATACATAAGGCAATGGCTAACAGCTATAAAAAAGGAAACTGACAGTAACACAATAATAGAGGGGGACCTTAACACCTCACTTACACCAATGGGCAAATCATCCAAAGTGAAAATAAATATGGAAACAGAAGCTTAAAGTGACACAACAGACCAGATAGATTTAGTTGATATTTTAGGACATTCCATCCAAAAACAGCAGATTACACTTTCTTCTCAAGTGCTCACGGAACATTCTCCAGGATAGATCATATCTTGGGTCACAAATCAAATCTCAGTAAATTTAAGAAAATTGAAATCATATCAAGCATCATTTTTGACCACAACGCTATGAGATTAGAAATGATTTACAGAGAAAAAAAAAAAGTAAAAAACGTAAACACATGGGGGCTAAACAATAGGTTACTAAATAACCAAGAGATCACTGAAGAAATCAAAAAGGAAATCAAAAAATACCTAGAGACAAATGACAATGAACACATGACGATCCAAAACCTATGGGATGCAGCAAAAGCAGTTCTAAGAGGGAAGTTGATGGCTATACAAAAGCAGTTCTAAGAGGGAAGTTTATAGCTATACAAGCCTACCTCAAGAAACAAGACACATATCAAATAAACAATCCAACCTTACACCTAAAGGAACTAGAGAAAGAAGAACAAACAAAACCCAAAGTTAGCAGAAGGAAAGAAATCATAAAGATCAAAGCAGAAATAAATGAAACAGAAACAAAGAAAACAATAGCAAAGATCAATAAAACTAAAAGCTGGTTCTTTGAGAAGATAAAAAAATTGATAATCCATTAGCCAGACTCATCAAGAAAAACAAGGAGAGGACTCAAATCAGAATATTAGAAATGTAAAAGGAGAAGTTACAACAGACACCGCAGAAATACAAAGCATCCTAAGAGACTACTACAAGCAAGTCTATGCCAATAAAATGGACAACCTGGAAGAAATGGACAAATTCTTAGAAAAGTATAACCTCCCAAGACTGAACCAGGAAGAAATAGAAAATATGAGCACACCAACCATAAGTAATGAAATTGAAACTGATTAAAAATCTTCTAACAAACAAAATTCCAGGACCAGAAGTCTTCACAGGTAAATTCTATCAAACATTTAGAGAAGAGTTAACACCCATACTTCTCAAACTCTTCCAAAACACTGCAGAGGAAGGAACACTCCAAAATTCATTCTATGAGGCCACCATCACCCTGATAACAAAAGCAGACAAAGTTACTACAAAAAAACAAAATTACAGACCGATATCACTGATGAATATAGATGCAGAAATCCTCAACAAAATACTAGCAAAGAGAATCCAACAACACATTAAAAGGATCATACACCATGATCAAGTGAGATTTATTCCAGGAATGCAAGGATTCTTCAATATATTCAAATCAATCAATGTGATACACCATATTAACAAATTGAAGAAAAAAAAACATATGATCTCCTCAATAGATGCAGAAAAATGTTTTGACAAAATTCAACACTGATTTATGGTAAAAAATCTCCAGAAAGTGGACATAGAGGGAACCTACCTCAACATAATAAAGGCCACATATGACAAACCCACAGCAAACATCATTCTCAATGGTGAAAAACTGAAAGCATTTCCTCTAACATCAGGAACAAGACAAGGATGTCCAGTCTCACCATTATTATTCAACATAGTTTTGGAAGTCCTAGCCATGGCAATCAGAGAAGAAAAAGAAATAAAAGGAATACAAATTGGAAAAGTAGAACTAAAACTGTCACTGTTTGCAGATGACATGATAGTATACATAGAGGATCCTAAAGATGCCATCAGAAAACTACTAGAGCTAATCAATGAATTTGGTAAAGTTGCAGGATACAAAATTAATGCACAGAAATCTCTTGCATTCCTATAACCTAATGATGAAAAATCTGAAAGAGAAATTAAGGAAACACTTCCATTTACGATTGCAACAAAAAGAATAAAATACCTAGGAAGAAACCTACCTAAGGAGAAAAAAGACCTGTATGCAGAAAACTATAAGACACTGATGAAATAAATTAAAGATGATACCAACAGATCAAGAGATATACCATGTTCTTGGATTGAAAGAATCAATATTGTGAAAATGACTATACTACCCAAAGCAATCTACAGATTCAATGCATTCCCTATCAAATTACCAATGGCATTTTTTATGGAACTAGAACAAAAAATCTTAAAATTTGTATGGAGACACAAAAGACCCTGAATAGCCAAAGCAGTCTTGAGGGGAAAAAAAAAAATGCAGCTGGAGGAATCAGACTCCCTGACTTCAGACTATACTACAAAGCTACAATAATCAAGACAGTATGGTACTGCCACAAAAACAGAAACATGGATTAGTGGAACAAGATAGAGAGCCCAGAGGTAAACCCACGCACCTATGGTGAACTAAACTATGACAAAGGAGGCAAGGATATACAATGGAGAAAAGACAGTCTCTTCAATAAGTGGTGCTGGGAAAACTGAACAGCTACATGTAAAAGAATACTCCCTAACACCATACACAAATATAAACTCAAAATGGATTAGAGACCTAAATGCAAGAACAGACACTATAAAACTCTTAGAGGAAGACATAGGAAGAACACTCTTTGGCATAAATCACAACAAGATCTTTTTTGATCCACCTCCTAGAGTAATGGAAATAAAAGAAAAATAAACAAATGGGACCTAATGAAACTTCAAAGCTTTTGCACAGCAAAGGAAACCATAAACAAGACAAAAAGACAACCTTCATATTGGGAGAAAGTATTTGCAAACGAATCAATGGACAAAGGATTAATCTCCAAAATATATAAACAGCTCATGCAGCTCAATATTTAAAAAGCAAACAACTCAATTCAAAAATGGGCAGAAGACCTAAATAGACACTTCTCCAAAGAAGACATAGTGATGGCCAAGAAGCACATGAAAAGCTGCTCAATATCACTAATTATTAGAGAAATGCAAATCAAAACTACAGTGAGGTATCACCTCACACCAGTTACAATGGGCATCACCAGAAAATCTACAAACAAAAAATGCTGGAGAGGGTGTGGAGAAAAGGGAACCCTCTTGCACTGTTGGTGGGAATGTAAATTGATACAGCCACTATGGAGAACACTATGGAGGTTCCTTAAAAGACTACAAATAGAACTACCATATGACCCAGCAATTCCACTACTGGGCATATACCCAGAGAAAACCATAATTCAAAAAGACACATCCACCCCAATGTTCCTTGCAGCACTATTTTCAATATCCAGGTCATGGAAGCAACCTAAATGCCCATCAACAGACGAATGGCTAAAGAAGATGTGGTACATATATACAATGGAATATTCCTCCGCCATAAAAAGGAACAAATTTGGGTCATTTGTTGAGACGTGGATGGATCTAGTGACTGTCATACAGAGTAAAGTAAGTCAGAAAGAGAAAAACAAATATTGTATATTAACGCATATATGTGGAACCTAGAAAAATGGTACAGATGAACTTGTTTGCAGGGCAGAAATTTAGACACCGATGTAGAGAACAAACATATGGACACTAAGGGGGGAAAGCGGCAGGTGTGTGGTGGTGGTGGTGTGCTGAATTGGGTGATTGGGATCGACATGTATACACTGATGTGTATAAAATGGATGACTAATTAGAACCTGCTGTATAAAAAAATATATTAAATGAAATTCAAAAATTAAATTAAAAAATTAAAAAAATAATGATGTGATAAAGTTTGTATATTCTACACACATACTAAGTCCTCAGGTGACATAATCTTTGTTGAATGATTCCATTGTCGGTTGATTGAAAAACTCCTAGCCATATTACATGAATGCTAGTATTTATCTATTGGTATTATAATTAAACTGATTCATATGCATTTTAATATCAAATAACAAACTTGTATAGTTGTATATTCAATCAAATAGATTTTTAAGGCAAAAAGCATTACTAAAATTAAAAATGGTTAGTATATATAATTGTCCAGAATGATATAAAATTATATCTTGTATGAATCTAATCACATACATATATGCATATATGCATATTCATATATATATAAGAATGCCCATGAATTATACACATATACTCTCAGAGAACTAAAAGGAAAAATAATCACATCTGTTGTCAATTTGGAGATTCTCTTATCCCTCTCTCAGTAACTGAAATTTCAAGCTGGTTAAAAAAAAATTATAATAATGTGATCAAATTTAAGGAACATGATAACCACATTTGCTATAATGGATTTTATTAATTCTTCATCCAATAACCATAGAAATACATTGTTTTCAAGCATATGTGTGCATTTATGGTATTTTCCAACCTACTGGGTCACAGAATAAGTCTCAATAAATTTAGAAAGCTTGGTACAATATAGACTACAAAGATTTCTCTCCACAGTACAATTACACAAATATGTAGAAATCACTAACTAGAAAAATGTTTGGAATTTCAGAAATACTGGCATAAATAATTCATTGGTCAAGGAAAAAATAAAAACAATAATAATGAGAATATTTAGGACTTAATGATTAATAAAACATACCTATTAAACCTGTGGGATACAGCTAAATGTTATTGAGAGGAACATTTTATAGTCTGGCATGCATTAGGAAAAGAAAAACTTAATCCTAAATATTAGGAAGCTATTAAGTAAACAACAGAATAATAGGAAAGAAAGTTGAAGAAAGGATACTTAGAAGAAAAATTAATCAAATAAAAAGCAAACATCTAATAGAGAAGATAATGTCTCTGATGACCAATAAATCTTTGCCAGAGACCAGCACCAGTTCTTACATCAGCTTTTAGAAACCACTAGAGTAAATGGTTTTATATGATTTTCCAACCCTTTTAAGTCATAATGATGAGACATGTCCCTATTCACACAATCTAGGTCACTTGATTGAAAATTTTGTGTTCCAATGTGCTGTGTTGTCTCTTAGGTTGGAAGCCTACACAATTCTCTTTATAAAAGAAATGTGCATAATATCATATTGAACTTTCAAGAAACTGATATTATGGCATCTTCCCTTAGACTTTTTTAACTCTAAAGAAATAAAACATACAGCAGAAAAAATTACTTTTCTCTCAACTTTGTGGTCTATTATTTTGTAATTAATTAAATGTTTTAAGGGAAAAAAGAAGGAAGTGGGACAATAAATACAGGTAGTACTCCAGGCCAGAACACACTGGTAACCTCAAGATGGTACTCAGAGATTACGAAGATGTCATGGGTGCTTTTTCAAGATTTATTTACTTTCTAGCTTTTTATTTTGAAATAAGTTTAGACTTAACAGATGAATTTCAAAAACAGTATACAGCATTCACATCACCCCTCACACAGCTTCCCCCATGCTCTGAATGTATATAACTATGATACATTTATCAAAACTAAGACATCAGCATTAGTACAACTCTATTGTCTGAATTACAGACTTTGTGTCCTTTCTCTGTTCATGATTGATTTTTATTATTTAACTAAATAAATAAATGTGTTAAAATGTTCACTGAGATACCATTTTAATTTGATAATTAGTTTTATTCCTACAGTCAAGTACCTAATTATTGTGCTCACCATGTACTGGAGTTATTTCTCTAGTCTTGAGTTTCCACCAATTCTATAGCTTAACTTTTTATGATTTCAATTTATTGTTCACTTTCTTTTCCACCTACAGCATGCTGTTCTTCACAGTCTGACTGATCTCCCCATTTCCTTACTCAAGGTTTGAACACATATTGTGCAGACTACTAGAATGGATTTTCCATGGTCCTGACAAAGTTTCTAGGAAAGCAATAGAAATCACCCTAGTGTATCAAAATGCTGTGGTTCTTTACTTCTTTAACTGTATTCTTTTGTGGAGAAGGAGATGACCAGTACAACAGAGCTTCATACAATAATACTTGTTTTAAAATTAACAATCCAATAGCATGCAATTCTATAGAGAATTGCTTCATTTCCTATAAATTCTCTGTGTCCATATTGTACTACTTTACAGTAGCATTAGGCTAATGCTGTTTTTCCACAAGTATATAAAGATTTTATGACCATATGCAAAACAGGCTGCTGGGGCTAAATGTTTTTATTGACTGATGAGAGGATTTTTCCCCCTGTAGAAAACTAGACGATATCTAGTTGGCAATGGTACAACGTGTTTTTAGGCAAGTGGATAATATAATCATCACGATACTTTAGGGAGGCACTTCTGAGGGCAGGTGGAGGCAGGAAAGACTAGAATGGGGGAGATTTGAGACAGAGGATTCAGTTAGGAGGCTAGTGATGTGAAATAAGGAGGATGTGAACTAAATCAGTGGCAGTAGGTTTAGAGACTGATGTTTGAAATAGAGATTTTCAAAGGAGAATCAGTAGAATTTAGTGTCTTTTTAAAAGGCTGCTGGATAGTGATAGGGAAGTCAAGGCAGAAAGTAAAATAAGACATAAATTGTGGGAGACTAAATCATTGTTTAGATCATTCAAAAAAAATTTTTAACTCAGGGTAACTTTGGAAAAGAGATGGAAATTAACTTCTACTTTGTACTTGATGAATGTAGGTGCCTAACAAAAATCAGAATGGAAATATCCAAGAAACTGGCTGACTGTAGTCATATATTACCCTAATCACTCTAGAGTAAATATGACAGATGATCTCTGGTTAAAAACCTTTAAAACTTTCTAGAAAGTTTCCCAGATACCACCCCATCCACATGGTTACAGTCAGCAATCGCAATGGCTGAAGGTCTAAACCTCTTTGTTGGCCAAGAAAAGTGTATTTCAGTAAAGTCGCCAACCAGTTTTTCTGGAATGAGGTATGCCAGGTTGATCTCCATACATCACTAGTCCAATCACAGTGCATGATATGACACATTTGTTCCATTCTCACAATCCCTTTCTCTTTGATATCTTTTTTAAAAGCTTCTTATTCTATAACCTGACAGAGAAATGCATCAAATTTTCTCTGAAAGGCATCAAAAGATATCAGCTTAAGGGAGTAGAGAGTGGATTAAAATAGATTTATTTTTACAAACTTGTATAACATGTACTTTTAACACTGCTTTATGATTTTGTTAGGCATTCGAAAATCATATATGCTTACCCATCCATTCAGCAAATATTTGTTCAGTCCTTCTTACACCCCAGGTTTTTTACTAGACACTGATAGGGAAGAAATGAATAACAGACAAAGAAATGGGAGGTAGACTAAGAGTTTTGATTATTTCTGGTGGGTGTGGCAATAGTACTGGGGTAAAGTAATGAGTCTTAGACAAGACATACTGAAAAGTTGAGCTATTGGTCTGACACCTAGGATAATATATCCACTAAGGCGATATAATTTAGTTCTGTGCATAAACATATACATACTAATGTGTTCCTATTTAAGGACCACTTAAATGATCTGCCTTCAAGTTGTCCATAATGAACTGGGATATATATATATATATATATATAACAAATAATCATATATATATCATATATATAATCATATATATGATATATATAGCAAATAATCATATATATATCATATATAATCATATATATATATATATATATACACACAGCAAATAATCATGGTAGAGTGTGGCAAGAGCTATGTTAAAACTATGACATAAAATACCCCAGGAATGCAGAAGGGGTGACTGAACCCATGTCTCTAAGAAGAGCTACAAGAGATGGTTATGCTTGAACAGTGTCTTGATGAATGATCTGTATTAAGCAAATAGAGAGAAAGATGGTTGGTGAACTAAAAAAGACATCAAGGAATTATGAAACATTTCAGGTGATCAGTGGTGAGAGATAAGTCAGGAACCAGTACAGCCAATCATACAAAGATCCTAAGCCATTAAAAATGATACCACACCTAAGGACCCAGGAAGAAGGTCCTTACCAGAAGTTTCTTGATGAAGGAAGTAGCCTTAAATGGTCCTGTAAATATGAGTAACCATATCACAGTTCTGAAATCTGGTTGTGCACCCAAAGTATACATTTAAGGATTAATTTAACAAGTAATTTTGATGTGTAGTCAGATTTGGAAAGCATAGGTTTAAATATAAGATCCCGCCTCTCTCTTCACAGGTAATTTGGACCATAATGACTTTTACACAGCCAATCTATAATCTGGTCAGGAATGGATAGAATGACATGGTAAAAACAAACAAAAAACCAACTCTCTAAAAGAGACACCAACAATAATCAGTTGAGACAACTGGATTCTCTCACTGTAGTATAACTATGAGGTGCAATAACATTAATTAATTAGTATTAGTATGTTTAAGAGTAGAAAAGAATCAGAGAGAGAAATCCCACAAATGTAAGTTGTGAGACCACAAAGACTAAAAGTAAATGGTCATACTATAACATAAAACAAAAATTAGAGGAGAATATGAATCAAAAAAATGGCACAGGGGTGATGAATTTTGCCACTAGGGATTATAGAATCTCTAGAATCTGCCTTCAATTTTGAACCATCTTCTGATTCTCCAACAACATCCCCATCTCCAGGGTCCCAAATTTAGGGCTGAGCCCAGGATCCAGGGATTGTGATTCCTCCCTTACTTCTATGTAAGTTATCAAAATAAACTATCCTATTAGATCAGTGATTTGATTTGGTATATTTTCTTTGTGATAATAGAGACAGCCTGAGATCACAGATGCTGTGACAGTCATTGCTGATTGTCCCTCAGTGTCCATCCCCCATTCTTCCCTTGCAGGGCACACGGCTGTTTGTAATAAAGTCTACATTTCCCAGCCTCCCTTGTAGATAAGTATATTCATATGAATAAGTTTAAGGCAATGTGATATAAAGGGAGGTAGTATTCAATTTTAGCAAGTGCCACTGGCACATGTATTTCATTACCTTCTTTTTTTCTAGAAAAAACCCAAACTGATGGCTGGGGCTCAAGCAACCATCTTGGGCCATGCAGTGGAAACCATATGTTGATAATGGTGGAGCAACAGATAGAAGAATAATACAGCATATTATACTTCCTGGTATTCTAGGAACTGCCCCTCTAGCCCTGGACTCCTTCCTTTCCTCCAAGATATGTCTCTAAGAAGCTGAAAAATAGTGAAGTTGACCTATGGCTCTGTAGAAATATCACACTTTCAGCACAGATCCTACTATCATCTTTGAAGCAGAATACCCTCTTAAGAGAAGAACACTCAGCATCATCTGCCTTAGTCACCCTTTAAAACCACATCACAGAATTAGCACAAACCCAGACCATCCACATCAACAAGTCTCCATTGCAGGACCTCTCTAATACTAAAGGCCACCTTTCCCTACTAATACCAGCCAACAAGTGCTGCTGTGCCTGAAAAACCAACACGAAAGGCAACAGTTCTCAAATGTTGGTGTGCAGCATCAATAGATACAAAGTATCTTAATGAAGTATCTGTTAAAATTCAGATCATCAGGCCCAGCCCCTAGAAATTTATATGTAGTAGGACTGAAATTTGCATCTCATCCAGTACCTAGGTGATTCTGAAGCAATGGTATTTTGGTTACTCTTTGAGAAAGACAACTACAAATCTTAATAATATATGAGGGAATTATCTATTAGTTAATTAATTTATCAGTAAAGACTGGTTTAATCCATACCAACATACACTCAGTTAAGAGGGATGAATCATTTAGGGCAGACAGTTAGACCTCAGCCTTCAAATGGCTGGCTCAGGGTTCTGGAGATATCAAATATCTACACAGAACTTTGCATCTTGAAAAATACTTTTACATGTACATAAGTCCCACAAAATGCTGTGATGTAGATATTTTTATGACCCTAATTCACGAATAAGAAAACATCAGGTTCCAAGAGTTAAAGGCTGGTTCTAGAGTTGCACCCAGAGCCTCTGATGCTGGTTCTAAGACTCCATCGTTCACATCATGGCTATCTCATTAGGAAAGAGGTAAAAGAATCTGGAACAAATAAGATACAAAGCAACTAAATTTCGATGAGATTTAGGGCATGGGCAATACTGTGGTTGGAAAAGGTAAGCAAGGGATAGCATAGGGGCACTTGGGTGTCTGAGGGTAGAAAACAAGGATCAAGAGAAATCTCTCAAGTAAGGATGAAAATGCACCACAGATAAGATGTCCTGACTTTGCAAGCTGAGCTGCAACCAGCCTTTCAACTAGAACTGGCAGCAAATAGTCACAAAGGAAAATTTTTAAAAGAGGTGATCCTACCTTGTCATAATTGCCTGTGATAAAATGAACGTATGGCCCATACTAATGGCCTGTGATAGATGATGGACAGGCTGCAGCAAACGTATGACCAGGGCTCCCCTAATTAGAAGTCTGCTTCTCCAGCCTTTCACAATTAGCACTGAACAATGTGAATGTCTTTGATTGTGTTAACCCTGGACATGAATATTTTACTCATTTGGACCATAGTCAAAAATTAACATACTTAAACTACAATATGCTGTATTATGTTAAGGAAAGAAAACTCTCCAAGGAAGAAATTTTACTAAGGGTGCACAATACATACTATTTACCAAGATAACAAGAAGATTTTCTGTCCTGTTTTTGTCCTGTTCTAAGTTATGTCTATCCAAAATTTGCATTGGATAATTGATACAATTATCAATGAATAATTGATACAATTATATACATATCAATTCAGAAAATTGATCTATGTATAAAACTGCATTAGAACACTGTTGCAGTTAATTATTTTGTTTGCAGAGGATCTGTGGAATATAGACCAAATGTTCTGGTGGTTTGAGATAACCTGATCTGCTCTCATCTCCTTCATGTAGAGAGTTAGTGGGTCGACAGAGCACTAAGAGGGGTGAATCTTTTTTTTTTTTTTTTTTTTTGTGGTATGCGGGCCTCTTACTGTTGTGGCCTCTCCCGTTGTGGAGCACAGGCTCCGATTGTGCAGGCTCAGCGGCCATGGCTCACGGGCCCAGCCGCTCCGCGGCATGTGGGATCTCCCCGGACTGGGGCTCGAACCCTTATCCCCTGCATCTGCAGGCGGACTCTCAACCACTGCGCCACCAGGGAAGCCCAGGGGTGAATCTTTTAGGAGAGAGAATTAGACCTCAGCTTTCAAATCACTGGTTTAGTGCTCTGGGCATGTTTCCAGTGAGTCATTGTGAGAAGAGAGGCAAGATCATAAACCCTTCACATGAAAAGGTCTACAAGTTCCTGTGCAATCTGGTACCCACCCACTTTTCATCATCCACACCTCCTGTGGGTCTCTTTCTGGAGGACTTTGCTTAAGTCACATTGTCCTTAAGTTTCTTGAAAATTCCAAAATCCTTCCTGTTCCAGGACCTTTGCATTTGCTAATCCTCTAGCTAGAACACATTTCTCCCTTTCTTCCTATGGCTAACTCCTACTCATTCCACAGGTATCAAAGTAATTGACATATCCTTGGAAAAAGTTTACCTGATCATCTCCACTTCAAGTTAAGTCTTCTGTCTACAAATCCCAGGGCTTGCATGGCTCCCCTTCATAGCACTTGATACCATAAAAATATACAGCAATCTGAGTAATTATTTGTTTGATGAACACCCCCCCACCACTACACCATAGTTCCATGTGGGCAAGGACCAAGCTTGTCTTCCTCATCATTGTATTCCTAGCAAAGTAGCTGGAATATAGAAGCTACTTATATTAATTGAATGAGTGAATAAATAAGCATAACTTCTTCAAGGAAAAACATTAGCATGTTCCAGAACAACAGTATGAACAGCTGAGATTTGCTTACACACACACACACACGCGCACACACACACACACACACAGATGTACCTTGGGCCTTTAAATAATAGCACTGATTTTGTGAAAGATTAAACAAGATAAAAAACCATCATTTGTTCTATAACCTTGTCCAAGGCACTTGGAAAGTGACTTAAATTAGTGACTCTAGAACTTCAGGGTTCAAGAGTACAACACACATTTGTTTAACATGACATTTCTCTTTGCCCCAGCCCCTCCTTCAATGTTTCATAGTTAGTAAATCTGAGGTAGATGCTGGCAATCTGCAATAAACAAGCACCTCAGGAAATTTTAATAAAATGACTAATTTCTAAAAATATTTGTTGAGCCCTTCATATGTGTCAGGCATGGCATGAAGTGATGGAGACACAGATGATGTCCAAGTTTGAGAGCCACTGCAGTAAACAATGGCTCAGCGATTCTCCCTGCCACTTCCAATGCTATAATTTCCATTTATTTGTGCATTCTGTCTATATTTATTGATGACTTCTAAAGCCTAAAGCACTATACAAGTCTTACATTTGATAAACGTTCTCTTTCCCTCAAGTTCCTGTAAAAAAACGTTCAGAAAAGAGGAACGTAAACTCCTATTTGCATATGTATTGGCTATCTGCCAAACATCAAGCATTGAGAAACATTTTACATGTTCTCAAACAGGACTTTTTATGAAGTCATTCAGGTCTCTAAAAATTAATATAATATTCTTTAGTGCTTACTAATTTTTAAGCATTGTGATTTTAAACATGGGAATAATTTTAGTAAACACTAAAATAATATTTTATTGATTATTTCATTAAGTTATCACAGGAATCCTATGAAGCAAGTATTATTATTATTTATAAATAACTTGCTACAGATCACCTAGCTAGTAAATAGGATAGAAGGGAAAAATAAATTTTATAAACAGCTTCAATATGAGGCAGTGTTATTAAGTACCCAATGGAACTACAGAAACATAGAAGTAGGAGAAAACCATTTGAGAGGGGAAAATACAAAACAAGTGTGGGCACTACAATATACTTACTATAGAATTCATGATGAGGCAGTTTCATCTATGGCCCTAATTCATTAGTAGAAAGACATACAAAGGAACTTAAGACACTTATGTCTCTGTTCTGCACATACAGCATAAGCCATGCAGTAAATTTTCTTGTCAAGATGTTTTCTCCTTTTTGTGTCTGCCTCATCCGTTCTTCTGCAAGTGTTCAATCTGAACTCACAGCCATTCCACAGAAGCAATCTTCCCCTGGGCTCTATAAAGTTCGATATCTTAGCAGCTTTCCTTTGCAGAGGAGTACCACTGGTGAGCAGCCCAACAGCTATAAGCAAGACTTGTTTCATACGTGCTTCGCTTAGGATGTGTACTAGGTTGAATAGTGTCCTCCCAAAATTCATGTTCACCTGGAACCCTAGAACATGACCTTATTTGGAAATAGACTCTTTGCAGATATAGTTAGTTAAACGGAAGTTATAATGGATTAGGGTGAACCCTAAAAATCCAATGACCAGTGTCTTTATAAGAAGACTCTGTGAAGACACACACAGGAAACAAGGCCATTAGATGATGGATGCAGAGATTGGAATGATGCAGCCACAAGCCAAGGAATGCCAAAGATTGCCTGGAGCCACCAGGGGGTCAGGGAAAGGCAAGGAAGGATTCTTCCTAGGAGTCTTCAGAGAGAGAAAGACCCTGCTGACACCTTGATTTCAGACTTCTAGCCTTCAAAACTGTAAAAGAATAAATTTCTATTCTTTTAAGCCACCGAGTTTGTATTTGTTTATTTTTTATGGTAGCCTTGAGAAAGTAGTACAGGATTTTATCAGAGAAACCCTCTGGCATAGGTCATTATGACAATGTACCTATATTACTGTTATGCTTTTAAATTGCCCCAGTAGAATTTCTTCTGGTATGATTTTTAAATAATGGAGACACATGACTGCAAAGTCACTTAAAGTAGGGACTCCTTAATAGACACAAGCAACCTAACTTTGAAATTTAGGAGTTGATCAAGAAGAATGGCAAAAACCTTCAAATGTTTTTCAGATATAGTTTTCCATTAGCCAAACTTGTATGTCAAAATGAGTGTCACTCAAATCATCTACGGGAGCCATCTCTGAGAAGAAGCAAAAAGAGTTGCCAAAATGTGCCTCCATGGATGTTCAGATGCCTTAGTGCTCATGACAACAGAGAGGCCTTCTTACTTTGAGGTTAGAGACAAAAGTAAGCTTTGAATAATGCTATGAATGAACTTTGCAAAAGTATCTTTAGAGAATGGGTGACTTTGAAGAATGAATGATCCATACAATGTCTCAATGAAGAAAGAGGGAGGTGTGTGTGTGTGTGTGTGTGTGTGTGTGTGTGTGTGTGGTGGAGGGGTGAAAAGCAGCAACCTGGTCCTTTCAGATCTCCTCTCTTTCCAGGAAGAGACCACCACTGTTTCCAGGGTGATCACAATTTTGCAACCTGTAACAAAGCTAAATTTAAAACCATAAAAATGCCTAAGAAGAGTTTCAGCACAGTTTACATATATACCTTATGGGTTGTTACACTTTGCAGTTAGAGGCAATGAACTTGAAGGGAAATATTGAGGACTTGCCAAAAGCTGTGCAAATGAGACTGCCACATTTATACTTTACGTTCCCACGAAGTATCCTACCACATTTTGTATTCAGGAAATACTGTATCACACATTTATAACAGCAACAGGGCATGTTTTCAATAGTAAAAGTATTAGTGTTTCTAGCATATGCCAGTGAACTCCATAATATCCCTTTCCCTGAATACATTTACTCCTCACCAATTAGTCTACATGTGTGTTAATTATGATGTTTTTAACCCAACTATACTTGCAAAAATTGTAATTTTTGTCATCTGGAAGTCAGCCAAAATTCTTTCATTTTCATCTGCCCCCTTCATCTAATATAAGTTGAAACAGTAAAGGAAATGTTAAGAGCATAGATGCTGGGGTCAGGGTGGTCTGGGTTCAAAATCTCAATCTTTTCACTTTTTATCCATGTGATCTTAGAGGTTGCTTTCTCTTTCAAAGTCTTTGTTTCCTTATCTGTAAAATGGATAGCATAATAGTGGCTTCTGTAGAGTGGGGTGGTGGACACTGACTCCACTTGACATACTTTTCCACAGCAGAGAAGAAATCTGCAGTCCCCTTCCAGGAGGGAAATCTACACAAGAGACTCTGCCAGTTTCTCTCCACACCTTCATTCATTCCACTCTTGGGAAGGAGAGGACGTAACTAATTGGTGAATTTAGGAGAAGGAACTGAGTATGTCCCGTGGACTCCTCCCTCTCTCCCTCTTCAGATCTGCCTTCCTGCAAAGAGGGCTGCAGAGAGTCTGTGCCCTCCCTGATGATGTCCTGGGGAAGGTCTGAAGACAGCTGGCTATGCCAAGCACTGGGCACACGTCTTTCTAATTCATATGGGACATCTAAAGAATGCAGCCCAGCTGATGAGCCAAGCTATGTTCTCTAATCAGCTCATCAGAAGTAAAGTGGTGAGAAAGGAAGATGATCTGGTTCTTATAAAAACAACACCAGCCTCAAAGATGAGTTTTGAGAACTGAATGAGATAATGATGCAAAGCTTAGGAGGATGCCAAGTACAACTTCAACAATAGACACTATTGGCTGTTATTGTGACAGGTATTTTTCCTATTAATATCACTACCTCTAACATTGTTACTGCTGCTGCTATTTTATTCTTATTGTTCTTGGATTGCCACCAGCCAAAGAGAACTGTGACTTATCATTAGCATAAGTGGTTTGCACAAGAGTAAGGACACTGTCAAAAGGAAAGTTTGTGTTCAGCTGCTTAGTGGAGAAAAGAGAGAAAAATGGAGATGATATCACAGCATTTGGCTCCCAGCTGCAGAAGCCTTTGGGACTCATACTGACATCTTTGGAGGTGTTCTCTCCATTTATGCTGAGAACAGAGGCTAGGTTCCAAGGAGGACTGAAGGCAATGTAGTGTCATTTGGTTCCATGGGAAGTTCACATCTCCTAGTGCCCAGGACATGGAATCCTGGCTAGAACAGCATTCTCCTGACAAAGCAGCAGCAGAACACTGGTGATTCTCAGAGTAAAAAGCAGATAACGGAATGTCTCTGAGCCCGAGGGAAAGAGCAGAGAGCTGAGAATTTAGTCTTAAGCACACGTAAACACCTCTTGTGGACACCAAGAAAAACTCCTTGGTTTGAAGCGGGTGCTTTGGCAGAAACTGAGTTGAGTCCCAGTAGATTCGAGCAATAAGCCATCAAAATGTGGGTAGAAATGCTGTGTGACCTCATTCATACACAGCGAATAATGAGTCCTAGAAACATCTGGGTTACATAAGAATTAATATGCCAGCCAGGCAATTAAATATCAGCTGAGGCAATACAGATTATGATTGGACCATCACTATAATTTAGTTTCATTTAGTGTACCCTAATTGATTAATTGAATGATAATAATATGTAAGAAACCATTAGTGCCTTAAATTACAGAGAGGTATACCAATACCAGTTCACTTTCTGGGAAAAGTGTCCCCACAAAAAGTAGTCATTATTAAAACCCACTTTACAGACAGTAAAATATTAAGAGCAAGGAATTACAACTAACTTCCCAATTTCACATGAAAAGGTGAAACAAGAATATGATTGGTCTCTGGTCCTGTGGAATCAAAATGTTTTCATTCTGTCCCAATGTGCATCTCCCCAAAATGTCCATCCCTTATCTTTCATTCCCTGTGCCCTCCAACCTGTACACTCACACACTAAATATCAGTCTTCTAGCCAAAGGCAACAGAAAGTACAACAGTTTTTTGAGCTTCAAGGAATAAAAAATATTTACATTTTCTTTGTTTCTTCACTTTCAGAAACAGTCTAGATCCTAGTTTATAACTAAGATAAGATCCTAGAGAGATCGTGATGAAGGGAGTAAGGTAATAATGGCTGGGAAAAGGGAAGAGAAAATGAAAGAAGAGCAAGGGTCTAAAAACTCCCAAGAAGGAAGTTATGATGCCACATTTGGATATAGGTATATCCCAGTCCTGTGTTAAACTGGAGCAAAAGAAATAAAGGTAGACATTAGAATAAATTCTTGACTACAGTCAATAATTTTCAATGCTGAATTTAAACATGAACTTCAAATGGTAATTTTGTGACTGGATGATGTCTAAATCCATGATCCTTTTATGTTGGATCTTCTTCTGTTTTCTCTTAGGGTTATTGTCTCCATAATCTCATCTTTGCAATATAATCTGGCAGGTGTTCTTCAAATTCTCGTAATAGTTTGCTTACTTACAATACTCACTAATAACAACAATGGTTAACATGTACTGAATGCTCAAATTTATGCCAGGAAGTATTATAAGCACTTCATATGTATTAATGTATTTAATTCTCTTACTAACCCTATGAAGATATAAATAATATTTTTTAAACTAAAATAACTAAATCACAGTAAGAGTAAATACATTGTCAGGATCATGGAAACAAATAATGAGGCTGGATACAAACTAAGGCTGTCTCGTTCCAGAGCCCAGAATCAACCACTGTGCAAAGCTGCTTTGGAACATATATAAATGTGGACCAAAACAGCTATACCCCAATTTAAAAAAAAAAATTAAGACTTAAAATTAAAAAAAAAAAATAAAGAAAATGTGGACAAAAACTAACTAAATAGTGCTATTTGTAAGTTCTAATTTCTTAAACAATCCATTTGTAATAATCTCAAATTTTGTATTTTTTATTCTTATAAGACTAGGACGAGTTTTTGCTAAAATTGAATAAACTTTTATCTCTGTTTGGATACAGAAGGTGGTGATATGTTCATGGTAGAGTAGAAGTCTAAACCAGTACAGATTAAAAACTACAGGAAAAAGAACAAAGCAGGAGGCATAACCCTCCCAGACTTCAGACAATACCACAAAGCTACAGTAATCAAAACAGTGTGGTACTGGCATACAAATTATTATTATATATTTCTATATATATTATAGCTCATTCTCTCTTTATTCTAAGTTTTCATTTATTTACAAATCTTAGAAAGGGATCTCTGATCTCAGCCCTATTTGGTTGTCCCATCAGCCTCATTTCTCCTTCAATTCACCATCACCATATTATGTTCCATGGGGATGCACTGCTGACATTTGAAGCTGGATAATTCTTCAGTGTGTGGGATTGCCTCATGTCATATAGGACCTTTGGAATTCCTAGCTTTAGGCGCTAAATGCCAAAAGACAACTGCAGATGTTCCCACACTTTTTCAAATTTCCCTAGGTGCAGCCCTGCACTTCGTTAAGAGCCATTGGCCTAAGAGCCCAAAGCCAACCAAGTGGTATTTTGCACCAATTTTTTGTTTCTATATTTACTCACATTGCTCTGCCTTAGAGTTTGTGAATGTAGTCCCAACTATAAGTACATGACCAAAGTGGAAGTCCTCTAACATACTATCTCAAGTCTACATAGTCTACAGGTTATCTCTGGACTGTTCCTGAGCTCCTTCTTCAGATAGAGTTGATATATCTTCACTGGAATGTATTTAGTTAGTTGAATCTTTTTAAGGATGGAAATGCATCTCAATATTTCATTACAGTACTAGTAGATAAGTCTATACATTTCTAGGAATGAAAACAGTAAGGGCTTCACTTTGTTGGGAGAGGGTGGGGTGATCACTACATATTAGATTTGTGCTAGACACTTTATATAAGTGAGCTCCCCAGTTTAATCTTTACATAAATTTCCATGGTTGCTATTATTGTGCTAATTTTGAAAACAAGAAAACTGAGACTGAAAGATATTAAATAATTTGCCAATAAGATCATTAATGAAGGCAATAATTATATTTATAGTAATAACAGCAACACAGAGTCCTAATTCTACTAGGTAAATATTAATTTCTCAGGCTTTACATGATTGAATTTCTATGGGTAATGTTTAGGATATCATGAGAGTTCTATAGGGAAGTTGTGTAGGAGAGCTTTATTGGGCCCTCTCCAAAAATAATCAACTACCCTTTACTTTGCCTATTTATCTTATAAGGCTTGTTGACTATAGTCAAACCTACCTTTGTCTAGCCAAAGGTCTAAATAAAGGTCTCTGGATAAAGTCCACTTTCTTAGAAAATAAGATACAAAATAGATGATCTAGAACATTCTAGAAAGAACCGAACAAAGCATCTGAAACTTGCAACTTCAAACTGCCATCACTAGTTGTGTGTCCTTATGAGGTTAGGCCTCAGTCTCTTTATTTATAAAGCAGGAGAGCTGGATCAGTGAGGCCTGATATTCCTCCCAGAGATTAAGTTTAAGGTTTGATGACACTTACTTAAGAAACTTCTTTATTCAAATACTGCCTCAATTTTGTTCACTATTCTCCTAAAATGTTCCTGACCATATCTTGAACATACAAGAGGAAAAGAAAATGTTAACTCCCTTAGAAGTATGTTCAATTTTTGTGGGACTGGCTGGTGAAGAAAAATAGTTTGTAAGACTAAAGGTTTGGAGAAGAACACACTCTCTACAAGGGAAGGTGCATTGCAAGGAGTGTATGAAGTTACAGTACAAAGGATCAAAGAGGAAAATTGCCTTTAGAGTGACAGGCTCTCCTTCAAGGAGAAGAAAAAACAAATATTTTATTCCTGCGGAGGCACTGTAGGGCTCATATTTTAGCCTGCAGAATTCCTCAGGATTGCTATAACTGAGCCTCTTGCAGGGAGGACCTATTAATCCTTTGCATGCTTTACCATTAATATTGTTTATTGGGCCACAAGAAGAGGATATAAACCTTTAATGTCACTTTTTCACACTAAGGATTTTTTCCTTAAAAATTCAATGGTATCTGCCAATTTGATATGGCACTTTAAGGAGGTTAGAGAAGCAGACGGCTGATTCTTAATGACTAATTTTTTGCATCAACCAATAATTTGTTATTTGATGCACACTGCACAGGATAACAATGTTCCTTTTTAATGGAGTTAGAATGTGCTACTGAAAGGGAAAAGGAAGAGTTTTTGCTGACAAATAATAAAGATTTGATTCAGAAGGGTCTGGAAGGAAAACAGAGCACTTACAAACACTAATTTACAAGTTAGTGAGCACTTACAAACACTAACTTACAAGCACTTATAAACTAACCAAAAGGTAAAATTCTAGAGGAGAGTGAGGAAGCAAAGAAGAACCTAGTATTCACTATACACTCAATGTCAATTGTGAAGAAAATCTCAAGCAAGGATTACAAAAAGTTCTTAGATTAAAAAATGAGTCAGGCAGCTATTGCTTCAAATCTTTGGACAGACATTTGCACTCTGGATAACTTGAGACTGTTAGCTGAGCGTTAGATTCAGTAAAAGTGAAATGTTGGTAGGAATAAATCTCATAAAAAGATGCTATAAGCGTTAAATTTTAAAATGTCCATAATTTGTTGAACTCAGTAACTGATGCTTAGTAAATACTCATTTGTTCATTGTCTGATATAAGTACTCACCAGATGCTTTCTTTCCCCCTACCCTCTGACAAATCTAAACAGTTTGTACCCCTTTCATTATTTTCTGTCTAATCAGTAACACAGTGTTTGAGGACAATTCTTTTTGGTCATCTTCCCATGCCCCTACTCCCAATTTCAGGCATAGGATTGTTGGGAATCTTATGGATACAAGGAGAAGAACAAGACTTCAGGAAAACGTAAAGGGAAGGAAAAGAAACAGGAGGCAATTATGAAAAACACTTCTAAAGGGCTCAATATCAGAATAAAGAAGTACTTTAGAGTTTGAGACAACTGGGCACCAATCTGGGAATAAAGAAAAAAGTCAAATATTGTGACACAGTAAAGGTAGAAATAGTTTAGAAGAAGGAGCAAGTTCTGCCATGTGTTGATGATGTGGTAATAAAAGAAAGGGAAATTCGTTATCTTTGTGAAGACAATCTGATGCAGCAAAAAGCATGTATTGGATACGATTATGCTTTTAATAAGATAGCCAGTAGCCACACGTGGCTTCTTAAATTAAACAACATTCAAAATTCAGTTCCTTATTCACACTAGTCCCATTTCAAGCGTTCAATAGCCAGAGGCGGCCGGTGGCTACTGTATATTATAGGCTATAACCCTCATTGCAGAAGATTCTGATGGACAGTTCCTCTTTGACAAGATAAAAGGAGGAAGTTTCTGCTTGTTTGTTATTTATCCAGTGACTATCTAGCACCATTTACTCTTCTGCAGATTAGGTATACATGGTGACTAAAGCCAGGTTCTGGCTCTCAGAGTTTCCAATCCAGTTGGGGAAATGCACAAAATTGAGCAAGTAGTAGCAATGCAATAAGCTAATCACTGGATATATGAAGGGCTATGGAAACAGTGGGGAGGGAGTAATAACTAATGTTTAATTGGGAAGATAACTGGCTTTGAAACATTGCTTAGGCTTTCATTAGCTGTGCAGTTTGGACAGGTTACTTAACTTCTCTGGACCTTAGTTTATTTTTTCACTTGTTCATTCATTTCTTTACATCATACTTTCCTTGGTTTTCCAATAAATATTTCTTGAGTGCTTTTCATATATGTCACACAGAACTGAAAACATTTGGCACCACTGTAGTTCTGGTTAAAATATAACCCATTTGTAATGTCCAAAACGGCAAATATAATTAATACTGCTGTATGTTACACATGAACTCTGTTACAAGAGTAAATCCTAAGAGTTCTCACCAAAAGAAATTTTTTCTATTTAATTTCATACCTATATGAGATGATGGGTGTCCACTAAACCTACTGCAATAATCATTTCATGATGTATGTAAATCAAATCATTATGCCATATACCTTAAACTTATACAATGCTCTATGTCAATTATATCTCAATAAAACTGGAAGAAAAAATATAACCTATTTGATCCATCTCATTTTTCTCTAAAGCAATGTCATTTCTTTCTCTAATTCATTTCATGTTGATCATATCCTGAGATTTTCTCTGCATTATCAGAACTGCTTCATTTATTCATTCATCCAATCATCTAACAGAGATTACTGAGAACTTGCTATGTAATAAGCACCATATTAAAGACATATAATGGGAATGCCATGGCCTTTGTCCTAAAAAATCTAGTGGGATAGACAGGAACACAAAACTGTAATGTAATAAAGGTGTGAGCAATAGGACTTATGAGATTAAAAAAAAGGAGGGAGGACTAACCAAACTTCAAAGAACATAGTTCACCTCATTATTCACCCATAAAATGATGCATTTCATTGGTTATCTGTCTTCTAACAATGATGAAAGCCTTGCACACCATATAAACTCACGCTTAAATATTATCGGCCAAATGACAGTCAACCCAAATGGGAAGTTTTGGGGGACAGAATATGAGAATTCAGGGTCAATTACACATTAAGGATTTTGATGTGTATGGTTGATCAGAATCCACCTATACCCATATACCCACAAGTTAATCCTGTTACATCTGATGATAAAAGCATTCCTTTCACAAACATTTATTGAATGTCTACTTAGTACCAGCATTATGTTATGGGATAGAAAGGACACAGAAATATGCAAGGCTTGCTCTTTGTCCTCAGTGAACTTCTAATCTAAGTAAATACATTTGAAAAATTCTATCTGTGGCTAAAAGGATAGTCATCAATGTGTTTTAAGAAATCAAAGGATAAGAAACAGTATGCTTCCTATAGCAGATGGAATTCCCAACGTGATATAATAGCAGAACTTTGACATAAAAAATGAAGAAGAATGACTCCAGAAAGAATAAATATCAAGAATAAAAGCTCAGAAGGGAAATATAAGACTTTGATAGTGGTTCATTGGCCAAATATCATGAGTCTGATACTGAGCTACATATCTGAAGTACACTGCTTTATTCCATTTTTTACAATAGCATGATGATATAAGTATTATTGCACCATTTTAAAGATGAAGAACCTAGGTCTCAAAGAATTTACAATAGGTTATTTACCTGAAGTCACAAAGGTAATACATGTTCAAGTGATGGTTCGAACTCAAGACACTGACGTCAAAGCCTTCTCACCTAGGTAGTACAAATATAGATAGTCTACCTGGTCATCTGAAGAGAAGTACTGAAAAATGTGATTAGAAAGTCTACCTAAGCCAGATAGTTAAGGGTCTTGAAGGCTAGACTAAAAAAAGCTTAATCTATTTAAATTTTGCAAAAAAATCATTCCAAAGAAATTAAATACATGGAAAATTATTTAAGCGTAACTTAAATTCAGTTCAGCAATGTTTCACAAGTTAAAGACAGGAGATAGGTAATAATAAAACACCATACCTACGTTTATATTTCTCAATTGTCTGAGCCTATGACAAAAGCCTAACAAAGAAGGTAGAGGAGGAAAGAAAAATTGGCTACTGAGTTCAAATACTGACAGGTATGTATACATGTATATGTGTTTATTTTTAAGTGGAAATGCCATGTTCTATAACCACACTATACTCACAGGCTTAAAGCACAGGACAAAGAACCTCCTTGTATGAAATTCAGGTGTCCTGCTATGGCAACAAAGGGATCACAATAGGTCCCCGCAAAAGGAAATAGGGGTATAATAACTATGCAAGCTGTCATGCCAGGCAGTGACAAACAACGGATTAAGACCAAATTGGCCAGCTTGGGATGCTGACCAAAACTTGGCTCTCTCCTGAGGGCACTGTTACCAGGACATATTATTGTATTTCTACAACACGGAAGTTAACACATAGCACTAGGGTTGATTTTTGTCTCCTCCGCTGCTCCCCTCCCTTGAGAACAGCACCACTGTCACTCACTGTTGATTGCATTCTTGCCCTCTTCATCATCTATTCAGTTCACATTAAGTTGAAACTTTCAAGAGAGAAGTTAGAAGCATTCATGCTCTGTCCCTATTTTGGAACTTGTCATTTAAAAAACAAAGCAATAACCACACACACGCATGCATGGATACAATCACACCACACACATACGCACATTGGCAATAACCCTGTAACAGTATAAGAGATCTCTGATGGAGACTGAACATGACAAATGGAACACAGTGGAGAGGTAAACTGCCAGAGGTATCAGAAGACATGTTTTGGTGATGCCAACAGTGGCACAGTCATTTATTTAAATATCTGACAACTAGAAAGTTAAAGGAAACCCACCCCTAGCATTCACTTAGGCTGCTGATTGATTGATACCAATCTTCCTCTCCTTCCTTGGCATCTAATCATCTTCCATTCCTTTCTGACAAAATCCCTGAATTTCCCCAAGCAAAGAGCTCATACCTAAGGCAAGAGCTTCTTATTAATTGTTCTAAATGGAGTGGAGATCTATAGAGGTCATGGTTGCTTTCTAACAAGCTGTTGCCCAGATCAAATGCCTTTCAAATGTGACTAATTATCGAATTGGTAGAGATGGCCCAAGTCTCTCCAGAGTTAGTCCAGGGAGCACGGAAGGTGTCTCTGATAACATAAGGGATGTGTATAAGTAGCTCACAGGAACATTGTGCTACCATTGCTATATACATATTCCTTCTTCCCATGATTCATGTGAAACTAAATCAGGACCCATGTCACCACAGTGACAGGGGTATGGTTTTAATAGCAGTGGTGACAGCTATTTTCTTAGTCCAGACACCAACTGGAGAACTGTACTAGAGAGAAAAACGTATGTGCTTTTCACACTTAAATTAGGCATTGATTCTTATAATGTCTTAGACCACCAGTTAGAAGCAAAAGACATACAAGCAATGTAAAATATAAGTGACCATTATTAAAAAAAACAAGTATAAAGCTGGCAGATTCTCTATTGTTTGAAATACTAGGAGGATGTTCTAACGTTGTCACTGCTGAATATCCATTCAGATAATAATATAGAAAACATATTATACTCCTTTAGTCAGAATGGGCTTAGAACACACCACCATTTTATAATGGAATATTTAGATCTCCAATCTCACAATCTCCAGCAGTAATACTCTCCACCAATATTTGCTTTACTATCACCTAAAATATTAAATGATAAATGGAAAACATGATGGGAGCTCTTTGGAAAAATTAATGATGTTTTCAAACAGAGTAAATTCATAATTGAATAAATGTTTAATTAATTTTTTCAGGGGTCCAAATCCAGGAAGGTGTCATTTAAAATATCCTGTCATTGCTGGAAGTCTTGATAAAAATTTCAGAACGCATGTATCCTATATGTGGTATATTTACAAAATAATGATATAACATGCACAAATAACTAGAATGAATATTCTCATGTAATTTTCCTATTTAAACATTGTCCGAAAAGTTTCTTTTCTGTGTCATAGCAAAGAAAACCAAATAATACTAAATAAAGGGTATAAAATATAAATAAATTATTACTATTGAATCTCCCTAACTTATATTATTAATTTCTCCAGGATCTTCCAGGCTGTTGGAAAAGTAAAAGTAAACAAGCACCATATGCAAACAAAGTGACACCTAAATAATTTAAATATTTAATAGGAAAGGAGAATAAATTTAAAGGATATAAAAGGGAAGTTACCTTACCCTAGAGGGGTACTTTATATCATCATTACATGCCCCAATTTTTGATATATTTTAAATCATAGACAAGGACGGAAACAAGGAAAAGGAAGAAACGATGTCATTTAGGACCAAATCAAATCGTTTCTATTAAAGTAACTTTGAGGCAGAGGGTAGAGGAGACTGTGATATTTTATATCACTCTATTCCCTTAGTGAGTATTTAATTAGCACCTATTATGCTTCAGGCAGTGCAAGACTGAGAAAGTAAAAATGAATCTTGATCCTTCAGGGGAGATAAATATGTAAATACAAAATGAAATAAATATGTAAATATACAAGGAAAACTAAGCATACAATGCTCTAACTGCTGCTTTACAGATACAAACTGCAGAAATACTGCATCTCATTCAATGGACAGCTGTCCCAGATCAGGAATCCTAAGCTCCATTTTGGCAACTTTTACAATGACTTGTAGTAAAGTTGTACATGGTCCACAGAGGATCAGCAAAAACGATGACGCTGGCAGAGAGACAGATTTATTTGGGAAAATTAAAGAAGCTACATAAGTATTACTTGTCTAAGTGAGCGCATACTAAGTAGTCTATAAATATTTAGATGGTATAAATACCAAAGAGAAAAGTGGAATTAGAATTAGAAAAGGTAAAATTTTAGGTATAACTCAGAGGGGAAAAAATGTAATGACAGATGTGAACTCTAACATGGAAAAAAATTCCTTCTCTAGAAAGGGTAGAATTTTGTCTCTTGAGTCATTTGATTTAGGTATTTTTCTCTCCTGGCTTGACTCTAGGAAATACACACAATATTTATTTCCAGTACATTTCCCCAAACTCTGCTTTACGTTTGTGTATGTGCTAAGTAGCACGATAAGTATTAAAGAAGAATAAAATAGAGGCCTGCTCTAGGTTGAATGTTTGTGTCCCTGCAAAATGTGTATGTTGAAACCTAATGCTCAGTGTGACAGTATTAAGGGGTGGGGCCTTTTGGACATGCTTAGGTCATGAGAGTGGAGCCTTCATAAATGAGATTAGTGCCCTTACAAAGCTCTCTCTCCCTTCTGCCACATGAGGTTACAGCCAAGAGAAGATGCCTGTCTATGAGGAAGTGTGATCTCACCTGACACCGAATTTTGCAGGTGCCTTGATCTTGGACTTCTAGCTTCCAGAAATGTGAGAAATAAGTTTTGCTATTTATAAGTCACTTAATTTATGGTATTTTGTTATAGCAGCCTGAATGGACTAAGACAGGGCCCTGTATTTAAGCAGTTTACAGTTTGAAGGAATTTTGTGTCCTTCCTATCACTCCCCATAGGATTCACCTCCTAAGTGATGCTTCTCTCAGGCTGGTAAAGTCCAGCCAACTCAGATTACTTGGTGTTGCTAGGACCATATTAAGCATGTCTCCCACCAAAGTACAAAGTATTTCTCTTTTTCACTCTCAACATTTACTGTACACATAAACACACACACACACACACACACACATACACACACACACACACATGCTCTCTTAATTAAAGAAAATAACTCAGGCATTTTGTACAGTAGTATCTAGATTTAAAGGTATTTAATGGGGACCGGAGGAAAACGGCGGAAGAGTAAGACACGGATATCACCTTCCTCCCCACAGATATATCAGAAATTCATCTACACGTGGAACAACTCCTACAGAACACCTACTGAACACTGACAGAAGACCTCAGACCCCCCAAAAGGCAAGAAACTCCCCACAAACCTGGGTAGGACAAAAGAAACAAGAATAAACAGAGACAAAAGGATAGGGAGGGGGCCTACACCAGTGGGAGGGAGCCGTGAAGGAGGAAAGGTTTCCACACACTAGAAGCCCCTTCGCGGGCGGAGACTGCAGGTGGCAGAGGGCGAAAGCTTCGGAGTAGCGGAAGAGAGCACAGCAACAGGGGTGTGGAGGGCAAAGAAGAGAGATTCCGGCACAGAGGATCGGTGCCCTCAGGCACACACCAGCCCGAGAGGCTTGTCTGCTCAGCCGCCGGGGCGGGCGGGGCTGGGAGCTGAGGCTCGGGTTTCCGTGGGAGCGCAGGGAGAGGACTGGGGCTGGCGGCAGGAAGAGAGCCTGAAGGGGTTAGTGCACCACGGCTAGCCTGGAGGGAGTCCGGAGAAAAAGTCTGGAGCTGCCAAAGAGGCAAGAGACTTTTTCTTCCCTTTTGTTTCCTAGTGCACGAGGAGAGGGTAGTGCACGAGGAGAGGGCATTAAGAGCGCTGCTTAAAGAAGCTCCAGAGACGGGCGCGAGACGTGGCTAAAGGCGCGGACCCCGGAGACGGGCGTGGGATGCTGGGGCTGCTGCTGCCACCGCCACAAGGCCTGTGTGCGAGCGCAGGTCACTGTCCACCCTGCCTTCCGGGGAGCCTGTGCAGCCTGCCACTGCCGGGGTCCCGGGACCCAGGGACGGCTTCCACGGGAAAACACACGTAGCGACTCGGGCTGGTGCAACGTCACGCCGGCCGCTGCCACCGCAGGCCCGCCCCACACTGTGCGCCCCTCCCTCCCCTCTGCCTGAGTGAGCCAGAGCCCCAGAATCAGCGGCTCTTTTAAACCCGTCCTGTCTGAGCGAAGAACGGACGCCCTCCGGCGACCTACGTGCAGAGGCGGGGCCAGGTCCAAGGCTGAGACACAGGAGCTGTGAGAGCAGAGAAGAGACAGGGAAATCCCTCTGTGCAGCCTTGGAGGCAGCGGATTAAAGCTCCACGGTCAACTTGATGTGCCCTGCGTCTGTGGAGTGAATGAATGGACAGCGAATCATCCCAAATTGAGGAGGTGGACTTTGAGGACAAGATTTAAGACTTTGCCCCCTTTTCCTCTTTTTACAACGAATTATCCCAAATTGAGGAGGTGGACTTTGAGAGCAAGATTTTCGATTTTTCCCCCTGCTCTCTTTTTGTGAATGTGTATGTATATGCTTCTGTGTGAGATTTTCTCTGTATAGCTTTGCTTCCACCATATGTCCCAGGGTTCTATCTGTCCGTTTTTTTTTCAATAATTACTTTTTAATTTTAATAATGTTACTATATTTTATACTTTATTCTATTTTACTTTACCTGCTCTTTCTTTTCTTCCTACCTTCCCTTCATCCCTCAGTCCCTCTGCCCCTCCTTTCTTTCTCTATTTCTTTCCTTCCTCCCTCCCTCCCTTCTTCTTTTCACTCTTTCTTTTTCTTTCCTTCCTCCCTCCCTCACTCCTTTCTTTCTTTCTTTCTGTCCTTCCTCCCTCCCACCCTCCTTTCTTTCTTTCTTTCTTTCTTTCTTTCTTTCTTTCTTCCTTCCTTCCTTCCTTTCTTTCCTTCTTCCTTTCTTTCTCTCTCTCTTTCTTTCTTCTACTAATTCTTTCTTTCTACTTTTTCTCCTTTTTATTCTGAGCTGGGTAGATGAAAGGCTCTTGGTGCTGCAGCCAGGAGTCAGTGCTGTGCCTCTGAAGTGGGAGAGCCAACTTCAGGACACGGGTCCACAAGAGACATCCCAGATCCACATAATATCAAGCGGCGAAAATCTCCCAGAGATCTCCATCTTAACACCATCACCCAGGTTCAGTCAACGACCAGCAAGCTACAGTGCCAAGCAACTAGCAAGACAGGAACACAACCCCACCCATTAGCAGAGAGGCTGCCTAAAAACATAATAAGGACATAGGCACCCCCAAACACACCACCAGACGTGGACCTGTCCACCAAAAAGACAAGATCGAGCCTCAACCACCAGAACACGGGCACTAGTCTCCCCCACCAGGAAGCCTACACAACCTACTGAAACAAACTTAGCCACTGGGGACAGACACCAAAAACAACAGGAACTACGAATCTGCAGCCTGCAAAAAGGAGACCCCAAACACAGTAACATAAGCAAAATGAGAAGACAGAAAAACACACAGCAGGTGAAGGAGCAAGATAAAAACCTACCAGACCTAACAAATGAAGAGGCAATAGGCAGTCTACCTGAAAAAGAATTCAGAATAATGATAGTAAAGATGATCCAAGATTCTATTTCCAAGATCCAAAATCTTGGAAATAGAATAGACAAAATGCAAGAAACAGTTAACAAGGACCTAGAAGAACTAAAGATGAATCAAGCATCGATTAAAAACACAATAAATGAAATGAAAAATACTCTAGATGGGATCGATAGCAGAATAACTGAGGCAGAAGAACGGATAAGTGAGGTGGAAGATAAAATAGTGGAAATAACTGATGCAGAGCAAAATAAAGATAAAAGAATGAAAAGAACAGAGGACAGTCTCAGAGACCTCTGGGACAACATTAAATGCACCAACATTTGAATTATAGGGGTTCCAGAAGAAGAAGAGAAAAAGAAAGGGACGGAGAAAATATTTGAAGAGATTATAGTTGAAAACTTCCCTAATATGGGAAAGGAAATAGTTAATCAAGTCCAGGAGGCACAGAGAGTCCCATACAGAATAAATCCAAGGAGAAATTCGCCAAGACACATATTAATCAAACTGTCAAAAATTAAACACAAAGAAATCATATTAAAAACAGCAAGGGAAAAAAAACAAATAACACACAAGGGAATCCCCATCAGGATAACAGCTGATCTCTCAGCAGAAACTCTACAAGCCAGAAGGGAGTGGCAGGACATAATTAAAGTGATGAAGGAGAGAAACCTGCAACCAAGATTATTCTACCCAGCAAGGATCTCATTCAGATTTGATGGAGAAATTAAAACCTTTACAGACAAGCAAAAGCTGAGAGAATTCAGCACCACCAAACCAGCTTTACAACAAATGCTAAAGGAACTTCTCTAGGCAAGAAACACAACAGAAGGAATATACCTACAATAAGGAATCCAAAGCAATTAAGGAAATGGGAATAGGAACATACATATAAATAATTACCTTAAATGTAAATGGACTAAATGCTCCCACCAAAAGACACAGATTGGCTGAATGGATACGAAAACAAGACCCATATATATGCTGTCTACAAGAGACCCACTTCAGACCTAGAGACACATACAGATTGAAAGTAAGAGTATGGAAAAAGATATTCCATGCAAATGGAAACCTAAAGAAAGCCGGAGTAGCAATTCTTATATCAGACAAAATAGACTTTAAAATAAAGACTATTAGAAGAGACAAAGAAGGACAGTACATAATGATAAGGGATCGAACCAAGAAGAAGATATAACAATTGTAAATATTTATTCACCCAACATAGGAGCACCTCAATACATAAGGCAAATACTAACAGCCATAAAAGGGGAAATCGACAGTAACACACTCAGAGTAGGGGACTTTAACACCCCACTTTCACCAATGGACAGATTATCCAAAATGAAAATAAATAAGGAAACACAAGCTTTAAATGATACATTAAACAAGATGGACTTAGTTGATATTTATAGGATATTCCATCCAAAAACAACAGAATACACGTTTTTCTCAAGTGCTCATGGAACATTCTCCAGGATAGATCATATCTTGGGTCACAAATCAAGCCTTGGTAAATTTAAGAAAATTGAAATTGTATCAAGTATCTTTTCCGACCACAATGCTATGAGACTAGACATCAATTACAGGAGAAGATCTGTAAAAAATACAAACACATGGAGGATAAACAATACACTACTCAATAATGAAGTGATCACTGAAGAAATCAAAGAGGAAATTAAAAAATACCTAGAAACAAATGACAATGGAGACATGACGACCCAAAACCTATGGGACGCAGCTAAAGCAGTTCTAAGGGGGAAGTTTATAGCAATACTATCCCACCTTAAGAAACAGGAAACATCTCGAGTAAACAACCTGACCCTGCACCTAAAGCAATTGGAGAAAGAAGAACAAAAATACCCCAAGGTTAGCAGAAGGAAAGAAATCATGAAGATCAGATCAGAAATAAATGAAAAAGAAATGAAGGAAACGATAGCAAAGATCAATAAAACTAAAAGCTGGTTCTTTGAGAAGATAAACAAAATTGACAAACCATTAGCCAGACTCATCAAGAAAAAAAGGGAGAAGACTCAAATCAATAGAATTAGAAATGAAAAAGGAGAAGTAACAACTGACACTGCAGAAATACAATAGATCATGAGCGATTACTACAAGAAACTCTATGCCAATAAAATGGACAACCTGGAAGAAATGGATAAATTCTTAGAAATGCACAACCTGCCAAGACTGAATCAGGAAGAAATAGAAAATAAGAATAGACCAATCACAAGCACTGAAATTGAAACTGTGATTAAAAATCTTCCAACAAACAAAAGCCCAGGACCAGATGGCTTCACAGGCGAATTCTATCAAACATTTAGAGAAGAGCTAACACCTATCCTTCTCAAACTCTTCCAAACAATTTCAGAGGAAGGAACACTCCCAAACTCATTCTACGAGGCCACCATCACCTTGATACCAAAACCAGGCAAGGATGTCACAAAGAAAGAAAACTACAGGCCAATATCACTGATGAACATAGATGCAAAAATCCTCAACAAAATAGTAGCAAACAGAATCCAACAGCACATTAAAAGGATCATATATTATGATCAAGTGGGGTTTATTCCAGGAATGCAAGGATTCTTCAGTATACACAAATCAATCAATGTGATACACCATATTAACAAACTGAAGGAGAAAAACCATATGATCATCTCAATAGATGCAGAGAAAGCTTTCGACAAAATTCAACACCCATTTATGATAAAAACCCTCCAGAAAGTAGGCATAGGGGGAACTTTCCTCAACATAACAAAGGCCATATATGACAAACCTACAGCCAACCTCATCCTCAATGGTGAAAAACTGAAACCATTTCCACCAAGATCAGGAACAAGACAAGGCTGCCCACTCTCACCACTCTTATTCAACATAGTTTTGGAAGTTTTAGCCATAGCAATCAGAGAAGAAAAGGAAATAAAAGGAATCCAAATTGGAAAAGAAGAAGTAAAGCTGTCACTGTTTGCAGATGACATGATACTATACATAGAGAATCCTAAAGATGCTACCAGAAAACTACTAGAGCTAATCAATGAATTTGGTAAACTAGCAGGATACAAAATTAATGCACAGAAATCTCTGGCATTCCTGTACACTAATGATGAAAAATCTGAAAATGAAATCAAGAAAACACTCCCATTTACCATTGCAACAAAAAGAATAAAATATCTAGGAATAAACCTACATAAGGAGACAAAAGACCTGTATGCAGAAAATTACAAGACACTGATGAAAGAAATTATAGGTGATACAAATAGATGGAGAGATATACTATGCTCCTGGATTGGAAGAATCAATATTGTGAAAATGACTCTACTACCCAAAGCAATCTACAGATTCAATGCAATCCCTATCAAACTACTACTGGAATTTTTCACAGAACTAGAACAAAAAATTTCAAAATTTGTTTGGAAAAACAAAAGACCCCGAATAGCGAAAGCAATCTTGAGAACGAAAAACGGAGCTGGAGGAATCAGGCTCCCTGACTTCAGACTACACTACAAAGCTACAGTAATCAAGACAGTGTGGTACTGGCACAAAAACAGAAATATAGATCAATGGAACAGGATAGAAAGCCCAGAGATAAACCCACGCACGTATGGTCAACTCATCTTTGATAAAGGAAGCAGGAAAGTACAGTGGAGAAAGGACAGCCTCTTTAATAAGTGCTGCTGGGAAAACTGGACAGGGACATGTAAAAGTATGAGATTAGATCATTCCCTAACACCATACACAAAAATAAGCTCAAAATGGATTAAAGACCTAGATGTAAGGCCAGAAACTATCAAACTCTTAGAGGAAAACATAGGCAGAACACTCTATGACATAAATCACAGCAAGATCCTTTTGGACCCACCTCCTGGAGGAATGGAAATAAAAACAAAGATAAATAAATGGGACCTAATGAAACTTCAGAGCTTTTGCGCAGCAAAGGAAACCATAAACAAGACCAAAAGACAACCCTCAGAATGGGAGAAAATATTTGCAAATGAAGCAACGGACAAAGGATTAATCTCCAAAATTTATAAACAGCTCATGCAGCTCAATAGCAAAAAAACAAACAACCCAATCCAAAAATGGGCAGAAGACTTAAATAGGCATTTCTCCAAAGAAGATATACAGACTGCCAACAAACACATTAAAGAATGCTCAACATCATTAATCATTAGAGAAATGCAACTCAAAACTACAATGAGATATCATCTCACACCAGTCAGAATGGCCATCATCAAGAAATCTAGAAACAATAAATGCTGGAGAGGGTGTGGAGAAAAGGGAACACTCTTGCACTGCTGGTGGGAATGTGAATTGGTATAGCCACTATGGAGAACAGTATGGAGGTTCCTTAAAAAACTAAAAATAGAACTACCATATGACCCAGCAATCCCACTACTAGGCATATACCCTGAGAAAACCATAATTCCAAAAGAGACATGTACCAAAATGTTCATTTCAGCTCTATTCACAATAGCCCAGAGATGGAAACAACCTAAGTGTCCATCATCGGATGAATGGATAAAGAAGATGTGGCACATATATACAATGGAATATTACTCAGCCATAAAAAGAAACGAAACTGAGCTATTGGTAATGAGGTGGATAGACCTAGAGTCTGTCATACAGAGTGAAGTAAGTCAGAAAGAGAAAGACAAATACCATATGCTAACACATATATATGGAATTAAAAAAAAAATGTCCTGAAGAACCTAGGGGTAAAACGGGAATAAAGACACAGACCTACTTGAGAATGGACTTGAGGATATGGGGAGGGGGAAGGTAAGCTGTGACAAAGCGAGGGAGAGGCATGGACATATATACACTACCAAACGTAGGGTGGATAGATAGTGGGAGGCAGCCACAGAGCACAGGGAGTTCAGCTCGGTGCTTTTGACCACCTGGAGGGGTGGGATGGGGAGGATGGGAGGGAGGGAGACTCATGAGGGAAGGGATGTGGGAACAGATGTATATGTGTGACTGATTCACTTTGTTATAAAGCAGAAACTAATAAAAAAATAAAAAAATAAAAAATAAAGGTATCTAATGCAACATTCTTCATCTTTACCATAAATATTAAGGTTGAGAAATATGAGATAAAGCATCCTAATTATGCTCTGTGAATGATTGGTAACTTCAAATGTTAATGTTTGTGTGGCATGTAAAAAAAAAACAATTGTAAGATAGATTGTTTATAGAAGGGAAAATAACACTCCTATAATCACAGTATGGTAAAGGTATTTTTAGACAGCAGTGCTTTCCTAAAATCAATCAATCAGAAGATGTCAGAATACCTGGTTCAGGACCCAGAATCACGTAGTGAGCACAGCAGATGCTCCTGCCCTCTCTTTGGACCACAGAGTCCTGGGGCTCATCCACAATTCCTTCCTAGGAGACATATGGGGGCAACCCCTGCACTGTGGGGAATTCACACTGCTTTTCCAATTAATGCAACTGCTGAGTCATTACATTTCTTTTGAAGTTGGCAAAATGTCTCTGGTATCAATTAAAGTGTGGTTTACACTTGTCAGATAACTGCAAAAATTAACCCTGACCAAGTAACAAACTATCCAACTCTTGAAAAAGTTTATACATAAAGAAATGATACATAAAATAGGAAATGTGTGTTATGTGCTTCCTTTTGTGATGGGCAAAATGCTAAGGACTTTACATGCATTATTTCACTTAATCCTCATGAAATTATCACATTTAATCCCTAAAATAACATTATGAGGCATTTACTCTTGGGAGTCCCTTTTACAACGGAAGAATAGGAGACTTAAGAGTTGTTAAATTAATTTCCCGAGGTTGAAAAGCTAAGTGGTGACAGTTCTGTTTAATTTCATTCTAAGTTTTTAACTATTGGGCTCTAATATGAGTGTGAATAGAATGCTGAAATTGAGGGATTCTATGCCAAGAAACAACAGCACTCCAGAAGAGTAGCCATAAAGATGGAAAGAAATTCAAGACTGCACCAGTTTTCTTATGGATTATATAGGTAGTACCTTTCTCATAATATTTTTAATATGCAAGTCGATGAAAGTTGATTTTAGTAGATATGACTGTGCCTTTACTAACTTTAGAAACCGAGAAAAAAATGAACTGAATATTTCTGTATATGGTGACTGACTTACTTAGCCATATTGCTGCCTTTGTGTGTTTCTTTGCCATCACTCCTTGGGTTTTCATTTCTCTGTCATCCAAGTGAGAGAGAGACGTGCATTTGCACTATGAGAAAATAGTCTAAACATCTACTCAGAATGTGTACTCAATCGTGTGTATTTTTGCCCAGCACAGAGTTTTAAAGTTTGAGAACTTAAATGCTTTCACAAGAGCCATTTACTGGCCACAAGCCCCCTACACTCACTGTATCATATAGCCCTTATTCATTCATTTTGCACCCACCGGGCACCTATAAACAATGGAGCTGGAGAAGCCAAATCTAATCTAGGAGAAGCCTCTTAATCTTCATCGATGTACTAGATCCCTGTTCTGGTGTGACAGCAGGTATCTGTGTGGCTTTGATCAAGTCATCACATTTCTTCTGAAACCATCTTAGCACTCAGTTTTCTTATCAGTAAAACATGCAGAAATATAAATCCCTCAGTCCCTTTCCATTCTCAAATACCTTTTCTTACTGGGGAAGTTCCTCTTTATGGAATAATACCAGCTAATCAATGCTGAATGATTGATAGAATAATCATCATTTTTTAACTTCTAAAGAAATAATGGATCTAGATAATGATTACCTAAAATCGGTTAAGTAAATGGCTGGTGGAAACGTTTTAACAGATGGTCCTGCCTGAGAGCCATGTGAACCCACGGGTCAATTTTAACATCCTCCAAAAAATAAAAATAAAAAGACATGTGGCTCCTATAGGAAGTACAGAATATGTACCAGTTACCAACTGTGTGTGCCAAAAGAGATCTTTAACTGGATAATTTCTCCATTGAAAATGTCTATGCTCTTGTTTATAGATCACAAACACTTAATTGTTACCTTATATGACAAAAAGGGTGGGAGATAAAAAGACATGGAGATCAACTTGAAACAAGGAACATAACTTTAGAAATGAAAAGGGGAGAAAAATTGGACTTAAAATTAAATCCATGTGAAAACAATTTTCCATTTTTAAAACCTAATATGCATGAAACTTTTCAAGGAAATACTATGTATAACTTGAAATGCAGTGCTTTATTAAAATTATCTGCCACCCTAAAATGGATGGTATTTAATTGGGAAAAATTGTATAAAAGCAGCACAGTTTACCCTCTTTTCATTAAACTGTTAAATGTCCTGTGCAACTTGCTTACAAATCAACAAAAGGCAGGAGCCACTTACCCTTATTGGAAAACAGCCTAAGGCTACCCGGTCTTCCTGAGTCAGCCTGATAGAGGAAAATCATGTGCTGTTTAGCTTTATAAATGCAGTCACTCTACTAGGAGCCCTAAACTTCCTGAAGACAAGAAATTCAACAGAGACGCAGGGAGAAAAGTCCTGGAGATGGGATGGCGGTTCAGGCAAATAATCGTCAAAAAAGAACTAACTCTCAAAGAGATAAGAGAGTCTTTACAGATCTATACAAACTACCTCCAAAAGCTCCTTTCTCCTTTGTAAAAACAGCCTAACTTTGTTGTGAAACTATGAATAATGCCTAGTACATTGCTTGGAATGTAGAAAGCTCTCCATCAATTTTAGCTATTGATAATGGTGTTACTTCTCATGGTTCTGAGCTTGAACAGACTATGTTGTTTTTAGGGGAAAAATTAAGCAAGACTGCTCCTCCCACCCCACAAACAAGCTACTCTCTCAACTAATTTAGCAATCAAAAATGCTTTTTCAAAAATTAAAATATTTCTTTTCTATTGAAGTATAGCTGATGTACAATACTATATTAGTTTCAGGCATACAACATATTGATTCAGTATTTTCATGTATTACAAAATCATCACCAATATGAGTCTAGTTACCATCTGTCACCATACAAACTTATTACAGAATTTTTGACTGTATTCCCTATATTGTACATTACATCCCCCATGACTTCTTTATTTTATAACTGAAGTTTGTACCTCCAAATCCCCATCACCTATTTTGCTCAGCAGCCTACCACCCACCCCTCTGGCAACCTCTAATCTGTTCTCTATGAGTCTGTTCTGTTTTTTATGTTTGTTCATGGAAGTTTCCTTCACTGTGCAAAAGCTTTTTAGATGGATGTAGTCCCATTTGTTTATTTTTGCTTTTGTTTCCCTTGCCTGAGGAGACAGATCAAAAAAATATATATTGCTAAGACCAATGTCAAAGAGCACATGACTTATGTTTTCTTCTAGGAGTTTTATGGTTCCAGGTCTTGCATACAAGTCTTTAATCCATTTTGAATTAATTTTTTGTATATGGTGTGAGAAAATGGTCCAGTTTCATTCTTTTACATGTAGCTGTTCAGTTTTCTCAAAACTATTTATTGAAAAGACTGTCTTTTTCCCATTGTATGTTCTTGACTCCTTTGTCAAAGATTAATTGACCATAAAAGCATGAGTTTATTTCATGACTCTCTATGCTGTTCCACTGATCTATGTGTTTGTTTTTGTGCCAATAACATACAATTTTGATTACTATAGCTTTATAGTATAGTTTGAAATCAGGGATCTTTGCTCTTCTTTCTCAAGATTGCTTTGGCTATTTGGAGTCTTCTGTAGTACCATACAAATTTTAGGACTATTGTTCTAGTCCTATGAAAAATGTCATGGATATTTTGATAGGGATTGCATTGAATCTATAGATTATATTGGGTAGTATGGACATTTTAATTATTAATTCCTCCAATCCATGTGTCATCTTCAATATCATTCATCAATGTCTTATACTTTTCAAAGTACAGGTCTTTTACCACCTTGGTTAAATTTATTCCTAGGTATTTTATTATTTTTGATGCAATTTTAAATGATATTATTTTCTTAATTTTTCTTTCTGATAGTTCATTAGTGTGTAGAAATGCAACAGATTTCTGTATATTAATTTTGTATCCTGCAACTTTATTGAATTCATTTATTTATTTAAATATCTCTTTGGTAGAGTTTTTAGGGTTTTCTATATATAGTAGGATATCACCTGCAAATAACGACAGTTTTACTTCTCTTCCAATTTGTATGTTTTTTATTTATTTTTCTTGTCTGATTGCTGTGGTTAGGACTTCCAATACTATTTTGAATAAAATGATGACAGTGGGCATCCTTTTCTTGTTCTGGATCTTAGAGAAAAAGTTTTCAGCTTTTCACTATTGAATATGTTGTTAGCAGTGCATCTGTTGTATATGATCTTTATTACGTTGAGATATGTTCCTTCTATACCTTTTGTTAGGAATTTTTATCAAAAATGGATGTTGGGGGGCTTCCCTGGTGGCGCAGTGGTTGGGGGTCCCCCTGCCAATGCAGGGGAGGTGGGTTCGTGCCCCGGTCCAGGGTGATCCCGCATGCCGTGGAGCGGCTGGGCCCGTGGGCCATGGCCGCTGGGCCTGCGCATCCGGAGCCTGTGCTCTGCGGCAGGAGGGGCCGCGACAGTGAGAGGCCCGCGTACAGCAAAAAAAAAAAAAAAAAAAAAAAAGAAAGAAAAAAACATGGATGTTGGAATTTGTCAAATACTTTTTCTGCAGCTATTGAGATGATCATGTGATTTATGTCCTTCATTGCATTAATGTGTTGTATCACGTTGATTGATTTGCAAATATTGACATATCCTTGAATCTCTAGGATAGATCCCAATAGATCATGTTATATGATCCTTTTAATGTATTGTTGAATTCAGTTTGCTTATATCTTGTTGAGGATTTTTGCACCTATATTACTCAGGGATATTGGCCTGTAATTTAAAAAAAAATTTTTTTTGGTAGTGTCTTTGGGACTCTGTTCTTCCTGGACCTGGATATTTATTTCCTTCCCTGGGTAAGGGAAGTTTCCAGCCATTATTTCTTCAAATAAATTTTCCGCCCTTTTCTTTCTTCTCAATTTCAGACCTCTATAATGCAAATGTTAGTATACTTGATATTGTCTCAGATGTCTCTTAAACTGTCCTCATTTTCTTTAATTCTTTTTACTTTACTGTTCTGATTGGATGGTTTCCACTATTCTGTTCTCCAGGTAGCTTACACATTCTTCTGTATCATCTAAACTGGTACTGATTCCCTATAGTGTATTTTTCATTTTAGTTATTGAATTCTTCAGCTCTCAGTCATTCTTTTTTATATTTTCTAATCTTTCGTTAACATTCTGATTGTATTCCTCTATTCTTTTCCTGAGAAGTAATCATCGTTATGACTGTTGCTTTGAACTCTTTACCAGGTAAATGACTTATCTCTGTTTCATTAAGTATTTTTTTTTCTGAGGAAAAAACTTATTTTTTAACTCATTCTTTTGTTTGGAACAAATTTCTATGTCTCTTCATTTTGTTTGATTTTTCTCTGTTTGTTTCTATGAATTATGTGAAACTGTTACGTCTCCTTGTCTTGAAGGGCTGGTCTTGTGTAGGAACATCCCCTATGTAGACTGTGTGTGCCAGGTGGCTTTGGCAGGCCAGCTGGGGCTGGAGGGGGCACAGTCTGGCATGAGGGGCCCCCGGGATGTGCCAGGTTGTGCCAGGGAAACTTTCATTGGATGACTAGAGTTGTAACAGGCATGAGCCAGGGCTTTCCTGGTTTGCACCATGTCTGTCACCTTAACAGGACAAAAAATTAAGCCATTTCTTTTACTGTATCATAGGTGAGGAAAAAAATCTCTGTTTTATAGGTGGAAAAAAAGTAAAGTTTGATGTCACAAGAGAGGAAATACCCCTTCAGTATGTGTCTTCACAAACAGTGTCAATAAGTTCTGATACCCTCTTGCAGCTTTTTCCTCCTTCCCTACATTTGCTGTTCAGGGAAGGTGTGTGGGAAGGGCTGAAAAGGTAAGAGTGGCTCATTTTCCTTCTCATCCCTGAGACCAAGGGCCTGAGTTCTTTCTTCAAGTCTCCCAGGAGTCCTGGTCTTTAGAGAGAGAGGCTCACAGTAGAACATTTTACTGTCAGATATGGCCTCTAGAAAAGCTAGCTTTAACACTTATGAAGATAGACTCTGGGAGAGAGGCAGAGGGTAAAGGTCCAATTCATCCTCAGCTCTAGAAAAATACTAGGGAAGTTGATTTAGACAAACGAGAAGATTGCACTATACATCATTAGTCTCCCAACTTTCCTTACATTTGAATAATGGTACTCTAAAAAAAGAAAAAAAGATGAAGAAAAACTTAAAAAGAAGAAATCTTCTCTGGCAATTTGATTATTAGGTCACTTCAAGAGAGGCAATTTAAGAAACCAGCAAATGCTGCTGGGAGAACTAAAATAGTAACAAGCAACACTAATATAACACCTTTCCTCTTCAAAGCACTTTACAAACATGAAGTAATTAGGCCAATTAAAACTTGAAAAAGTAGCCTATTTAGACACAATCCTCTTTTCACATACAGTGCATCTGCTGGAAATGACTCTTCTGCCTTGTTTTCAATGCAAAAGATGCTCATAGGAAAACAAGATACCCATAAATAAATAGTGGGAATTAATTTCATAAGGATCGGGGTCTAGAAGCATTTAAGGCATTTAAATCAGAAGTTTATTTCCCACACTCTGATTCTTCCCTTAGATTCCCTACCATAAACCCTGGGTGGGAAGACACTTCCTGAGTAGCAGGTAGTTATGGATGGATGCTATCAGCAGATAACAAAGATGGGTAGTCCAGGGAATGAGTGGGCAGAAGATCTTAGATTTGCCTCTTCATAATGAGTTAAGAGGAATTCCAGAATAATTGAGCAAACGGGCATTGTGTTTTAAGTTAGAAAGGGTTTGGAATTGGGAGTAAGGAGATTTAAGTTCCTGTTCAAGTTTAACGGCTAATTCACTATGCGACTTGGGAAAAATCATTTAATCTGTTTATGGTTTTGGTCTCTAAATGTGAAATGAGCTGTTTGATTAGATCTATGGTTTTCAAAGCATGTTCTGACGTACCGTAGGTCCCCAGTGGAGATAGGTAAAAGCTCTGAGTTTCTCCTCTGGTTGAGGAAGAGTAGCAGCATTTTAACTCATTTTAGACATTAGATTTTTATGAAATGTGAATAGTTCCACATCTAAATGAGCAAGAAAATCACTGGAATGGATGATATCTAAATTCTCTTGCAACTCTGATATTCTGTGATTTTATGAAGGTTTTTAAACCGCATAACATATAGGATATGTTTCAACGAGAACTTTCATTACATTAGCTTAACCTACTAGGATGAGAGGAGGAGTGAAAGACAAAGACAGTGTTCCTGAGTTCTCTCTTGTGCTCTGTAACTCAGGGGCAAGGAGAGTTCTTTTTCTTTGATTTGTCTGAGCCTCGGTTCAGCAGGTGTTACCAGCAACCCCACCAGGTCTCTGCTCTCTCTCTTCCAGCTTCTCTGCCTGCCCCTGTGTGGCTGATTTTGATCACCTGGGCCTCAAAGGTTAGGTTTGGGGAGGGACAGCGGGCTCCATTTTATTCCCCAGTCCTGACATCTTCTGAAAATTTTATATAAAGCTGCTATTCTCATTTCTCTGATTTACAAGTATGTCTACTCTGTGATCCAGAGCCCTGGAGGAGAAGAATAAATGGAATGATTTGGGCAAATAATTTTCCCTTTGCTAATCTGCTCCCTTTTTGCCTGGAATCCAAGCTGCTTTTAGGAACCTTCCTTGACAGTGAATTCCAATAAACTGGTCTGTTAGCAGAACATTTAATTATCCCCAAAACGCTATTACTAATCTTAACTGTACAGTGAAGAAACTGATACTGAAAGGGTAAGTGGACAAAATCCCAAAGTTTGGGTGGCAGAGCCAAAAATGGAACTTTCAAACTTTCTGACTTCAACTCCCCGACTTTCTCCCATCACTAAACTGCTTTCCTATTTATGTAACATAGACCAATAACTCTGAGTCCAAACAAGGCAAGGTAAGTGTTGCTTCCTGTACTTGCTGTCACCTAATGTTTCTTGTACTTTCTCTTTAGATTCTCAGGGTTAGAGGACAGCGTGTCTGATAGACAGGGTATGGGTTTGAAGTCAGCGCATCTGGCTTTGAAATTAACATGTCAAGTGACTTCACTAAAGTCACAGTCATAACCATGATATGTCTAAATGGCTTTCTTATTTTGAAGAGTGAGAATAATACCTACCCAACTACTTCATAGCACTCTGATAAGACTTTAACATACTATTTGTGGGAACGTATCAAACTTATTTTAAGTGCTTTACCTACCCCTGGTGTCATTTGAGATGTTTTAGTTTTTGATGTTTTCCATCTCTTGCAGCATGGCAACTGAGTAAAGAGCGAAACTAAAGAGTTTTCCAGGAGCACAGATTTCCCCAGTGAAACTAAAGGAGTCCTAATTCCAGATTGAAAGCATTTTGGCATTTCCTCAGAGAATACCAGTAGTGGATTAAAATAGAAATAGATGCTCCTTACTGAGTAAAAGTCTAGCAACTCATTCATAGGCCTATCCACACTCTAATTAAAATAGCACAATTATCTAAGAAATTGTGAGGAAAAGCCGCCGATACTATTGACTGCTTTTGCGATGCCAACAAGCACGGGGAATACTCAGTGACAACCTGAATTCCCACAGCCGGGATATAAAAGGAAAACAGTAAGTTATGGCTGTAGGATATTAGGAAAGAGTCCAGTAGTGACTAAGAAAAATGGTCTAATAATCAGAGAGTCAACAAACAGCATGAGTTTAAACTAGCTGACCTAAGCAAAAGTCAACTGCTGAGTGTAAACAACAGCTCCTTTGCTTTATAAGCCTAGACTCAGAAGCAGAGAGGTGCCTGAATGCAGGGTATGATAATGTATCCTATGCCTCTGATTATATCCAGTGATTCTTGAAACAGCATGTTTCTTACTAAAAAATGCTACACAAGATTTGGGCCTACGTCTAAGCTTACTTACTTGGTTGTCACTGGCAATGATGTAGGTCTGCAAATCAACAAATTAGCACAGGTCTTCCGGACTAGGATTTGAGATTAATAAACTCAGCCCTAAGAGGCTTCCAGCTTTATCCAGACGGAATCCACTGTTTCAGTTTTGCCAACATCCAGCTTCCTCATTCTCCAATTATCTAGCTTTATTATCAGAAACCAAATATACTTACACAAGTCACTACTAGATTTAATTTTTTTCTTTTGTTTGCAGTTTTTTTGAGATATAATTGCCATATAACACTGTATTAGTCCAAGATGTACAGCATGATTTGATATATATAAGTATTATGAAATTATTTGCCACAATAAGTTTAGCTAACAATCACCTCACATAGTTGTACACTTTCTTTCTTATAATGAGAACTTTTAAGATTTATTTATATTCTCTTAGCAACTTAAAATATACAATATTTTAACTATAGTCACCATGCTGTATATTACATCCCCAGAACTTACCTATTTATAACTGGACATTTTTACCTTTTGACTACCTTCACCCATTTTCCCCACCCCAACAAAATAATTTTTTATTTGCCTAAAAGAGAGTGCCCAAATGCCCATTTTATATACATTGTATACATTAATACAGCTTAATCCCTGCCATTCCCTTTCCATTGCTATGGCACCTCTATCTACTGTTTATTTTCTCAAGAAGAACCATATGTATTTGCTAGATCATAGCTCTTACTTATACTCTATTAGAAAATTACCTGGCTAGTTTAAATGTTCCTCTCTACTTAATCTCAGCTTCATCCCTGTTTTAACCTACGTTGAAAATCTAATGCTGTCAACTTAAAGAATGCACCTATCCATAGAATTACCAGATTTACACAGGCATATCTGGAATCTGATCTGTGCTCCCCTGAGACATATGTATTAACTTCTTCAAAAATGTGGGGAAACATGCCATTCTTTCAGACCTATTGTTGAGCAACAAAATCTGAAAACACGCACATACACACACATATACACACACATTTTGTAGCTGTTTTGAACATGAACAGTGATTCCCAGAGACTCAAATCAAATCAACTAAGCGTTCTATGATATCTATTTTTTATTACACAGTTCTATAATTTATTTAATCCCCCTAACTTGAGGAGGAATTCAGCTTTACATTTTTTCTTAAATAGTATTTGACCTAAGGGTCCTTGACCTGGTTTCCAAGAGTAGCGTCACTGGCTCTTGAACACTTTGATATGAGATATATTACTGTGTGTGTGTGTGGGGGGGTGTTTATTAATGGGAAATTTCTGGGGAGAGAGTTATTGGCTGTATTAAGTTCTCAAGATTTCTGTGATATTATCATGACTTTAAAAATGTTACGACCTACTGATAAACCATCTATGATTTAACTTACGATCATTCAATCTTTATAGTCTCTAAAATTTGTCATTATTCTGTCTCCACATATTAACCCAATTCATAATCTTCTTTCTAAAGGTAAGAAATACTTAAATGGAAGAAAATGCCCTCCTCCAAATACCACCTGACCAATCATATTGTTTTAGAACCCTGGCATTCATGCTCTCCACCACTGTAGTAAATCAGAAAGAGCTCAGAAATCAAAGTCAGAACACTGTCCCCTTAGTCTTGACTTGCTACTGTGTGGCATTAGCATCTGGGTCCAATGAGTCTGGCACTTTTCAAACAGTGAAACAGAGGAACCAGATGTGTATGCCTTCAAAGATGCGGCATGAATTTCCAGTTAGGCCCTTCCTTCTGCTCTTTCTCCAACAGAGCTGGTGCTGTCAATGAATAAATGCTATGCTCAGAGGCAGTGAGAGAATGCAAATGTCCAAGATGAGAACCTTCTTAATTAAAAAAATAAGCTTTCCTATTATTGCTCTCCTTGTGAAATCAGACATTGGTAGGAAATACCAATCGAGCCTTCACTTAAAACAGGGTGATGAGGAACAGATGCTCTATAGAGAGAAGTATTGCCTGGAAGATGGCTGTAAGGAAATGGGATTTGTGTATAAGTGTGAATTCATTACAAAATCTTTCATGACCTTCTTCAGGTCCAGGTGAAGATCTCTGAGCTGACTGACAGTACCATTAAGTGGATTGGTAACTATCTGAACACTGCACCCAGAGAAGACTGATTAATTATTTTGGCACTAATCTTTAGGAAGGGCTCCACGCTTGAGTCATTGGGTTCTATTCTTGGCCCTGTGATATTAAACAGAATGTGTACCTTGTAAATTCGTCCATGAGAAAAGGTGGGGAAGTAGATAACAAAGGGAATGTTAAAATAAATACTCAGAGATCTTGATGGCTAGAGGAGTAGGCCAAAAATCAACAATATGAACTACCACAATCATATGATAATATACGGTGAAAAAGAAGCTCTAAAATACAACAAACATGGATTTAAAGGCTCACTTTACTGCTTAATTCCTATATGGGTTCAGCTAGATTACTTTCTAGGGCTCTGTTTTCTCATATGTTAAACGGAAACAGTAAATTTTACCTTATGGGGTCACTGAGAAAGTTTAACTGTATAGCATACATTAAGGTCATAATATAGAGTCTAGAATTAAATTACTGGAAAAATTTAGTTATAGGTAGTACGTTAATTTTAAACATTATCTTCACAAATGAAAATAGAGAAAATACCTGATAATTATTCATTAACTCATTTATCAAATATTTAGTAAACATATAATAAGGGTTTAAACACTCAATATATCCAGTGTTATGCCTGGTTTAGGAGGTAAAAAGATGAACCAGTCCTGGACTAAAGGCAGAGTTGAGGAATTGTAATGAAGAAATAAGGAATGTGCAGGTGGAATGACAATTAACTGTACAATATCAATAGGCACATACTTCCTGGCCCTATAATCCACTCTTCCACTTGATTCTACTTGCATTAGGCAGGTCATGTCTCAGAATGTCCTTTTCTGAGGGACATTGACCCACAGAACCCCTGATGAACAAGCAGGGCTCAATAACTCCAACTACTATGGTCTAAATATTTATTCCCCAACCCAAATTCATATGTTAAAATCCTAACTCCCAATGTGACGGTATTAGAAGGTAGGGCCTTCAGGAGATGCTTAAGTCCTGAGGATGGAGCCCTCATGAATGGGATTAGTGTTTTTATAAAAGCAGCCCCATAGAACTCCCTACACTCTTCCACCATGTGAAGACACAGGAAGAAGTTAGCAGTCTGCAACCTAGAAGAGGGCCTCCACCAGAACCCAACCATGCTGACACCCTGATCTTAGACTTCCAGCCTCCAGAACAGTGAGAAATAAATGTGTCTTATATAATAAGGCTCACAGTCTGTGAGATTTTATCAGAGCAGCCCAGATGGACTAAGACACCAACCCATGACACAGCCAAGTAGACCAAGCGTAGATACCAGATCCACAATGCTTGCTATGCCCAAAGCTAAATGCCCTTCCTTAAGCCAGGAGATTCTCTCTCTCAGAAATTCGGATGATGGAACAAGGAGAGATTGGTGCAACTGGCAATGGAAGCTGGCAATGGAAGGATGCAGGAGATAGAGTTGAGATTGGGAGGGGCCACATCTATTTGATAATGATGAGACACTAGACATATGACTAAGCAGAAATACACAGGGAAAATCAGAAATGTCATGAGGGTGAGAGAGAGCCAGAGATTAACTAATGCCAAGGACTTCAGTTCCTGATGACATAATAAAAGCTACCTCTTCTTGAGCACTTTGTGCTCGTATCCCATCTAGTACTTTATATATACTAGATCATGTATCCATTACAAACTCTCCATGAGCTCATTACTGCTATTTTTCTCATTTAACACATGTGAAAATTGAGACACAAAGAGGTAAAGTAACTTGTGAAAATTTCAAGGCTACTGTTATTAGAGTCAGGATTCAAACCCAAGTCTTAGGGCTTCAGAGCCTATATTCCCAGCTGTCATACTCTACCATTGCTCCTGTCCTTTTGTACCCTTGTAAAACCCCTTCTATCTTAAAGTGGTCTAAATGAGTCTTTCCTTCACTCACCAAGAAAGAAAATAAACTAACACAGCACCTTTGAACCTGACAGGGATTCAACTTCAAACAAAAGATGTGGGAGGTCTGCAATACTGTAAGCCTTTGATGATGCAGAAGAACTGTTTTTTCCTCTCAGGGAGCATCCTGCTTTGTGTACAGAGCAGGACTGAATTTCTGAAGATCAGCCTTTGATAGTTTTTGAGGTGGCATTTTGGGATAATAGAACCTTGAAATAGTAATGAAGAAACTTTTCTTAAAAGCTTCCAAGTGCTCCACAAGAATCCTCTTATGAATGTCTACATCATTTCTCCAAAGAGATCTGGGGGCAATGCAGCCATCCCCTCCTCACCATGCCACAAACAGAGGAGAAACGTGATGCAAAGAGGTTCTCCCGAAAGACCTCTGAGGGGATAATAGATGTTGGTACTCTCAGTGGCCACTATGTTGTAAGTTGTGTGATTCCATGACTGTTTCTTCCTCTCAACTCTGAAGCTTTTAGAGAGAAAAGGCTACATCATTTTTATCTTTCCACAAACAGTACCCAGTAAAGATGCTGCACATGAAAAATCATTTCAAGGAACGGCTTTCAATAAATGAAGGAACACACCAAGGACAGAACAAATCATTTTGCTAATAGTATATCTGCTTTCCACAAATAAAAATATATACACTTTTTAATTTAGTTGATTCTTTTGTCTTATCAGAAATGTCTATATATTATATACTATGTTATTTTATAATTATTCAGCGAGATAGGCAGCATTCAAATCCAGGCTCCCGTTTCTTGCATTTTAACCTCGGCCTCGCTAATTATGAGTTATTTAACATTCTTCTTCCTTAGTTTCCTAGAGTAAGAGATTCTCTAAAGACTTAATAATTATACCTGCCTGACAGGGTCACTTTCAGGATTAACTAAAACATTAACAAACCCCTAACAGTCCCCAGCACACGGTGAGCTCCAAGTACACATTAACCTTTTTGCTACAACTATTCAGTAGATAAGGAAACAAGTACAGGCATCTTCACAGTCATATTATAAAGTGCTTGAATGTATGGGACGTATCAGGAGATAATAAAATATAATAGCTATAGTGAAGCTTAGGAATATTTTAGGGTTACAATTCCAACATGACTTTGGGCAAGTTTCTTTACCTCTCTGTGCCTCAGTTTACTCATAAGCAAAATGGAGATAATAATGTTCCTTGTTACCCAAAGATGAAATACTGCCTACTACCCGCATCTCTGAAGAAGGTGGTAAGCCAGAGCCGCCTGCCATGCCCCAGCTGATACACACAGCATGATAGGACGAGCCACACTACTGAGCCCGCCTGCCACAACTACTGAAACTCGCATGCCTAAAGCCCATGCTCCACAACAAGAGAAGCTACTGCAATGAGAAGCCCGCACACCACAAAGAAGAGTAGCCCCCGCCCGCCGCAACTAGAGAAAGCCTGCGTGCAGCAATGAAGGCCCAATGGAGCCAAAAATAAAATATAACTAACTAAATAAATAAAGATCTTTAATAAAATCTTTTTAAAAGAAAAAAAATTCCCTGTACCATAAGATTGGAATTAATGAGCTCCTAGATATAAAGCTCTTAGAACAGTATGTAGTTCACAGTGAGTTCAATACAAGTGTTTGCCATTATTAACCATCATTATTATTATTACCACATAATATAATATTATCCAGATATAAAATCCCACCCCCAGGCTTTATATCCTCTATATTTGAAGACACCTCTGCAGCCCATACTATTTGTCTCTCTGATGCATACTACTATGTTACCATCTGCCATGACAACTGTTGGTAACTTTGCTACTAACCCAGAGTTCAGATTCGGTAGGGGTGTATCAGAGAGACTGTAATTCAACAGGAAGCCAGAAGAAATATAGCCACTTGCTTGGAGGTATTTTGCCCAAATCTTCTGATAATATTTTTTTTCCTTTAAACCTGCCCAGAGTAATTATGGTTCTTAACAATTGTTATAGCTCAGGAGCAAATGCTGGGTGACTCCTGCAAACGGTATTATCAAACTGACATTCCAATAAATGTCCCTTGCAAAATGTCAAGTGAGATTTCTGAAGGGGAAAGAAAAATGCCTCTTTTCTTCTTCCACATCCCATGTTTATGTAGATCAGAAAGACACTGCATGGCTGCCCATTGTTTCAGCAATTCAGACATCTGCAATAATCCATAGAGAATCCTTAATCAGCCAAGTCTTCATTCTTAACACTGAGGAGAATTTATGAATTATGAATGTGGAATCAGCATCATGGTCGATCTGGGAAGCTGAACTGACTCGCAGTGATGTTGTCTTGCAGTTTTAATTAAGCAGGAAGGAGTTCAAGGGTGTAAGGCAGAAGCAGAGTGAGACTGAAAACTGGCCCACTATGCAGGAGATTCTTGTCCCTCTCTGTGTCTTGAGTTTCCTGTTATTCACGAAATAAATATTCCAAATTATATGACTTCACAGGGATACTTAAGGGCAGTTAATGAAATCAACAGTGATTAAAGTCAGTGAAAAGAAGAAAACTGCCTTTACGAGAAGGTGGATTACTCTCTTCCCTAGACGTGAGTGATTAGAGAAATAACTAAACGTTGAAAAAAGAGGTCGTGTAGAGCCGTCTACCCTATTGTTATTAACCTGCTTTTTCCCCACTAAGCAGATTCTGATTTTGTTCAGGTAACTGATAGCCATTGTCTCCAGAGGAGGCTCTTCAGAGCTCCATGGCAAATCCTGATTGACCTGAACCAGCTATGACAATCCAGCGGTGATAATCATTCTTGCCAGTGATTGTTTTAGGAATGGCCTTGTGGCACAGTTATTATCCATGAGACTTGTGGGGAGAGAGATTTGCCTGGGACACATCTTTTAAAAGTTTCCTCATTTTTCAAAAGAGGTGCATGTGAGTAAATAGCTATGTGGGGAGGTGATGCCTGGGTTCATTGCAGCCAACCTGCAGCTGTGAATGTACGCATTTTAGGTCAAAGTCAAGATGCTCAAAATGGCAGGGCAGGGCTTCCCTGGTGGCGCAGTGGTTGAGGTCCGCCTGCCAATGCAGGGGACACAGGTTCGTGTCCCGGTCTGGGAAGATCCCACGTGCCACGGAGCGGCTAGGCCCGTGAGCCATGGCCGTTGGGCCTGCGTGTCCAGAGCCTGTGCTCCACAATGGGAGAGGCCACAACAGTGAGAGGCCCGCATACCACAAAAAAAAAAAAAAAAAAAAAGGCAGGGCAAAAAAGATAGAAAAATGTGTCTTGAATGATGCCATATCTCCACTGAATTACCAAATCTAGAACTACTCCACCCCTGGTCATCTCATTATGATATAATAATTTCTGTTTTCTGTTAATCACAGCTAACTCACTTTAACCAATATTCTACTCAATGTAAAAAAAAAAACAAAAAACCCATACCATTATTTTAATTTATACTCACACCAACCTTCTCAAGTACTTTCCCCTTTTTACAAATGAAAACCAAACCCCAGAACAAATAAACAAACAAAAAAAAACAACTAAGTCTCAAAGAAAATAAATGATTTGTCAGCAGTGACCCACTGAACAAGTCGTTAACTCTGGAATGAAAGCCCATGAGTGAGTGATTAAAAAGCCTGTGTTGGCTACACTATGCTGTGGGGCAAGTTTCACCACTGGAATTATATTCATTTCTATTTATTTCAGCTTAGAAGTTTTTAGATGCCAGGAGATATACTAAGTGCTAGGGGTGAAAATATTATAAAAATAATAATACCTATTAATATTAACAATACAGGGTGATGATAACAGGCAAGTCTGACCAGCACTGTTTGGGCTTCAGGTATTAATGGCCAAGATGGATTTTAAAGAAAGAACATACAGATTTTAGGCAGATTAGTCAGGTTTGGTGGAGGAAAGGAATTCTAGGTAGAGGAAATGGATTATTTGGAGACCCATAGGTAACTAGCTAGTAGTGGTGTATAAAATATGGAGAGGGTGTGGTGGGGAGCTATGTTAGAGAGGGAGTAAAAGCCCAGATCATGGAAGTTCAAGCTTGAACTTTATTCTATGGATCACTGGTTTTTAACTTTATCCTTAACCTTTTCCCTTCAAACAAAGTCATATCTAAAATATTAGAACAGATAAAATAAGAGCCTTCTGGTTGAACCCATAGAGCACATCTTAAAAGTCACTCTGTGAATGATGTGGTGTCACCTAATGGTTTTAATTGTAGACGTCATGTAAAAAGAATGATGTCTTGGAAAGATTATTCTGGGGATAGCATGGAGGATAGATGGTTTGAGAAAGACACAGAGGCAGAGAGTTCAGCTAAGAAAAAGGGAAATGAATGATGAGTAGCAAAATAACTTCCCAGACTCTCAGGTATTCCATGCAGATAACAAATGCTCAAAGTAAGGCATTGATGATGAGTCAGCATATACTTTGCCACCCAATTGTCACTCCCCATCCTTTATGGTAATCATATTTCAAAAACAGTGGTGGGGGACAGTGAGATTGCCATCTCCATTATTAGCCAGTCATATATGATTGATGTCAATGTCAGTTCCAGGTAGATCTGATTAACTTAAGCCAATCAGAAAGTCTTATCCCTCAGCCACAGTGACATGTGATACAAGTTGAGCCACAAAAGAAGTTGTTTGCTGGAAGGTTTTTTTTGGAGGGAAGAAAACTTTAACCATTTTATTCAGAGAGCTATGATAAGTGGTGTCCTTCCTGCAGGATGAAAATATGGAACTGCATAGCCCTAGATACTGAAGCAGACCATCTTAACTAAGAGGGAAGGCCGACTGAAAACAAAATAATGTCATGGAAAGGGAAAGTATAGACGTACAGAAGCTGGTTTTTGACAATATCATTAAGCTACTTTAACATACCTCCATTGAAACCCTTACCACTTCCAGATTTTTCATTTATTTGAGCCACTAGGTTTCCATTAATATTTAGTGCACTTTGGGTTGAGTTTCTCTTTCTTAGAAGTGAAAGTACCTTAAGTAATACAGGACAGTAAAAAAAATTTTTTTAAGGAATTGATTTAAAATAAGGTAAAAATCAGTGCATCAGTGGCACTAAGTGACTAAATTTGGCATGAGGATAACGACAGAGTTTGGGATGACTCCCAGTTATTTTGTGGCTTGTTTAGAGCAATGATCATGTACCAACATGGGGAATCCAGAAGCAAAATCAAACAGGGGAGTTGAGAGAAGTTGCCTATTTGGGTTTTAGATCTGGGGTGTTGACACTCCTGAAGCACGTTTGAAGATTTAAAAAGACAGTAGCTAAAAATGATGGATATTCTAAAACCAGTAACTGAGGGTGGAAATGGGAAGAAATTATGTAACCTAAACAGTAAATAATTTAAACATTACTTTTATACTGAAATAAATAAGAATATATAGTATAGAGAAAAATCAACTTTTTCATGATTTTTTTTTTTTAAATAGAAGGCTTGACTTCAAGGATATTTCTTATCGTTGGCAGTTTCAGGCTGTGACTCATGCCTACCAGAGATTAACTATTCCGGTCCCTCTGCTCTAAGGAGTACTTTTCAAACTTTGACAAATGGATTCAGGGGTCATCATGATTAATTTCATTAAGGGACTCAGTGTAGCAGATCAACCTTCCAATATGACCTACAGCTATATGTAAATTTCAGAAAGATTGAGTTGGCAACTGAAACTGAGGAAGCAGGGCTTCTCAGGATGGTGTAAGGATCAGGGAAAAAGGCCAAAACCAAATTTGATCAGGTTCCCAGTTGCTACCAGTGCCTGGCTTTGGTCCATATTTAATTTTCTGGTAAGAAACCATTACAGACAAATTCAGAGATGAATCACTGCTCTGGGACTTGTTCATTTTCCAACAGGCTCTGACCCATAAGGGAGTGATTTGAGACCTGCACTATTGCAAACCTTTTGGGTGTAAATGAGTTCCAGTTGGCAAGGTCTTCATCTGATTTTGACAACAAAAGTCTTATAGGGAATGCCCATAAGGCATTTTACACATCAAACAGCTCTTACTGAACAACGCTTTGATGAAATAATTATGAATGAATCAGAAGAAGTAAATTACCCTTGAAATAATAACAATACTTAGCATTTTCAAAGTGTTTAACAAGTAACTAATTATTTAATTTACATTCTAGCATTATGATGAAGGGATTTTGACTCCAGTTTTATAAATGGGGGAGCTGGGCTACTAAGAAAGGGTGATATACTCACATCAAGAAGGTCAATCTAGAAAGAATGGTAACTGGATTTCAAGCAGCTGTTCCCTGAATGGGGAGGTGGGTAAAGGAGAGGTTGACTTTTAGGTAGAGTCCAATTTCCTTCCATTCTCCAGCTTTTCAAGCCTTCAAAGAAGGCAATCACATTTTTTAAAAAGCTTCTGAATTGAAAATACCATCCTAAAACTGAAGATTGTTTGAAACTATACCTGATATATTTGTGGCTCCATAATTTGGGAAACTGGGTCCACTTCAGGTGAAATGTGTACCTTGTACAGCAAGGGTCAAACTCCAGATGGTTCCTTCAGGACAGTTACAGGAATCACTCAATAAGGACGTAACTATCACAGAGTGCAGTCAGAACCCGCTCGTGGTTTCTTCTTTGATCCCCATCTCTTAACTATGTTGACCCCTTTTTCTGCTTCTTGTTCTTTGATGCCTGACATAAAATGTAGCTTTTGATGCCTCATGTCTCTGGTGACTTCTCAGGCTGCATCCTAAGTTGGCATTCTGAACTCAAACTGAACACTGAAGCTAATCTTGTTTGCTGTTTTGTGGAGTTGACACTGCCCACACCTGGAATTCATTCTGCCACCTCAGTTCTGTGCCAAAACATCACCATGCAAATGGTCCCCAATATCATCTTATTTTGGGGGGCCATGGCAGCAAGCTGACAGCCCATGTTTGTGTTTCCTTTAACTGCCTGTGCAGCCCACACTGTTTGCAAAGACACTGTGACTAGGCAAGAGGAGGTTTCTTGGAGTTCCTAGAATTCATTAATTTGTTCAATAAATAGAGATTCTCTTTTACTTTTTTTTGTTGTTGATGGTTTGTTTTTTGAATACCTACCCTTTGCCTGGCACTCTTTTAGAACATGGGGACACAGCAATGAATCAAAGACACGGGATTCCTTCTTTTATAGAAATTAGAGGAAGAGCTTCAAGATGGCGGAGGACTAAGACGTGGAGATCACCTTCCTCCCACAAATACATCAGAAATACATCTACACGTGGAACAACTCCTACAGAACACCTACTGAACGCTGGCAGAAGACCTCACACCTCCCAAAAGGCAAGAAACTCCCCATGTACCTGGGTAGGGCAAAAGAAAAAAGAAAAAACAGAGACAAAAGAATAGGGACGGGACCTGCACCAGTGGGAGGGAGCTGTGAAGGAGGAAAGGGCACCACACACTAGGAAGCCCCTTCGTGGGCGGAGACTGCAGGTGGCGGAGGGGCAAGCTTCGGAGCCATGGAGGAGAGCGCAGCAACAGGGGTGCGGAGGGCAAAGCGGAGAGATTCCTGCACAGAGGATTGGTGCCGACTGGCACTCACCAGCCCAAGAGGCTTGTCTGCTCACCTGCCAGGGTGGGTGGGGCTGGGAGCTGAGGCTCAGGCTTCGGAGGTCAAACCCCAGGGAGAGGACTGGCAGCGTGAACACAGCCTGAAGGGGGCTAGTGCACCACAGCTAGCCGGGAGGGAGTCCAGGAAAAAGTCTGGAACTGCCTAAGAGGCAGGAGACAATTGTTTTGGGATGTGCGAGGAGAGGGGATTCAGAGCACTGCCTAAACGAGCTCCAGAGACAGGCATGAGCTGTGGCTATCAGCACGGACCCCAGAGAGGGGCATGAGATGCTAAGGCTGCTGCTGCCGCCACCAAGAAGCCTGTGTGCGAGCACAGGTCACTATCCCCACCTCCCCTCCCGGGAGCCTGTGATGCCCATCACTGCCAGGGAGGGCCCCATGATCCAGGGCCAAATTCCACGGGAGAACGCACGGCGCACCTCGGGCTGGTGCAACGTCCCGCCAGCCTCTTCCACAGCAGGCTCACCCTGCATCCATACTCCTCCCTCCCCCCGGCCTGACTGAGCCAAAGTCCCCGAATCAGCTGCTCATTTAACCCCGTCCTGTCTGGACAGGGAACAGATGCCCTCAGGAGACCTACATGCAGAGGCGGGGCCAAATCCAAAGCTGAACCCCAGGAGCTGTGCGAACAAAGAAGAGAGAGGGAAATCTCTCCCAGCAGCCTCAGGAGCAGCAGATTAAATCTCCACAATCAACTTGATGTGCCCTGCATCTGTGGAATACATGAATAGACAACAAATCAGCCAAAATTGAGGAGGTGGACTTTGGGAGCAACTGTAGACTTGGGGTTTGCTGTATGCGACTGACTAGTTTTGGATTTTTATATTTATCTTACTATAGTTTTTAGCACTTGTTATCACTGGTGAATTTGTTTATTGGTTTGGTTGCTCTCTTCCTTCTTTATTGTACATTTTTATTTAACTTTAATTTAAAAAATTTTTTATTTTAATAACTTTATTTTATTTTATTCATTTATTTTTTCTCACTCTCTTTCTTTTTCCTCCCTTTTCTTCTGAGCCATGGGGCTGAACAGGTCTTGGTGCTCCAGCCAGGTGTCAGGCCTGAGCCTCTGAAGTGAGAGAGCTGCGTTCAGGACACTGGACCACCAGAGACCTCTCAGGCCCACATAATATCAGTGGGTGAGAGCACTCCCAGAGATCACCATCTCAATGCTAATGCCCAGCTCCACTCAATGACCAACAAGCTCCAGTGCTGGAATCCCCATGCCAAACAACTAGCAAGACAGGAACACAACTCCACCCTTTAAGAGAGAGGCTACCTAAAATCATAATAAGTTCACAGACACCCCAAAACACACCACCAAACACGGACCTGCCCACCAGAAAGACAAGATCCAACCTCATCCACCAGAACACAGGCACCAGTCCCCTCCACCAGGAAGCTACACACCCACTGAACCAACATTAGCCACTGGGGACAGACACCAAAAACAACGGGAACTACGAACATGCAGCCTGCGAAAGGAGACCCCAAATACAGTAAGTTAAGCAAAATGAGAAGACAGAGAAATACACAGCAGATGAAGGAGCAAGGTAAAAACCCACCAGACCAAACAAATGAAGAGGGAATAGGCAGTTTACCTGAAAAAGAATTCAGAGTAACGATACTAAAGATGATCCAAAATATTGGAAATAGAATGGAGAAAATACAAGAACCATTTAACAAGGACCTAGAAAAACTAAAGAGCAAACAAACAATGATGAACAACACAATAAATGAAATTAAAAATTCTCTAAAAGGAATCAATAGCAGAATAACTGAGGCAGAAGAACAGATATGTGACCTGGAAGACAAGTAGTGGAAATAAATACAGTAGAGCAGAATAAAGAAAAAAGAATGAAAAGAATTGAGGACAGTCTCAGAGACAACAGGGACAACATTAAATGCACCAACATTCGAATTATAGGGGACCCAGAAGAAGAAGAGAAAAAGAAAGGGATTGAGAAAATATTTGAAGAGATTACAGTTAAAAACCTCTCTAATATGGGAAAGGAAATAGTCAATCAAGTCAAGGAAGCACAGAGATTCCCATACAGGATAAATCCAAGGAGAAACACACCATGACACATATTAATCAAACTATCAAAAATTAAATACAAAGAAAAAATCTTAAAAGCAGCAAGGGAAAACCACAAATAACATACAAGGGAATCCCCATAAGGTTAACAGCTGATCTTTCAGCAGAAATTCTGCAAGCCAGAAGGGAGTGGCAAGACATATTTAAAGTGATGAAAGGGAAAAACCTACAACCAAGACTACTCTATGCAGCAAGGATCTCATTCAGATTCGATGGAGAAATTAAAACCTTTACAGACAAGCAAAAGCTAAGAGAATTCAGCACCACCAAACCAGCTTCACTACAAATGCTAAAGGAACTTCTCTAGGCAGGAAAAAGAAGAGAAGGAAAAAACCTCCAGTAACAAAACCAAAACAATTAAGAAAACGGTAATAGGGACATACATATCAATAATTACCTTAAATGTAAATGGATTAAATGCTCCAACCAAAAGACATAGACGGGCTGAATGGATACAAAAACAAGACCTGTATATATGCTGTCCACAAGAGACCCAGTTCAGACCTAGAGACACATACAGACTGAAAGTGAGGGGATGGAAAAAGATATTCCATGCAAATGGAAATCAAAAGAAAGCTGGAGTAGCAATTCTCATATCAGACAAAATAGACTTTAAAATAAAGGCTATTACAAGAGACAAAGAAGGACACTACATAATGATCAAGGGAACAATCCAAGAAGAAGATATAACAATTGTAAATCTTTATGCACCCAACATAGGAGCACCTCAATACATAAGGCAAATACTAACAGCCATAAAAGGGGAAATCAACAGTAACACAATCATAGTAGGGGATTTTAACACCCCAGTTTCACCAATGGACAGATTATCCAAAATGAAAATAAATAAGGAAACACAAGGTTTAAATGACACATTAAACAAGATGGACTTAACTGATATTTATAGGATGTTCCATCCAAAAACAACAGAATACACTTTCTTCTCAAGTGCTCATGGACCGTTCTCCAGGATAGATCATATACTGGGTCAAAAATCCAGCCTTGGTAAATTTAAGAAAATTTAAATCAAGTATCTTATCAAGTATCTTTTCTTACCTCAGCACTGTGAGAGTAGATATCAATCACAGGAAAAAAACTAAAATATACAAACACATGGATGCTAAACAATATACTACTAAATAATCAAGAGATCACTGAAGAAATCAAAGAAGAAAACAAAAAATACCTAAAAACAAATGACAATGAAAACATGAGAGCCCAAAACCTACGGGATATAGCAAAAATTGTTCTAAGAGGGAAGTTTATAGCAATACAATCCTACCTCAAGAAACAGTAAAAATCCTAAGCTTACACCTAAAGCAATTAGAGAAAGAAGAACAAAAAAACCCCAAAGTTAGCAAAAGGAAAGAAATCATAAAGATCAGATCAGAAAGAAATGAGAAAGAAATGAAGGAAATGATAGCAAAGATCAGTAAAACTAAAAGCTGGTTCTCTGAGAAGATAAACATTGATAAACCATTAGCCAGACTCAGCAAGAAAAAAAGGGAATAGACTCAATTCAAAAGAATTAGAAATGAAAAAGGAGAAGTACCAACTGACACTGTAGAAATGCAAAGGATCATGAGAGATTATTACAAGTAACTATATGCCAATAAAATGGACAACCTGGAAGAAATGGACAAATTCTTAGAAAAGCACAACCTTCAGAGACTGAACCAGGAAGAAACAGAAAATATAAACAGACCAATCACAAGCACTGAAATTGAAACTCTGATTAAAAATCTTCCAACAAATAAAAGCCCAGGACCAGATGGCTTCACAGGCGTATTATATCAAACATTTAGAGAAGAGCTAACACCTATCCATCTCAAACACTTCCAAAATATAGCAGACGGAAGCACACTCCCAAACTCATTCTACGAGACCACAATCACCCTGATACCAAAACCAGACAAAGATGTCACAAGAAAATGAAAGTTATAGGCCAACATCACTGATGAACATAGATGCAAAAATCCTCAACAGAAGAATAGCAAACAGAATCCAACAGCACATTAAAAGGCTCATACACCATGATCAAGTGGAGTTTATCCCAGGAATGCAAGGATTCTTTAATATACGCAAATCAATCGATGTGATACACCATATTAACAAACTGAAGGAGAAAAACCACATGATCGTCTCAGTAGATACAAAAAAAGATTTTGACAAAATTCAACACCCATTTATGATAAAACCAGCCCAGAAAGTAGGCACAGAGGGAACTTACCTCAACATAATAAAGGCCATATATGACAAACCCACAGCCAATATCATTCTCACTGGTGAAAAACTGAAACCATTTCCACTAAGATCAGGAACAAGACAAGGTTGTCCACTCTCACCATTATTATTCAACACAGTTTTTTTAAGTTTTAGCCACAGCAAAGAAGAAAAAGAAATAAAAGGAATCCAAATTGGAAAAGAAGAAGTAAAACTGTCACTGTTTGCAGATGACATGATACTATACATAGAGAATCCTAAAGATGCTACCAGAAAACTATGAGAGCTAATCAATGAATTTGGTAAAGTAGCAAGATACAAAATTAATGCACAGAAATCTCTTGCATTCCTATACACTAATAATTGAAAATCTGAAAGAGAAATTAAGGAAACACTCCCATTTACCACTGCAACAAAATGAATACATAGGAATAAACTTACCTAAGGAGACAAAAGACCTATATGCAGAAAACTCTAATACACTGATGAAAGAAATTAAAGATGATACCAACAGATGGAGAGATATACCATGTTCTTGGATTGGAAGAATCTACATTGTGAAAATGACTATGCTAGCCAAAAGCAATCTACAGATTCACTGCAATCCCTATCAAACTACCAATGGCATTTTTCACAGAACTAGAACAAAAAATTTCACAATTTGTATGGAAGCACAAAAGACCCTGAATAACCAAAGGAATCCTGAGAAAGAAAAACTGAGCTGGAGGAATCAGACTCCCTGACTTCAGAGTATAGTACAAAGCTACAGTATTCAAGGCAGGATGGTACTGGCACAAATAACAGAAATATAGATCAATGGAACAGGATAGAAAGCCCAGAGATAAACCCACGCACATATGCTCACCTTATGTTTGATAAAGCAGGCAAGAATATACAATGGAGAAAGGACAGCCTATTCAGTAAGTGGTGCTGGGAAAACTAGACAGCTACATGTAAAAGAATGAAATTAGAACACTCCCCAACACCATACACAAAAATAAACTCAAAATGGATTAAAGACCTAAATGTAAGGCCAGACACTATAAAACTCTCAGAGGAAAACCTAGGCAGAACACTCTATGACACAAATCACAGCAAGATCCTTTTTGACCCACCCGCTATAGAAATGGAAATAAAAACAAAAATATACAAATGGAGCTTAATGAAACTTAAAAGCTTTCGCACAGCAAAGGAAACCATAAACAAGACAAAAAGACAACCTTCAGAATGGGAGAAAGTATTTGGAAATGAAGCAACTGACAAAGGATTAATCTCCAAAATATAAAAGCAGCTCAGGCAGCTCAATATGAAAAAAGCAAACAACCTAATCCAAAAATGTGCAGAAGACCTAAACAGACATTTCTCCAAAGAAGATATACAGATTGCCAACAAGCATATGAAAGGATGCTCAACATCACTAATCATTAGAGAAATGCAAATCAAAACTACAATTGATATCACCTCATACTGGTCAGAATGACCATCATCAAAAAATCTACAAACAATAAAAGCTGGAGAGGGTATGGAGAAAAGAGAACCCTCCTACACTGTTGGATGGAATGTAAATTGGTACAGCCACTATGGAGAACAATATGGAGGTTACTTGAAAAACTAAAAATAGAACTACCATATGACCCAGCAATCCCACTACCTGGGCATATACCCTGAGAAAACCATAATTCAAAAAGAGTCATGGACCAGGCTTTCCTGGTGGTGCAGTGGTCAAGAATCCACCTGCCAATGCAAGGGACACGTGTTCGAGCCCAGGAAGATCCCACATGCTGCGGAGCAACTAAGCCCATTGCCAGAACTAGTGAGCCTGAGCTCTAGAGCCCGCAAGTCACAACTACTGAGCCCATGTTCCACAACTACTGAAGCCTGCGTGCCTAGAGCCCATGCTTCGCAACAAGAGAAGCCATGACAATGAGAAGCCCGTGCACTGCAATGAAGACCCAACATAGCCAAAAATAAATAAATAAATTTTTAAAAAGAGGAAAATAAATTATCATTAAATAAGACTTGTTTTGAGATTCATGGAAGTACATTAAAAAAAAAAAGTGTCATGTACCACAATATTCACTGCAGCACTATTTACAATAGCCAGGACATGGAAGCAACCTATGTGTCCTTTGACAGATGAATGGAAAAAGAAGATGTGGCACACATATACAATGGAATATTACTCAGCCATAAAAAGAAACGAAATTGAATTATTTGTAGTGGTTGGATGGACATAGAGTCTGTCATACAGAGTGAAGTAAGTTAGAAAGAGAAAAACAAATACTGTATGCTAACACATATATATGGAATCTAAAAAAAAAATGGTTCTGAAGAACCTAGGGGCAGGACAGGAATAAAGAAACAGATGTAGAGAATGGACTTGAGGACATGGGGAAGCAGAAGGGTAAGCTGGGACGAAGTGAGAGAGTGGCATTGACATATATACACTACCAAATGTAAAATTTATAGCTAGTGGGGAGCAGCCACATAGTACAGGGATACCAGCTCGGTGCTTTGTGCCTACCTAGAGGAGTGGGATATGAGGGCGGGAGGGAGAGGCAAGAGGGAGGGGATATGGGGATATATGTATACGTACAGCTGATTCACTTTGTTATACATCAGAAACTAATACAACATTGTAAAGCAACTATACTCCAATAAAGATGTTAAAAAAAACCTAAAAAGCAATTATATTGTTATCAGATTGATAATAAACAAGTCAACAAATAAACAATGACAATAAACATCCCACCGTGATATATGCTTTATAGAGAATTAGAATTACGTGATAGAGCATGACATGTTTGCTCACGTTGATTAGAAAGCTGAATTAGGGTTCCCTGAATGGGTGACCTTTAAGCTGAAACTGAGTGACAGGAAGGACAATGGCTAACATGAAGACCCAAGGCAATGACAACACTGACATGCTTTAAGAACAGTAGGAAGCCCAGTGAGATTGGAGTAGGTGAAAAGGGATGAATGCAGTGAGAAAGAAGAGCAGAAGGGTAGCCAAAGACCTGACTACTAAGGTCTTTGTAGGCAGTTGTCAAGAGTTTGGTTTTAATTGCAATTCTGGTAGAAGTCATCAGAAAGTTTTTAAGCATATTTCTACTTTGTGTTTCTGATGTCAACTCTGAGAACTAGCTAATGGTTTGGATTGTGGGAGGTGAGAAAAAGAGAAATCAAGGTTAATTCTCATACTCTTATTTGAACAACTAAGTAGATGATGGTACTATTTGCTGCATTTGAGTTCTGTCTAACAATAATGAAATAAATGCCTAGTGAAGTAGAGTTGCTGTTGTTGTTATCATTATTATTATTATTATTATTATTATAAGCATCATTTTGGATTACCTTTCCATGGAAATGCCTTCTCATAGGAAGCACTATGAGAGGGTTAGGAGAGGTATGCAAGGTATGCAAGGGTTAGAAGGTATGCAAGGGTTAGGGGGGTTCTCACCCTTGCTGATTACATTCTTTCCTGGAAAAGACTATAACCACACCCTAGGAGCAATGCAAGTGTGAGTTCTTCTTTTCCTTTCCTTTCCCTTCATCTCTTCCTTTCTTCTTTCCTTCCACAAATATTCAGTTATCTATTTTATACCAGATATTGATGGACATTGAGTACACTAGCTTGTAGTCTAGTTGAGGAGGCAGATGTAATTAAATAGTCCCCAAAAGACCTCAAGTTGATATGCCTGTGACTTAGCAAAAGGCTACTTCTATCCTTGGTAGAAAAGCATCTGGGGAGAAGGTGAACCATCTATAAAGATTACGGTGAGTGTCCTTGGAGGAATGGGACTGAAGTATGACATATCCTGTGGTAGTTTAAATCATGAACACTTGATAGGATTCAGTAGTTGTGATTAAAATTCAAAAGCAAGAGAAGAAATGTGCCAATGGGACACATGCCATCATGGAATGGGAAATCGGGAATGCAGTAGGTTTGGTAAAGAAGACTGGCATAGCCACAACTTGTAGTTGAGTCTAGAAACTCCTGTGGACCTCTCACACTTTATGGGATCAATGGCTAAGTGAATGCCAACTACACAATCTGTTACCATAGTGCCCAAGCTTGGGGCATCACTTTTGGTCCCAAGGAAAATAGCAAGAATATAGCCAGAGCAGTGAATAAGCAGGGCTAACTATGAAAGTCACCCTGTACAGAATGGCAAAGCAACTGCAGTGGTGTATGGAGAAGACTCGTATTCCCTAGCTGCCTGGTGTTTGCAATCTAACTTACCTTTAAAGTGAACAAGGCCCTGGTGAGGTGAGATGGGAGGAGAGAAATGGCATCAAAGCAAGGCAATGGCATTCTGGCTATGCTGGGCAGATGATGGTGATGTGCAGTAAGCAGTTGGAGAGGATAAATCATAGCAGTTAATGTAACCACCCCAGCAATACACAGCACAACTTTTTCACTGGACGTAAGGAAGCAATTGTTGTGCAGGACACACCTTACAGCCTCTGGAACTACACTGTCCAAGTTGAAGTCCAATTTCTATACTTACTAACAAGCTCCTTCACCTTTATGTGCCTCAGTGTCTGACAGCAGTAGTGGGGTTGGTTTTGAAGATTAAATGATATAATGATTGCAAACCTCAAAGACCAGCAGCTGGCACATAAATGGCACTCAATAAATGCTAGCTATTTTTCAAAAAATGCATTACCTTGTAATTTACAACTCACAGTAAGTGACTGGTAATTGTAAGCTATTACAGTCATTTTTACCTCCAGAATTAAAAATACCATACTTCTGCTTTGTTTCTTCCTTCATAGTAGGAAGGAAAGTAAGTAAAATAATGGACTTTTTAAGAAATTTTGGTCACTTCCAGATAGCTAAAGAATGAACTCAGACTGCTGCAGGCCAGCTCCTAGACAACTATTGTATTTGCCCTCAGAAAATGGCTATATTTCAGGGATTCAAAGGAGATCATGGTGACATACAAGCTACTGACCAAATGCACAGTGAATCACCAATATAAAAGGCTCTGTGGATAAACAGATGTTTGATCCCCCTCCCTTCATGTGGAATCTGTAATCATTTATGCTAGACAGGAACAAGGTTCAATTCTTTTTATGTTCTTTTGGAGAAAAGAACCTGCTCATAAATAACCAGAAAGGATATGATTATAATGGAGATGTGTTACCCTAATGTGAAAAGACATTGTTTTCAAACACTTTGAGTGCCCCTATATTTGTACATAAATTATTTACTCTTGAGAGCAGGTCATTAAGGGCATTTAAGTACTACTTGTTCTCACCTTATTCTTTTTTCCCACACTACAGAAATGATGTACAGAATTCACATGAGGAATACACTCCAATAGGTAGATTCATACATAAGATTGTTTTAACTTTACTAAATTGTTGTGGCCCACCTTTCAACGGTTCAGAGCAGGTATTGCCAGACAAATTTGAATTACTTGATAAACTTAAAAACAAAATCATATTCTTTTTTCAAAGATTAAAATATTTATTATATATTTATTATATATTGTACATTTACTTACTTATATTTCATATTATTGTATCATTGTATAGCTTTCATATTATGTATAGCTAACCTGCATTTGCACATTTTTACCACATAAACAGATCATCTTCTTCATCCATTCATCATTCAACTATGGTTGAAAAAAAAATGACCAAGATAAAATCTCGCATTCCTTACAATTTCCAATATAATTTACGATGGGAAAAATATCAATACCCTAATAAACTTGGACACTTCCTCAAATAAAGTTAATTTTGAAAGAAAAACACAGAGTGAGAGAAAGAGGAAGGAAGGAGAGATGGAGGACAAGAAGGGAGGGAGGAAGGGAGAAAGGAAGGAAGGAAGAAAGGAAAGGAGGGAGGGAGGAAAGAAAGAAGGAAGGAAGGAGGTTCTTTCTGAGCCTGACTGGTCCACCAACAAAGGTAAAATTCAATGGGCAGCTGTATTAGAGATCTCAGGACAATTTCACCCTTTGTCATCATCTGCTTCATTTTGAAAGGTAAACTGATAATCCAAATGTTCTTATACAAATATATGACTAGAAGGCTCTAAAATTGGTTATTTTGTCTCTCCACCTCCCTGCAAAAAGCAAGGTTTCTGAGACTGTGTGTGTGTAGGGGCACATGAATACTCACACACACACACAGTTGAAACATAGGTTTTTATTGCCTATCTACAGTTTCTCTTGAGAATTGATGAACCTAGTTCTGTTCATACTAAGTCACGTAAACACATGCAGGTAACCAAATAACTCATTGATTAGTGGTGTTACCTTATGTGTATTTAAGATCATTCCACTTTAATGAAAATAGGTATTAAAATTTGGGGATAAGCCTTTAAGGCCCACCTTTGCTTCTATGGTGGGCCATTCTCTCTGATTTGGTCTAGCATGTAATTACAGAGACATCTAGTGGTTGGATCCAGGAGTATGAAACCTAGAAGAACAATGCAAAAATGGACTCATTTCCCCCAAAGGGGCCATTGACAATGTACCAGAAAGGGTGGTAACCAGTGGGAAAAGTTAGGCTGAAGTAGTGCATTATGCATAAATGGCTATAACCTGCTATTTTTGGAGCTTGGAAAATTTTAAGATGAAAATAAAGGAGGCAATAAATAATAATTTCAAAATCAAAACAAAAACCAAGGTGAATTAACTAAATCACTATCTATAGTATGAATTCAAGATTCCTGCTTTACTCAAAAAGGGGCAAACTACTTTGCCAATTTTATCACACTATAAGTGCCATATTAGGCACTGAAAACTTGAGCATAAAGTTTTATTTCTATATAAAAATACAAGTTTTCCCAGTGAGGTGATACAATGGCCTACATCAGTCATTTACACTGTAGTGTGAATTAGTTGGTCAAAGTCTAGGAGTGAGCAAGAATAAAAGTCGACAAGTCTAAGACAGAAGAATTAAATCAATGTTTTCCTGAGCAGGAGAAGGGACCCTGTTGCTCTTACACTACTTGATTTTAATTACTGAAAGAATGTTGTCATCAGTGTTTAAAAAAATGAAGTGATTTAGAGGCTATTTTATAATTCTGAAAGTTAGAGAAGTAGAGGAAAAGTAAATAAAAAAATAAGAGGTAGGGTGAAAATAAATAAAACACAATAACATGCATGCACATGCACACACACACACACACACACACACACACACAAACATGAAGCTTCCCTGTAATACCATCCTCATGATCCACACTCTGGAGGAGCTGTAAAATTCAACATTTTTGCTTCATCAAAATCTAAAACCACTATAATGAGATCAAAATCAGGCCTGGCATCATTTTTTTTTTTCCAATGGCAGAAGAGAGGGAAATATTATGATCAAGTCAGACTATCTTTATTAATATTGTCCAAAGTACATTCTAACCCATAGGAAATTACCCACCTCTATCTGAAACTCCTTGAGACTGCAAATTAATAACAACAGTGGGATATCAAGTATATATCTCAATTGCTTTCTAAGAGATGCATAGAGAGGATGGGCAGTGTGTAAGGACGAGGAGGGATTCTACAGGAGATCATATTATGTCCTCTCATTGCCCCAAAAAAACATCCCTATGTCCCCGCATAATGGGCCAACATCTTAGAAGGGGAAAATAATGTAAACTTTCAGAAAACACTGGAACATGAAACATGAAAGTTTACGAAATTCTTTGTTGTGAAACCTACAGCCTTTTACTTTCTGCTCATCAACAGTATGCACCATCACCTGGGATCTTCCTAGAAATGCATATTTTCAGGCCCCTCTCCAGACCTCTGAATTATTTGTAAACATATTAAAATTTGGAAAGCACTGACATAAGATACTTTATAAGCCTCCACATTATTTGATAACACATTACCCCCAAAACTGCAGAATCTCCATCTTTAGTAGGGGTGGGAGCAAGGGGATATAGGCCTGGAAATCCATTTAATAGGCTTCCAAGATTTTTTTTTTTTTTGTAAACAATATAGTTTGAAAGCCTTATTCATGGCCTTCCATTTGCTTATCTGAGACTTTGAGCCAGATGATAAATGGTCAACACTTTGGTCAAGTCACTTTGTTTCCCTGAGCCTGACTTTTGTAGCTGCAAGATCATCTTCATAGGGTTGTCTCAGCCCCAGATAATACAATGCACAGGGAAGTAGTGTATGCAATCAAATGCTACAAACAGAAGAATTCATTACTATTCTGACGTGCCTAAGGATATTCCTACCATTTGTGTCCTAATAGCTTCCACTCTTTGGAGACTGGGAAGGAGAGCATACTTATCTTAGACTCAGCTTGGGTAAGTGAGACTTCCTGCTTAGAAAATATGCAGGAATTTTCTCCCATCAGTATTAAGAGGAGGATGTGGGGCAGCTTGAAGTCTGCAGATCTGCTCAGCTGCAGCTCTGCGAGCAGCTGGTAATACAGCATGCATATCATGCTGGCTCAGCTAAGAATACTTTTTCTATTCTTGCCTGCTTTTTGTTTTGTTTTGTTTTCAGGCTGAGGTGTTAGGGAAAACCAGTATCTGAATACAGTTCCCAGTTACCCTGCATTTAAGAAGCCAGTGATTCCTCTTAGGCTTCCTCTGCCATGGAGAGCCTGGCCCCATCTGCTACGGAGGCCGCTAACATACAAGAGACTTGGTGGAAATAAAAAGTACACAAGGTTGGGCTTCCCTGGTGGTGCAGTGGTTGGGGGTCCGCCTGCCGATGCAGGGGACGCGGGTTCGTGCCCCAGTCCGGGAAGATCCCACATGCCACGGAGCGGCTGGGCCCGTGAGCCATGGCTGCTGAGCCTGCGCGTCCAGAGCCTGTGCTCCACGGCGGGAGGGGCTGCAGCAGTGAGAGGCCCCCGTACCACACACACACACAAAAAAAGTACACAAGGTCCCTGCTACTGGATTTCCACTTAGGTATGATATTGATACTGCCCATTATTGCAATCAAAATCATCAAAAGTACTAACAATGTTGCAGGACTAAAGATAATTTTATGATTCTAAGTTGCTATTATTGTATAAGGTATGCTATACATGCAAGAGATCATTAATATTAGAATGGTATTAGAATGTAATTCCAGTAATAGTCTGTGGAGATACTACTACTGTTACTATGGGAAACTTCAGTATATATTAAAGAGAATTGATAGATACAGATTCAGGAGCCCAGTCCTCTCAGGCTTTGACAAAAATTATTAGACCCTGGCAGGCCTTACATTTCATTACAAAAGAGAACTAGTTGATCTATACTAGCATAACAGGGCATTGGTTTCTCAACATGAATTTTCTGATTTAATAGTGGTTAACATATACTAAGTATCTACTAAGAGTCAAGTATTCAACCAGTTGCTCTATGTATATTATTTAAACTGACTAAGCGTCTAAACCTTATGTTCCTCAGAAATTTACACTATAAGATAATGTTTTATCCTCACATGTTCGTATGATAGTCACATGGCTATTTGCCAATAAATATATTTCCATTCATAAAACAATTATTATGTAGGCCATCATTTCCCAGATGGGTTTCATAGAGCACTAGTAATTTGCTAAATGTTAACAGATGTTTCATAAAAACAGTGTTCCATAGTTGAATAGGTTTAAAAAACACTGAATTAAATAAAATTAAACATGGTTGTTTAATACAAGCCTTTTTAACTTCTTCAAATATTAAGTTTATATATCTTTGTAAAAGAAAAATAGCATGAAATGTTTCCCAAAGTTAGAAGACCTAGGGACACTTCCTTGTCTGAATATATAGTAATGTCTTGCTTTTTGAAAATATAATAGATGCATTTCATGGCAACTCTGTAAAGTGGACATATCCCCATTAAAAGAAGCCAAGAGCAGTAGAACCATGTTATTTGTCCCGATATTTGTTATAATTAATTTAGCCTCCCTGTTTTTCCTGTTGTTTTCGGTAGGCATTCAGGACAAAACTGGAATTTCTGGTAAGACTAAGGAAGACCAGGGAAGAAAATTAATGTTGAAGAGGATAGCGGTCCAGAACTTAGTTTGAGGCCTTGGGAATCCTTGCCTCCTTAACAGACCCTGGCATTTACCCCTGAAGGTAAGGCTGAAACACACTTAAAGTAACACTACCCATTTTTTTAAGCATTCACTCCCACCCCCTAATTAAAAATACATGAATTCTTACTACTTTTTGGTCTCTCATGCAACTCATACCAATATTGTATTGTCAGATCTCATTTATGGAGAGGTAGATCCACCCATGGAGAAACTGCTTGAATCAACAAATCATTGCTTGTCCAAGTCTCACAGTGGCAGTAATTTCTCTGAACTTGGCCAGAAAAAGCAGATAACTTTTTATAGAAATGACTCACCAGCTTCCACTGCCTGATGCTGGGCAGAAATCTTATAAGTGGGGATAATCTTCATAGAGAGCCTATTTTACAACACTAACCTCTACTTCCAAAAGCAAAGCCAATTCCATTCAGGTTCAAATTCTACTTCTCCAAATCATCTCTCTTTGCAGACCACAGCATATCTTCAAACGACCTATACCAATGTTTCCCATGAGCTGAACCGCTCACCCTTCAAGGGTCCCTCAAACCAGTACTTTCAACCTCCTGAAATGAAGTTTCAGTATCTGGCATTTAAGAAGGGGGAATAAACATGGCCAGTTTTCCTAGAACAGATTTTAGTTTTGTAATCCAATAAATCTGATACATGACTAAATGAAAGGCACTATGCCATCTGCAAATATTTTAGGTTAGTCTCTCCATACTGACCTAATATACTCAATCTTTCAACAGAAAAGACACTATTCCAAAATGCAACATAGTAGGACAACTTGTAAGCATTAGCTGAGTTGCCAGAAATGGACATCATTAGAGACTGGATTTTATGAGACCTGACACAAATTCTTGCCCCCAACCCTACTCCAGCATCCTGAGTTAACTCATTTCTGCCAGTATAATAACAATGTTCAAAGGTCACCCATTGCTGACAAGGTAAGTCTCAAACTAATTAGTTATACAGTCTAGGCCCTTTGAAACTATCATTTACCTTTTCCAATATAATCCCCAAACTTTTGCTGTCTTTCTTTCCAACCACACATTCAGTCTCTCTCCATCTCTCTCTCTCTCTCTCTCTCTCTCTCTCTCACACACACACACACACACACACACACACACACACACATGTTCCAGGAACTGCCCTCTGCACCAGGGATTCAATAGGAATTCAGGGGAAAAAAAGATAGATACAATTCACATCTTCACAGATCCTACAAGCCTTTTGTAAACTCACCTCTAGAACTCTGTTGACAATCCAAACCCTTATTCCCTTAGAATGTATTTGCCCTAATCAAATGTCTATCTATTTGTTAAGAGACTCTTCATTCATTCCATCATTTATTCTTCTTTGTTTTTTTAAACAAAATCCCCTGACTTCTTTGTTCCAGAGAGTATGAAGGTCCTGGGGATGAAAGATAATTATAATATGGCATCTGCCTTAGAGGAGCTCACAGCCTTATGAGACAAAGTAGGGGAACTGGATAAAAAAAGAAAGAGATCAACAATTGTCAAGTAAATAACATTAGCAGGCACTGTACCTGCTGCTTAGATCCATTGAATTATTTGGTCTTCATATCAACATAACTTATTTGTTAAATGATTAAATGGATATTTATAGTAAATCTATTATATTTCAGCCTGACTACACACTAGGTGGAGAAGATTCCTGATCTCATAGATCTTACATTCTAATGGTATAGACGGACCAAATGTAGGACAATTGGGGGATAAATAAAATAACACAAATTATCAAAAACTACCCAACAAAGAGCTGAGATGGAAGATAATACTGAGATGGCAGCTGCATGGGGAGTCCTAGTTTAATTAACTAGGTACGGAAAGCTTCTCTGAGAAGGTGTTAAGTTGAAATCTAACACTGACAAAGAAACAATGAAGAGTATCAAGATAAATGCCTGGAAGGACTCTCAGAATACTAACAAGGCTAGAGCTCTGTGAGGAAAGAGAAAATGGTAGGAGATGAAGTGGAGAAAAGCAAGTACATTTCTAATCAATTAACATACCACTCAAGGCCTTTTAAATTCTGGCTCCAACTCACCTTTTCCAACCTTAGCACCAACGTTTTACAGAATCTTTAGTCACCCAGATCTACTTTTTCCCATTACCTCATCATTCATTTATTTAATATACAGTTGACCTTTGAACAACAAGATTTGAACTGTGTGGATCCCCTTTTATGAGAATTTTTTCACTAAACATATGCTATAGAGCTACACAATCCGTGGCTGGTTGAATCGGTGGGTACAGAGGGCCAACTATAAAGTTATATGTGGATTATCAACTATGCAAGTGTTGGTGCCTCTAACCCCTGTGCTATTTGTGAGTCAACTGTATACAGTTGGCCCTCCCTATCCACAGGTTCCACATATGCAAATTCAACCAACTGTGGATCAAAAATATTTTTTAAAAATTTCAAAGTTTCATAAAGCAAAATTTGAATTTGCTGTGCACTGGCAACTATTTACATTGTATTTATATAGCGTTTGTATTGCATTATGTATTATAGGTTATATAGCAATGATTTAAAGTATATGAGACGATGTGCATAGGTTAGGCAAATACTATGCCATTTTATAGAAGGGACTCAAGCATCCAAGTACTTTGGTACAGAGGGGTGTGTCCTAGAAACAATCCCCCAAGGATAGTGAGGGATGACCAACTGTATGCTGAATAAACACTTGAGGACCATAGGTAAGGGCCCCAATTTCATTCTAAATGCAAAGTGATGCTTTAAATTAATTGATTGGTGTTTTTAATTTTGTTCTATTGAAGCAAGTGATAGATATTTTTGAAAAAATCTTTCTGTTCACTCTATAGAGAACTAATTAAAGGAAATAAGAGTGAAAGGGGGAAGAAACATTATTGACATGGTGTTAGCCAATGATGATGTAAGCCAACTTGGGGCCATTGATGAATGAGAAAGCAACTGATATATTTTAGAGGTCTAATTTATGATCTCTTTCCCATTTTTTTTAATTTTTCCTTTCTCATCATTAAAACAACAGTGTAAAATTTCCATCAGAAATCAAATGACACCTACCTGGAGAACAGCACCTTACACATAAAAAAGTGCAGTCTAAAAGACTTTATCTCTAGACCAAAAATGCTATCTAATAGGGGGATGGGGGTGCTAGTTAATTCATTTATTATGATAATGCTGAAATCCTAAATGAGTCATAAACATCCAGTCTTCTCAGGAGCAAAGATGGGAAAGAAACAGCCCTCTCTCCTGTTTTCAAGACTACTTGATATGCATGACTAGAGAAACTCAACACTGGAGCTGCAAGGGAATTGAAACTCATGTCAGCTTTATTTACTGCTAAAATGTTCTCGGGGAATCTGCGTGTTTTGAGCAGAGTCAAGCATCCTGGATGAGGGATAGAGTCTCAAACTCCCCTCCCTTTCCAGCTCTTCCATTTTCTTTGTGTTGGTCTTACAGACTGAGGTGGAAGGTAGAGGCAGGGTGGAAGAAGAAAATCAGTGCTCACTAGAAGGCAAGGTGGCTGAGACAGAAACACACACAGAGAACTGGGACTTCCTCTGGAGATGAGGCCTATGGAAATCTTTATACTGGGACCATCTGGGCCTCTGAGCCATAGCTGACCACTGTGGAAAACATGGCTGATGGGCCACCCCGAAGTTATTTTCAACCTTCTTTTTCCTTTCTACCTCTCACATGCTCTTCCCCAGCCTACATTCCCGGTAGGGATGGCCATCTGCACTTCATCCTCCATCAGAGACTTAAACTGGGGGCCTTCTTTTTCTTCCAGCTAAAAAAGAGATTGATGTAGCTGATACGTATCCTCCCCCTTCTTCATTCTTTCTGCCTTGAATGTAAACTAGAGGATGAAAACTTTAGCAATCATCCGGCAACCAAATGATAAATGCCAACAGAATCCCTGGCCCTGATAATATTAAGTCACAGAACCATGGTCTACAATTTCTGGACTTCCTGTTAAGTGAGAAATTTGAACTCCCATTAATTTAGGCTTCTGGAGTCGGATTACTGTTATTTGTGGCCAAGAGTTACCTTCGCTGGTCCAAACATCTTCTGTCTTCAGAAGTAAAACCACTTAGGAAAGCGGGGAAGAAAAAAAACCCTCATAATGCAACCACTATTAGTATCTCAGTATACTGTTATTCAGTCTTTCAAATTTACATATGCATGTATATTTTCCTTATATAGTTGTTATTATACAAAATCTTCCAGGTTGTAAATTTTAATAGCTGCCTTATATCCATGCATAATTATTTTACCCATATCTTATTGTTTGGCGTGTGGGTTTATGACATTTTTTACATTATGAACAATTTATGAGCATATTTGTGTATACCAAACTTTTCATATTTCCTTAGGATAGATTTCCAGAAAGGGATCTAGGCAAATGAACAATTCTGTGACCTACAATACATAAAGTCAAATTGCTTTCTAAACATGTTATAGCAATACACACTGCTACCAACAATGACAGTATCCACTTATTTACATTTTTTATACACTGAGTATCAACATTTAAAAAAAAAAGGTTAATTTCATAAAAATAAGAATATTTTTTAAAGTGGTGATTTAAATTCAAGATACTCTTGGACATTGTTCTCTCTCTTAGCTGCCTCTTTCTTGCTATGAAATGAGCCACTAGATTCCTATACTATATAACCTGAAAGAGTCAATCTATCTTCAAAATGCTACCTAATAATTATATTACTTTATATATGCAGAATCTTCTGAATTGAAGAAAATGCTTTTGAGTCAGGTATGATCCCTATTCAATGAAGGAATGAAGCTGATTTCAGAAAGTGTATATGATGCACCCTTGTCTGTAGAGCTATGAAACGGAAGAACTTACACTTTTATTTCAAGTCAAGGACTCTTTTTAGCTCAGCATGTTACTTTTTTGCTTCAACATCGGTGCTAAGCAAACCTCACAATATCAACCCTGACTTGGATGACTGATCTGAAAATAAATTAACAAAGGCCTAGAAGAAACCAATTAGTGGAAAGAAACAAATTTAACAGTATGAGTCTGAACTGTATATTACCTTTTCCTTTGCTGAGTATATGTTATGAGCACTTGTAACTTCAGTGTGAAATAAAGCATAGAAGAGCTAAGGAAAACCCCAGAGCAGAGTGTGTTATGAGCAGAGCAAAAACAAATTTTATAGATAAGAGAGAATTTTGTAAACCTTAATGTTATGGAATATTTATAAAAATAGGCAGGCCAATAGCTATAGCACATGGTGGTTTTGAAGAGAAAAAAGTAGCAATAATGAGTAAAACCTTTATACAGTATCTCCTCGGTCATCCAGCAGAATAGCCATTGAACCAGGACTACTATAAAGTTGAAGATAAGCCCTGTTATCTTCTGGGTTACAGATACCAGTGAGTGTTTACCAGTTGGTTTGCATTTACCAAATTTTTTAATGGAAAAAGACATTGGTTACATAAGCTTGAGTACAAAATCAAGTAAGGTAACAAGATTTTAGAGGAGAAAAAAACTGAGTCTAGTAATAGAAGGAAGAAAATAAAATTAGGACATGTTGTTGGTATGGGGCAAGGAGTCTAACTTAACTTCCATCCCTCACCCCTTAGATCTGGCAGTAAGCTACACCTCAGGATTAACAGAAAGTAAGATTTAACATGTAATCTTTGGTTCACCATATCTTTTTTCACATGTTCCAAGAAGATGCTGCACAAAGAAAACCCTGCATATCTCCCAAGAACTAACTCATGAGGCACTGATGAGAAAGTTTCTTCTCCCCAGACTTACTTTCCTGACACCTTAATTCTGAACCAATTGGACCATAAAAGTAAATCAGGACCCACACCACCAGTGGACATTCTGAGGCAAGCAGGATGCCCCCCGTGAGACAAGTGGTTTTCAATATATACAGAACAATTTTCTTTCTGTTCTTGCAATAGAGTTGAGGAGAATTCCAACCATCCATCAATTAAGGGAAGTGCTAAGGCTAAAAGGGAGTGACAGAGGGCCAAAAGGAAAAAATGGAAAAGAAAAACAAAAGGAGATGAAAAATGAAATAGAAGCAGTGGGGCTGGCCTCCTAGTCCTGTTTACAGGTAGGATGTATAGTGCAATGAGAAGGTCCTGGGAGTGAAAGTCAGACAATCCATGTATGAATTCTGAGTTCTCCATCTATCACATGATGTTGAACCCATAACTTAGTCCTTTATCCTCAGTATTCCCACCTGTAAAATAGAAAAAATAACACCTTTCTCCAAGGGTTACTGAATATTAAATATGATCATATATGAATAAAATGTACAAACAAATTACTATTTTATAATATGGTCCAAAGATGGTAATTTTTTCCTTCCTTCAAATAAAGATCTAAGCAGGAAGAAGGAATCCATCAAGTGTGAGTATGAATGAGCAACTCTGTGTGTGTGTGTGTGTGAGAGAGAGAGAGAGAGAGAGAGAGAGAAAAGAGAAAGTGTGTGTGTAAAACTTAATACCCTAGATATTTGGGAGAAATTCATTTCCTTTCTTTATTGAAGCTGCTCATAATGAAAATGACGTTACTTCTACCGAGTTCAGGGTCTGGCACATAGTAGGTTCTAAATATTTATTTGTTGAATACATAAAAACAACATTAAAAGTGAAGCTGAATGAATGCCAAGCAGCTAATTATCAAAGTCTAGAATTTTTATATAAGCAGCTCTGTTTTCACTGTACCAGGTTATTCTTTTTCAGGAAAACAACTTGGGAAACTCACAAATCCATTCTTACCCCCAATTTAAATCTTAGGGAATAAATAATGCACATGTAATAGGTAAGCCTGTTCCATTTTCCAGTTAACTATGGCTGTGTAATAAATCCTCCTAAGACACAGAGACTTAAGGATTTCTTCTGTCTAACCATTCTCCATATACGATGGGCAGTTACTTTGTTCCTTTCACCTTAATTCACTCATGCAGCTATGTTTAGCTAGAGAAGAGGCTGAGCTGGAAGGCCCAAGGTGGCCTTATTCACATGTCTGGCAGCTGGAGCTGGCTTTCGATGACATGATAGGAGGAAGAAAGGAGGGAGAGAGGCAGGTCAGCTTTCCTCTGTGTGACCTCCACTAGTCTAGATGGGCTACCTTTCATGATGGTCTCAGAACAGTTCTCCAAGGGAGGAAAATGAAGCTACAGGCTTCCTAAGGCCTATCCTATTACATAATGTCATTTCTCCCACATTTGAGCAAAGCAAGTCACAAGGCCATTCCGTTTCATGGAGGGAGAAAAGAGATTCCACTTCTTTCTGGGAGTTATTTGGCATGGACATACCAGGATACAGGGAATTTGTGGCCATATTTTCCTTTTCACTACAAAGTATCAATGACAAGCGTGGTCCTTTGCAACCAAGAAGGCAACAAATACATTTTTGTTAGACTATATGCACAAAAACTGTCTATTTTAAATTTAATGAGCAAAGTTATTAGGTACAGAGTAAAGTGCAAAGGAATTCTGAAGCCACAAAACTACAACTAAAGCAAAATATTATGTTGAACATCTTATCAGAGCCCAGTAATGAGTTTAGAAGTAGAAATAACATTTTTTAAAAAAGCAGTCGATGAGAGTAGGTCATCATGTTAATTATGCTGATCTGGGCTTGGAAGCCATAATTTTAACATAAACTTGCTGTGAATGTGACCGTATGTTTGGTAGAGTACAATTTCCTTTGAAACATAATCTGTGTTTTCTTTCTTTTTTTTTTTTTTTTTTTTTTGGCTGTACATGGGCCTCTCACTGTTGTGGCCTCTCCCATTGCAGAGCACAGGCTCCGGACGTGCAGGCTCAGTGGCCATGGCTCACGGGCCTCACCTCTCCACGGCATGTGGGATCTTCCTGGACCGGGGCACGAACCCATGTCCCCTGCATCGGCAGGCGGACTCTCAATGACTGCGCCACCAGGGAAGCGCCTGTGTTTTCTTAAATCCCAGCTCTGACAACTACTAGTTGCATTATCACTAGCAAGATACTTAAGCTCTCTAAGCCTCACTTTCCTCATCTGTAAATTGAACATAACAGTAATATTACTTGCATATATTTATACTAAAAATTGAACAAAATCTAAGTTTACCTCTGGTACTGACATAGAATAAATGTTCAGTAACTGGATGAAATAAATGAGATATGTAACTAGCAAGTGCCTGGTTTCCAATTATGAATTCTCCTAAGCCCTCTATGAAACTGGTAAAATGCTGTAAAAAATATATACTTAATTATTTAAATTGTGTATTGTTATCTGAGCTCTAAAAGGATGAGATTTTAGAATCACAAGGAATTTGGTAGATAACTTGCCTTTTACTTTTGTCCACAAAATAGGTTGAATGAGAGAATTTGGGAAGCAAGGGCCCTGAGAATATATGAAGAATGACTTCTAAGAAAAACTTAGTAGATAAAAGTACTGTAACTGACAAGATTCCAAGGTGATAATACCTACAGAAGCCCTCAGGATGGTAGGACATCCCTCAAAGCATACAATAAAATTTAACTAAATGTAGCATTACAATCTAACAATGTTCCAATTGTAACATCACATTCTGATTAGGTAAAAACATAAAACAGTTTTCTTGGAACCATAAAACAATGAACTTCCACTGATTACTTTCTCCTGAGAGACAGAGAAACTGAACAAACCATATGCACACATAAATCCATTTTGTATAAATATTTGTATATTTCATGATAATGTTAGCAACTTCACCTACTGTAGAGGGATGTGTGGTTGTGTGTGTGTGTGTGTGAATGTGTGCACACGTGCATGTGTGGGTGGTGTGTGTTACTAACATCTTTTATGCTTACTTGCAGTTTTGTCTTCTCTTCATATCAGCTTTGCTTCCTTAGTAGTCTTTTTCTCTATGTTACTCCTTCACTAATTGGGCAAATGTGATAATTTGTAATGGTCTCCAACTCATTAGTGTAATTTAGTCAGGTTCTACTGTATTTCACCAGACACACCAACCAGACTGCTGCACACATCTGTTTTTGGAGCTCTATTTCATAAGCATCCACAACATTTCCGCTTTAAAATTGAGAAATGATTGCTCCTTAATCAGCTATTTGTTACACTGAGCTACATAAATACATGCAGTGTCATCCATAAATAATCTTATGATAGAATACAGCAACAATTAACATTCGTATAGAGCTTTAAAGTCTACAAAGATTTTTCTTACATATCCAAACAAAATCCCAGGTATTCCCCTGTGAGGGAAAGTACTACATATTATTTAAATAACTTAGAAGGCAAAATACCATATTTCTAAACATAGGTATTTGATTCAGCTAGGCCTCTGCTATGTGATCTTGGCCTCTCTGAGGTTAAGTGTCTCCATCTTTTTTTTATTATTATTTATGTATATTTATTTTTGGCTGTGTTGGGTCTTCATTTCTCTGCGAGGGCTTTCTCTAGTTGTGGCAAGTGGGGGGCCACTCTTCATCGTGGTGCACGGGCCTCTCACTATCGCGGCCTCTCTTGTTGTGGAGCACAGGCTCCAGACGCGCAGGCTCAGTAGTTGTGGCTTATAGGCCCAGTTGCTCCGCAGCATGTGGGATCTTCCCAGACCAGGGCTTGAACCTGTGTCCCCCGCACTGGCAGGCAGATTCTCAATCACTGTGCCACCAGGGAAGCCCTCCATCTTTAACATTTCTATAATACCTACCTCATATTTTTTTTCAGGGTATCAAATTTTTGATAATGAACATAAAGTTCCAGACATACAGTAAATGCTAAATAAATGCTAGCTGTTAACATGCTCCAGATTTTACAGATAGGAACACTGTCCTTGTTTAAATATGTTTACATCAAATAACAGAGAAATGAGATAGTTGTCAGTATATAACTAGGGTTGCAGGTTGAGAAGACTTGGAGTTATTATGAAAGGCAGTTCCTGCTCCTCACTCCTAGTGAGAAGACAGGAGAGTTGAGGACTACAAGTAAGTGCTATTACAAGGCAGGAGCCAGCACAGACAATGCCTCTAATCTGAAGCCCTTGGTGACTTAAAACCATGTACGTGTCCGGGACTGAGATTAGAGCAAAGGGTGCAGATTTGAAAGCAATCAAAGATATCACCAAAGAAGGTGGGCCTGAGACAGATGTTGGAAAACTTGGAGTAGAGGATGACACTAAAGGTATAAAAAGCCAGAGAAGGAAGCAGGCAATCAGGAAGTCCTAGCAAGCTAGCAGGTGAGATTGTAGTCTGAATAAATGTCAGAGACAGGAGCTGCTGCCTGACACCGACTTTTCTGCATCTTCTGTGGCCTCTACTTGGTAAGAGGGCAAGGGGAAAAGATGACAGAAATAGGGGAATATTTCCTTATATTCTGGACCCTGAAATCACTAACCATTTTGGGAGCTGGTACAGGTAAGTGAATACTAGGCTGGCCAAAAAGTTCATTCTGGTTCTTCCATAAGCTGTTATGGAAAAACCCAAACTTTTTGGCCAACACAATAGATATCGAGGATGGTAGGTTTTTCTGGAACCGTATTCAGCCCCAGACAGGAGGAGGATATTATCCCTTTTTCTGTTTCTGAATCTCATAGCTCTGTTCTCATCAGGGGACAGAGTCAAGATGTTATTTAAACAGAAGCCTGACAGGTGACTCAGCACTTCCCACCCCCACGGACAGTAATGACTAAAGAATCAATTTGATTGAATGGCTCCCTCTTGATGGGTAAAAACCTCTGTGGCTTCTTCAAGTAGGTGACATGGTCAGAATTAGAGCTGACCACCTTTAAAGAGTCTCCCTTTTGCTTCTCCTGGATTCACACCTTGGATCCAGTTTCTAAGTCAAGAAAAAATGACATCCTATGAGAGTCCCTGGCAAACTTCTAAATTTATTGTTGTGGAACTGTCATCCCTTGGCTTGAGAGAAAGAGAAACTGTCACCTACTTACATCAGAAAACATGTCCCTCAAATCTCCAAGAACTCCAAATTAAAGAAGTGGGATGGTCACAGAACAGCCTTTCTAGCAACTCTTCATGGCTGTGCTAAGTGTCATTCCATCCTGAGCTGTCAGCTTATAGACATGCTCCCTCTAGAACATACCATTAGAGAGGTTTGGACCATCTGTCTGCCCGACAGACCATCTGTATAAAGCACTAGCTCCCCTTCCAGAAAACAGAAAAGGGACATATTCAGATCTTGACAAGGAAGAAAGTGAGGACGCTAGAGAGATGCATCTTTGTACCTTTGCTTCCAAGCTCTCTTTATAGCGATCATTGGTAGAAAAGGAAAGGAGTCCAAGAAAATTTTGAAGGTAGAAAATATTATAGCAAAACAGAAAACAATTTTCACCCAAGAAGCATAGAAAAAATCAAAATAAATAGGGAAAAACAGAAAGCACTGCGTATAACTTTAGGTGTTTGCAAGGATAAACTCCAGGATGGGAGGAATCAAGGAACATAGGCTCTGAGCCAGATTCACCCAGACAGACAGATGTCATGCACTGCAGGTAATGACTCATTTCCCAGGGCAAATCACAAGTTGTCTGAGGCTCAATTTCCTCATCTGTATCCTGAAAATAATGATACTCCCTTTTCACAACTGTGACATTCCCACCATATCATCTGTAGTATCATGGTGTTCAGTTCATGATAGCTCTTGTGTTAATCTTGTGATTTTTTTAAGGACTTTTATAGGGCCCATCCCATATCTTTATTCTTACCCACCAACTGCAGGTTAGAAGGGAAAATATTACACTGTGTACAACTTTGTTTTCCATACTATAACTGTAATATCACAGTAGACTTAGTGGGTGTTCAATAAACACACATTGAATAAATGACGCTATTGAAATGACAACAGAAGTAAAGGATGTATAATCCACAAGAGCATTCACTGAGAACTCTGATTTACTTATGCAAAAGGGACCTTGTGCTAGATCCATGATACAGTCCTTAGATTCAGGTGTAGAAATATATATGTATATATAAATATGTATATATACACATACATATATATGTATGTATAAATTTCTGGTGTATACGCACATGTGTATATATGTGTTGTGTATGTGTGCATGTTTCCCCCAGTCAAATGAGTCTTGGGAGAAAAACATGTACCAGATAGGGAGAACAGAATTCCATTTAGTCCAAGCTTGGAAAAAGTACACCAGTGCCTATAGTGATGGGAGAGATGAGATGAAAATGAAACTTGAAGTGGCAAAGACACAACCAGTAGAATCACGGCAGTAAGGAAAGACAGGTCAAGGAAGAGAAAAGAGATAAAGGAAGTAGCATTGACCAGATGAACACAGGAAGAAGGCTGTTTGTGTGTGAGAGAGACTCCAGGTCATGTAAATGTTTGCAGTCGGAGACACTCAAAAACTTCTAACCTGCATGCATATATGCTATCTCTGTGGGCACTGGAGTCAGAACAGGTTGACTGATAAAATGTTTAATGTGTAATAATAGCACAGGTTTCTTGGCAGGTGAAAGATCCTGAGCAAAAGTCACATAGAAACATGGCTTTTCTGAAGAAGAGCGAGTAGAGTTTCATCCTTGTGTGTATTCATATTCAGTATGTTTATTGTTACTATACCGAGTAAATGTCTCCAACAGGAAAAAAAAAGGAGCAAAGCCATTCATTCTTTGTGTTACTAATCATTGGCCTGTTTTCAGGTTTTCAGGAAAGAATTTGCCTTTACTAAAGTGATTGTTCAAAGTGCTTGCACTTCACACATTTTTTACTCTGTTATCCCAACATTTGTCTCACTCTGTATGAAAAACTTTTCTTTAATGAAGCACTTGTTCCATATCGAGTATCTACAAGATTCCAGGTATACATAGTCAAAGATTTTCACTCAAATCATACTTTTCAAAAGAAGTACATCCTGAACAATTGTGTGTTTATTTGGGCCTTCCTTTTGTGACCTGTTACTTACAACATGAATATAAAAATCCAAAGCACCTACATAAAGGATTTTAATCTCCCATACAGGAATGGTTTACCACCAAACACTTAAAATGCTGATTTTTTTTACTCATATATATATTAAAAAAGCAATAGCTAGAACATCAGAAACTGAAGAAAAATCACTGAAATATCTACATTAAATATAAAACCTAGAGAAATTTTGCAGGGATGAGAGAAAAGGTAGAGTTGAAATTTTCTTTTTTCTTTGTCAGGATAAAGTCAAAGGAAGATGGTGACCTTTTCTCTTTATCAAGAAATCTTTCAAAATGTGACCCTTTCTCCTGTTTACAGCCAAGCATTGAGTTGTATTCCCAAGCTCACAGCATTTTAGGATCTGACTTTAGAAAGCATTCCTCAGCTCATGAAATTCTGACTTGGTCCTCTTTCTGTCTCTAGTTTACCTGAACGCTCTGCACCAAATCACTCCTTTTCCATCAACATGTCCCCCACCGACATCAATATTGCTGAAAGATAATTTTCCCCCTCTATTTCATATTTTTACGGCCAGAGACATGGATATTTGCTTTTTTGTTCATTGTTGTGAGGTGACAATTTGTATAAGCCCTGGCACCGTGGAGTACAAGAAGGTTTATATGCAAACTGAGGTTGCTAAATTACTATCATAATCAATACTAGTACTATTAATTATTATTATAAGCAAATAAATACAACTATTGTTATTATGAGATATCTTCTATTGAGCACTGACTAAATTCCAATCTCTGTTCTAGGTCCTTTATAAGTTTTATTTTTCTTAATCTTTTTATGACAATCCTACAAGGTGAGATAAGGAACTATGGGTACAAAGGTAATCTGCACAAAGTTGCATAACTAATGAGTAGATAAACATGTTGAGAGATACTTCTCATAAAGTACCATCTGCAAATACAGACCAATGCTACTTACTATTTAAAGTCATAGAGGAGACCTTCATTTCTTTACTTTGTTCCTTGTCTTGTAACTGCAGGAATTTTATACCATTGCCGTCACTCCACATGCCATCAAACATTCCAATAAGACTTTGATAATGGTCAAAGTTTAATGGAGATCTACCTCAAGCTATGCATGCCTCCAGAGGCCACAAAAATGTGGCACTGATGATGTACTTTATCAGGGACCCACTGATTCAGGGAAATGGCCCTTCAGAGGTCCCTTAGAGACACTGAGACCACATCTTTCCACTGACAGAGTGAGTTTATAATGGGAACAAGATTATTTGATTTGCATTTAGAGAAAGCTTGCTCTGCCCTATCTATATTCAGGGATTTATGTGAAGAAGCATTGGGTTTGCAACCTAAACAACAAAATATGGCAGAGAAGAATATACATGGGCTCTGCAGTGAATCGGTATTTATGGCAAAAAAGTGAATCACTTTTCACCTTATCTGTAATATAAGAATAATAATATCATCTTATTGATTTTTTGAGAAGTATAAGTAAAAAATCTAACCTACTTAGAATAGTGCCTGGCACATAGAACATACTTGTTGAATATATGACAGAAGTAATGATAATTTATTGTACTTTCTAGATGTGTGCTGGCAATGTAATCTGCAGTATATTGCACAGGAAATTTCCTTAGTTCCGTGCAGTACTCTAAACATGAATCCTGATGCTTGAGGCTCTGATAGAGGCCAGTGAACTTGTGTTTGTTATTTTGACAAATTGATGTCCCTCTTCTCTTTCTCACTGTATGAGATGTGGATTGTAAGGAATGGGACCTTAAAATCCAGGAAGCGTGGATGTTGTCTTCCTTCTCAGCAAGCCATAAAATAGACTTCATCCATTCATATAAGGATAAAAAGAACCCACAATCTGAAGGACAAAACCCTGCTCCTTTCGTGCACAGGGAAAGGCTGACTTTGCAGAACAGAAATACCTGGGTCAAGTGGTACCAGCCGTGCAGAGTTAGCAAAGCAGAATTGGACTCATCACTGACAGCTCAGCTCAGCTACATTAATAGGAACAAGGATTTTTACATCTTTTGCAATACGTTCTTGAACTAAATAAAGGTCATATACAATGACATGGCCCCACAGAGGTCAGACTGGCAGGGGAATCTTGATTCTGTTTAACTATCAAGTCCAAATTCTAGGAGGCAGCCTTGAAGACTGCAGCATGCCCTGTCCAAATGCAGAAATTGCAGCAAAGAGACAGGAGCAGGAACGTCCTTCTACATCCCCACACAGCAATGATCACAGTGCTTGTACCTGGTAGGTGTTTAATAAATATGCATCCTTTCACTGACTGTGAACAAAACGAGATGTTAGATAAAGAGCAATGTTAACACCACTTGCTGACATCTAGAATTGTGCCTCTGCAACCACATATGGGTGGGTGCACACGATTCTCACTACTTACATTCAGTATCATTTCAGAAGTTGTAAGCGTAAGTGAGGTGACATCTGGAAAGGGCACTTTGTTTGTTCCAAGAAAGGATCTGATGAAACCATGGTATATGAAATGAGCTAATTTACAGAAATCTAGCTTTCCTTCTCTAGTTTTACTTAGCTCTCAGATTATATTTGGGGCTTTTGACCACCTGCATCACTTACATAAATACACTGAATTAGTGTTGTCTTTCTAATTTTTAAGCCAGACAAAGAGGAAAGAGACTGTATATATGAACTACCTGTAGAGCTCCAATTTCATGTCAAGGGTTTTACCAAGGACTATATTATACAATCATTTATTCATTCATCACAAATGCCCTCTGACTGACTGATCATCCCTCTTTTACAGATTAGATAGCTGAGTTTCTAAGAGATTAGGTATCTGACCCCAAGTCTGTCAATCTCCGAAGCCAGTTCTCGTCACTACCATGTTCTCTTGCCATCATGATTCCAACTCAGCCTTTTAATCCTGGTCTATCTACCCCACAAATGTAACTCAGTGTGACAATCATCATGACCTATGCTGTTACTACAAAAAAGTACCCTACTGATACATGTTCCAAGCATAACTCAAATGCTAATCAATAGCATCATTGAGGACTAGAGTTTTCTGAAGCTCACAAACCTTGTAAGGATCTGTGTATTCCTACAGAAAAGCCTAGAGAGTGCAAGTCTTTCTTGTCCTTTCTGGATACCCAGTGCCAATGGATTCAGGTTATCACACATTTTCTAATTTTTATGAATCTAAAATTGTACCTCCTACAATTTGGTCAATTACCTGCACATGCGTACATGCACACATGCACATGTGCATGCACACACACACACAAATCCACAAGTAACTAAGAATATACCTTAGAAATTACTGAGAAGAGGTATAGTCAACACACATGAGAAACACCCAAATTATAACAATGCAAATATTGATTACCGTCATGAAGAAAAGACTGGTGCTGCTGCTTAATCAATTTAATTTAAAATTATATTGCTGACACTATTTTGTACAGTCTTGAACCATGTATGAAATTATCGTCACTATAGTACTTTACATTTCTATAGTAATATATAATTACAGATCATTTTATTTTGCAATATTTCATAATCTTCATGACAACATTATGAGTTAAGAATGCTTTTTTCCAAATCATATAGAAGGAAATTGGGGTTCTGAGACTTTGAGTGACTTACTGACCATTAAGCAGCACTGTCAAGGATTGACTGACACCTTCTGTTTCTCAATCCAGGGTTTCCGTCTCCTGATTCTAACTCCAGCCCCTGTTCTCCCCCCCATCTTAGCTGTGATTACTGAGTCCCCAGTGGCAATGCAGATAATAGAGTGAATTGATTTAGTCAATTGTAAAGCCCCTGTCCTATCTGCACTTCAATGAATCCATCTTTTCTTTTGTAATTTATTGGGGGACACTGAGAGGTTGTTTTTAAGTGATGAAAACAACACAAGAACACACAAACGCATCTGGCATCAGAGGGTGCATCTCTTTCATCCCAAAAGTTGGCATCTTCTGCTGTGAGCTGATACTATTGCCTATTAGCATTAGCCCCAATATCAGCATCAGTTCCTGGAGCTAACACACAGCTCCAGGCTGTTGTAATGACTCAGCAATCAAAACTTCAAGTTTAGTCGGCTGGGTCCTCACCCACCTCCAGGGCCAGAACTCCAAGAGCCCCTTTTTGCTCTTCAACTTACTGGGTGATCTTTCTGGCTTCCTTTAAAGGTTCTCAGTAGCTGACTTTCCAGCTGTCAGCTCTGTTTGTTACAGAAGGAAAGAGCCATTCATGTGTTAAGTGCCCTGGGTCTTAAAAACACAGAAGCACTCTGGAGAATGTTGGGCATGGGTTGGCTTACTTGAGCAAAGACCTACAGAAAGGCTGGCCAACTGACTGGAACTAAATAGAGAAGGAATTAGAATTTCCTTTATTCTCCCCAAATAAACTCAAGGCAACCATTTACCAATTCATTTTTTAAAAAATATAACCCTGCATCTATTTCCTCTAGGGAACTTCAGCCTTTTCTTTGGCAACTCTGACATGTTACTTCTACTGAGATGGAAAGGACCCTTCCTTTTCCTTTCTTTTCTGAACTCGCTAAGCAAAAAAACAAACAAACAAACAAACAAAAAACCCAACCCTGTTAAACTGTGAAACACTCTCTATCACAAAACAAAGCCGTAAAAGACAAAAGAAAGCCATGGATCTGGAGCCAGTCCTGATTGGAAGCTGCTTACCACTGCTCTGACCCGAGCTGATAATAAAGATACAAAGTTACAGTTGCCCAAGCAGCATCAGGAAAACTTGAGGTGCCAGGGAGCTGCTTTGCTCACTGCATGAGCTGTAATCAGAAAATCCTGAGTTGGCATGTACCCCACTTCTATTATTAGCCTAAAGTAAGTGATAATGAAAGTGTTGCTATGGCTAGAAGATTCACGGATTACAATGATTAAATCTCAAATACACAAAAGCCAAGATGTTATCTTTATTATTTTTTAAAAGATGGTGCTGAGAATAATCTATGCAATTAATTTTTCCCAACACCACAAGTTTAAATATACCCACACTGGGTGAGAATGTGAATGGGAGGAGGAACAGTCAAAATGAAATACCCTCAATAAAAAGAGGCACTAATTTGCCAACTTCCAGAAAGGCATTTTCAGAGGGCTTCTCTCTGTGCGGAACTGCCCAAACACCAAATAGATGACGTCAAATACTGGCCTCTGTACCTGGCACTGGTTATATCAAGAGCTGCAGGCTAACGAAGAGCTGACCGACCTAGAGAATGGTGATAGTCCAGGCAGAGCTGGGCAACCTCAAACCCCCTGACATAACCCACTGGCACTTACAGCATCAGGGCTCTGCTCTCTCCCTAGAACAGTAAACTTTCTGTTTCTTGTTTATATATTGCACTTGCCTTCAGGCTTCATGAGTCCCAGGTTGTTTTCTCCACAAAGAAAATGAAATTTTATTGGGGGTCTCTCCTATGTTCATGTCATTTAAAAATGATAAAATCCCCTCTCTTGATAAGGGAAATGTAACTGTAATCTATGAGTAACAGATGAAAATATCCTGAGCAGAAATAGTTGACAAGAAAGACACATAAAAAAAATAATAATAAATAAATAAATAAGAAAGACACATAATAAATTATACTGACCAGAAAGAGTTTACCCATAGGTTTGTTGTTGGTTTTTGTTTTTTTTTTTTTAACCAAGAGGACAGTGTGGAGTAAGTATCAGTTACAGGATGAAAAAGGGGAGGGATCTTTTAACAGCTGCCCTCCTTTAACTGTTTCACTAATATCATTATGCAGAAAACAACAAATAGATGGCAGGGATAGCCTATGGCAATACCAGAGTCGAATCTCACGTTTAAGTATTTTTTATCTTTTTAGTTCAGGATTTTCAAAACACTCCTCTTAAAGAAAAAAGAAATAATATTATTGTTTTGAATATGATCTTTGACATCTCTCAACTTGGCTCTCATAAATTTTTGACCCAGTCAACTGTCTCTGAATAAAATCTTTCATGTTACAACTTGCACCATCTCTCTATCTATACACAGACATCCTAAGAAACACTCATGCATGCCCCCCCGCCTAGTTAACATACCTGTCATCTCCCCCATGAATATGTTCACAGTAACAGTTCGAGTTGGCTAACATTCCATGAAATATCACTACTCCTTTTAGAAGAAGCCATCCATATGCCTTGACTAAAGCTCTATTGCTTTCACTTAGGGTATCAGCAGTTTAGAAGTATATTTACGAGTGATTCTTACTTCTTGGGAGAGGCTAAGGGGTGCCAATGCAGAGATAAAAATACTCACAGATACAGGAACACAGATGCTATCACAATGAAATGGTGTTTTTTTTTTAATTAAATAACCTCAGAATAGAAACAGGCAAACTATCTACGTTTCGCTTTGAAGGAAAGGGAAAGGAAAAAAAAGAAAAAGAAAAAAAAAGCACAGCTAACCACTGTGCTTTAGGAAACACTAAAGGACTGAGTTAGGCAAGATGTTTGACTAAAGTCACCTGAATTCCTAATGCTGCCTGCTTGCTTTTACAGTCAAGAGTAGACGATTAAGAGCAATTTGCAACCACACTCCCTCCTCTAGGGACCATGTAGGGTAAGGGGATGTTCCAAAATGTGAGACACTAGTCTTAATCAGGCAACACTGCATCCAGAAAGGTTAATGAGATGCAATAGCAAGAGAATCAGTGAAAAAAAGAGAGGTTCAAAATACTAAACAATTTCCACTTTGTTCTCATTTGCTCCAATTAAGAGCTCCTGAAACAGCTTTTCTGTACTCCACACATTCGCCACTCCAAGACCAGATTTAACTATTCAGGAAAAAAATAAGTGCTATGGAAAAAAAAAAAAAAGTCTGCTATTAAGTTATCATAAAAGTCCGGATGCACCCCCAACTCCCACCCTGGGTCTCTGGGCAGAAACACTTTTACTTCTAACTCAGAGCCCCTGTCAGTAGCTTTTCTGATTTTTCCCCTCAAATTTAAAGAGTCTTTCAAGGAGGGAGAAGCCTGGAACTAATTTTTTCTAAATTTCATAAACGCAGAATTCACTGTGTAAATACTAGATAAATAAAATGTGTAAAAATGGGAGGAAGGATGGGGCCATGGTTATACAAACGGAAATAATCCCCATGGCATGAAAACAGCCCCCAAATGTCACACACTGAGTTCTTCTGAGCATTACAATCTCTAAAAATGTGCTTCTAAACTGCCTGTGGATTTCCGAAAACAAACAGGAAAACACAAACATTACAGGAAAGCAAGAACCAGGATCTAAGTAGTCCCATGACTTACCTTCTTTATGGATCCTCAAAGTTCACCATGAAAATTTAAAATCCTCTATTTATCTTGCACTACTTTCTTTTCTTTTCTTCTTCTTCTTTTTAAAGTCACACAGGAGAAAAATAATCAGTTTTCAAAGGTTCCATTGATCTGATCTTCCAGCACCAGCAAAAAACGTGTCCAAGAGACTCCGCCAAGAAGTAAGCCAAAAACTCATCAAAGGCAAAAAGAAGGAGGCAGTGGGGAAGGAAGGGGGTGGTGAAAGCTGAGGGGCTTTGGGCCGGGCGCCCAAGTACAGAGAAAATTTTCGCACTGTTGAAACCTACAGTACGATATACCTGCTTTGGCTGTCACACAAACACACACACTCTTGGACACTCACACGTTCTCTTTCACGCAAAAGCAGGCACCCACACTCACAAACACGCACAAACACGCACACACTCACACAAACCCGTGTGATGAAACTGTCAGTGGTAACCTCCAATAGCTGCTGAGTGCTGCAGATGGTACGGCTCACTGTTACCTTCCCAGATCGGTGTAGGATCAAAAGAGCATCCAAAATCAATGGGGGGCCCCCCAGGACCAGGTAGATTCTGGTTCCCTCTCCCCCAGGCAGATTCATCAAGCCAGGAGCGGGTCAATCAGCAGAGGTGTCTGCTTGCTGGGTGCCCCGGATTATGGCAAGGTTATTCATCTTGATGTGCTGCATCCTCCACCCCCAACATTCGGCAGCCTGCATTGAGATGACTGCCAGAGCTGTGTCTGTCCCTGCTCTACTGCATTTTGCTCAGCCCTCTGCTGCTGCAACTGAGACACGGTGGAGGCAAGAATACTAATAAGGTGGTTAGCTACAGTTTCTTCAAGGCGGTCGGCGAGCAGTACAGTCAATGTGTACTTCCCAGTGCTCTGTGTGTGTGCCTGGATGTCTGCAGGGACAGCAGCGAATCCATCACCGGCCAGAAGGCGAGATGGTTTGTATCCTGCCTGGGAGGACTATATCATCGGAATCATCACTGTCCTGCAATGGCATTGTCTATGACAGTATTTTGTCTGGGATTAAAAAAAAAAAAGGGGGGTGGGTGGGCGGTGTTAATGGTTTAGAAGCCTAGAGCTGGCATTTGAATGAGAGAGAGAGAGAGAGAGAGAGAGAGAGAGAGATGTCCAGGGAGACAAATTAGCTTTATAAATAAGCTCCAAGAGGACCAAGGCAAAATTTTAACATGCCGCTACCCTGGCTGTTAAATGGAAATACAAAGCAATTTCAAAAACCAGCTACAACCTATAAATCTTGGAGGTGGCAACAAGTATCTGAATTTGACTGATAGGACTGTGGATAAATGGATTCCTGGTAATATAAAAAGTTTGCTCATGCATTTTGCTTCCTACCCATTTACCCAATGTATGCAGGGATCTAGGTACAGTTCAGTCATTTTTAATATGGATTTAGACTCTCTTCATTCACAGTTTTCCACTAATGCACAGCTTTTATCATATAACTATCAAATTGTAGAGAATGCCTGAGTGGCATTATGTCACTATGGGGATTGGCTGACAACTGTCAACAGTATTACCATACATAACACTCTTATATGGAATTTTCAGGAAAAAAAAGTCATATATCTCTTTTATTACTAGGTCATGAAAGAAAATATATGCAAATATGCTAAGTGAATAATTCCTGAGACTCTGGAAGGCTAACTTTTCCTCTTCTATAATTGGGTCTCATATTAAAGTACCTCTTCTCTAGACAAGGACACTCACTGAGTTCCTGAAATTGAATTAAAGTAGTATCATCTGAATAAGTAAGCATTGGACAGTTGGAAAAGGCAGATAAGTGTGAATTATGGAGCACTGTAATACCAGATATTGCCAGCAGATGTCACAAAGGCAGATGTAGGTAAAAGAATTCTACCAATTGCAAGCATTTTCATCTAATTTAGTAAACACAGATTTTAATAAAATGTATAACATTAATCTGAAACACTAAAGTTTTGTAAAATTTAAAGGTGCAAATAACTTGGAGAACAACTTGCCTTTTGTTTTCTCCAAATGTCCCTCTCAAATCACTATTTTCCATAACTCCAGTAGATGATCTATTATTGATATTGGAATAAAAATACTACACCACTAACATTAAATTTGCATCTAACATTATTTCTAGGAGTTATGATTTTTGATTCTATGAGATACAGTATTTAAATATTGTCTAGGTTGTAACAGAACAACTACTAGATTAAACCACAAAACAGATAAATGAGAGAAAGTAAATTAAGTGATTAAAATTCATACATAAAATGTTTGTTTAAAGTTTCCATTTTAAAGCAATAATTCTGTTTCATCTTGATCATATCTATAAAAATAAGTTTAAAGGAATTATTCATGTTTGGGAGTTGAACATTATTAATAAACAGTGGCACATAGGCAAAATATATAAAGAATTTTTATTGGTCTTCATTAATTCCACCTACATTAATATGTGAAAGATTTTTAAAACCCAGCATATCATCTTGGCCTTTATTAATCTAATGCAATTAATTAGTACCTATCAAATCCCAGCCCTAATTGATCCAAATGCCAATAAAAGAGTGTTAAAACCCTGAGCACTGAAATCCAGACAGATCTGGGTTCAAATTTCAGTTCTGCCTTATACCAGGTACTTAGTCTCTACAAGCCTCTTTCTTTTTTTCTCCTTTCACTTGTAATCAGGACATTAATACATACTTAATGGGATTATTGGGAGGACTGGAATGAACTAATATTTATAATGTGCTTTGCATATTTCCTGACACATAATAAATGATCTACATATGTATTAGCACTAGCATTACATATGTATTATAAATAAAGTATGTTTGTTTCTTACTATGTTAGCCTTGTCTTTGTGGGCTACAAGGTAAAACAGGTGGAATCATTTAATCAATCCTTTTGATGTTGACTGATTTATTTTCAAATTTACTTTTCCAAATAGCTGTTTCAATATTGTTTTTGTAAACCTATAGTTGAGTAACATTGGATGACTTTTAACATCTATTATACACACATACATTCATGCAGTTATCCATGTGTTCAAGACTCAGTAAAACAGAAAAATCACTTTCTTGAATAATTGTCTGAGATGACTTGAATCAAACAGAATATTTAGAAAGAAAATCTGATGGCAGTTTACTACTTCCCCATCAAGACCTCCTTTGAAGCCAACAGAACCACTAAAATGTAGATGCTTAACAATGCCAAAAGACCCAAGGAAAAACGAATAGTTCCTAAATCAGCAATTCTATGACAGATTATAGCAGATTATTATTGCAACTCAGATTATCATTTTAAAATAGGTGTTTGGGGTTTCCCTGGTGGCGCAGTGGTTGAGAATCCGCCTGCCAATGCAGGGGACACAGGTTCGAGCCCTGGTCTGGGAAGATCCCACATGCCGCGGAGCAACTAAGCCCGTGAGCCACAACTACTGAGCCTGCGCATCTGGAGCCTGTGCTCCGCAACAAGAGAGGCCCACGCACCGCGATGAAGAGTGGCCCCCGCTCGCCACAACTAGAGAAAGCTCTCGCACAGAAACGAAGACCCAACACAGCCAAAAATTAATTAATTAATTAATTAAAATAGGTGTTTGGATATACTGAATTTCATCAAATAATGGTAATGTAATCAATACTTTGCCAAGGAAAAGGCATACCAAGAATGTGACCCCTGTTGACTCAACATCTCAGGAGTTCTCTGGGTGAAACCTGAAACATGTCCTGAACACAGAGGGCAAGGAGAGATCTAAAGAAAGGCAGAACATTCCCCCTTGGTAGGTGGCGACTTTAATAAGCATGGGAACTTACTTACAAGGTCCGTCTAGGGAGGCTGCAAGAGTAGATTTTCGCAGGGACGGTCCAAATCTTAAAAGTTTATATAGACGCCTTAACTGGGTTCAGTGACATATCTGGTCCAGACGGTCTCAACATCTTACTCTCTCAAGGCTACATCCTCAAAGTTGCTCTAGCTACGGGAACAGTGGGCAGAATGAACACTCCCAGAACAGGGGCAGGTGAAGAGCCTCGGAATGCCCGGGTCAACTGGCCGTCATGCCCTTTCAGTAACCTCCTCCAGCAACCACAGGGCATCAGTTACATATCCATCCCCTTTGGGTGTCTTGAAGAAATGTGTTAGATAAAAACGAGTGAGATATACAATCAAACAGATCACCAGGGTGCCCGTTACTCTTCCTCCAGCAGCCTGCCAATCTACAGTAGGTCGAATAATATTTGTGCTAACATTGAAAAACAGTCTCTTTGAAATCTGATTTCTGTTTAAAATTAAACATGTCTCCTCCCTCATTCTGGGAGAGCTGAGTATCAGCAACAGTCCCTAGTTCTAACCTGAAAAGTGGTGTCTTACAGAGAACTGACACATAGTATATATGAATTCCAGGAGAACAGGTGGCCTGTGACCATTTCCCTTCCCACGGCCAGAAAAGGCTTTTCTAGTAGAAGATGTTAGCATTAGAATACCTCAACTTTTAAAATGTGCCCAAGTAATCTGGGACTTCTGGACAGTATGTTTGGATTAAAGGGGAAGAAATGCACCTTAATCTGCATTATTGGAAAATTCTAAATTTCCAGAGTTGGTCCAGGATAGTGAGTCAACAGCTACCATGAACAGTAGTAAATAAATGTATGACTTTAATATGCATATGTTTTATTTCTTGGGCATCATTACCGAGTAGGAAATATCTCACCAGAATTAGTAAGAGTAAATTCCTCTTAGAATTCTTAGGTGAAAATTTAGATGTCTGTGTTCCTTTTAAACACAGACTACTTACAGCCTGTCACCATGATTTTCTTTGCTCCCTACATCCTAAGCTATGACATAAGCATAAGAACAGGAACTTAGTTTAGCATTTGTTCTCTCCTTGCCTTATTATAAAATTGGTTCGCCTGCAATCCAAATGTTCTGATTTAGCTTATTGGCCTAAAAGATTACATTCTATTATTGATTACATTCTATTATTCCATCTCGACACTTTTATTAATTATGCTTTGAAATTAGCTTGGATCATTTATTTAAGTGTTTTAATCAGTTATTAAGGGTGGGGCATCATTTTATTTCTCAAATTATTTAGCCTTCTTGTTTATATCCAGAAATTGCAAGCTTAGATAAATCTAGCATAAATTTTGCACTATTTGGATCAATTTCTCCCAAAGGTCTGCCTGGACCTTTATAATTACTCTCTCACATCAATCCAAAGAGTACTTAATTGACCATATCACTTAACACTTGGTGCTTCACTATTTTATATACATAGTATACAACTTCAAAGGAACTCTTTTTGTCTTTTTGTTCCCTAGAGAGAACCTAACACAGCTCCCTCCAAACCTCAGGTACTAGATAATTTCTTGCTGTTATTATTGATGAAAATATGCTATACATAACTCAGGGACTTAAATATCATATAATTGATCCTGGTTCTTCCTCTCAACTTCAACTTTAAATAAACTAAAGATAGCCTATGTATAGATTGCTTGCTATTTGTGGTAAAATTAAATTATCACTTTATTAGTTATTCACTAATTCATAATAATTCCTTATTATTGCTTTAATATCTGTTTGAGTTACAGTGATTCTCTCCCTCTCATTCTTGATATTGAAAATTTGTGCATTCATTTATTTTTATCAGTCTGTCTAGAGGTCTATCGATTTTATTGACTCTCTCAAAGAGCCAGTTTTTTGTTTAATTGATTTTCTCTTTTTTTTATTTCACTGATTTCTGCTCTTATCTTTATTATTTCTTATATATATATATTTTTTCTTTGGATTCCATTGGCTCTTTTCTACTTTCTTAAAATAGAAGCGTAGGCCATTGATTTGAGATCATTCTTTTCTAATGCAAGCATTTACTGAAATAAATTGGCCTCTAAAATCACCTTAGGCTGCATTTCACAAATTCTGATATGTGTGTTTTCATTTTCATTCTGTTAAAAATAGTCTTTAATTTTGCTTTTGGTTTCTTCTCTAACCCGTGGTTTATTTATAAGTGTGTTATTTAGCTTACAATCATTTGGGGATTTTCCAGATATCTTTCTGTTACTGGTTTTCTATTATTAAATAATTTCATTGTGATCAGAAAACATTCTTTGTTTGATTTGCAACCTGTTACATTTATAAACTTGTTTAATGGCCTAATTTGGCAAATGTTCTGTGTGCTCTTAAAAGTAATGAATTTTCTGCTGTTGTTGAATGAATTAGGAACCACTGGTGTGAAATGCCGTTCAGTTTATCTGTTTTCAGTTTATACTGTTTTTCTGTCTACTTATTCTATTATTTTTAATTCTTCATTGTAATTATGGATTTATTTATCAGCTATACCTGTTTTTACTTTGTGTATTCTGAAGCTCCATTACTAGGTACACATATATTGAAAATTTAATAAGTCCTCTGATGAATTAACCCTTTATAGTTATGAAATGATCCCTTTGTCCCTGGTAATATTCCTTTTTTTAATAAAATCTACTTTATCTGACATCAATATAGCCACTGCAGCTTTCTTTGGGTTAATGTTAGCAGCACATCTCTTTTTGCATCCTTTTACATTTGACCTATTCGTGTCCTTATATTTAATGCAGGTTTCTTTTAGAGGCAAGATATAGTTGGGTCTTGCTTTTTTTTACCCAGTCTGACAAGATCTGACTGTTAATTAGGAATGGTTGAACCATTTAAATTTATTGGGATTATGAATAAAGTCTGATTAAAATCCACTATCTTGCCACTTCTGCTTTACATGTTTCTTCTGTTCTTTGTTTCCATTTACTTCTTTTTTCACCTTCTTCTGGATTGAATTTTTTTTTTTAATGGATGCTTCTTTTATTTATTTTTATTTATTTTTGCGGTACGTGGGCCTCTCACTGTTGTGACCTCTCCCGTTGCGGAGCACAGGCTCTGGATGCGCAGGCTCAGTGGCCATGGCTCACGGGCCTAGCCACTCCGTGGCATGTGGGATCTTCCCGGACCAGGGCACAAACCCGTGTCCCCTGCATCGGCAGGCGGACTCTCAACCATTGCGCCACCATGGAAGCCCTGGATTGAATATTTTTTAAAATTCCATTTTGCATCATTTGTTTGTTGGTTTACTTTCTATACTTCTTTGTTTTATTGTCTTTCTTTTGGGGTGGGGCACATTGCTTTAGGATTTATAGTATATACCTTAAATTATCATAGCCTACCATCAAGTAATATTATCCCATTTCATGTACACCATAAATATACAAGGTTATACATTAATTTCCCCTCTCCTGGACTTTGTGCTATTATTGTCATACATTTTGCTTTCACATTCACTATAGACTCAACAATAAATTGATATTATTTCAAGAGTCAAATGATCTTTTAATAGGACTTAAAAATAAGAAAAGCATTTATATTTGCCTACATATAACTACCATTCCCAGTGCTTTTCCTTCATTTGTGTAGTTACAGATTTCTATCTGGTATTATTTTCCTCCTGCTGAAAGAACTTCCTTTAACATATTTGGGAGCTGCTGGGGATGAAGTTTTTCAGCTTTTGTACATTGGAAAGAGAATCTGGCCCACTGTCTTCTTGCCTTCATTGTTTCCAAAAAAAAAAAAAAAGTCAACTATTATTGTCCCTCTATACATAGTGGTTCTTTTTACTTTGGCTACATTCAGATGTTTTTTTTTCTTCTTCAGATTTCTATTGCTTAGTTTTCACTAGGCTTCTTGAATCTTGAATTTATTATTTCCATCAAAGTGGAAAAATTTTATCATTTCTTATATTTCTTCATAGGTTTTCCATCTCCAGCCCCTCTATTTTGGTGACCTCAATTTCCCTATTAGGCAGCTTGCCACTTTAACGCTGTCCCACGTCTCACTGCATCCTTTTGTCTTTCAGGGGTTATTTTATGTTTTTTAGATTATTTCTATTACTAAGTCTCCAAGTACAGTCTGCCCTCAGTATCGATGAGTTTCACACCTGCAGATGCAATCAAGCACTGATTCCACGGATTCTGTGGTTGGTTGAATCTGTGGATGTGAAACCCCTAAATACAGAGGGCCAGCTGTATTCATTGTAAGACTTCGTTTTATATAAGGGACTTGAGCATGGCGGATTTTGTATCTGTGGAGGCTCCTGGAAACAATTCCCTACAGGTACTAAGGGATGACTACATTAATCTTTTCTTCTGTAGCATCTCATATGCTATTAATCCCATGTAGTGTATTCTTTTATCTCGGATACTATAGGTTTCACCCATAGAAGTTCATTTTGGGTCTCTTTTGTATCTTCCTTAGCTGTCCTTAACATGCTTATGTTTTTATAAACTTTCTTGAAAATATAAAATAATGTAGTTTAATACCCTGTCTACTATGTCTTTCATCTGCATTATTTCTAGATTGGTTTTTATTGATTGTTTTTCCTCTTACTATGCATTGTGGATTACTGCTTCTGTGCACGCCTGGTAATTTTGATTGTATGTCAGGAATTCTTAATTGTTACCTTGTTGGGTATGTTTTTAACTGTTCTTGACATTTGTTCTGGAACACAGATATTTGGAAGAAGTTTGAGCTTTTTTGTTCCTTGTTTTTAAGCTTTCTTGGGAAGAATCAGAAGAGTCTTTAGTCTAAGGATGATTTTTCCCCACTACTAAGGTCCTTCTGCATACTCTACCTGATGTCCAGTAGGTTACAGGATTTTCCCACTCTGACTTGCGGGAATATAAATGTCCCTGGCCATGCGTGAGCCTTGGGGATTGTTCGCCTTGCTCTTTTAAGTGATTCTTTCCCTGGCAATTGGTAGTTTCCTTACCATGTCCTCTGATGAGTCCTCAGATGGAAACTAGTATGCACCATCTGTAGATCTTCAGAGCTTTCTCATTCTCCAGCCCATTACTTTCAGTACTCTGCCCTGTGGACTCCAGATGGGTGGACTCATTGGATTCCAACCTCTATGTCTTCAATTCAGGGTGACTGCTGGGCCCCACCTGGGTTCCTCCTCCCTACTGTATGGCTTAGAAACTCCCTCCATGTAGTAAGCTGGGGAACTGGTACCTCATTTATTTCCCTGCCCTCAGGGATTATTGTCCAGTGATGACTGTAGTCTAATAAAACTATTCTTATATTGTGTCCAGTTTGTTTTAGTTGTTTAAAGAGTGAGGGTGAATCCATTCCCTCTTAATCTGATTTGACTGGAGATGTCTAATTACTCATTCAAACAAACAAACAAAAATATATGACAACCTATTTTATGCCAGTCAATGTTCTTTGAGCTGGGAACACAGTAATGAACCAGAGAGACTGCATCTTCACAATCATGGAGACTCCATTCTATTGGCAGATGTCTTATAGCCAATAAGCCACTAAACAAACATATATAGAAATACCTTATATGGGTCAAGAGCTACAAAGAAAATAAAAGATTTTATGTGATAGACAGTGACAGAATAGAGGACTATTTTAGGTAGTATGGTCAACAAATCTACTCTCAAGGAGTGACATGTGAACTAGTATGTTAATGATGAAGAGCCAGGCATGCAGAGATCTGGGGGAAGCACATTCCAAGCAGGAAAATGCAAGTATAAAGGATTTTAGTCAGGAACAAGGCTGGTCCCACTACAAGGAGGTTCATTAGCTCGTTGGTCTTTTACTCTTTTATACACATTTGTCTCTATTGTGTGATGTGGAGCATCAATAACTGAAAGGTCACTAACATGGTTTATTGTTGACCATGGATAGATGCCCAGAGCTAGCACTTTGTCCTATAGAGATTGCTTTCAATAACTTCATCAACCTAACATGATGCTAGATACTGGAGAACATTTTTCATAATATTTAATTTTTTTAGACCAGTTTAAGGAGCATAGCAAAATTGAGGGGATGGTGCAGAGAGACTTCCCATATAACCCCTGCCCCCAACACATGCATAGCCTCCTCATTTATCAACATCCCCACCAGAGTAGTATATTTGTTACAATCACTGAACCTACATTAACACATCATTATCACCCAAAGTCCATAGTTTACATTACCATTCAGTCTCAGTATTGCATGGAGAAGAGCTTTTAAATCCCACCCTGTTGTAATCAGAGTAAACTAGGTTATACTGTAGTAACAACAACAACAACAAAATCCTACCAAACAATCAAAAAATTTCTTGCTCAATCAGTGTGTACTTTGCAGGTTGGTAAAAGGGCATAACTCACTGTAGTAACTCAGGGTTTCAGCGCCCCAAAAGTTCACCTTGATTTCAAAAGGTCAAGAAAATATCGCAAGTAACATACTGTCTTCAAAAGTTTCTACCAAGAAGTGACACATATTACTTCTACCCATATTCTATTTATAAAAACAAGTCACATTTCCTCACCTAATTTTAAAGGGATGGAAAAACACTATTCTACATGTTCATAAAAGCAGAGAGCCAGAAACATTTGGTTACTCTGCTAATGGTGACCACACCCTTTACCAAGGAATCTGGATACTCATGCCTCTAATGAAACTAGAAGTTTGCCCTTACTTTATCAGATTCAGCTTGAATGTACCACTCACTGAGTAGAAGATCAGGTATTAAGCACATACTCACGTATATTCTGAATTTCCTCTACTTCCTTCAAATTCTAATTGCTAAAAGTGCTCTACTAGTTTTCTTCCTGTAAGAAAGGGGTATAAAGGTGATGACTTACTCTAAGAAAAGTTCCAGCAGCTTTGAGAACAAATTTCTACATTTAAAAAGCTGTTCCTAACTTGTAAGATTTAAAACAAAACAAAACAAAACATTTCTTTGGGAGACGACAGTTTCAAGAAGGTAGTATTAAAATATTTCAGGATTCTATTGTAAATTAAACTTCTTCAATGAGAATACACCCCTAAGAACAAAGAGATACATTGGCTCTAGGGAATAATTAAGCATTGAGGTAGACAAAAATAGTTTAAAAAAAAAAAAGGCCTCTAACTTCTAGAGTCCAGGGTGTCTTTGCTTTTATTTCTCCTCAGGGGAAAAAAAATATATATGTACTTGAATCTAGGAAGCTAGCAGTGATACTAGGGATGGGAGCTTTTACATAATACAGAATATCTTTTTAAACTTTCTAGTCTATGTATTCCTTTTCCTCTTTAGATTCTCCTTGGGGTGAAGCTTATTTCTCACTTGATGATGGGTATCTTGCTGGTCACATCGCTCCAGGCCTTGGGTGGTTGTCTTTAGTCTGCTCTCTCAAGGCCTTAGAGAGTAATGCATGCTTTTTCTTGGCACTTCTTTCCATGGATTTCTTTCTTTTTTTTTCCCAGCAGTTTGTATTTTTATTTATTTATTTATTTATTTTACAACTTTATTGGAGTATAATTGCTTCACAATGGTGTATTAGCTTCTGCTTTACAACAAAGTGAATCAGTTATACATATACATCTGTTCCCATATCCCTTCCCTCTTGCGTCTCCCTCCCTCCCACTCTCCCTATCCCACCCCTCCAGGCAGTCACAAAGCACCAAGCTGATCGCCCTGTGCTATGCAGCTGCTTCCCACTAGCTATCTACCTTACATTTGGTAGTGTATATATGTCCATGCCTCTCTCTCGCTTTGTCACAGCTTACCCTTCCCCCTCCCCATATCCTCAAGTCCATTCTCAAGTAGGTCTGTGTCTTTATTCCTGTTTTACCCCTAGGTTCTACATGACATTTTTTTTTCTTAAATTCCATATATATGTGTTAGCATACGGTATTTGTCTTTCTCTTTCTGACTTACTTCACTCTGTATGACAGACTCTAGGTCTATCCACCTCATTACAAATAGCTCAATTTCGTTTCTTTTTATGGCTGAGTAATATTCCATTGTATATATGTGCCACATCTTCTTTATCCATTCATTGGATGATGGACACTTAGGTTGTTTCCATCTCCTGGCTATTGTAAATAGAGCTGCAATGAACATTTTGGTACATGGATTTCTTTTTGTAGCTTCTCCTCACCTTAAGGAAGGGGGAAAGTAAACCACTTAACTTTATTTAATTTAGGCTTTTGGCCAAAGCAGTAGATAATGAGCCTTATGCATGGTCTAACGCTTCCAGTCACACTCACCAAGGCTTGGGAGTTTTTTCCCACAGAGTTTGGCATCAAAGGCTAATAATTATAGGCAAATTACTTCTGACTCAGCATAGGTTGGCACTGGGGCAGCTGAGGTGGGTGGCAAGTCTTCTGGTCTTCAGTATTACAACTGTTTCAGTATGTTTCCATAAAAGATACTGCTTACAATTTAATTATGCTTCTGGCTCTTTCCTTAATAATCCAAATAGCATTGTCATGTTGGCTGATAAAAATACAGGTGCTAATACTTAACTTTAGAATTTAGAGAAACTGTTAGGAAGGAAATACTTTCCTCTAACTTAAGAAGGCTGATTCATGTCTGTGTACACACATACACAAACCCTTGCACCCACCTATGTAAGTATAGACTTTCTCCTTGTGTAAAACCCTGACCACCCACTTTGGGTGATCACTTAGGATCTCCATTATTTTGGTCATTCTTAGTCACTCGCCCTACTTCAAAAGCAGTTTCCAGAAGAATAGGTGTATTATATTGCCATTCTTTTCAGCTTCATAACTAGTGCTTATGAAAAGACACTGATGGCTGGAATGACTCAAGGTCTATACTTAGTTACCTCCAAAGAAGTGCATTTTGGGCATGATGGGGAGAAAAAGCTTCCCCTGTATGGCTTCCTTGTTCATCCTGCGGTGTGGCTGTGGAGAAGAATTTGGAACAGTCTTTATCTGTCTTTCTTTTGTCCATACAATTAGCTAGGCAACTATTTGTCCTCAGCTTATTCTGAAAGATCCATCTAAGTACTAAATCCCCAAAGCTGATTATTGCCAAAATATTTTCTTCCAATGTCACTTTCTCATTATTCTTAAGAGTCAGAGGGTAGATTTTTCTCATCAAAATTTTGTTCCATATTTCCTACTAGAACAGTGTAAGGCATTTTGAATTGTCTGTGATACAGCAGACCAAGAAATTCTAAGGACATTATTGTTTCTGGGCACATTTCAGACTGAAGAGGAATAAGAAAATATGTCACAGGTTAGAATATGTGATTTTCACATAGTTTGGGTTTTAAATTTTTGAAAATATGAGGGAAGACCCACCCCACTTTCCACTCTCACCAGGCATAGATAACTAAGCTTCTGTTTGTTATAAATAACACTATCTATTTAAGTTATGGTATATTTTTATTCCAGAACAATCCATAGCTGACTTGTTAAATGAATAGCTTTTTAAAACTATGAGAAGCCACCTGTGGCATTATATTAATATGATCCTTGAACTAGGAGTCAAGTCTCTAAGACTTAGTAGCTGTGAGACATTAGACTCACTTTCTCTCTTTCTCTCTCTCATTTTCTTATCAAAAGCCAAATGGTTAGAATGAAATATTTGTATCACAGGTTTATGATAGGAATCAAATATGATGATACATATAAAAGCTTTGTAAATACCATTATAAACGCTACTAAATATCATTATAAATGTTAATATTATGACAAAAAATAACATACAAATTATTTTATTGAGTCATTTCCACTTTGAAGTAAGCTGTAAGAATAAAGCTAAATTAAGTCCAACTCAATTGGGAATCTTGAAAGAAATATTCAATAAGTACCATAGTGTATAGCCAGGACAAGGACCAGGGTTAGACAGAACCAAGACATCCCATTGTATCAAGAAAACTAAGAGTTATTTGAACAGTTATTTGAACATTTTTTCCAACTAACATGCGGTAATCATAAAAATAAACTCAATATTTTAATAGTTCTATTGTTTTTTTTTTTTAAGTTAGCTAAATGCTTTCTCTGGATTCTATTCTGGTTCAGTGTACAAAGATCTGTCTATATGAGAATAGCTGAGATCAATAGTATTAAAATATTTCATCAGCTCAATTCAGTTTGATTTCTATATATGTGTTTATGTGTTGTATGGTTTATAATACAGTTTAAAGTATAAAACTTGATCCCATACTGCAAGTCATTACAAACTTTATTGGGAAGTTGTAATAAATATATCATTTTGTCAGACTATTTTGGTTGTACTTAGAGCACATTAACTGGAATTAATTCTCATTTCCTCTTATTTCAAAGATAGAGGTAGTTTCACCAAGTTTTATTTTTCCCATTCAATTAAACATTTAACTGGATATCTACTATGTCTCAGGTACTATGTAAAGTGATGAAGGTGCAAAGAAGAATATGATAGAATGTCTGCCTTTAATGGGATCCAAATCAAGGAGGAAATAGTTATATCAAATAATTATTGACAGGAAGATTGGTGATTAAACTTACAAGTTGGTCAATGCTTTCTGGTTTTTATTAGTAACAATGCTAGATTATTTACATTTTCCATCCTCAAGGGTAACTAATGCATATCTCTAAAATGATAAAAATTTTTCCAGGGGTGATTTGACAATTGGGAAAAAATAGTCTAAGTGAGGAATTTTTCCCTTTGTGTCCAGGGGAGGCAGGCACAATGCATCCTCCAGGAGTAGAAAAAGAGAAACATTTACTTTTTTTCTCTCTCTCTCCATTTCTATGTGTTCATTTTTCTGCCTCACTCTTTCTTCTTTCTCTGTTTATGGTTCACTCTCTCTTCTTTCATTTACCCATCCACCAAACTTTTACTATTCTGTGGGGAAACTGATGAACTAGGTAGAAAAGGTCTTTAACCTTGTGGTAAACTCTTAGAGTGTAGTGTAGGAGCCCCTGTTGGCTGAGAGCATGAACTCTAGGGTGAGACTTCAAGAGTTCGATGCTCATCTCTACCGCTTAGCAGCTATGTGAATTTGGGCAAGTTACTAAAACTCTCTTTGCATCAATTTCCTCATCTAAAATATGGGGTTATCATAGGATCTACTTAAAAGGGCTGTAACAATGTTGAAGTTCACCTGAGCCCTGTGCTTCTGGAAAGCAGAGATCGTTAAGAATCCCCGTCCTCCCACCTCCATCCTATCCCTTCATGTTCTGGGAAATGGCTAATTTCAAAGGACCACACTGCCATCCACATTCTGAGATAATACTCAACTCCATCTTTCCTCATGACTCACATAAGTTTCCTGGATGATTTTCCTTTCTATTTGGTCTGACCATCTATTGATCACTATAAACTGATTGATGAACCTAGAGACAGTCTTACAGAGTGAAGTCAGAAAGAGAAAAACAAAATCATATATTAACACATATTTGTGGAATCTAGAAAAATGGTACAGATGAACCAGTTTGCAAGGCAGAAATAAAGACACAGATGTAGAGAACAAACGTATGGACACCACGGGGGGAAAGGGGGAGTGGGATGAATTGGGAGATTGGGCCTAACATATATACGCTAATGTATAAAATATATAACTAATGAGAACCTGCTGTATAGCACAGGGAACTCCACTTCTCTGTACAGTAGAAACTAACACAACATTGTAAAGCAACTATACCCCAATAAAAAATAAATTAATTAAAAAAAAATAAATGGATTGATGATTTATAGACATCTTGTCTCTGTTGGGTAAAAGAGGACAGAGAATCTGGTTAATTGTTCTTTTCTGTTGGTGTATTTTGAGCCCATATAAACTGAGAATGTATACCCACTGAGAAGGGACCAGGTCTTTGAAATGGACCTCAGAACTTTGTTTATGCTTGACTTATGACTGAAATTTTAGAACTAAAACTATAAGCTCTTTGTATCTGTTTGTATGTTTATATGTCTGTAATTCAGAAAAGCCTTTCCCTCTAATTATGTAAATATGTAATATTTTTCTACCTCTGGATAATACTAATCAATTAGATTTTAAATCCCTTACATTAAAGGAGCTCTGCTGTGATTGGCTTAGAGATAAATAAATGTTCATATAATTGGCCATTCCCCATATTTCAGAAATTAGAGAAAATGAATCTCAATTCCAATGCGAAAAAAGAGGTATTCTTATAGAAACTAATTCAGAAACATTTTAAGAATTCACATTTACCTACTTTGTCAAACAAAACTAGTTTAATAATTTTGGGTTAATACAAAGAACTATGTTTTATCTAAGTTATCAGTGTTATCAGTATAATGTAAGTACACATTTTTATTCTACTTGAGTATGTTCTTTCTAAACAAAGATTTACTAATCAAATGAGCTAGCATTATTTCTACTTACTGTTTAAGATTACGAAAAATTTAAATTTGGGTTTAACCAAATTGAATCATTATTCTGGTGAACTTTATTTCAACAGTAATTATATTTTGTAGTATGTAATTTTGAAGATAATTTCCAAGATCTTTAAGTAGTTTAAAATCTGGACTGCTACTAAATTGAGCTACTTAATGGATATTCATTAGATAACTAGATAATTTTGAAATAAGATAGACTACTCTAACATAAGTTACAGAGTATAATTTTAAGTTTATATCATTTTGTCGCATGTTTATATGGTACAGAGAGGCTGCATATATTTGTATCTGTTAACAAATGTGTTCATTTTTGGCATTGTGAGAAATTGTACTGTAAGATATGTGTCTTTGTTAAGATAAAAAAGAGAGAAGTTTTGTCTTAAAGTTAAATGACTGATTCTTCCAGAATGAAAAGGAGGAACGTTTAAGAAAAAACCTGAATGGATATAGAAAGTTGTAGAAGGTTCATGAAAGGGAAATCTTATTTTTATTGGTTTATATAATGGGTTTAGCTACAGTTTAATGGATTTATTTATAAGATTTTTCAAAAAATCTGTGTTTACATTTTCTCAGAGTATTCGTCTCTCTAAGAGGTTGTAAAAGGTTTTCCTTTACCTTCTGAGCAATCTGCCTTGGAGGCAAAAATTCTGTATAAGAAAAAGTTCCTGTGCTTTATGTTTATCATTTTCCTGATTTTTGAAGATAACAAATCCTTCTAAATTTTGAAAGTACTAAGATTCTTTACAATTGTGTTACCTCCTACATTTACTTTTAAAATCTTCTGTCGTCACTTTGATTAAATAGGAAGTCAAGTATTGTTTCTCAGTAACCCAAGATCCAACCTTTATAAAATCTTCTGACAACTTTTGATATTTCCCTTTTCCAAATACCATACTTGGAACTGGTATGTTTTGCACTTAAAACTGTCTTGGAGACAAAGAAGACTGAGGATGATATGACAGTACTTTAGACTGAGAACTCAGGAGAGCCATTCTGTCTTGCCACTTGCCCAGATACACTCTAACGGAGGTCAGCCTACGTGGTTTTTACAACAGGTAAAAGTAACCATTGTCTTCTGCTCCCAAACTACGTCTATTCTCCAACGTAAATTATCAGATCCCCCTAAATTATCTATAGGTTTCTCAGGAAAATAAATATCCATTGTGTTTGAAATATTTCTCTCCATCTGCATAACCCCTCTCCCCTTTTTATGCTTTTTGAACTATATGGTGCTCATCCCAAGAAGTGTGGGCTGCCAGAGTGCTTTTTGCCTCCACATATCTGCATAGTTCAACCCCTATCTTTCTTCAGTTTCTATTTGACCTTCATTTTATTAGGTCTTGCTCAACCACTCTGCATGAAATGACAATTTCTCCTCCTAGATAACCCCTCCATCAGATATTCATATACTGGCTATCTCCTAACTCTACTTTGTTGTCATAGTACTTATTAACACATTACCTGTTATATATGTATTTGTTGTATGTTTATTCTGGGATTCTCACCACTGGAATGTAAGCTCTTTAAGGAGGGGGAAACTTTTCTCTGTGTCCCTGCTATATGCCCAGCCCCTAGAACAGAGACTGAAAAATGTTAATCACTCAGTAAATATTGTTGAATAAAGTAATGAATTTATTAACTACCCATCAGAGTATAATAAACTGAAGAACTTTATACAGGTATACCAAACACAACTCTTGCCCTCAGTGAAGAAGTGGAACAGAGAAAAAAAATAAAATTCAGAATTCAGAGGACCAAGCTCTGGAGACATAAGAACATTTTTCATAGATGTACCAGTGTATGGATATAGTGGCTTCAACGATGTGAAGAAATGAGATAGAAATGGTAGGGATAATGCTGCAGACTCACGGAATAGTGTGAAAATAATGCAAAAGAAAGCCTGGCTACTGAGATAACCTATATGAGAAAAGAATCTAAAAAAGAATGAATATAAGTATATGTATAACTGAATCACTTTGCTGTACACCCAAAACTAACACAACATTGTAAATCAACTATACTCCAATAAAATTAAAATATTAAAACAAAAGAAAGTCTGGCTATTCTTCCTGCTATAGACCAAATGTTTAAGCACCCGGCTCCTCCCTCCATCCTACCACAAAATTCTTATGTTTAAATCTGGGAGGTGATTAGATCATGAGGAATAGAATTAGTGTCTTTATAAAAAAGGTCCCACAGAGCTCTCTGACCCCTTCTACTATGTGAGGACTCAGTGAGAAGATGGCCATCTATGAATCAAGAAGTGGGCCCTCATCAGACACTAAATCTACCAGGGCCTTGATCTTAGACTTCCCAGCCTATAAAACCATGACAAATAAATGTTTGTTGTTTATAAGTATACAGAGAAAAACACTCATGTGTATTTCTCCTATACTACTTACACAGAACTTTTCACTTCTGACACTTCTGGTCACCCACACAGGGGATTTCCATACATCAAGCAATTCTGCAACACCAGCTGGATGTCCTACAATTTAACTCAGTTCTCACACTGTCTACCTGAGGACAGCATCAGATTCCACAAGTTAAGCGTTCAGTTCTACAAGACTGCCCCCCGCTCCCACATACAAACACAAACAAGCACACACACACACACACACACACACACACACGTCAGACACCAATCCTAAGTCCAGGTTGTTATATGTGCTTCTGACCTACTGGCTGTAAACTGGAAGGTCCCATGGCCCCTGCCTTGAGTTTGATTAATCTGCTAGAGTGGCTCACAAAACTCAGGAAAACACCTTATTTACTGGATTACCAGCTTATTATAAAACGTTATAACTCAGAAACAGCAAGAAAAGAGACACAGGACAAGGTTTATGGGAAGGAGTGTGGAGCTTCATTTTGGGGCTTGCCATTCTCCAGTACCTTTATGTGTTCACCAACTTGGAAGCTCTCCAAACCCCATACTATTCGGCTTTTAGGAGGTTTCATCATGTAGGCACAGTTGATTATTACTCCATTTCCAGTCCCTCTCCCCTCTCTGGAGAATGGGGCCAGGGCTGAAAGCTCCAAGCTTCTAATCATGGCTTGGACTCTCTGGTGACCAGCCTCCATCCAGGAGTCCACTAAGAGTTGCCTCATTAGAACAAAAGACACTCCTATCACCCAGGAAATTCCAAAGAATTTAGGAGCCCTGTGTAGAAACCAGGGTCAAAGACCAAGTACTAGAACAACAGATGCTCCTAATACTCTCATCACTTGAAAACTTACAAGGGTCTTAGGAGCTCTGTGCCAGGAATGCCTAGTAGGGACAATATTTTTTTTCTATTATTTCACAATAAGTCACTCAGTCTATGGTATTTTTATAGCAGTCTGAATGGACTAAGACACTTTCATTTGCTTACTAAATATTTATTATGTACCCACCACTGTGTTAAGCTTTGTGGGGGTGGGGTGGGGAGAGGATGAAACCTACCCTTGATGATTTCATGGAATAGTGGGAGAAACAGAATCAAGATAATTGTATTTACAATTTAGTGATAAGTGCTTAACAGACTGTAACAAAGTGCGCATTTTACTATCATAACAACTTAAGCAGAATTCCCTCCTGAGGGGAGCCTGACTTCAGGAAGTTGTCTTGAGAAGCTGCACAGGGTAGAAGGGAAGATACTGAAGACCTGGGTGCCAGCAGGAACCAAGAAAACAAAAGTTAATGGAGAAACTGACTTTTTTATGAGACCAGAAAAGAAACTGGTTATGTTCCTGAGAGAGGTGTTGGGGGAGAGAAAAGAGGGTGGACTTTAAAAGTATGGAAGAGATAGTCCAGTGGTAGCAGGAGCTTGGTGAACACAAGGATATAAGCTCCTGGAGAATGCCAAGGTTTTGGACTATAATGGGACTTGAAAGTAGGATTGAAAAGAGTTTCTTAAATAAATTTCAAAGATAGAAAGTCACCAACTGATTTCTAGGTTACAAGAGATGTTCAGTTATTATGGCAGCAAGTATGGAAGGCCAAACACGACCAGATTTAGGCCTAGGACACAGCAGCAAGAAACATAACACAGAAGAATATAACTGTGGCACAGCAAGAATGTCCTAATAAGATGAGTTTATCAAGTTGCCAGGAGTGGAGGTAGGAGAGAGGGAAAAGCATTCTAAAGAAAAAACTGTAAATATTTTAAATTATCAAATAAATAAAATAATAGTAAGAGTCGATGTCCTTTAGGCATGAGGGAAGAAGACAGGAACTAACATTGATTGTGTCCCAAACACATGCCATTCATGATATCAGGCACCAGCATTTTATTTTATTTGTTGTATTTTCTTTATATACATAGTGTAAAATTCACTATTTTTAATGTACGGTTCTACAAAATTTGACAAGTGCATAGGGTAACCACCACCACAATCAAGATACACACCTGCTTGATCACACCAATATTCTCCTGTGCCTCTTTGTGGTCTACCCCTCCCACCACCCACACCCTGACAAACACTGATTTTATTTTTGTTGTCATTTCTTATAATTTTGTCTCTCCAGAATGTCATAACAATGGAATCACACAGTATGCTGTGTTTTGAATCTGATATCTTTCATTTAGCATAATGCATATGAGTCTCATCCATATTGTTGTGTATATCAATAGTTCCTTCCTTTTTACTGCTAAATAATAGTCCATTGTATGGAAACATCATGGTTTGTCTATCCACTAACCACTAGAAGGACATTTGGGTTGTTTCTGCTTTGGGACAATTATGAATAATATCACTGTAAGCATTTGAGTGAAGATTTTTGTATGCACATAAATTTTCATTTTTCTTGAGTAAATATGTAGGAGATAGATCGGTAAGTATATGTTCATCCATACAAAATACTGACACATTATTGTCCAAATGGCTATACATCAGTTGTATCATCATCAATCCAGCAATATACAGGAGTTTGAGTGTCTCTGTATCCTCACCAAAACATGGTACCATCCGTTTTTAAAAAGGTGATGATGATGACGATGATGATGATGATGATGTCACTGCCAAGGATTTCTAGCAATCATAAGAAGGTAGAAGAGTCAAGGAAAGATTCTTCCCTAGCACCTTGAATGGGAGCATAGTCCTAAAGATACCTTGATTTTGTACTTATAGTCTCCAGAACTGTGACACAATAGACTTCTGTTGTTTTAAGCCACCAGTTTGTGGTACTTAGCTCTGGAAGCCGTAGGAATCTAAAACATCTACTAATGATGTTGAGCATCTTTGAATATTCTCATTTACCAAAGAATATCTTCTTTGGTGAAGTATCTGTATAGTTTCTCTGCCTATTTTTCATTAAAATTTTTTTAAATTAATTACTTATTTATTTAGCTAGCTAGCTAGCTGTGTCTTAGTTGTGGTACATGGGACCTTTGTTGCCACGTGCAGGATCTTTGTTGTGGCATGTGGGATCTTTAGTTGCAGCATGTGGGATCTAGTTCCCTGATCATGGATTGAACCCAGGCCCCCTGCATTGGGAGCACAGAGTCTTAACCACTGGACCACCAGGGAAGTCCCTCTCTGCCCATTTTTTAAAGTTGGGTTGGTTGTTTCCTTATTATTGGACTGAGAATTCTGTATATGTTTTAGATAAAATTTCTTTTGCAGATGCACAATTTTAAAACATTTTCTCCCAGTCTGCAGCTTGTCTTTTCACTCTCGATGGTGTCATTCACAACATAAATTTTAATTTTAATACAGTTGAATTATCTTAATTTTTTTTTTCTTTAACAGGCAGTGAATTTGGTGACCTAAGAACTCTTCCTAATTTGAATCTGGAGCTCAGACCAGTGTGTGTTCAAATACACATTAGGGGATATCATTCTCCATATGCCTTCTCACTAATAACCATCCACTTCTTCAGGTTTTAGGAATTCCTTGTCTCGTGACTCTGGCCAAAAATAAGGAGTTCTTTCAAAGTTTTACTGCTTTCACCACTACTACCATAGCTCCAATTGAGGAAAAATATTTGGAAAAAAAGCGAGGGAAGTTTACCTTTTTTCAGGGTGTTCCTTCATTTTTTGACTCCCTTCCCCAATCTGCCTACTTTTGTTTAATTTTCAGAGTGCGCAAATAGTTTTTTTTTATTATTATTTTTGTTTTCTCCAGAATTTTGGGTTATAATCAGCAAGAAAAAATGACTAGAATGGGCTTCCATTATCTTGGTCAGACTGTTTTATTTTTTATTTTATTTTACATATTTGTTTTTATTTTTGTTCAGGGAAAAGCTAAACCCAGTTTTGCAAAAATATGGAGTGCTCATGAAGGTCATTGTGGGTGACAATGTGCAAAAGTAATTTGGCACTAGTTGAACAGAGGCTGACATGCCAACCTAAAAACTCTGGATTTATATTTAGTAGGTTATAGAAAGCTATAGAGGAACTTTCATTCAAATGCCTCAATGTGGTTGGCAGTCCTTGAACATGGTCTTGCTGCCTTTTCCTTTTTTTTTAAACCATTCTGAAATAGCAGTGAAATAATTTCAAGTTTGCTTCCATATTCTAGTCCTGGCACCAATCTTGTTTCCCCAGAAGGAGTTTCTATTACTGAAAGTGGCATTCAGGCACTGACAACCACACATTCCCTTATTATACGTTGCATAACACAAGAGAAGAGACCAATAAAATCATGGGCCCTACTTATAGTGAACCAACAGCATTTGGGGCAAGGCTGGCTTTCTGCTACATGCATATATATCGTAGATAAGACACTGTAGATTAATTGATGAGCCATTATGTATAGGTGACTATGTATACCAAGCAATGCATTAAGCGTTAGCATAAAAAGGCAAAGCCTTTACTTTTTCTTTTTTTTTTTTTTTTTTTTTTTTTGCTTAATTGACTCATGGAGAACAATCCATGAGTCAGAAACACATACAGGGGTTTCTGGTAAATAACTATAATATCAGACATTAAACTGACATCTATTCTGGGTGGCTGCCTTAGGCTGGGGTTTCCAGAAACATACCATGAGACAGATTTATATGAAGAAGGTATACTGAGGAGTACTCTTGATCAAGACCCATAACAAGTGATGGAAACAGGATTGGGCAGAGGAAGGAGTTAAACAGTAAAGTGGTTACAACAAAGGGCCCCCCAGTCCCTCAGGGAATTTTGGAGCTGAGGCAGCCTTTCAGAGATACACCCAAATCGAGTGGAGGATAGATCTTTACACTCTCCTACCAACTAAAGAGAAAGATGATTGGTCTGTGGGAATTTAGTGTAAATTGTGGCAAGGAAGCTTTCTTTGGTAGAGGAAATTCCTCAAGTGGAATTCAGCTGTGAGCTTGTGCAGGCAGCATTTCCGACAAGTAGGGAATTGGGCATGTGATCCTGAAGGAGGCTCTGAGTGGTGCAACCACAGCATTTGTCACAGTGCCTTAAAGCTAAGTCAGTTTTCTCATCTGTAAAGTGTAACTAATAACCCATCCCAACCTTATAGTGAGTAGAGTGGTTTATTATTTTTGAGGGGGGAGTACCCACTAAATAAATCCACTCTGAGGTTGGGCTGGGAATTGTGTGTGCGTGTATTCTTATTCTAAGCATACTGTCTCATGTGAAGGTAAGTTCTCCATAAATGTTTTTGTCATTATTTTTCATGCAGTATACACTGCATATAGGTATCAGTAATTGAGAAACCACTTTAACATCTTCCAGGAAACTGAGGTAAAGAGGAGTTGATGCTTTGCCTAACAATTTCCAGACAAGAAGATTCTATTTCTTGTCCTTGCTGTAATTCCTTTGTGCTACAGTTCTTCATGTCAAAGCTTGAGAGATTTCAACTCAAATAAAATAAGCCAGACTTCTGCAGGTTTTATTTTTTTTGTTTGCTTTTGCTTGTTTGTTTAATTATTTGCTTGTTTTCCTACAAGTAGGCTTTTGCCTCTGAAGATTTCAGGTTTGTATATTCCCCGTTTTCTAGGAAGGGGAAAAAGACTGCATGTTCTGACAAATCCTTTTAAATTAAAAAGAGAGAGAGTTTAAAATGTAATTTTAACACATGCAGATATCCCCATGCTGAGAAGACAGTTCTATTGTACTTTTCAAACATTAAAAAAAAAAAGAGAGAGAGACAGAGACAGCGAAGAAAATAAAATTAGGCCACATTGGCATGAACACAACCGGGCCCTTGGCAAAGCTGTAACACGGGCATTCCTGCCAGTGTGCAGCAGGGCACAAAGGGTCCGCTTTTGCTGATCAACACATGTCATGGAGACCTCTAAATATGATATTTTAAATCAGAATGAGTAATACAGCAATTTTTCTTTCACAAGTGAGTCAATACAACCTGACACATGCCATTAAGTTGAAATTTTGGAGGTATTTTTATTTCTGTTGGATGGAAGCTGGCATATTTATGTTTCATTTCATCATTTTTGGGTAAGATGATAATTTGGCCTGTTTGAGAGACAGTGTGTGTGTGTGTGTGTGTGTGTGTGTGTGTGTGTGTGTGAGAGAGAGAGAGAGAGAGAGGGAGGGAGAGAGAGGGAGAGACGTGCGATTCCAGGAGAAACGAGAGCAGAAAAATTCATAGCTGCGTGCACCCTCCTTTCACTTGACAGCAGAGACCGGGTGACTGTTTCTTCCATCTACTTCCTGACTCATTTGCAACAGGCCTCTACTGCAACAATTGTCACAGCAACAATATTTTTTGTATAGCAAAGAGATTTTCCAATTCACCTATTTTGTGAAAGTCTGATTCCTAGGCTAACAAAAAAATGAGTACAATCTCCTGGCTGGCTGGAATAGAATCATAGAGCAGTCTAATTTATCAATAAGTATAATCTAGAAAAGACTATTTTATCTAAACTCAGGGTCACTGCTACTAAACAACCTGTCTACTTTAGTTCACCTCCACTCACCTATGGAACAATGCACTTAACATGTTTCGTTTCTGTCTGCCCAGAACAGATGCTCTTCCTTCTGAAGCGTTCCTCTCTCATCTTAGTCCTTCAGATAACCCTGACTTTGACCACAGTTCTGGTGGTGGCGGAGGGTGTGCCTGACCATGCCTAGCCAAAAAATATGTATTATTTTACTTCACTGGTCTAAATTATCCAATGACATTCAACCCAGGCCTTTCACTAGAATTCTTGGGAAGGTGAAGCTCTCTTTTCATTGGGATAGCTGAGCTTGTAAGATAGTTGCCAGATACTGATGGCCATCTTAATATCACAGCACAGTAAGGAAAGAGCCTGTCTGAGATTGGAATCGAGAGAGAGGAAAGCAAAGATGAAGACAGACCAAGTTCTATGACGCTGAGTGCCTGGACTCAAATGCTTTTCAGTTGTGTGAGCTAATCAATTCCATTCTGTGGCTTAAGGCAAAGTGAGGTGCTTCTTTTCTTTCTACTTAAAATTGAAAAACTCCTGTTGAATTCAGCTTATACTTGATATATCTTCATTATTCACTTAAAAATACTTCCAGGTTGGAGGAGCTCCACTTCCAAGCCACTCCTGGCTCTCTCTGCTGTCTCACTAACTCCCTACAGGAGAGGAAGAGCCACTCAACCTGCTGGCAGTTTTGGAGCAGAACAGGGCTGTGTACTTTCTCTTTTCTTTGGGGAGCTAGCCTGCCCTCAGAGAGCTGGTGTTCTCTGTCTGGCCCATACAGTAAGCTGAGGATATGGTGAGGCTTCAATTTTCCCATGCTGTCTTTGACTGGAAGACAGTCTAAGTCTGTCTATTCTAGGATTTAGGGAGGACCACTTGCCTAACAAAATAAACTGCATACTCTAAGATAAACATTGTCAGGGTGAAGGTGACATTCGCTCTCTACCTACCTTACTTTGTGTTTATCCCTACGTTGAGTCTGAACCCTGGCAGGTAAGAGAAATGTAATTTACTGTTTCTCTCAGTCCTTACCAAATTCCAACAAGATGGTATGTATAAAGATATTTAGATAAGCAAAGCCATTGCATGATTAAGGAATACCAAAGAGTTTGCTGTGTCTGGAATATAGGACACAAGTGTGAGAATGAAGAAATTACGGCTAGACATATAGTCAGGGATCAAATTATAAAGGGCCTTCTGAGATATAAAGGAACTCTACTGTATATGCAATGTGGAACCATCGAAGAACAAAATTTTGCCATTTGCAGCAACATGGATGGACTTGGAGGGCATTATGCTAAGTGAAATAAGTCAGACAAAGACAAATACTGTATGATACCACTTATATGTGGAATCTAAGAAATACAACAAACTAGTGAATATAACAAAAACGAAGCAGACTCACAGATATAGAGAACAAACTAGTGGTTAGCACTGGGGAGGGGGAACGGGGGCAATACAGGGGTGGGGGACTGAGAGGTACAAACTATTGGGTGTAAGATAGGCCCAAGGATGCATTGTACAACACAGGGAATATAGCCAATATTTTGTAATAATTGTAAATGGAGTGCAATATTTTAAAATTATATTAAAAAATAAATAAAATTTTAAAAACCAACAGAATTTTGAATAGGGACATTTTCCAAAGAACACTGTAGCATGAGTGTGAAAATGAAGTGGAGAGTGAAGAAGAAAAGAGGAAGAAAACAGTATAACAAGCTGGTACCCTCACCTAGATAACTGTCATGAAGGCCCCACCACTGACCCAGCACCTAATCCAATGCCCAACATTCCACTGTCCTCAGTGTGTGTGTGTGTGTGTGAGAGAGAGAGAAAGAGAGAAAGAGAGAGATAGTCAGTAAAAGAGTAACTCATCCAGATAAGAAAGAATGAGAGAGAAAAACAGAATATTAATAGAAAGCATGACATTAGATCTGGGTTGGAAACTCCTAAGCTTAAGAGTTCTGGATTTCACATCTGCTAGTTCATGAGTCATAGTTGAAACCATATGCATGGGTTAGATTTCATGAGGAAAATTATTCAGCTAATGTTTATTGAGATCCTTACATATGACAAGGACCATTCTGGATGCTAGATCTTGTGTTAGCATCTAGGTTATAGACTTCCATCATTTAATAGGCACAGAGAGAGAGAGAGGGAAACATAATGAAGATTGAGCTGGAATGACTGGAAAATCAAGAGAAGCAGGAGGATGGTGCTTTGAAAAAACTTTGAGAGGTTCATTACAAGTGTCCAATTTCACAAGGGGATTCATAACTTAGTAAATAAATACTGTCCTTTGGAGTAGTCAGGAAGTCAGTGATGTTCCAAATTAGAGCAGCAGAATTATGAAACAAAGGTCAGGGCAACATGAATGAAGAAACAATGCAAGTTCATTAGAAGGAAAGACTGAAAAGGGAGCATATTTTTTATGAGCTTTTAAGTCTCAATAGGGGTTCACCTGGAAAAAAGAGGGAGAAAACAATCCAAGCCAAGTAGAGTTTGAGCCAAGTCAGGAGAAACTGCTTGACCATTTAGATGTTATATATATGTGGGCTGCATTTAAAGACCAAGGATGAGACAGTCCTATCTCCTTACCTAGAAAGTAGCTCAGCTACTGGAGCTAATCCTGTAGTAATCTCTGTGCCTCATCTTCCTCATCTGTTAAATGGGGTATTAATAGGGCTACCTCACAGGTGAACAGGTGATTATGAAGATTGAGTTAATGCATGTGGAGCATTCAGAAAATTGCTTGGTCACAATAAGTATTCTATAAGTATTAACTATTGTTGTTGTTATTATTATTTAAAATTATTCTGATGATAATGCACAGATGCTCTCTTGGGATTAGAAAACATAAATAATTTTCATTTCCAAAGTGTTCAACCATATTGTTTATATTTTGTATTTTATTTGTATGTTACAAAAGATAGAAGGCATACATTTTATAAAAACTGAGGTGCTCTGACATATGACTCTTGTCATTTTTTTTCACTCTTGTCATTTTTTAAAGAATATAATTACATTTGAGAATGACATTTATTGATGATTTTTTTAATTCATGGTATTTAGTGAAATTTTAAGTCCTAATACAAGAAGGTAGAATTATATAATAAGCCAGAATGTACATAATTAATATAGGGCCTTTTATACTGTACCCTAAGCACTATAGATTCTAACTATAAAAACCTGTAATTTTTGCATTTTACATTTCATTGATTCAAAGAAAGACAGACTGAGGGGGTAGAATACATAATGGATCTGCCATGAATCTAACTGACATGTATTGTTATTTGGAGGAATAAGAAGAAATATTACATAAATTTTTAAAAATGATTTCTGTTGGCAGGTCATTCTTAGCTGGCAAGCCTCATCTTTGCAACCAACTACCTCTGTGACTTTGAGAAAGTTACATGTCTTTTCTGGGTTTAATAGGAAATTTGAGACATTACTGGATCATCAACTCATCAAATCTCCTTCAGGAGACCATTAAAAAAAAACCCTCTAATAACAGGTGCTCATTATCAGTCCACTGACAATCCCAGCCACATGCTGTCTGAAAACCAGGGACAAAATCACACCAGGTGGCATCTGATCCAGTTAAAATATACAGTAGCTTGGTAAATGCTTAATATTGAAAGATTTTAGTAATTCCAAAATCCTCCAACACCTCCTATGTCTTTTGAAAGCTGGTCTCTCCTTAATTTTATCTTTACTGAAAGTAGTGTATGAATAATGAATCTCAGAGATTATTCTTTAACCTTGAGCTGAGCATCCTGCCTTTGGTAGTCTACATGGACACATGTGGATACAATACCCTGTAAATATCTACAACTACTTGGCAACCCTGGTGAAACCATAGAAACATAGTGCCTGGGACTTAACAGGATCTCCATAAATACATGTTTAAATAATTAATAAAACTAGATGGGGCATGATATAGGGCTAGGAAGATCACAGGATTTTAAGCTATTCCAACCTCAGATTAAATAACCAGCTCTAACTAATCTAAGTAGATTGTTTTGGGAAAATTGTTTCCACTCTCTGAGCCTGTAGGCTCATCTATAAGATGGGGATGATAATATCCACTCTTGGATATGCTGTGAAAATAAGAGAGAACATGTTTCTTTGGATGTAGGTATGAATGTACATATTTTATTTATACCCTATACTAGCCAAGATCCTAGATTCTAACTTCCAAAAGACAATTCTAGTTAGCTTAAGCAAAGAGAGGATAACTGTAGAATTCAGGGGTCTGAAGCTGGGTTTTAAGTAAAAAGAGATTCTGGGGATAAATGTCAAGACTTTACTTTTGATCTGTTCCCCTTTCTCTGAACCTGCTTCACATTCCTTTCTCTTTTTCTAGAGACTCACAATTCTGGAGTTTGCATGTTACTCATCTAGCCACTTCCAGAGACCTATTAACAGTCTCTGAGTCTTAACTTCATTTGCAAAGCCATGGGAATGAGAATTAAAATTCTCCCATTTCAGGAAGATGTCCATCTTGGCTCAATTTTCAGTGACCAGAGGACTGTTTTACAGTAGTGACCACTGAGGGGATTGTAGATCAGGTTGGGGATGGATTTTCCAGATGGAGAGCGATTGTGGACTGAGCAGATGCACTGTAAGCTTCTAGTCAGTCTCTAAGTTTTTCTCCAAAAAGCATTCAGGACAGAAATAAGGTGTGTAAAATACCTCACACAATGCCTAGCAAGTACCAAGCATTAGATCGGAGGCCATAATTATTATAAAGATGAAATATAAAGATAACCTACATCTATGTCTTCACTGAATCAGCTTTCACTGAACCCCATATTACAGCTTAGACGTTGGGCTTGTACTAGAAATAGCAAAGTGACTCTGGCCCCAGCTGTTGGGAAGCTAGTTATCTCACAGAAGAGGGTGACTGTCTTGTTCATTTCTCCTTAACTCCCCTAAACATCGCCCTTTACAAACAGATTTCTCTCTCCAAGATATGGTAATCTTGATATGTTTTGCAACTCAAAAGAGATGTTCTTTCTGTGCAATTCACAAAGTAAATTAATCCCATCTTTCCAAGCAAGTAACCATCCTGATTTGGAGCAATTCCATCCTCATGGTTCTTTTCATAAACTTATCTCAAAAGGCTTTTCAAAGGGGCATTACTGTTTTGAGCTTATATCCCACAAATGGGAAAACTAAAGTTGCTCTTACCGACAAGACAAAGAGACTGGGTTAGCTGATACTGCATTCCCTTCTTGACCTGAAAGGGATTACCATGATACATCCCAAAATTAAGTGGGAATTCTCATGTAGTGAGGATTATATATCCATTAGCCATAAAGTATAAAACAAATATACTTTATCATTTTGTCCAGTTCATAGATAAAATACAAATACCCAAGATAAAATGGAAAAATCCCTCATCTTAAAGTCCAGTAAATATGGATTTCTGGCCTGGCTTCACTATCTTCTGAGTGTATGACCTTGTATAAGCCTCTTCATCCTCACTTGTCCTCAGTTTTCTCATTTCTCATATGAAAAAAGAGGGACTTTAGTTTTAAACATTCTACTATTCCTTTCAATTCCAAATCATACAGTGTTAACACTGGCCTTAGAATGATTTTGTGGGTATCAACTTCTGTTTTTTTTGGCTAAATTAATATGTATGTATTGTGGAGAATTTAGAAAACACAGGTGTATGAACATAATATAAAAAGCATACCATCTTCTCAACATTGTAACTAGGGTTGAGGTAATGCCCACATCACGAGTCCTACCACTCCAAGGTAGAAGTCAACTCAATTATGCAGCCTAGGTCAAGACTTAGGTAATCCAGGCTCCACCAATAATGTGCACCTAAAGCTTCAGGCTTCCATTGGGAAAACGGTGGCATAAGGAAAGAGACTCCATGTGGACTCCATTTCTTGGCACAGCCAGGCCAAGAGGCATGGTGTCTTCAGGAGCTGCCATGGTAGTGGCTCAGTGGCAGTGAAACCGCAGAAATGCGTCTGGGGGGATCCAAGGAGCTCTGGTTCTTTATGTCTCAGCACAGAAAGAGTTAAGTAAGAGGCAAAGTGATAGATAAGAAGTGACTTATTAGAATAGGACACTTGTGAGGCTTATAAGTGGGTGGGAGAGAGGGTGCCAGGCCGAGAACTTAGTGGGCTACAGTTCTGTAATCAAAGGAAAAGTGGGGAGGGAGAGAAGACCACCTTCTCCCTCATTCTTGAGTAGACATAAAGCTTCCATTATCAGCTCCTCCTCTATGTCAGGCGGGGGAGTTTTCTTGTCCTTACATGGTTAAGCCAGGACTGTCACGGCACAGTGAAAATGAGCAAAAAGGTGGTAACATATGCTAAAAATGGTAAACCATCTCAGGTTTTAGTACAATGTCACCTTTTCCTTGTATTTTTTTGTTTTTAGTGCATGCAGAGGAGCGTGTCCTAGGAATCATTAACTTACTGAGCTCACTGGGCAGGATGTGGGTCTCATTCCACCATTGTTTTATTGTTTGGGGGCATGTCTCATGCTTCTTTTGCCTGGTTTTGTTGCTAAGCAAGCCTGCTTGGCTTTGTGGTTAAGCAAACCTGCTTTTTTGAGTGATCATTAACTTACAGGGGTCTCCCATACTTTTTTCTTCACTCACAATCCCCTAGTGGGATTAACTCTTTAATTACCTACTCTGTCCCTTTACTCTTTCCCTATCAGTAGGGCCCATTGTCAGAATCTAAGGGAAAACCTTCTGGTCTCATGTTTAGTAATGGTAGGATTATATCTGCACCAATGACACAGGGTGGATGAGGCATCTTATTGGCTGCATGGCCGCAAGTCATAATAATCTGACTCTCCTAGAGAGTCTATGAGCTACTGTTCTTTATTTATAAAGTAAATTCCCTTTGTACTTCAGCGAGAGAGTTTGCTGGTTTCTTTGCAACTAAAAACTAAGTCACACAACTATATTCCTTTGTCAATAATTATCATTAAAAATGCCATTTTCAGGGCAATAAAATATGGTCTCATATATATATTGCAATATGCATTTAACTGTCCTTTCATTATTCCATTTTTTAAATACACTTAACTCTGTAATCCTCCTGAAATATATTTTGGTATGTGATGCTATTTAAAGCTTTAATATTTTCTCCCAATATTTAAGCAATTATCTCAATCATATTGGAAAATGATACTTCTTTCTGAATTTATATCATATTTGTCAAAGGCTAGCATTTGTCTCTAGGTCTGATGTCTTATTCCACTATTTTGTCTGCAGCTTTTGGAGTCAGCAAAATGCTTCGAAGCACTGTATTCTTTTAATATGTTTTAAAATTTATAAGGGAAGTTCTCCCATGCTTCTTCTTTATCCAAACTGGACAGACTATTTGCACCTGCTTATTCTTATGAATAGTAATGTGTTTTAATGACTAAGCAAAGTTTCTTGCTGTAAAAGCTTTTAGTTGTTTGTGCGTGGGGTAATCCAGGAAATATAAATTTTAAACATGAATAACTTGGGATTGGTTGGAAAACAAGAGTCTGGATTATGGTTGTTCAACTTTGGGGGCCCCTGAGTTACACAACCCAAGATGAAAATGGAAAAACTGCAGCTGATGTCACACATGCTTGGCTGCTCTCATCCTCAGTTATTTGTTCCTCTTTTCTCTTCAGGCCAACTGGGCTCCCCCTCCCATGTTCCTTTCATTCTGTTTAGCTAATCTTTTCCAACCGCAGGAAGCCCTAAGATGTGTGAGACCGCCCTAAGCACTGGATCTTTCAGCAAGTTGATCTCTGCTGACTGTGACCCTCCCCATCACAGCAAGCTGTCCTCTGGTTCCCTTGTACAGTACTGACCAACACAAACCTCTGTTTTGGTGTCGAATTTTAATAGGAAATCTTTTGCCAAGCCATGACACCTCTGGCTGGGTGTGAGATTGTGCGGATAACTTCAAAGACTGCCTTTCAAAGGCATAACAAACTGGTGCTCAATCCATACCACATCTGAAAATCAAAATGGAGACCCTCAGGTACCTATAAAAATTATGCTTTTATTTATTTTTTGAAGGCTGTGGGAAAATGAGTTAAAGTCCAATACAATCTCTAATAGAAGTGGGACTTTTAGCCTCAGGCTTTTTCTACAATCAAAGGTTCTCACATGCTGGTTCTATTTTAAACATCTGATTAATTATCTCAGGAATTATAATGACCTCAGATTTTAGTCTCAGCAATAATTTGTGGCACCGTTTAATTATTTATTTAGTAGTTTTGATATGTAGAACTGGCACTAGAAGCATAGGATTGAATAAAATAAGAGAAGGAAATCTCCACCTCAAAAGCAAATTGTTGAAAACAAATCTCAAAGGTTCTGATAACTGCCATCTTTATACAAAATATTAGAGTTGTATCTTTCTCATCTAGAACCGAGAAAAATGGTAAACTGTAGGTGTTCACTAAAAATAAAATTTTAAAATACACTTTCTATTTACTTAATATTGATACTTGAATTTCTTGGAGAAGCCAGAAGAGGGCAGGAGATGCTGTATGCAGGACTACATTTGCATTCAAAAAGTTCCTTTAAACTAAGATCCCAAAACTTATTTCAGAAGAATGTGAAAACATTTTGGGGTAACCAGCTTGAGAAGAGTACTGCTTAGGCAGAACAAGGTACGTTACACCCTACACAATAGGGTGATTCTGTTTTATTTTTACCTCAGCCAACCTTCCTGAATTTTTTCCTCCTGAACATAATAGTTTAATGAAAACAATAAGGACAAACATTTATTCAGTCTGCTACTTTACACTAGTAATTTGATTAAATCTACGCAGGTGAGAGTCCACTATTGATCCCATTTTACAGATGGAGACAGTGAGGCTTGGAGAGGTTAGGTCATGGGCACAATGTCAGATAGCTGTAAATCACAGTGCTTGATTTTAAACTTAAGCAATTGGACTCTGCTATGCTCTGAATGTTTGTGTTTCCCCCCCAAATTCATATGTTGAAATCCTAACCCCCAAAAATTATGGCATTAGTAGGTGGGGCCTTTGGTAGTGATTATTTTTTGAGAGTGGAGCTCTCATGAATGGGATTACTGATCCTATAAAAGAGAACCCAGGAGTTTCCTTGACCATTCTACCATGTGAGAAAGTGCTGGCTTGGAACCAGTAGGAAGGCTCTCACTTAACCAAGCTAGCACCCTTATCTCAGACTTCTAGCCTTCAGAACTGTGAGAAATACATTTCTGTTTTTTATAAGCTACCCAGTCTGTGGGATTTTGTTATAGCAGCCCAAACAGACTTAGACAGCTTTCTGTATAAGAATGACCATATGATCATTCCAACACTACTAGGTAAAATGATCTACTTTTCAGGGCCTAAGTCTTAGGCCGACAAACGAACTGATTCTCATTTTTCTAAGTCTGATGTGATTCTTTAAAAAGCCATGTTAAAAAGCAAACAAAATCCTGACTTAAAGTCAACCCTGGACACAGAGTCTACTGTGATCTCCTGGGACATTTGCAGTGTCCCTGGAGAACTCCCCCCGTCTTCAACTCATCGCTTCCACCTTGGAGCCCCAGTTCTTAGTGGCATCACTCAGTGCCCCCCTACTCCCTCCCTGTATCCTTGTATTAGAATGACTCTAGGTTAATGCCAAGCCAGCTTGCCTGGGCTTGATGTATTCATTCTCAGTTTTTGATGTCATTCATCTCTGGCATATTTACCTTTGATGAAAGACCAATCTCTTTACAGCTAAGGGCAAACAAACTTATCTAATGGTAGAATTTTAGTTGGGGGTGGCAGGGGTAAGTATTCTGATCATTGTTAAGTCTGGTCCTGATGAAACTACATATCCAGATCAGAGCCTTTAATCTTACTACCTTAGGAAAGAGATAAAGATCTTTGATAGAGGATCTAGGAGTGGGATCTAGAGGTGAGAAATCATCTATTTGCTATCAGGTGCCTGTACAAAGATAAATTTTGATCTGGATATAACACAGGTTGAAAATTAAAAGTCAAGGTTGTTTTTGAAACTCTGCCAAGTTAGACTCTGTAATTGTGTCCTGTATCCAAAATAGCTTCACTCATCTTCAGTCAATACCCCCAGACTCCAGCATCACAGTTAATCTAATGCTCTGTGTGATAGGCATTACAGAATGACCTGTTGAGTGATACAGAAAGCCATGCGGCTATTCCTATAGACCAAACCAGCGATGATGAGGGAGAGGGAGAGAGAGAGAAAAGAAGGAGAAGAAAGAAAAGTAGTAATCATAGTAGTGGTAGCAGAGGAGGAAGGGGAGAAAATGAGAGAGAAAAAGAATGAGAGAGAGGGAAAAAACAAAAGAAAACCCTCCTGGGGTCTCATCTTCACTATATATACTGAAAGCCAAAGGCACTTAAGTGGGCTATTGAATTCCCTTCATTTTTAATTGTGCCTTTTAATTATTTCACCATAAATATTTTATGCCATTGTATGTTGTTACTCTTCATCTTAATTAATAATGAGGGAGAGAAAGAAGAAAAGCTTTAAGGAGAGAGGGAGAGATGAGAGGGAAAATATGGCAGTAGGAGAGAGAGAGGAGAAGAGGAAGAATAAGAGGAGGAGGAGGAACATAAAGGAGAGACAGTCCTTTGAGATCCTGAAATAGAACAACCTAGACTGGAAGGTAAGCTCATGGGCTTGAGTTTCCTCATCTCTAAAATGGGGATTGCAGGGCTTCCCTCGTGGCGCAGTGGTTGAGAGTCTGCCTGTCGATACAGGGGATGCGGGTTCGCGCCCCGGTCCGGGAAGATCCCACATGCCGCAGAGCGGCTGGGCCCATGAGCCATGGCCGCTGAGCCTGCACGTCCGGAGCCTGTGCTCCGCAATGGGAGAGGCCACAACAGTGAGAGGCCCGCGTACCGCAATAGAATAAAATGGGGATTGCAATGTATCTACCCTTCAGAGTGGCTGGAAAAATTATATGAGAAAACTTATGCAAAACAATTGTCAGAAAAACTTGGAATAATGCCTGGCACACAGTAAGCACTTAATGAATGGTAGTGACTATTATTATTATTAATTATTATGATTAACTCCTAGCTCCTATAACCCTTAATAAGTCAAAACTCTCTAGAAATCTATTCCCCTTGCACCACAATAGAGAAACCAAGTAATTTTGATGAATTGTAAATGCACCAAATTAAATGCCCAGGCATATGAATTAGCATAAGCAATATCTCTCCACAAAATTGGCACTCAATATCTCTCAGCACATAATCTTTACCATCAAAGGACTGAGCTACCTAAAATAAGCACATTAGTCAGCTACCAGACACAAGCAATGTTAATATCTACAGCAAGCTACAAATTATCCAACAGCCACAACACATGTTTTTAGAGGAAAATACCAGAGTACAGAAAATCAGACTTTAGTAGTACAAGGCTCATGATGCAATCAGCTTCCAATGAGGAAATAAGGAAAAGACTGAACTTAGCTCTGGGAAAGGAGCTGGGAATGGGGAGAAATGTGGTCTTCCTACCTGTAATTATATGTAAAGTGACACATTAAAGTTTATTTAATAAATTAAATTTAACATATATTTAAGTCTGATATTTTCTCAGGTCTCACACCCATTTTAATAAAAACCTAAAATATGAGCCAACATTTTTCAGGACCAAATAATTGACCATCCTCATCTTGGTCACTACTACCCACTTTCTCCTTAATCAGGGTAAAATATTTATTAGAAAATTTTACAGCTTTAGAAATTTTAAGCAGAGAGATAACACAGAACATATTTTCTAATATTCTCATTTTAAACATGAGAAAACCTGAAGTTAAATGACACCCAAAATATTACTTCTTAGCAGCAAAATTAGAATTTGAATTTACACCAAGGGTCCCATAGTAATTCTAGTTCCATTTTATCACTCTTCAGCTCTGTTCACACCGCCCGTGGCCCAGTTCCTGTCTTGTTTCCTCTTGCCCAAATCCCACAGCACAGTCCCACCTTAACTCCCTGCAACCCACTGAACACTTTCTCCAGTTTCCACCCATGAGTCCAAGTATGCTTCCTCAAGTACATGTCTAATTTTGACTCTCTGGCTGGTGAGAGTCACACTTGAATGACTCCCCCAAAGCACTCAGTATATAGTCAAGATTATTTCACATGACACTGAGGGCCCTGTGCATTACATATCCTGCTAGCTTTTCCCTCACCAGCCTCTCCCATTCCCCACACCCTCTAGGCTTTCTAAACTACCTGCAGTTCCCCCAGGGCTAGACCACATGCTCTGGAACACTTTCACCTGGGACTTCACTCCTGCCTGAGTACCTTTTCCCCATAAGCTCAAGTTTATACCTCCAAGGTCAGAAGTCCCTTCTTCCTCACCCATGTGACAGGCCAAGGGTTCTTTTTCTGTGCTCCCATGTATTTCCTTTAATAACAATGATCACATCCGGGTGCAGAAGCCTATTTGATTCTTTCTTTTTTCCTCTAGAGTGTCAGCTCCTTGAAGGTGGACACCATATCTTATTCATCATTATATTCCCAATGCCTAGAACAAAGCCTGGCATACAATGAAAGTTCAATAACTATTTTTAATCAAATGCCTTACCTCTCAAGCCTGAGATATTTTTCATATTCTACCGCATCTCCCTAGCACTTAATTATCTACTATTTGCTTCACATGGATTAGCCACAGCTCATCAATTATATGAAAAGCAACTTGAGGGCAGAGATAGTGTTTTACTCATCATTCTTATCTCCTTTGGGGCCAAGCCTATAAGGCAGCTTGCTATGACTAAAGGAGTTAAAAATTTTTATTTTTAAATCTGAGTACTTTCTTTATCTAAAAATCTTAGGTAGAACAGAATGTAAAATTTAAAAAAAAATCCACAGAGAAAGAGAGCAAGCTAGCGAGTTGCTCTGGTTTAAATGGAGTCTGTGGATTCCCATCCTCAAGGCCTGAGGCCATATCTCTAAAGGTGTAGGTTTTAAAATGTGGGTCATGGTCCATTAGTGATGAGTGACATTAATTTATTGAGACACAATTTGCATTTACAAAATGCAAAAAGAAAAGATTAGGTTCGTCATATGTAGTAAAGACAAGTATTGTTATGGAAAATGACTTCTATTATTATTTACTTATATGTGGATCTTCTGTGTTTCTCAATCAAAGAATAAATTCAGGAGATCTTCTGTACAACATTGTGCCTATAGCTAACAATACTCTCTTGTACACTTAAAAACTTGTAAAGAGGGTAGAATCTCAGGTTAAGCTTTCTTACCACAGTAAGAAGAAAAGTTTTTAAAAAAGTTTGAAATCCACTACTTTAAAGTGCTTCTTAAAGCACAAGTGAAGATATTGGTGTAGTAAATTTGTTCCAAACTTTGGTTCACATGGGGAAGACCTCCGTATTTGATGAAAATACAGAGTCCCAGCCACCACTGCTGTAGATTCTGCATCATGTAGTTTAGGTTGGATCCAGGCATTTCTATGAAGCACACAGAAGCCTGAAAACCACTGGGCTCTTGGAAAGGACACATATATGATTAGAATCCCAGAGCAAAGGAATCTTTAAGTGTCTGCTCCCCTGATGTTCGAACGTATACCCTCCCGAGATGGAACAACTCATAGCACTCTAAGACACTTCCCTCTGTTTGTGGGTAGCTTCCACCCTTCACCTTGATTCTTGTGCCCAAGAGGATAAATTCAAATCTTCCTAGCAGATAAGTTTTTTTTTATTTATTTATTGCACACCTAGCCTCAATTTCCTCATCTCTCAAGGTGGTTGAAAGAGGTTCATAAAAGATCATGGTCAAACATATATTAATAGACATTGTAAAATGTAAACTATAGTATCACAAACAGTTTATCACTATAGTAGGAGTTCAGGAGATATGTTTTCATTAGCTGGGGGCTGATAAAGATGTCTCCTTACATTCTGAGCTAAGCACTGCCCTTTTCTTTCCTTCTGAATTAACTACTAGATTAAGCTTTGTAAAACAGGGACCCTGTTTTGCTCTCTGAATAGCCCTGGTGCTCAGCACAGTGCCTGCCATTAAGTAAATATCTGTAGATTGAACGAACCCATAAGATGGAACCAAAATTCCTCTAAATGTGGTATATGTAGATGAACTGTGTCTCCACAGACTCTTTTCTTGGTCTCTCTCAGCCCAGTGCTCCCTCTTTCAGTCTTGAACTCCAATCACTCTCCTCAATAGGTACACATATCCTGGAAGAAGTAATTGTAAGATGGATGGAGTGCTAAAGTTTTTCACAGGCTCACATCTTCCTAGCAATCTTTAATGGCACCTGCAGTAGAAATGACAGGAAATGGCTCTCTCATTCACAATGATCTGAGTGGGTCTAAAATAAACTAAATGTCTAGAATACTGGGACAGGCAAAGGCATTAGATGCTCACACTTTTCCCAATCACTGGTAAAGCCTGGAGGCTCCAGCCTGAATTTATTGCTTGTGAAAAAAAAATTTTTTTTAAATAAACATACTCCTTAAACAAGGAATCAAATCAGGGTCAATTTCAATCCTATGCTCTTATATAGATTATCATGGAAACCTATATTGCAGGAATAATTATTTTTGAAAACATATTGAGTCTATTTTAGTCCATTTTGTTGACTGTGATGCAATAGTGAGCAAATGCAAAAGTTAAAATATCATGCCTTTGATTTTTCCTACCTTACAAAAAGTTGTTCTATTTGATCATACTGGTCAGAGACATTGCTTGTGGTCTGAATGTTGGGCATTTTTTCTAGGCTACTCTAAATACAAATATTCTTTTATCCGTGGAGTATGGTAATAATTCAAACCTCATTACTGGTAAAAATAGGCATGTAGAAATATAGAAACCACAATAATAGTAATACTTAATGCCCTAATGATATTATGGATTAATCCCTCAAAGACTACTAGACAATTAGTTTACATGTAAAAGCTATGGAGACATTTTACATCATTTGAACAGAAGAAGCTAATACACTCTGTTTTCCAATTGTTGTTTTATCCCTATCTTGCCAAACTCTGCCTTCCATTTGTTGACTCAGCCTTGTCTATCTGTCAATGATCTTTAAGAGCTTTGTTTCGTTGAAGACCCCGCAATATAGGTACTACTATACAAACTAATCTGCAAGTAAATCAAATTTAACTACGAGAACTTAAGCAACTTTTTCAAGATTCTACAGCTAAGCCACACAGTTAAGAATCACTATGTCAGCAGGGCCAATGCTGTATGTGTATGTGAACATGCCTGTGTGTATCATATCATAAAGCAGAAGCCAGAGTTTATCATGCTGCTAGATAAGGCTGCTGTTTGCCCTCTGACAAATTCCCATTAAAATACCTAAATCAGATACAGGGCCAACTACACAATCTGATGGGGTCTAGTGAAAAATGAAAATATGGGGCCGATGTCCAAAATTTATTAATAATTTCAAAATGGTGACCATAGAGCATTAAACCAAGAGTCAAGCCATTCGTGACTGCATAGATCACACATCCAAAAAGCTGGGCCTGACTGTAGAACAGATTTAGTGTGAGGCACTGATAGAGACCGTAAAGGAGTGTGGAGATTTGACTTGACATATTAATCAGATTGTGCTGTACCAGCAAATCTCAGTGGCTTAAAACAACAGTCATTTCTCACTCCCCAGTCAACGAGTCAGCAGCGGCTTGCCTGGACTTGGGTTCAAGTCTGCTCTCTCTGTCTTCTATTCTGAAACCAAGACTGAAATAGCAGCTACCTGAGGCATAGTCTCCTCATGGCCATGGCAAGAGTAAAGGCCAAACCATACAAGTGCATTTAAAGCCTTTGCTGAGTCACATCTACTCACATTCCACTAGCCAAATAAAATCACACCACCAAGCTCCAGGTTGGTTTGGTGAGGATGAGAATGCTTCTTCCATGGAGGTGGGAAGGAAGAGTATCTGCTGAACAATCATATTGTCTCCCATGGTTGAGATGGTGCTCCCTTGAGAGTCTAATTATTAAATAATCCAAGCAGTATTTAGAGAAGATTTGTCTCTTGGCTCAAGATTCCAGGTTTGCCCCAAATGCAAGACATCAAATAGGTTTGTCTGCATATTCTTTTTTTTAAATTAATTTTTATTGGAGTATAGTTGATTTACAATGTTGTGTTAGTTTCTGCTGTACAGCAAAGTAACTCAGTTATACATATACATATATCCACTCTTTTTTAGATTCTATTTCCACATAGGTCATTACAGAGTATTGAGTAGAGTTCCCTGTACTATACAGTAGGTCCTTATTAGTTATCTATTTTATATATGGTAGTGTGTATATGTCAATCCCAATCTCCCAATTTATCTCCCCCTTGGTAACTGTATGTTTGTTTTCTACATCGGTGACTCTATTTCTGTTGTGTAAATAGGTTCATTTGTACCATTTGTTTTTAGATTCCACCTATAAGCGATATCATATGATATTTGTCTTTCTCTGACTTACTTCACTCAGTATGACGATCTCTAGGTCCATCCATGTGTCTGCATATTCTAAGGACAGTTAAAAAGTGCAAACAAGGAGTGAAGAAAATAGACCTGTGAAGGAAAGCATAACCCTAGGACATGCGACTTGTTTCCCCTCTCTGAAGTTGAGGAGAGAAGGACGTTAAGAGACAAGTTAAGTGTGAGGCATCTTAAAGGAAGGAAAGCCTGGGATTTCATTCACTGACACAATGTCCATTAAACCACAGAGTTTGTGGACCTTCCACATACAACTGGAGCAGACAGAAGCACATGAGAGGGGCATGATGGAGTCAAGAAAGAGAGTGCTGAAGAAGCAACCTGCATTTCCACCACTTAGAAAGACAAGTTACCACTAGATGCAGGTAGCTAGAGGCTTACTCTACATTGGCTTTCCTCAGGGGCATCTTCTGGATTAGGAGATTATAACAGCAAAATATTTGAGGAAATACCAACTGGAATCAAGGCTGAGAATTAGGGATGAAGATGCTGAGTGCCAGTCAGATATTTCATGTCAAGAAACTAAATAGGAGGGGACCACCATAAGATCTACTCAAAAGAACCAACAAATACGTCCCCAAGAAGGAACCTGAAGTTGGGCCCTTTTTGCACAAAAGTAAAGTAAGGTAGGCATTTGGCATTAGTGTGGCTTCAACGACCTCAAAGAGCAAACAGCTACACAAGTGATTAGAGATTACTACTGAGAAAAAAGGAGACAGCTAACCTGCCATAAGGTAAGGCCATCCTTTCCTCTCTCGCTTCCTTATTTTGACGTCAGAGAAGTAAATACAGAAAAGAGGGTTAAGTCATGGATGGTAGAAAGAGAAAATGGGATGTATATAGCCCTTCTCCACTCCAAATCCTGGACTAGAACCACAAATCTAATCTATACCTGGAGGAAAAGGAGAGTTTTCGTTAACATATGAAGAGAAAAATTTTAAGCTCCACTAGAAATTTGATAAGGGGAAAGAAGTTATGTTAACTTTAGGGGATTTTTGTTTTGTTGGCATTGCATTACTGGAGTTTATTTATAATATCACTTAAAGCCATTATTTAACTTCTGTTATAATATATTAGGTGACCTGCCTGTGCATATTTTGAAATGAGAAATGGAATCCCAAGTGTCAGTTTTCAGCCTAGGGTACAGCAGGGACTTGGAGTTAAATAATGTGCCATTCAGAAATATTTCTGAGCTTTCCTGTGGCAGTCAGGGGGCAAACTGCTATCTACTAGTGGTGCCAGGAGAATCACCAGAGGAACAGGGGTTGGTTATTAGGGTAGGACTAAAATGGTTTAATGTGATGGGGAGGTAAATCTGATTCATTGGAGGTGAAATGTCAACAGGTTATAGCTTCTTATTAAAGTGACATCCTCCACGCAGCTTTATCAGTAACAAAGCAAAATTTTCATCTTCACCTTCCACATTGTATATTCCTTCATTTTTTTAAACAGCTTTATTGGAGTATAATTTATATACAAAAAAACTGCATATGCTTAATGTATAGAATTTAATGAATTTGGACATATGCCCATGATATTGTCAGCACAGTAAAGCTAATAAACATACCTATCACCTCCAAAGTTTTCTTGTGGCCCCCTCCTTTTTTTTTTTTTCTTTGCTGCGGTAACAATGCTTAACATGAGATATGTCCTTCTAGCAAAATTTTAAGTGTACATACTGTGTTGTTGGCTACAGGCACGGTGTTATACCGTGGAGCTCTAGAACTTACTCATCCTCCGTGACTGAAACTCTACATCCACTGACCAACATCTCCCTACTTCCCCCTCTCCCCCATCCTTGGCAGCCACCATTCTATCCCGGACTTCTATGAGTTTGACTATTTTATATGCCTCGTATAAGTGCAATTATATAGTGTCTGTCTTTCTGAGACTGGCTTATTTCACTTAGCGTCATGTCCTCCAGGTATATTCAATCTTTCCATTCTAAACTATCCATGGGGAAGAAAAGACTGTTATTATTTTTCCTTCCCTCTCCCAGATTCTTAACAGTATCTGTAGATGAGGTAAGAGTCAATGTGGTTAAGTATCTTTCTCCAGGTTGCATTTGTAGAAAGATTTCAACCCAGATTTAAGTCCTGGTTAACTTTATTCCAGTGTTCAGAGTTTTTCATCCCGATGACCATCATTAAGAATGTAGTGAAGTTATCTAATATTTATATAATAATCGTAACATTCACACCCAGCATAGATACCCATTCTTTCCCTACACTGCATGCATGGCCTGTAGTCAATATGCATTGGTCAAAATACATGTATAATATTTAATGGGGAATCAGTAATTGAATGAGATACTAAATGCTTAATATTTCATAAAATGCTATTGTCTTATTCTATTGGTAGAGTAGAAGCTACTAATCATTTTAAATGATAATAATTTACTCAACTTTACAAATGAGCAATATAACAACCTCAGTTTATTCATTCAGTTCCCAATTCATTTAACTCTTCTTTGTCAAGTTAATCTAAGATTTTCCCTCAAGTTATGTACCAGAGAGCAAACTTCCTTTTACTTACCAAAGCACAGGACTTTCTGTGGTAGATTATTCATTCAGCACAAACTCACCTGCAGCCTAAAGCGAAGCCATCTCAACCAACGCACGGTCTTTTTGAGAGAGAAAATTAAATGCTCGGCGTGAGCCACTGAGGTTTTAAGGTGATTTACTATGCAGTATTTTTGTGTAGCTGACTTACAAATTACTCCCAATCTTGTTTGAGAAGCCACTAGGGAAAATACCTTCTGTAGGGACCCTGCATTCATTCACTCTCTGTGTTGCTCTAATGGTTCTAACTGCTGTGTGTTGCAGAAAGAGTGAGCAAGTGAAGAGGGAGTGGTGTTATGTGGTAGAGCAAGGGGGTGTTTACGAGATCAGCAGTTCTCAGCTGTCTTCCATGGAGAAATGCATGATGGATGGTGTTTACAGGAATGGCACATTCCCATGAGGGTCCCTGGGAATTCTTGGCAAGCTAGCCGAAACTCTCCCAGCCCTTTTTCTCTAACTCAAGACAGCATATTGTCATAGAGGTAAAAGTGAAAGTGATGTTTTTTACAGAGATGCTATTGAATCTACTTTAAAATATATATAAAAATAATTGTCATGAACATCAGTATTTTAATATTCATCTGCCTGACAGCTAAAATGGCTGAACTATGTGTCAATATAGCAGAGAACTATAGTAGAGGAATAGATAGAAACCTTATTCCTCTCGCATTTTACGCAAGCCTGTTATCTTCTACTTCAAGAGTTGAAACCAGGTATATTACATCTCAAATTGCATACTACCGTATCCAGCATACAACACACACGCAATAATTTCCAATCACTTTCTTCATTGGTTTTCTAAAGATAAAGGCATTAAAACTTCCACCTTTCTACACTAGTGAAAAACACTGATTTTGACCCCTGAAACTACTTTTCTGAATGATCTCATAACTTGTTGGATTTTGTAAAGGAAAAAAGATGAAACTCCCACTAACTGCTGTTGGATCCCTTTTCCTGTTGCACAGCTTACTTCTTGTAACATCTCATCCCAATATCACAGTATTGTAAGCACTTCCAGTTATTAAAACAGACTCCCTAACACCATACACAAAAATAAGCTCAAAATGGATTAAAGACCTAAATGTAAGGCCAGAAACCATCAAACTCTTAGAGGAAAACATAGGCAGAACACTCTATGACATAAATCACAGCAAGATTCTTTTGGACCCATCTCCTAGAGAAATGGAAATAAAAACAAAAATAAACAAATGGGACCTAATGAAACTTCAAAGCTTTTGCACAGCAAAGGAAACCATAAACAAGACCAAAAGGACAACCCTCAGAATGGGAGAAAATATTTTCAAATGAAGCAACTGACAAAGGATTAATCTCCAAAATTTATAAGCAGCTCATGCAGCTCAATAACAAAAAATCAAACAACCCAACCCAAAAATAGGCAGAAGACCTAAATAGACATTTCTCCAAAGAAGATATACAGACTGCCAACAAACACATGAAAGAATGCTCAACATCATTAATCATTAGAGAAATGCAAATCAAAACTACAATGAGATATCTTCTCACACCAGTCAGAATGGCCATCATCAAAAAATCTAGAAACATTAAATGCTGGAGAGGTTGTGGAGAAAAGGGAACCCTCTCGCACTGCTGGTGGGAATGTGAATTGGTACAGCCACTATGGAGAACAGTATGGAGGTTCCTTAAAAAACTACAAATAGAACTACCATATGACCCAGCAATCCCACTACTGGGCATATACCCTGAGAAAACCATAATTCAAAAAGGGTCATGTACCAAAATGTTCATTGCAGCTCTATTTACAATAGCCAGGAGATGGAAACAACCTAAGTGTCCATCATTGGATGAATGGATAAAGAGATGTGGCACATATATACAATGGAATATTACTCAGCCATAAAAAGAAACGAAATTGAGCTATTTGTAATGAGGTGGATGGACCTGGAGTCTGTCATACAGAGTGAAGTAAGTCAGAAAGAGAAAGACAAATACCATATGCTAACACATATATATGGAATCTAAGAAAAAAAAATGTCATGAAAAACCTAGGGGTAAGACAGGAATAAAGACACAGACCTACTAGAGAATGGACTTGAGGATATGGGGACGGGGAAGGGTAAGTTGTGACAAAGCGAGAGAGTGGCATGGACATATATACATTACCAAACGTAAAACAGATAGCTAGTGGGAAGCAGCCGCATAGCACAGGGAGATCAGCTAGGTGCTTTGTGACCACCTAGAGGGGTGGGATAGGGAGGGTCGGGGGGAGGGAGACGCAAGAGGGAAGAGATATGGGAACATATGTATATGTATAACTGATTCACTTTGTTATAATGCAGAAACTAGCACACCATTGTAAAGCAATTATACTCCAATTAAAAAAAAAAAACAGACTCATTTCAACTATCACAAATGACTTAGTCTGGTCCATGAAAAAAAAAACACAATTATATGGTAAGATCCAAGTAAATTAAATCTCACGTCTTATAGCCCTTCCCAGTTTCCACTTTGCCCAGTCTTAGGTAGGATGCTGACTCAAATTTCTAGGTAGAAGGATGTTCCTTTTTTTTTTTTTAGTTGCCATAGATGCAAGCCCCTTAAAATTGTTAAACTGGAGTGAATTTGATTCCCAGACTCTTGCATACCTTACATTTTTAAACTTTTTATTCTGAAAGAATTGTAGACCTATAAGAAGGTTTAAAAAAATGGCACAAAGTAATGTTATAGTAAGGCTGCCAGAAGAACACCGCCCATCCAGTTAATTTTGAATTTCATGAGAATAATAATTGTTTTAATATAAATATGCTCCAAATATTGAAAATAAAATACAAGACATCCAGATACCTTTGAATTTTAAATAAACAACAATTTTTAAATATAAATATATTCCATGTATTACTTAGGGCAAATCTCTAACAAAAATATCCATTACTTATCTGAAATTCAAATTTAACTAGGTGTTCTGTATTTTTATTTGCAAAATCTGGTAATGCTACCTGTATTCCGTTCACCCAGATTCTCCAAATGTTATACCACACTTGTTTTATGATTCTCTCCTTCTCCAGAAAAAAAAGTATAAGTTGAAAATATGATGTCTCTCTATCTCTATAAAAAGAATATCCTCTTACATAACCATAGTATAATTTTTCTAATCAGGATAGTAATGCTGATACAAACTGTTATCTAATCTAGGACCTTATTCAGTCTTCCCCAATTGAATACCTTTTTCCTGGTTGGCATCCAGGATCAGGCACTTGGTTTCATTGTCCTGTGTCTTTAGTCTCCTTCAGCCTGGTAGAGTTTCTCTTTGTCTTTCATGTTGTTTGACTTTTATGTGTTTGTCTTTCAAAGTTTTTCTTTTTCATAACCTTGGCCATTTTGAAGATTACAAGCCAGTGATTTTGCTGACTCTCCCTCAATTTGGGTTTGTCTGACATTTCCTTATGATTAGATTCAGATCATACATTTTTGGCAGGAATCCTACAAAAGTGAGGTCATATTTTTCTTGGTGCATCATATCAGGGTGCTTTACTTAAGGAGTACAAAATTGCTTAAAGAGTACAAAATGATAACAGGAAACACCAGTTTATCACAGCACCAGTCTATATCTACCATATGTAGAAACATAAGCCAATACCCATTCCCTGGTAAAGCTCTCCAAACAAAATGATGTTATCACCACTCAGTTATCTGCATAATCCAGACCCTTTTGTTAAAGACCAAGCAAAGATTTGTTTCTACCTGGGGCAAGTTGGGTAGATGAAATAAACTTTGGTTTCTTTCTTCTAGGATGCTAATCAAGCTGTGTCATCCATCCCCGATTTATGAGTTTAAACTTACTTTGCAGAGACTTCTATTCAAGAGATTCATGGTGGTTCTACATGTGGTCTTTTAAGGGAAGAACAACACACAAAACTGCACTCAACTTTTATACTCTGTCCATTTTCTCCTTACACATTTTAAAGACTTGTAAAGGTGGCATTCACAGCTGCTTGATCTTCTTGGAGTTGTCTTTCTTTTTTATCCAGCATATCCCAAACTCTTTAACATCCCTTTCACCTGTGAGCCTTAAGTTTCTTTCGCTCTAGTACCAAACAGGATCATGGTCTCTGCTATCACTTTTAAGCGGGTGATTTTAGTCTGGTGCTAAAGTGACTACTGCTGCTATTTCCTGCCACTGCACCACCTGAGCCTATAAAAACCTCCCTCATAGGAAAGGATTCCACTTCATTCTTGATTTAGGTTTTGCTGAAGGATCACCCTCAACAGATTCTGTAATGCTTCTGATATTAAACTCCTGGTTGTATCACGAGAATGAATACCTTTACTATGTTTTCTTTTCTGATACCTTGTCCTTCCCCAACTTTTAAATTTTATGGACTTGAATAGTTTATGTTACTTCAATGGCTGCTAAAATATTTTCAACATTTTTGTTCACAGTAATAGAATATGGATATATTTCTAATGCTCTCTTTTTTCAATCCTCTATCACTTTGGGGAAACTTCTGTTGAGATTCTCACATATTATCCTGTCCCTTTCCTTCTCTCCCACAGGTAGGGCTAGATATGAGGACTTTTGTTCTCTTTGGCGTTTATGGTGCTTTCTGGCTCCTATTTTATCTTATTTTTATTTCTTAGGAGCTTATTTCACTAGATTTTGTCCTGTTTCATCCTCTGTTTTGAAGAGATAGGATATTGATAATTTGGGGGTCTGCCAAAAGAATTCATTGTTTAAGCAAATATGGTCCAAACTCCACTTTCAGAAGCAGAAAAACTCAGACAGGAACTTATTCTCCCTGCTGAATAACCCAGACCTCAGCTTGGTCTATTCTTTTCTGACCTGGTTCCCCTTTAGTATGTTTCATCCTTCTTCATTTCCATGGAGTCCTAACTTCATAATTTCTTAAACTTATTCCCTCAGGGCACAGAGAATATCTTTACCTTTTCCTATGGTAGCTGTGTCAACATGATGGTCATCTCATAAATCTTAAAATCATCTACAAGGAATGTTTCCAGTTGTTTTTTAGCCTCTATCTACAACTTTAAGAGGTACCATTGAATGGTTTCTCTAGGACTCTTGGGGGTACAATTTCAGTCTCTCACTGAGATAATCTTTTTTTGCTGCTTGACTTATTTTAATCTTAGATATCCTTTCCATCTAAGGACAATTAAAATGTCTAACCCTTTCCAGGTCCCCCTATTAAACGCAGTTCACCCTGGTGCATCTCTTTTCCCTTTCAAATGTATCTAGCCTGGATTCCAATATCTAATTTCCTGTATATATCTATCTAATCTACTTGTCAATCTTTCTCAGTGAAATAATCGTGCCATGTGTCTTTTTATTTTTCTTTTATTGCCTCATTGCTTTGATTCTGGTACTTAGAGTAAAATTTAGATTTTTTTTTCTAAGCAATCCAGTTCCACCTTGACTTCCTGAGCAAAATTGATTCTTTGAGTGTTCTAACTACACAACTTTCTGACCTTTATTGGCTTATTAGTCATTGGGTTTGAAATATACAGGAAGTTGCTTTTCTAAGTTCAAAAAAAGCCAATAGCCTGTGTAAAATAAGGGCTCTCATTACTTTTTATAAAAATTTCCACCTTCTAATAAATAAAAGCACAGTCAAGGACTCTGATATTTTCAACTGTATTCAAAGACTATGTAATTAACCTCTCTGGAGCCAATGTGAGACCATTTGGTGAGGGTTTAAACCTTTAGCCCTGAAAAAGCCCATGAGTCAAAGAGCTTTGCCCCAGTCCAGTTCTTTCTGTAGGCTCTAAACGCTGTTCAAAATAACATAGAAAGGAACAGAGCTTGGACGTTAGATCTAGTTTTGCCTTCTATGCCGGCAGGAACCACACTGGTGTTTTGTGGAAGCCAGCTGCCTTTGTAGTGTCATATCGCATGTTGCAGACACAGGTGAATCACCAAATAAAAGTGGCAAAATATTGCTCAATCTTCCCTTGACAAGAGGCCAAACCAAAGAGGCCTGGATAATAAAATTCTACTAGTTTGAAATAATTTTTGACTAGTAATAAAAGTCTTACTCTTCATTCCAACAGAGTTTCGTTTGCTCAGGTAAAATCTGTTTCTGCTCACGTCAACCAGTATCACCTGCAACAGCTTAGTCTCCAATGCCTGTTGCTTCTCAGTAAGGCCCAAGAAGCCTGGTTTCCTATTAAACATTAGCTCTACACTTATAACAACTGGACACAATTAGCAGCTCTTACCTGTCAAAGCCGGTGGTCTTGTGTCATCCATGCCCAAATCCTAAGGCTGAAGTCACCATTCTCCGTTAGGTTATATCAGCAGCCTTCAAATCTGCGCCATCTTGCTCTCCAAAAGTCAGCTTTTTAAAGCTACAGACTAAGGCCCAGGGTGTTGGTAGGTTCAGGGAACCGATAAATAATGTTTTTTTTTCTCCTCCTGAGTTAGAATTGATTCAGAGTTAAGCAGTCTAGTTAGAGTGATCCTAAAATGCTAACGTTGCCAGCTTCATTAGGGATAAAGCTGAATGGAGATGTGCTTAGAGCTGTAGTCACAACGGGCTTTCTAAAGTTCACCTCTGAATTGTTAAGCACAACCTACCAAGTCCTCAGCATAAAGAGACAGCCTCAAGACTCCCCCAAAGGGCAGAACATACATACTCAAGTAAGTTTGTTGTCAAGACGAACACCTCTGAAGGCTAGCAGGACCAGATGAAAAAGCCAGAGGAGGTTAAGCCAAGCTTGCTCTGTTCTTGCTCTTAAATTCGCCAGTCAGATGGGTCACCTGTCCTCCTTTGGGGAAGAACTGGGGGGTAGGAGGGAGTGTAAGAAGAGCCGGAAATATTCTAATGACTTTCTCTCCCATGTCTGGAAGTGTGGCTCTTGGGAAATAGAAATTTCTGCCTCCAACAGACGTCTTACAGACTTTTGTTAGCGGGGGTGCTTTTCTCCCGCCTCTTCACATGCCTGTGGGAGGGATTTCCAATAGAGTAACGCCACTCACTTCTTAACTTAGCTTCCCCACCTGAAGACAGTTCTTCTGATTGTGAAGTAAGTAAGATTCAGCTGTGCTTGAAGGCTGGCTCCTTCCTCTCTCTGTCTCCTCTCGGAATATCCTGCAGTCTCATTTCTTTCCTCCATGGGATGGACCTGCAATTTGGAATAAGTTGGGCTGTGTTTGCAGGTACACATGGCTGTATCTGCATCTCATTCTCCAACAGCTTCAAAAGTCATAAAGCTGATATTTTCATCTCCATCTGTCAATCCCTTGTGTCTGCCTCTCAACTGCTCCTGAACTTAAGTGGAGAAAAGAGGGTGTACAGTTTATCAGGCCTCTTCAGCTCCAAAAGTAATGTAGAGAAAATATGCAACAGTGCCTAGCATGGGGCAGGTAATTAATAAATCTAAGTTCTCTTCCATTTTAAGCTAAAACATCTATCATACAGATTCAAAAACATGTTTTTCTAGACACCCTCCCTCCACCTTGTATATGATTTAAAGACTATTCAACTGGATAAAAATCAAGCTCTTCTCTACTCCTTCTATTATATTTTATTTCATCTGGCTAAAATAACACATTAGTTATCTTCTGGCAAACTCCTTGAGTGTTCTTTTTCATATTTCACTGTTCATCTACATAATCTAGACCCAACCTGATGATCAGCTTTTTGTCAACTCTCACCACTCTAAACAGGCCTTGATGAGAAAGAGGGTTAGGAATACTCTGGCAATATGGTGTAGTTAATTTCTGTGAGCCCAAAGACAGCTAATGGGACCACAGAAGCATTGAGGGGAGTGGGTTCTTTGTAGTAAAATGGGTCAAATTTGTTTTCCATTATGAGTCTGCATTGTGCAAGTCAGTGTTATTGTATTTCTCTATTCTGTTCAGAAAGCTCCTCTCATTCCTGCTGTGATGAAACAGGAATATCTGTTTTCCCTGAAAACAGACCAGTTTCTCAGCCTGGAGATATAACACACTGCACATCCCAAATGCAGCTGTCCTAATTTGCAGTCTCCATCCCTCTCTGGACAATCCTCAGGGCCATTCTTTAATAACAGCCTTCACATATAAGAAGAGTTATTATATGGCAAACCTACTTCTGAATAGGGCTAAACAAGAGGAAATAGCTCTAAATTACACCAAATATATGCAGGCTGTACATTAGTAAGAAATCTCAAATAATAAAGCTCTTGTTGAACATGGATAAAGGTTATGACAGTATAGGATTATCCAGGTCATCCTTAGGAATATATTGACAGAAAGTCACTGTGTAGAAAGCTTTAGGCCTGAGTAGGGTAACTATCTGGCCTAGGTATCACTGTTTCCCAGTTCCCTCATCATGACAGACATCACTAATTGATGTTGGAACTCCCATTGAGCCCAGACATGGCCATGGAATTACTTTCAGTATTGTATTTCAATAGAGTATTACCAATAGATCAAAGTAGGCACATGAGATAAAAATGGTGCCATCATTATTTTAGGCTTGCAAATATGTCTCTGAAGTTTCAGATATCAAAACTGACATTCAGGATTTTATTTTCAAATATGCTTTCCTTTGATATAGTAAAGTGCATTTGTGAAACTCCATTGTCCTTTTAGTGTAATATAGTCTCAGGAAAATGGACTAGCAGTAATAAAGTTTCTGAACATGGTGAGCCCAAGTATCTCTAGCCTAAACCTGACACATATTATAACCCAGAGGGAGGGAAAAAAACACAGCATGGATATTTAAAGAAAGATACTCTCAGGAGATGGAAAAAAATCACTATATAATGCATTAAAATATTCTTATGTGATGTTCTCTTAAATATTTAGTTAAAAAAGAGGTACAGCCATTTTAAAGGAGGTTTTAGATGAAAATGCAAACCAACAAACAAGAGGTAATTTCAAGCAGACATACACCAATCATTGATTATCATGGCTGAGAAATTGCCATGAATTTAAGAAAACTTAACAGAGAAAATGCAAAATCCACCAGCGTCATTTTGAGAGATGCCCCACTTTGGATAGATAGAGACTGCCCCAGCAGGGATATTGGAATGATTATATTTTGTGACTCTCCATTTTAATTCTCTTCCAAAGTAATCATAATATAAACAGGATTCACGACATAATAGAGCCAAGCAATGCAGAGGTTCTAATTAAAGTAATTAGAAAACAAATATTTTTGTACATGGAATATGTGGGACAAGAAGGCACACAAAATGTCCAGCCTTCATGTTGTAATTGTCCTGTAGCTTCAAAGCTGAAGCAGCTATGAAAAAGAATGTTGAAAGAGGAAAAATATTTGGTGTGCAATTATGGTGTAGGTTAGAGAAACAGACCCAGAGACTGCCCATATCTGAGTCACATAAACTTCCGTATTATACATTCTTTTACATGTTACCCTGTGTTTTAGTTTTCATTACATAAATATATACTCATGCACACATATGTAGCTCTTTGTAGTTGTCTACCAATAGCATCACATATTGTAAGTAACACGGGCTTGGGACCAGAAATACATGGTTTTGAGTCCCAATTCTGTCATTTATTTGGTGTGTGACTTTGGGAAAGTTAATTAAATTTTATGTATGTTACTTTGAAGTCTTTATGACAATTCTATTCAACAGTCTTATGAAGTTACATAGTGGAGTGTCTGACCTAGAGTAGTGATTTAGCAAAATTATTTCCCCTGCTTTATCATAAAAAACGAATAAACTCAAATCATGTAGATTGACTTAAATTTCATTTGTAGTTTATTTCCCTTAGAAACCTAGGAGGGATCATGCCAATGAGTTGCTGCCCCAAAACTCCTAATTTCACCTGGTGACGGCCACTGGGGTTAAGGTCTCCTAAAAGACATCCTGATATCTTTTGGGCTGGCCTTTGGGCTGCTAGTATCCTTTTATGTCATGAATAATACAGCACAGCGAATGGGAGACAGATTGCCTGAGTTCAAACCCCAGCTCTAACCTCTTACTAGATGTGCACCTTTGAACAAGTTTCTTCACTGCTCTGTGCCACTCTTTTTGCATCTGTAAAATGGAAATAGTGATAAGTTTCTACCTACTAGGGTTGTCCAGAAGATTAAATGATTTAATGAGTGAAAGTACTTAAACATCATCTGACATACAGTTAACACTGTATAAACATCATAACACTGTATAAACTTGGAGCCTGTTTAGGTTGTGAACTTGGTCAAATATCAGCTATAACATTGCTCATCTGATGCAAATACAGTTCATTGATGGTAAATACATTCCCTTCCTTACAATAAGGTCTATGCTATACAGTGCACTAGTAATGGATTTACTCAATGGATTAAGACGTGTAAAGGGATAAGTTCCCTGACATTTATTTCCTATGAATAGGAGTACCCATACTGAGAGGCAGACATAACATTTTTTCCCACTCTAAAGAGGAGGCTGAATTTCTGTGTATTGAAAGAAAGAGAAAAAAAATTAAAAGTAAAAAGAGAGAAAGAGAAAATAATCCTGGCAAATGGACCTGAAATGAAAATGCTCTCTTATTTAGCAGTATTATTCACAGGTACAAAGATGTGGCCTTGTTTTCCACTGCCTGACCACGCAGTCACAGCCCCTCTTCTCTTTCTGCCTCTTTATTCAATTATGGAGAGCACATTTTGTAGTAGCCCTACATCTAAAAGGAATATTTTTTCTGATCAAATATTGAACATTAAGATGGTTGGGCCTACTTACAAACAGGAGAGGCCTGAGTCAGTGGGAAATCTCAGCGACAAGGAATGGTCCCAAGGAGGCTATCCATTCCAGAAAAGTGACAAAGACATTTATAAAACTGTCTGAAGATTATAAATCAAATTGAGAGCCCAAAGAAATTACTGTATGTTGGATATATAAATATATATAATCACGTATACACATCAATGATTCATGGCATTGAGGGACGCAGAAAAGCTAAGTTTTAGGTTTAAATAATTCTGAGTTTCTCAGACATGCTTTTGCCAGGAAACAGGGAGAAAGGATGGAGCTCACTGCTCATTGGTCAAACAAGCATAAAATAAATTAGTGAAACCGGAGGATTTCAGGTGTTAGGCTATGGAAAATGATGGCGTGGAACTAAGCAGCATCGTATTTAGCAAACCTGACCAATAAATCTCTCTAACAGACCCTAGGAGGCACACTGTGGCATTATCCCATTTTATGGATAAGGACTCAATAAAATGTAGGCTTGTGAATCTCCCCAAGGCTAGAGGAAAATTCGTTTTGGTGCTCCTTGTGGGGCTTAAGCAGCTGGGCTGTAGTAGAAAGTAGGGTGGACTTGGAGCCTGATTAGATTTTGAACTTGGTCAAATATCTTACTTCATTCTTAAAACGCTCAGTTTCTTTAACTGAAAAATGGTTTAGGTATTTTAATCATGCCTTTAGAGAACACTTCACTATTGAGAAAAGGGTAGCCATATAATTGATGGATCGTGTCTACAACTGTAGCTAGTTTTGCCCATGGTCATTTCAGTTCTTCTATATTTCCTATGTTACACACCATATCCCATATCCTGTTACACCCTCCCTTACGTGTCACTCTGGCTGCTGTTAGCTCCTTCCCCCAAGCTACTGTGCCTGGGCTATCAGAGGGATCTACCTATAATATGTCTGTTAGCCCTGTGCTTTCCTGCCCACAGACCTTCAGTGGCCCACAGAGCCAATACATTCATTGAGAATATGTTTATGTTCTCTGCTGTGTGGTATAGAAAGGTTATAGCAACAAAATGAACATCGATTCATTCATTCATTTAAGCAATTATTTATTGAATGCCTACTATATGCCAGGCACTTTCTGAGCACTGAGGATGCAACAGTGAACAAAGCAGACAACAGTGTCACTCCTCATGGAGCTATGTTCTAATGGGGTAAACAGACAATATACAGATAAAGGTGTAAATATATAGCATGTTACATAGTGAAAGGACTAGGAGAAACAACAAACAAAGTAGAAAAGGAAGATATAAGGTCACGGGAGGATTGTTAAAATATTAGATAAGTTAGCCAAGGGCAACCTCAAGAAGAAGGTAACGTTTAAGCAAAGACCTAAAGACGTGTAGCTATTTTGTACTGTGCCCTTTACATACCAAACAACTCCGTGAAGTCAGTGTGATTTCCCCATTTACAGATGAGGAAGCTGAGTCTAGTTAAATCTAGGATTGCTAGATTTATCAAATAATAATGCAGCACTCTCAGTTACATTTAAATTTCAGACAAGTATATTCCATGCAACATTTGGGATACTTATACTAAAAACAATAGTGTTGGGCTTCCCTGGTGGCGCAGTGGTTAAGAATCCGCCTGCCAATGCAGGGAACACGGGTTCGAGCCCTCATCTAGGAAGATCCCACATGCCTCTGAGCAACTGGGCCCGTGCACCACAACTACTGAGCCTGTTCTCTAGAGCCCATGCGCCACAACTACTGAAGCCCGTGCGCCTAGAGCCCATGCTCCACAAGAGAAGCCATGGCAATGAGAAGCCTGAGCACCATAACGAAGAGTAGCCCCCGGCGCACAGAAACTAGAGAAAGCCCACATGCGGCAACAAAGACCCAACACAGCCAAAAATAAACAAACAAATTTAAAAAATAAATAAATAAAGAGGAGGAGCAACATCCTGGCAAAGTAAAGGGAAATAAAATAAATGGAGAGAACACATTTAAAAAAACAAAAACAAAAGCAATAGTGTTGTTTACCTGGAGTTTCTGGGCTGGTAAATGACTGTGAATTGCCTAAAGAGATCAAAGAGATTATCAGTAGTACTAATACTAATAATATGAAACACTTACATAGCATTTACTATATACTGGACATTGTTCTGCATTAACTCATCTAATATTCACATATTCACCTTAATTCCCTGAGGTAGGTACTATTATTGTTTCCACTTTAAGAATGAAAAAAAAAAAGCATAGAGTAGTTAACCTCTGATTATGAATCCAGGAACTGAGTTTGGAACTGAAAAAAGACCTTGTCACTTTGTTAAAGATCTAATATTAATGATAGAGTATTGTTTTGAAAAAGATTTTTATTCTTTTTTGTTTTCATCATTTCTTAACTTACGTACCATCTAAACAGAAACTTGTATTTCATGTTTATTTTGTGTATATCATTTTGAGCAGTTTCCATTTATTATATTCCTGGATTTCTTATATCTTTATCTTCAGTCCTTTAGCAAAATTTTAAAATATATTATTTTTCTCAGTTCAGGGACTGGCTGACCTCAGCTGGGCAGTTTTTGTTTGAGGCTTTTCATGTAGTTGTAGCTGATGACAACTGATATGATTATCTGATGGTTTCTTCATTCACATCTGGCATCTGGGCTGGATGGCAAGAACAGCTGGATTCTGGTCAGGCATCTCTCTCCACCTGGCTAGCTTGGGCTTCTTTACAACTTAGTTCTCTAGGGGAAACCAATTGTTTTAAAGAGAGTCTGGCTTCCCCCAGAGCTAGCATTCCAAGGACACAGTCTATTCTTTACTAGAATAGATGAAGATGGTTAAAATACTTGCCCTAGATAGGTGATAGAGAAAGAATTTGAACTCAAATTCATATTACCCAAAGACTGATCATCTTCTTATTCTTCCATGCTAAAGCCTCAAGCTAGTGGCAGATGATTTTATTCTACAAATAAATTTTCCCTCCCAAGTAGATCTTATTTAAATGTATATATAAATACATATCAAGCTTTCATATTTATATGCAAGATTTTTAACATGCCTTTAATTACTATACAACATGCTATACTGCATAATATATTTTTAAACAAAATCCAAAATACAATTAACTAATTAGGAGGAAAAGGACTTTGCCTACAAGCTAACATCAATCCTGAAGCATCCCTGCCAGACCCTTTTTTTGTCTTTCCATTACAGTGTTTATCTCTAGAGAAAAACTCAGAGAAAAATTCAGACGTATCAACTTTTTCAAGGAGTGTACTAGCTGACAAAGAAGGAAAAAATATTATAGATTCTCACTTTACAATCTGAGCTAACTTCCCTATGAATAAAGATCCCAGGGTAGAAGGAATAGCCTCCTTGATCCCTTACAACAGTGGAATTTTAGTGACAAAGAAAAAAGGAATGCAGTTACCTTCTGGCTCTGATTCTAATACTACTTCATTTAAGATTTAGTTCAGGTATTTGCAAGATACGGCTACAAATATAAGATAAACTGTATTCGAAATCCATCTTAATAATAGAATTTTTAAAAAATGTTACACTTGCAGGACCTGTCCTTGTAGCCATGGAACCCTGGGTCCTGGGAATGCTGCTGAGCAGCCAGGAGGTGGAGACCAAAAGCACAGGGGCGTAGATGAGAAGAGCTACAGAGGGCACTTTGAACAGACACGAAAAGACAGATGGGCTCAAGGTGCAGTCTTTGAATGCCCTAGTAGGGAACGTCGATTTCACCCTGTGGACAATGTATCAACAATGAAGTCTCTGAGCAGGGATATTTCCTCAGTTTTCCCTTATTTTTATGGTTTAGAATAACTAAATCACCTGTGCTAAGGATGGATTGGACCGGTAAGTCACAGGATCTCTTTTGGTGTTCTCCTTGCTGTAAGATAAGGGAAATCACCCTAGCTTTGTCTTGCGTTGATCTATATTTCAGATGGTATCTAAATAGACAGATAGATAGATGGATAGATAGATAGATAGATAGATAGCAATGACCTCCTTTTTTTTTTTTTTTTTTGTGGTACACGGGCCTCTCACTGTTGTGGCCTCTCCTGTTGCGGAGCACAGGCTCAGCGGCCATGGCTCACGGGCTCAGCCACTCCGTGGCATGTGGGATCTTCCCAGACCAGGGCACGAATCCGTGTCCCCTGCATTGGCAGGCGGACTCTCAACCACTGTGCCACCAGGGAAGCCCCATGACCTCCTTTTAAATGCCCCAAATTCTCTGTGGCACCCACAAAAACAAACTTTCATATAATTGAGTATTCAAACAGCTTCTTTCCTAAAGAATCACAGGAATAAGGCAATGGCCCTACATGATTGAGCATACGTTTCACTGGATGTGTTACTTCATGTCTTTCCTTAATGCAATATAAAATAAAATGAAAAAATAGTTGGAAGATTTGATAGGCTCTTTCCATCTTTCTCAATGAAGAAAGAGTAAGCAACATTCAAAATAGATTTAAACAATAGCAAGGAACATTCTTTTTTCAGTAGGGACATTTTGAAATTCATGTTCCATGCATAAGACTCTCACTGAAGTACTAAATTAAAAAGGAGTTATAGGCGCAGTGGTTGAGAGTCCGCCTGCCGATGCAGGGGACACGGGTTCGTGCCCCGATCCCGGAAGATCCCACATGCCGCGGAGCGGCTGGGCCCGTGAGCCATGGCCGCGGAGCCTGTGTGTCCGGAGCCTGTGCTCCGCAACGGGAGAGGCCACAGCAGTGAGAGGCCCACGTACAGCAAAAAAAAAAAAAAAAAAAAAAAAAGGAGTTATAATTTCCCAGGTGCTTCATTTCTGGGAACACCTCCTTTTCTGCAAGTTGTCCTTGTACTCTCTTGGCCCTGAACAGAACTTGATTCATGTTTTAACTATCAGAAATGTCAAGTCGAGTATCCTAGAAAATAAGAATATAAGGAGTACTACCAGGTAGACAAATTCACATTTTGGGTTGTTGTCCTACAAAGCTATGAAATCAAATGGCTCTGGTTTCAGTTAACTTGGGGATTTGATATACAAATATATTCAGATATCATTTAAAGAAACAGTCTAATTACAAAATAGGAAAATGTATATGAAGAGACTGTTCATGAAGAGGAAATAAAGCACATGAAAAGATTTCAGTGTCATTAGCCATTAGAGGAATGCATATTAAAACCACAGTGAGATGTTGATGCACACCTATAAGAATGGCTAAAATTTTTAAAAAGTAATGACAACACTAAATGCTAGCAAAGTTATGGATAAACATTGTATATTGTTGATGGGAATGTGACATGGTATAGCCACTCTGGAAAACAGCTTTACAGCTTCCTTAAAAACTAAACATGTAAATACCTTATGACCCAGCAATTACACTTCTGGGCATTTATCCCACAGACACAGTAAACGACATTCATGCAAAAACTTATGTATGGGTCCCCCTCCCTCCCGCCCGGCCTGAGTGAGCCAGAGTCCCCGAAGAGGCTGCTCCTTTAACCCTGTCCTGTCTGAGCGAAGAACAGACGCCCTCCGGCGACCTACACGCAGAGGTGGGGCCAAATCCAAAGCTGAGACCCAGGAGCTGTGAGAACAAAGGAGAAAGGAAAGCCTCTCCCAGCAGCCTCAGAAGCAGCGGATTAAAGCTCCACAATCAACTTCATGTACCCTGCATCTGTGGAATACATGAATAGACAACAAATCATCCCAAATTGAGGAGCCAGGAGTCAGTGCTGTGCCTCTGAGGTGGGAGAGCCAACTTCAGGACACTGGTCCACAAGAGACCTCCCAGCTCCACACAATATCAAACGGCGAAAATCTTCCAGAGATCTCCATCTCAACACCAGCACCCAGCTTCACTCAACGACCAGCAAGCTATAGTGCTGGACACCCTATGCCAAACAACTAGCAAGACAGGAACACAACGCCACCCATTAGCAGAGAGGTGGCCTAAAATCATAAAAAGTCTGCAGACATCCCAAAACACACCACCAGACGTGGACCTGCCCACCAGAAAGACAAGATCCAGCCTCATCCACCAGAACACAGGCAGTAGTCCCCTCCACCAAGAAGCCTACACAACCCACTAAACCAACCTTAGCCACTGGGGACAGACACCAAAAACAACGGGAACTACGAACCTGCAGCCTGCAAAAAGGAGACCCCAAACACAGTAACATAAGCAAAATGAGAAGACAGAAAAACACACAGCAGGAGAAGGAGCAAGATAAAAACCCACCAGACCTAACAAATGAAGAAGTAATAGGCAGTCTACCTGAAAAAGAATTCAGAATAATGATGGTAAAGATGATCCAAAATCTTGGAAATAGAATAGACAAAATGCAAGAAACAGTTAACAAGGACCTAGAAGAACTAAAGATGAATCAAGCATCGATTAAAAACACAATAAATGAAATGAAAAATACTCTAGATGGGATCAATAGCAGAATAACTGAGGCAGAAGAACGGATAAGTGAGGTGGAAGATAAAATAGTGGAAATAACTGCTGCACAGCAAAATAAAGAAAAAAGAATGAAAAGAACAGAGGACAGCCTCAGAGACCTATGGGACAACATTAAACGCACCAACATTTGAATTATAGGGGTTCCAGAAGAAGAAGAGAAAAAGAAAGGGACTGAGAAAATATTTGAAGAGATTATAGTTGAAAACTTCCCTAATATGGGAAAGGAAATAGTTAATCAAGTCCAGGAGGCACAGAGAGTCCCATACAGAATAAATCCAAGGAGAAATACACCAAGACACATATTAATCAAACCGTCAAAAATTAAACACAAAGAAATCATATTAAAAGCAGCAAGGCAAAAACAACAAATAACACACAAGGGAATCCCCATCAGGATAACAGCTGATCTCTCAGCAGAAACTCTACAAGCCAGAAGGGAGTGGCAGGACATAATTAAAGTGATGAAGGAGAAAAACCTGCAACCAAGATTACTCTACCCAGCAAGGATCTCATTCACATTTGATGGAGAAATTAAAACGTTTACAGACAAGCAAAAGCTGAGAGAGTTCAGCACCACCAAACCAGCTTTACAACAAATGCTAAAGGAACTTCTCTAGGCAAGAAACACAACAGAAGGAAAAGAACTACAATAACGAACCCAAAACAATTAAGAAAATGGGAATAGGAACATACATATCAATAATTACCTTAAATGTAAATGGACTAAATGCTCCCACCAAAAGACACAGACTGGCTGAATGGATACAAAAACAAGACCCATATATATGCTGTCTACAAGAGACCCACTTCAGACCTAGAGACACATACAGACTGAAAGTAAGGGGATGGAAAAAGATATTCCATGCAAATGGAAACCAAAAGAAAGCTGGAGTAGCAATTCTCATATCAGACAAAATAGACTTTAAAATAAAGACTACTAGAAGAGACAAAGAAGGACACTACATAGTGATCAAGGGATCAATCCAAGAAGAAGATATAACAATTGTAAATATTTATGCACCCAACATAGGAGCACCTCAATACATAAGGGAAATATTAACAGCCATAAAAGGAGAAATCGACAGTAACACAATCATAGTAGGGGACTTTAACACCCCACTTTCACCAATGGACAGGTCATCCAAAATGAAAATAAATAAGGAAACACAAGCTTTAAATGATACATTAAACAAGATGGACTTAATTGATATTTATAGGACATTCCATCCAAAAACAACAGACTACACATTTTTCTCAAGTGCTCATGGAACATTCTCCAGGATAGATCATATCTTGGGTCACAAATCAAGCCTTGGTAAATTTAAGAAAATTAAAATTGTATCAAGTATCTTTTCCGACCACAATGCTATGAGACTAGATATCAATTACAGGAAAAGAGCTGTAAAACATACAAACACATGGAGGCTAAACAACACACTACTTAATAACGAAGTGATCACTGAAGAAATCAAAGAGGAAATTTAAAAATACCTAGAAACAAATGACAATGGAGACACGACGACCCAAAACCTATGGGATGCAGCAAAAGCAGTTCTAAGAGGGAAGTTTATGGCAATACAATCCCACCTTAAGAAACAGGAAACATCTCGAATAAACAACCTAACCTTGCACCTAAAGAAATTAGAGAAAGAAGAACAAAAACATCCCAAAGTTAGCAGAAGGAAAGAAATCATAAAAATCAGATCAGAAATAAATGAAAAAGAAATGAAGGAATCGATAGCAAAGATCAATAAAACTAAAAGCTGGTTCTTTGAGAAGATAAACAAAATTGATAAACCATTAGCCAGACTCATCAAGAAAAAAAGGGAGAAGACTCAAATCAATAGAATTAGAAATGAAAAAGGAGAAGTAACAACTGACACTGCAGAAATACAAAAGATTATGAGAGATTACTATAAGCAACTCTATGCCAATAAAATGGACAACCTGGAAGAAATGGACAAATTCTTAGAAATGCACAACCTGCCAAGACTGAATCAGGAAGAAATAGAAAATATGAACAGACCAATCACAAGCACTGAAATTGAAACTGTGATCAAAAATCTTCCGACAAACAAAAGCCCAGGACCAGATGGCTTCACAGGCGAATTCTATCAAGCATTTAGAGAAGAGCTAACACCTATCCTTCTCAAACTCTTCCAAAATATAGCAGAGGGAGGAACACTCCCAAACTCATTCTACGAGGCCACCATCACCTTGATACCAAAACCAGACAAGGATGTCACAAAGAAAGAAAACTACAGGCCAATATCACTGATGAACATAGATGCAAAAATCCTCAACAAAATACTAGCAAACAGAATCCAACAGCACATTAAAAGGATAAAAAAAAAAAAAAAAAAAAAAAAAAAAAAAAAAAAAAAAAAACTTATGTATGAATGTTCATAGCAGCTTTATCCGTAATAGCAAAAAACTGGAAAGAGATGTCCTTCAACAGATGGTTAAACAAACATTGGTATATCCATACTGTTGAATACTATTCAGCAATGAAACGGAACAAATTCTTGATATACCCAACTACCTAGATGAATCTCAAGAGAATTATTGAGTGAAAGATGTCAATCCCAGTTCACATGCTGTAAAATTCCATTTAGATAACATTCTTGAAATGATGAAGTTATGGAAATGGAGAACAGATTAGTGGTTGCCTATGATTACATAAGGTGAAGCAAGGGAGGAGGAAATGAGTATAGCTATTAAAATGCAACATGAGGGTTCCGTATGGTGATGGAAATGTCCTGTATTTTCATGGTACCAGTGTCAATATCCTGGATGTGATATTGTACTGATTTTACAAGATGCTACCATTGGGGGAAACTGAGTAAAGAGCTCAAGGGATTTTTATGTATTACAGTGCATGTGAATCTGCAATTATCTCAAAATAAAAAGTTTAATTAAATATAGGGCTTCCCTGGTGGCACAGTGGTTGAGAGTCCGCCTGCCGATGCAGGGGACACGGGTTCGTGCCCCGGTCCAGGAAGATCCCACATGCTGCGGAGCAGCTAGGCCCGTGAGCCATGACCGCTGGGCCTGAGCATCTGGAGCCTGTGCTCTGCAATGGGAGAGGCTATAGCAGTGAGAGGCCCGCGTACTGCAAAACATAAATAAATAAATAAAATAAAAAGGTACATCTCCTCTTAGTCAGCCCTCCTGTATTTCTACAGCTTCTCTTTCTTTGGATTACAATAACTGTTGTAATCTGTAACCCTTTGCCCCTTCAGGCCTGCAGCTGGTAACATTTTCATGTTGTTGTTAGTCTTGGACATTCTATACCATTCTTTGTTGATTTCCTTTAACCCTGCCCCAACCTTTGTTAATAATACATTCTTAAAAGCATTATTCTACCTGTTGCTACCAAAATCTGAATGACATTAATGTAAATATATTTTTCACCTGGCTTTACCTTCAGCTCCCAGGTGATGCTCTTAGTGAAAGAGAAGTTGTGGTGTGGCTGAAATAGCATATAAGTGAAGGTCAGGAGCATCTGCTGATCACGTCCTGTATATCAGGCACAAAGTTAAATGATTTTGCATGAATCATTTCATCAAGCATCTTTCTGTCCAAGTCACGATGTTTTCTGCCATTACACTGTTAACACTTTTAAAAGCCTGGATTCTAGTCTAGCTATGCCCCAAATCCTTCTGAGTATAATTTCCTTCTCCTTTTAAGATTCAACATGGCTATTTCATGACCATTGCTTAAGGATCTCATCCAAACTCAAGAGCACTTTCCTTTCATAGTCATTTTTTTTTTCTATTTCAGAAGTCAGTGTTAGTGTCCCCACCTCTCTTAAGATGCACCAGGAAAGAAAGTATGAGTGGAGCACAGTATCCTGGACTAGATGTCCAGGGATGCTGGCACTGACCCCATCTCCCAGTGTAACACTGGACTAGACAGTTAAAACTGCTGATGTTCAATCTCCTTATCTAACAATGGTGGGTAAAAAATAAGATCCCTTTCCATTCTCATATATTATTGTTCTATGAAAGAACATATTTCTTCCTTTTTTAATCCTTTTGTTGGTTTTACTTTTTACAATTTTTTCTATATTTTTGTTCTAGGGACATACTTCTTAATTTTTCTGTTCTGTGTAGCCAATCATTTTTTACCAAAATGTCTGCCAAACTCAGAGACTAAATATATATAAATCTATCAAATTCTTATTTCATTTGCAATTTGTGTTCACACATTGTATGAGCAAAATGTAGGACTTGAGTGACATTTTTTATTCATATAATTTTCTGAAAAAAATTCTTACCATCTCTGTTATTTATTTCTCAATTGATCTCTCTGAATTAGAATTTAAAAAAAAAAAAAAAAAGAGCCCTGGGCTTCCCTGGTGGCGCAGTGGTTGAGAGTCCACCTGCCGATGCAGGGGACACGGGTTCGTGCCCCAGTCCGGGAGGATCCCACGTGCCGCAGAGCGGCTGGGCCCGTGAGCCATGGCCGCTGGGCCTGTGCGTCCGGAGCCTGTGCTCCACAGCAGGAGAGGCCGCAGCAATGAGAGGCCCACGTACCGCAAAAATAAATAAATAAATAAATAAAATAAAAAAAGAGCCCTGAGATGCAATACTATTTCTATTGTTTGAAATCCCACCAGGGGTCCCTCAATTTGGCTCATTTTCCATTTTGAAGGTCTTGTCCAACCATCCTGAAACACTTTACTTCACTTCCGTCTATCCCATGCCACCTGAAAAGATGAATGCTCTCTGTTTACTGGAGCTGCTTTATGTTCTTTGTATTGTGACAACCTATTTAAGAGAAATGAAACTCATGTCCTGTATAGGAGTATTTTGCTCTTGCCTTTAAATGGCTTGTACTCAGCCTGTCAGAGAAAGGAAATCCAATCCCATTTTCATCAAATATACACTGCAGAAGCATTACTGTAGTATGAACCAGAGCTTGAAAATGGAGAAGCAATTGTTGTTGCTAATCAGACACAAATTTCACAAAGAGACAATTGCTTTTTTCCTGCACAAATAATATATTCACTCATTAAATTCAGTCACACTCTCAGCACAATCTGATCAGAAGCCGTTTTTAGCCCAAGATGCCTCAGAAATGCTGGCTTACACAAGCTCCTATCTACTTCTCTCTCAAGCAAGAGGAAGATGGAAAAACAAAAAAGCAGCTACTATTTACAAAGTATGCAGTAATTGCCAACATTTATTAAACACTTATTATGTACCAGGTACTGTGATAGGTGTTTGACTTCTTTCTTTTTTTTCCTTCTAGAAAAAACCTAAGAACTGTACACTGTGATGCCAATTTTCTTGGTAAAGTTAAATAACTTATAGAAGCTCACACTATTAAAACTGGCAGTAGAGGGCTCAAATCTAGTCCTATTAGATGACAAAGACTATATACTCTCTCTACACATAAGATGGCTTAGAACAAATGTAAAAATGGCCTGCTCATCATCCATTCAATCATTCATTTACTTCATGACTATTTACTAAGGACTTAATATGTGCTAAACATTATTCTGGGAATTGGGATCTATCACTGAAAAAAGCCTGCTATTCTGATGCCTACTTTATAGAGGAGGAAGATAAAGAGTGAATAATCCACATCCACATAATTTTAAAAAATAAAATACATGGCATATTAGGAAGTGGTATGGGACAAAAAGCGCAGAGTAAGGGGGAGAGGGTGTGTGTGGGGGGGTGTAGTGGGTGAAGGCTGGACACAATTTTAAATTGAGTGGTCAGGGCACACCAGATTGTAAAGGTAACATTTAAACAAATATTTGAAGAAGGCAAGGGAGTTTGATAGGTGAAAATTGGAGGAAGAGTGCTTGCAAGAAGGGGAACAACTCATGCAAAGGCAGTGAGGCAGAGGGGCATCTTGTATGTTTGAAGAACAAGAACAGAAAAGAGGCAGGTACGTCTGGAGGAGAACGAGTGATGGGGTAAATAGTTGGAGTTGACCTTGGAGAAGTGATGTAGGCTAATAGAAGGCATTTGACTTTTACTCTGCATAAGATGTGAGCCATTGAAAAGTTTGGGGCAAAGAAATGACATTATCTGACTTTTAAAAGAATCATGCTGGGGATTTTCCTGGCAGTCCAGTGGTTAAGACTTCACCTTCCAATGCAGGGGGTGTGAGTTTGATCCCTGGTCGGGGAGCTAGGATCCCATATGCCTCGTGGCCAAAACACCAAAACAGAAAATGAAACAATACTGTACCAAATTCAATAAAGACTTTAAAAATGGTCCATATCAAAAAAATATTTAAAATGAAATAAATAAATAAATAAAAGAATCACTCTTGCTGCTATATTGAGAACAGAATATATTGGGAGCAAAGTGGACATAAGGTGACCTGTGAGAAGGCTCATACAGGGTGATAATAAGTGGTAAAATTCTGGATATATTGTGAAGGTGGGACAAATAGAATTTTCAGATGTTTGAGAGCTTGAGATCAAGAAAAAGTGAAATTCATGATGATCCAAGATTTTTGGTCTCAAAAAATTGAAGGCTAGAACTTTCATAACTCATTGACAAAGCCTGCAGATGGAATAGAATTTGAGAGGAAGATCAGAAGTTCAGTTTTGGACATATTAAGTTTGAGATGTCTAGTCATACATCCAATTGTTGGTGTCGAGCAGGCAGTTGTACCTATCAGCCTGGAGTTCAGGATCTTGAGGTGTAAATCTAGTAGATGGTGGTACTAGCATGGAGACCAGATGAGATCATTAAGGGGATGAGTGTGGATGGAGAAAACAACAGGACTAAGGACTGATCTCTGGGACAGAACAACTGTAAGAGATCCAGGAAAAGACAAGGAACCAGCAAGAGAAGGTTGAGAAGTATTGTTGAGTGAGATAACATGAAAGTGATGAAAACATGAAAGTGATGAAAGTAATGTCCTGAAAGCCAAACAGTGAGAGTGTGTACAAGAGCAGGGAGTGATGACCACGGGCAAGTGCTACGCTAAGATTATATATTCATGTAATACATACGTATACACCTATTTATATAAAGCGCCAAGAATTAAGATGAGTCATGTTGGAAAAAGTAACATTCAAACAGGATCTAAAATCATCTCCATATCAAGAGAAGTAGCTCAAAGACTGTTAAGCAAGAACACTAGTGAGGGGTGGTGAGTAGATGATATAATATGATGACATGAGATATCAATCTGGGGCTTTTAGGGAAAGATCTGGAAGCCTAAGTGAGGCAGAGAGATAGCTGCCCCACCACCAGGACTGGTGGTTTGAGAGTAATGGGAGAGAAAATAGCCACACTTTAGAGGATGTTAGGGGATGCAGTGTTCTCAGAGAGCATGCAGTTTTCCTTCAGAGCAAGAAGATAAAGGAACATCCATAGAAAAATCTGTGCATACAGGGAATTCTGCTGATGATAGACTATTAATTAGAGAAGGCACACTGGAAAGGTTTTGGAAACTGGAAGTCATCAGGTAATAGGGAATGTGCAAAGCTTACAGAGATTTAAAATGTGAGAGACAAAGAAAGCCTGGGACTTCTTTCTAGTTATTCTGAGAGCCCAGAACTCCTCTGGCCTCCTGATATATAAGCTGGGCTGGCGGAGAACACATATTTATAATGTTTAAAATGGGCTAAGCTCATAATTCTAAAGAGTATCTAACTTTTATACATTCTTCCCAGTTCTAATAAATCTAAGGTTTGGTGGATATGGAAGTTTTTTTTTTTTTTTCTCTCACCTCCAATCCAGATTACTAAGAGGTTGGAGGGACTAAGGATTGGAAATGATCCCTCTGGAAATAGGAGGGAATCTACATATGTCTCTGTGAGGAAGAACGGTGTGTGTGTATGTGTATGTGTGTGTGTGTGTTTCATGTGTGTGTGCATTCATTGAGAATAGAAGACCAGAAAATATGTTCCCCGAAGACTACTCTTCTATTCCCAAGGTGATGAGGAATTGTGTGAAAGGAGAGACCTTCTCCTAACAAGACTAAAAGCTAACAGGTTTTAGCCTTCTAGCCCAAAATAGCTGATAAGAATGAATCTTCTTCCTAGTCCTGCACCTGCCTGTGATACTCCACAGAGCCTCCCAGGATGCACAGGATGCAGAGAGCAATGGCTTATCTTCCTGTGAACCTCTTTCATATTCTTCCTTCTCACTCAGAAAGGGTGTGGGAGAATGGCTTTCAAGCATGGTCAGTATTCATTTCCTCTATGCAAGAATCTGTCACTTACCAAATCATTAGTCCATTCCATGCTGGATACCGAAATATTATTTTTAATTCCATACCCTAAGATATTGGAGACTCTAATCACAGACATTTTATCCTTTTATATGGCCCTAATTAATTAATAGATTACATGTAACTCACTGTCAATTTTCTTGAACAAGAACACCAAAGGATTTCCTCTACTTTCTCCATTTGTGTCCAACTGACCTGCACTTTCAACCCCTTTCATAATCCCTGTGGACGCTCAGTCTCTTTTCCTCCCTCAGCTATCACTAGAATACTCTCTAAACTTCTTCTGTAATTTGATTTTTCCACACAGCAACCTCAGTAATTGTTTGAATTCTCTTCACTTAGACATAACCCCCCTTCCTGGAATTTTATGATAATGCATGAGGCAACACAAGTGCTTCAAGAATTTTGGCCTCTTAAAAGACAATAGCCAATGGTGGGTACGTACAACTCACAGAATCAGTACAGTGGAGAAAGTGCTCATCTTGAATTCCCAAGATATGAATACAAAACCCACTTCTACGGGTTCAAAAGGAGGAAGGTAGTAGGATGTAAGACGTACTGTACAAATTTTAACATGTTGTATAAAAGTTAAATTATCTTTTCTTTTTGAGTCAGAAGCTGTAATATATAATCACCCCACTTACCTCCCACAATTTCTACCCAGCTGTCAATACTGAAACTGTTCTTGTCCTTTCTGTCCTTACCTTTGGCAAGTTTGCTAATTTTTCTGAGTCTCATATTTCTCAACAGTAAAATCGATTATATATAAACACAATGTGTGCATGTGTGAGAGAGAACCTTGCTGGGCATGGACACATATAGTTAGCAAGTGTCTGAATGTCTGAAGGTCATGGGCCAGAACAAGATCCCAAGTTTGGGATGAAAGAAGGCCCAGAATACAAGGTTTAGTTTTAACACAGATAAGTGTCAAAGAATAAAAATTGGATTCAGAGGAAACGGCTGTCTCTACAGAATAGAGCTGATGAAATAAATGGGTCCAGGGAGCAGACCAGGAAACAATGCCAAGAAGCAAAAATGGGATTATAAATATACTCAAACTAAAAGTGGGAGGGAGGCTAAGTTTGCTCAGCCAAGAAGGAGAAAGGCACACCATTCTGAATCCAGTTACACAGGGATTGCTGATCTAACCAGATGTGTCCAAGATACTTCGCACCTCCAAAAGGATACTTGTTAGAAGTGTAGAAACATCAGATCCTTTTGATGACTGGTGAGGAATAACAAGACTGCCTTCCTAGCCCTAGGAGAGAAACAAACTGATCTTTTTCCATCATTTGGAATAATGTGAAAACTGACTTAAAAGATTTTTCTTTTAAACATTACCACTGGTGTGATATAAATACATATGGTGTTTCATGGCACAGTCAAAATGTGAAAGGATGTTGTAGAGAATGCTCATTTTCTGAAATGCACTCTGCAGAAAGCTGTCACTCATGTGGCAAAGGAGAATTCTGGGTGGCTTCCTAAACAGGACTCCTGGTGGGTCTCTTTGTGCTATTGATCTTGTGTCATCGGTTCTCCTGTGGTTGAGTGAAGCCCAAAGGAACTGATAGGAGAAGAAGCAGGTAAAGACTTCGATTTAACATCTTTTTCTCCTCTATCTCAGAATTATCCCAAGTGTACCAAGGTCCAAGGTGTTCTTAGATATGCACTTCCTCAGCCCAAACAGGGCTTAGGGGAGCCGCAGACCAGGGGCAGCCTCATCTGGTTTTCTCAGTGTACCTGACAAATATCACCACATTTTTTTGTGCCATGAGGTGAAAAAAGATGTGACACACAGAGCTAATTAGTAAGAGGGAATCTGAAATGTACATCTATTCAGAAAGGATGAATCTCAGCATCTAATAACAGTTAGTATAACCGTGTTGAAAGAATACAGAATCTACAACAATTTAAGTCTAAGTTTACATCCAAATTCTTCCAGTTAAGGGAAGTTTGTTTAATTTAACCCTCCTAAATTTGTTTTCTCATCTGTAAAATGGAGACAGCAACCACACTTTCTGGAAATTTCTGATACGGTGAAAAACGAATTGCTTGGCCCAGTACTTGGCATGTAGTACATGCTCAACAAATGTTATTTTCATTCCCTTCCCTTTGCTCACCATGACTGTGGCTGTACGTGAATACGATTTCCTGATTTATAAGTCCAAAGACCCTTCGAGTGAGATAAAAGAACTCTAAACTCGGGGTTTCCCATATTAAGAGAAAGAGTTTTGATAGTGCCTCCGTCTTTGCTTAGAATGTCAACTGTTGCTTCCTTCTATTTAGATATGAGTCAGCTTCTAGATCAAATTAATTAGCTTCTCCTCTATAAAATATTCCTCATTTCCATCCTCAACCTCCAGTGAATCATTTCTTCTTCTGTAGCCCACGCTGTTTGCTTATGTACATTTGGTTTCTGATTCCATCTTGCTCTGCATTAGAGTTATCTCATGTTTGTTTTCATTAGGGCATTCCAGCTTTCTTAAATGGCCTTTTGTGATTGCTCTTTAAACTAATTCCCTTAAACCTAATTCTATGTCTGATAACAATCATCTGTACTTATTATTAAAACTAACTATATTCTAAGAAGGGTTCTAAGTATTTCACTTGAAAGAGATCATTTAATCCTCACAATGATTCAAGGAGATGGGCAGGATTCTGGGTCATCCCAATTTTACAGATGAGGAAATTGACATTCTTAGAGTTTAAGTCAGTTGTCCTTGGCCACGTGGCTAAAACATTGTGGAGTCAGCATTCAAGCTCAGTCAGACTGCTTCCAGAAGCCATGCTTGTAACCACTATCCGGGTGATACAGCATGTTGATTTAAAACACAGGCCATTTCTTCCCCTCTCTGTCAGACTGCAACTGAGACTCTCAGTAGAGTGACAGCACAGGAACACGAGTGCAGAGCAGAGAATGTGTCTTTCGGAACCTAGTGCATCAGCAGAGGTATTTAAATTAAACTGTCATGTTCCCTCCCACACACAGTGCAAGGATTTGAGTCATCCTTCAGGCGTAGCAGTGCGAGGCTATGGGTAAATTACCTCATGCGGCACTAATTTGGATGGAAGTTCCCAGCCCAAATCTACATCTCACCACAAATCAAGGTGGATACCGTCTGTGCTGGGAGACAAATGATGTCAAACATCTGCTGAAAGACACGTCTATAGATTGTAACAAGCCAAGCTTACAAACAAGCACAGCCACAGACACCCCAATTACCTTGGTGGTGGGAGCCTTATGGGTCTCAACTGGATTCTTTCCAATAGCAAGGAAGTTTTTCTTCAAGATATCATCTAGGCAAGGTGAGTGGGATGTACAGAGAAGAAAGGGCCATAAAGAGCAGACCTGAAAGTAAACTTTATTGAGTTCAAGGGACTATGCACTGTGTCAAGTGGTTTACAGATGTTATTATTTTTTTATATACAGCAGGTTCTTATTAGTCATCCATTTTATACACATCAGTGTATACATGTCAATCCCAATCACTCAATTCATCACACCACCACCACCACCACCACCACGTTCCCCCCTTGGTGTCCATATGTTTGTTCTCTACATCTGTGTCTCAATTTCTGCCCTGCAAACTGGTTCATCTGTACCATTTTCCTAGGTTCCACATATATGCATTAATATACGATATTTATTTTTTTCTTCCTGACATACTTCACTCTGGATGACAGTTGCTAGATCCATCCATGTCTCTACAAATGACACAATTTCGTTCCTTTTTACGGCTGAGGAATATTCCACTGTATACATGTACCACATCTTCTTCAGCCATTCCTCTGTCGATGGACATTTAGGTTGCTTCCATGACCTGGCTATTGTAAATAGTGCTGCAAGGAACATAGGGGTGAATGTGTCTTTTTGAATTATGGTTTTCTCAGGGTATATGCCCAGTAGTGGGATTGCTGGGTCATAGGGTAATTCTATTTTTAGTTTTTTAAGGAACCTCCATACCGTTCTCCATAGTGGCTGAATCAATTTACATTCCCACCAACAGTGCAAGAGGGTTCCCCTTTCTCCACACCCTCTCCAGCATTTGCTGTTTGTAGATTTTCTGATGATGCCCATTCTAACTGGTGTGAGGTGATACCTCATTGTAGTTTTGATTCACATTTCTCTAATAATTAGTGATGTTGAGCAGCTTTTCATGTGCTTCTTGGCCATCTCTACATCTTCTTTGGAGAAATATCTATTAAGGTCTTCTGCGCATTTTTTGATTGGGTTGTTTGTTTTTTTAATATTGAGCAGCATGAGCTGTTTATATATTTTGGAGATTAATCTTTTGTCCATTGATACATTTGCAAATATTTTCTCCCATTCTGAGGGATGTCTTTTCGTCTTGCTTGCAGTTTCCTTTGCTTTGCAAAAGCTTTTAAGTTTCAGTAGGTCCCATTTGTATATTTTCTTTTTATTTCCATTGCTCTAGGAAGTGGATCAAAAAAGATTTTGCTGTGATTTATGTCAAAGAGTGTTCTTCCTATGTTTTCCTCTAAGAGTTTTATAGTGTCCAGTCCTTTTAGGTCTCTAATCCATTTTGGGTTTATTTTTGTAAATGGTGTAAGGGAGTGTCCTAATTTCATTCTTTTACATGTAGCTGTCCAGTTTTCCCAGCACCACTTATTGAAGAGACTGTCTTTTCTCTATTGTATATCCATGCCTCCTTTGTCATAGATTAGTTCACCATAGGTGTGTGGGTTTATATCTTGGCTTTCTATCTTGTTCCATTGATCTGTGTTTCCGTTTTTGTGGCAGTACCATATTGTGTTGATTACTATAGCTTCATAGTATAGTCTGAAGTCAGGGAGTCTGATTCCTCCAGCTCCATTTTTTTTCCCTCAAGACTGCTTTGGCTATTCGGGGTCTTTTGTGTCTCCATACAAATTTTAAGATTTTGTGTTCTAGTTCCGTAAAAAATGCCATTGGTAATATGATAGGGATTGCATTGAATCTGTAGATTGCTTTGGGTATTATAGTCATTTTCACAATATTGATTCTTCCAATCCAAGAACATGGTATATCTCTCCATCTGTTGGTATCATCTTTAATTTCTTTCATCAGTGTCTTATAGTTTTCTGCATAAAGGTCTTTTGTCTCCCTAGGTAGGTTTTCCTAGATATTTTATTATTTTTGTTGCAATGTTAAATGGGAGTGTTCCCTTAATTGCTCTTTCAGATTTTTCATCATTAGTTTATAGGAATGCAAGAGATTTCTGTGCATTAATTTTGTATCCTGCAACTTTACCAAATTCATTTATTAGCTCTAGTAGTTTTCTGATGGCATCTTCAGGATTCTCTATGTATAGTATCATGTCATCTGCAAACAGTGACAGATTTACTTCTTCTTTTCCAATCTGTATTCCTTTTATTTCTTTTTCCTCACTGATTGTCATGGTTAGGACTTCTAGAACTATGTTGAATAATAGTGGTGAGAGTGGGCAACTTTGTCTTTTTCCTGATCTTAGAAGAAACGCTTTCAGTTTTTCACCATTGAGAATGATGTTTGCTGTGGGTTTGTCATATATGGCCTTTATTATGTTGAGGTAGGTTCCCTCTATGCCCACTTTCTGGAAAGTTTTTACCATAAATCATCGTTGAATTTTGTCAAAAGCTTTTTCTTCACCTATTGAGGTGATCATATGGTTTTTCTTCTTCAATTTGTTAATATGGTGTATCACATTGATTGATTTGTGTATATTGACGAATCCTTGCATCCCTGGGAAAAATCCCACTTGATCATGGTTTATGATCCTTTTAATGTGTTGTTGGATTCTGTTTGTTAGTATTCTGTTGAGAATTTTTGCATCTATATTCATCAGTGATAATCGTCTGTAATTTTCTTTTTTGTAGTATGTTTGTCTGGTTTTGGTATCAAGGTGATGGTGGCCTCATAGAACGAGTTTGGGAGTGTTCCTTCTTCTGCAATTTTTTGGAAGAGTTTGAGAAGGATGGGTGTAAGCTTTTCTCTAAATGTTTGATAGAATTCACCTGTGAAGCCATCTGGTCCTGGACTTTTGTTTGTTGGAATATTTTTAATCACAGTCCCAATTTCAGTGCTGTGATTGGTCTGTTCATACTTTCTGTTTCTTCCAGGTTAAGTCTTGGGAGGTTATAACTTTCTAAGAATTTTTCCATTTCTTCCAGGTTGTCCATTTTGTTGGCATAGAGCTGCTTGCAGTAGTTTCTTAGGATGCTTTGTATTTCTGCAGTGTCTGTTGTAACTTCTTTTTCATTTCTAATTTTATTGATTTGAGTCCTCTCCCTCTTTTTCTTCATGAGTCTGGCTAAAGATATCAATTTTGTTTTTCTTCTCAAAGAACCAGCTTTTAGTTTTACTGATCTTTGCTACTGTTTTCTTTGTTTCTATTTCATTTATTTCTGCTCTGATGTTTATGATTTCTTTCCTTCTACTAACTTTGGATTTTGTTTGTTCTTCTTTCTCTAGTTCCTTTAGGTGTAAGATTAGATTGTTTGAGATTTTTCTTGCTTCTTGAGGTAGGCTTGTATAGCTATAAACTTCCCTCTTAGAACTGCTTTTGCTGCAACCCTTAGGTTTTAGATCGTCGTGTTTTGATTGTCATTTGTCTTTAGGTATTTTCTGATTTCCTCTTTGATTTCTTCAGTGATCTCTTGGTTATTTAGTAATGTATTGTTTAGCCTCCATGTGTTTTTTTTTTCCATATTTTTCCATGTAATTTATTTCTAATCTCACAGCATTGTGCCTGGAAAAGATGCTTGATATGATTTCAATTTTCTTAAATTTACTGAGGCTTGATTTGTGTCCCAAGGTGTGAGCTATCCTGGAGAAAGTTCCGTGCGCACTTGAGAAGAAAGTGTAATCTGCTGTTTTGGGATGGAATGTTCTATAAATATCAATTAAATATGTCTGGTCTATTGTGTCACTTAAAGATGGTGTTTCCTTATTAATTTTGTTTGGATGATCTGTCCATTGGTGTAACTGAGGTGTTAACATCCCCTACTTTTACTGTGTCACTGTCGATTTCCTCTTTTATACCTGTTAGCAATTGTCTTATGTATTGAGCTGCTCTTATGTTGGGTTCATATATATTTATAATTGTTATATCTTCTTCTTGGATTGATCCCTTGATCCTTATGTAGTGTCCTTCTTTGTGTCTTGTAGTAGTCTTTATTTTAAAGTCTATTTTATCTGATATGAGTATTGCTACTGCAGTTTTCTTTGGATTTACATTTGCATGGAATATCTTTCTCCATCCCCTCATTTTCAGTCTGTATGTGTCCCTAGGTATGAAGTGGGTCTTTTGTAGACAGCATATATATGGGTCTTGTTTTTGTATCCATTCAGCAAGCCTGTGTCTTTTGGTTGGAGCATTTAAACCATTCACATTTAAGGTAGTTATCAATATGTATGTCCCTATGACCATTTTCTTAATTGTTTTGGGTTTGTTTTTGTAGGTCCTTTTCTTCTCCTGTGTTTCCCACTTAAAGAAGTTCCTTTAGCATTTGTTGTAGAGCTGGTTTGGTGGTGCTGAATTCTCTTACCTTTTGTTTGTCTGTAAGCTTTTGATTTCTCCATTGAATCTGAATGAGATCCTTGCTGGGCAGAGTAATCTTGGTTGTAGGTTCTTCCCTTTCATCACTTTAAGTATATCATGCCACTCCCTTCTGGCTTGTAGAGTTTCTGCTGAGAAATCAGCTGTTAGCCTTATGGGAGTTCCCTTGTATGTTATTTGTCATTTTTCCCTTGCTGCTTTCAATAATTTTTCTTTGTCTTTAATTTTTGTCAATTTGATTTCTATGTGTCTCAGCGTGTTTCTCTTTGGGTTTATCCTCTATGCAACTCTCTGTGCTTCCTGGACTTTGGTGGCTATCTCCTTTTGCATGTTAGGGAAGTTTTTGACTATAATCTGTTCAAATAATTTCTTAGGTCCTTTCTCTCTCTCTTCTCCTTCTGGGACCCCTATAATGTGAATGTTGTTGTGTTTGATGTTGTCCCAGAGGTCTCAGGCTGTCATCATTTCTCTTCATTCTTTTTTCTTTATTCTTTTCTGCAGCAGTGAATTCCACCATTCTGTCTTCCAGGTCACTTATCCATTCTTCTGCCTCAGTTATTCTGCTATTGATTCCTTCTAGTGTGTTTTTTTCATTTCAATTATTATATTGTTGACCTGTTTGTTTGTTCTTTAGTTCTTCTAGGTCTTTGTTAAACATTTCTTGCATCTTCTTAATCTTTGCCTCCATTCTTTTTCCAAGGTCCTGGATCATCTTCACTCTCATTATTCTGAATTCTTTTTCTGGAAGGTTGCCTATCTCCACTTCATTTAGTGGTTTTTCTGGGGTTTTATCTTGTTCCTTCATCTGGTACGTATCCCTCTGCCTTTTCATCTTGTCTTTCTATGAATGTGGTTTTTGTTCCACAGGCTGCAGGATTGAAGTTCTTCTTGCTTCTGCTCTCTGTACTCTGGTGGATGAGGCTAGCTAAGAGGCTTATCCAGATGTTATTTTTAACCCTCTCTTTCTCTCTCATACACATGTGTGTGCATGTGTGTGTGTGTGTAGTGTATATATATATATATATATATATATATATATATATATATATATATAATTTCCTTGAATATATTCAATTATCAAGGCAAGATTTTTTTTTGTATAAAACATCATAATTTTCCCACTACTGCAGAGAAATCCAGTAAGTAAATTTACAGTGAATATCCTTGATGAAAACTATGAGTTAGCACCATGCCCCAAGGAACTCAACCTGCAAGCCCCAGTGCAGTTTTGTCTTTTTCAAAAATATATATATATAAATATATATATATGTGTGTGTGTGTGTGTGTGTGTGTGTGTGCATGCAAGTGCATGTGTGTGTGTATCAGTTTCTCTGTTGAGATAAATGAGCCTCAGAAAAGTTTAAAAATTTAATAGCATGCCAAAGTTAAGGTGGGCAGAATGAGAGAAGGATTCACACCCAAGCTGACTCTATAGCTTGTTCTCTTCCTGCCTCACTTCAACCTCAAACAATGGCCTTCATAAAGGCTTATTATATTTTTATTCATTCATTGGGCAAACATGATTGTGTACCTAATAATCACCAGCACTGCTGTATGAACCGGGGATCAAACAGTATAAAACAGCCATAGTCCTTAGCCTTATGGGGAGGATGGAAAACAAAAAAAATCAATGTATCAGGTGGTGATAACTTCGATGAAGAAAAATAAAGCTTAGTCTGGTGCATAGAGAGAAATGGGACATTCTATTTTCAAAAAGGTTGTCATGGAAAGCCCCTGATAGGACGGCACTGAAAAGAGAGTGGAAGGATACACTTCTAGAAGTATACATGAGCCATGCCAATTTGAGCATACTAAGAGCATTCTACCCAAAAGAAGCAAAGACTCTAAGAGGGGATATATTTCAAATATCTGAGTTCACTCTTTTATAGGAAGAACAAAGGGGCTATTGAACCTAGAGCACAGTGAGAGAGGGAGAAGCAGTAAAATTTAGGACAATGAGATATTTGGGGTCAAATAAAGTAGTGTGAGTTGGACACTTATAAGCCATGAGTTGGAAATTACTTTTAGTGTAGTGGGAGGCTACTGGTTTTGAATAGAAAAGTTACAGAATATGACTTAAAGTTTACTGCTATGGTATAGAAAATAAACTATACAGTATTGAGGGGGTCAAGATGAAAGCAGAAACACCACTTGGGAGACATCTGAAATAATCTAGGTAAGAGATTGTAGTAGAATGTTCCAGGGTTGTAGCAGTTGGGGTGATGTGAAGTGCTTAAAACCAGGATGTATTTAAAGATAAGAGTCTAAGAATGTATGGACAAATTTTATGTGTGATGTGAGAGAAAGAGAGAAGTCGAGTTCAAAATTTTTATTTAGGGGCTTCCCTGGTGGCGCAGTGGTTGAGAGTCCGCCTGCCGATGCAGGGGACATGGGTTCATGCCCCAGTCTGGGAAGATCCCACATGCCACGGAGCGGCTGGGCCCGTGAGCCATGGCCGCTGAGCCTGCACGTCCAGAGCCTGTGCTCCACAATGGGAAAGGCCACAACAGTGAGAGGCCCGCATATTGCAAAAAAAAAAAAAAAAAAAAAATTATTTAGGCAACTAGAATAATGGACCCTGCATTACTGAGATGGGGAAACTGAAGGAGTAGCACTTATGTGGGCAGAATCAAGAGTTCAGTAATGTTTGAGATGCCTATTGAACTTCTCAATCAGTTTGGACATAACGGTCTAGAGTTCAGGCGGGAGATCAAAAATATAATACATGAATGCAGATAAATAACCTTCCATTTCTTCTCAATCCCTCTTATATCACAGCTCCTGACTTTCTGTTGCCTAATTACATTGGGTTCTTTTGGGAATCTGTGAAAGAAGTGTGGCCATTGTTGTTTTAAGAAAAGTACTCTCTTGAAAATGAAACAAAGTGAAGAGTATTTCTTAATCATGCAAAGAGATATAGAAATATCAAACTTGCTGGTTTAGTTGGAGAGATTAGAATGAAACTATGTGAGTTAAAAGAGATATAGGAAGATCTATGAAGAAGAGTGGATTTCTATCAGAAGTGAGAAAAATTGCTCCAGAAGATGGATAGCAACTTATATTGAATTTTCCCTCAGAATTCATTCACCCTGCAAGGTGCTCAGTTTGACATGCTCTTCAGTTCTATGATGCTATTATACTAGAGACAAGAACATTCCATTAGTGACTTTAAATAGCAGAAAACAAGAATGGCAATTAAATTTTATACTTTTCCAAAGGGAAGAAAAGTGGCCCTGCTGGGCCCAGAATATGTGATAGAGATACAAGAAAATCTAGGATAAGATTTGGTTTGTGTTCACACAGATTGAAGGCATCAAAGGTAGAGACAAGTTCCTTTTGGGGGCAAGAGAGAGAGAGATAGAGAGACAGAGACAGAGAGAGGGAGAGACAGAGAGAAAGGAAGAGATGGAAAGATAGAGAGGGACAGAGATAATGATAATTTGTGTTGTGGGTAACAAAAAATTACAAGGAAGGAAGGAAGGAAGGAAGGAAGGAAGGAAGGAAGGAAGGAAGGGGATAGAAAATTTACCACAAGATGAAAAGTACTAGAAAATATTGTTTAGCCTGAAGAAGAGAAGACATAAAACATATCTCAGGGATGGACTTCCATGTAGAACATGAGACTGCTATGTAATTTCAGAGGGCAGAAGTCACAATTGGCTAACCCCAGACTTAAGGCATCTGGCTTCTTCTCCCTGCTAGCTATGTCAACTAGAGCAAGTTACTATACCTCACTGTGCCTTAGGTGTGTCTTCTGTAAATTAGGAATAATAACAGCACTACTTCAAAGTATAGTGAGGATTAAATAAGATAACGTTGATAACAAATGAATAGAATAAGGTGTGGGAAATAAACCTTGGTATGGGGCTGGGTCCTAGTATGAAAAAGAAGGGTAGAATGCTAATTCATACTTGATACAGGATAAGTCTGGCACTGAAAATGGTCAGTCTAAAAGATACAAACTCAAAAAGGTATGAAGATTTCATCTAGATAAGCTAGAGTTCAGGTTGGCCTCTAGTCCCAGCTGGAGAAACCAAGATAGAAACCCAGCCACATGGCTTGGCCCAACATGGAGTAGTCAGGGAAGACTCACTTGCCAGACCGGCTTTTAAGGATTTTTCAAATACTCCCCAGACTTCATCTTCATGTGACAGAGGCTCCTTGTGTTCTCCCAGCAGTGACTAAATTGACTACTGGATTTCGGTAGCAGAAGACATACTGAAGATTATCCATGATTATGGCTGAACTGACAGGGGGTCGCAGGACAGAACTGTTTCACTGCTGGAGACCTTTTTTTTTTTTAACAGTAAGAATGAACAGAACAAGTTGTCAGGGAGCACCTTGTTCCTGGAAAATTCAAACAGGAGCTTGAAAGGTCAGGTTATGACTTTGTTAAATGAACATTTGTTGAGAGTACAGGGTGTGGGATGGTGAGCCATGGTTGAAAAACAGACCACAAGGGAAATTGAAACAAAGATTTTTATTACTCACAGGTCCTGGAAGAAGCACACAGCTGGCCTCCAGAGGCCACATGGGGAGGGCAAGAGAGGGTCTCGGCAGAGAGAGAGGCAGGACATAAAGCACACGCCTTTATTAGGGTCCAAGGATAAAGAGCTTTGCTGTGCCCTAAGGCTGGATTGGTCAATTTAAACCAAAAGAAGAAAGGTTTTGGTAAACTCCATGAGGGTCTTATCTAAGGGACATGCAAGGGGAAGGCCCTGGGAAGTTCAAGGAGACTATTAATCACAAGGGCTATTAGTGAAATCTTATCAGGAACTTAAATCTGCTTGTGACTCTGCTGGCTATTACTTGGGGTACGTTCTTGCATGGGGGGCTAACATCAGTTTACAATCCCCGCAGGCCACTTGGCCAAACCAAATGGATGCTTAGTCAGCAATACCATGGAATAGCTTAGGTAAATTCTCAACGGTCTACTTACTGAAGAGGTCACTGGGAAAATTCACACATCAGGAAGGGGGTCTAGTATACTTTTAATGTTATACTTTCTAACTCTGGGTAGTGAGCTGAATGATAACTTTCAAAGACACCCACTCTTATTCCCTGAAATCTCTGTTATTGTAGGTGGTGAAGTTTTTGCAGATGTAATTACATTATGGATTTTGAGATGAGATTATCCTGGATTACGTGAGTGGGTCTTAGATGATATCACATGTATTCTTATGAGAAGAAGGCACAGGGATATTAAACACTTACGGACAGAGGAGAAGGGAATGCAAAGACAGACCAGAGAACTGCAGCCACAAGTCAGAGAATGCCAACACTCCCCAGAGACTGGAAGAAGCCACGAACGGATTCTCTCCTAGAATTTCTAGAGACAGTAGAGAGCCCTACCTGCACCTTGATATGAATTTCAGGCCTCAGGAACTATGAGAGAATAAATTTCTGTTATTTTAAGCTACCCAGTTTGTGGTGATGTGACATAGCAGTTTCAGGAAACGAATCCACTCTGGTTCCATAATTTTTAGAGACAAATATAAGTATGGATTATCTATCTAAAGATGGAGCAACAGCAATCAAATCCTATTTACTCTTTCCTATTTAATGTATTTCCTCATAAATATTTTCTTAATTAAAAATGTACTTTAATCCAATTGCCAGATGTTACAAAGGGGATACATTTAACAGAATGAACACATTGGTTTCTCAATTTCGTCTCAAAATATATAGTGCCATGGGGAAGAAGTTCTCCTTAGGCAACTATTAATCAGACTCTTATCGTTCTTTAAGTCAATCAATGCTCTAAAAAGGTACAGAATTATCAATTAAATATCTCAAGAGGAAACTGGAAGGATGAGGCAATTGCAGGTACTTTGAACATGAACTGATTAATATATTCTTGCAAGGAATATTGATGAGCCTTGTACTATGTAAGACATATTTTTGAATCTTTTTATCCTTACTTTTTTAACATCTTTATTGGAGTATAATTGCATTACAATGGTGTGTTAGTTTCCGCTTTCTAACAAAGTGAATCAGCTATACATATACATATATCTCCATATCTCCTCCCTCTTGCGTCTCCCTCCCATCCTCCCTATCCCACCGCTCTAAGTGGTCACAAAGCACCGAGCTGATATCCCTGTGCTATGCAGCTGCTTCCCACTAGCTATCTATTTTACATTTGGTAGTGTATATATGTCCATGCCACTCTCTCACTTCGTCCCAGCTTTCCCTTCCCCCTCCCTGTGTCCTCAAGTCCATTCTCTACGCCTGCGTCTTTATACCTGTCCTGACCCTAGGTTCATCAGAACTTTTTTTTTTTTTTTAGATTCCATATATATGTGTTAGCACACAGTATTTGTTTTTCTCTTTCTGACATACTTCACTCTGTATGACAGTCTCCAGGTCCATCCACCTCACTATAAGTAACTCAATTTTGTTTCTTTTTATTGCTGATTAATATTCCATTGTGTATATGTGCCACATCTTCTTTATCCATTCATCTGTCGATGGACACATAGGTTCCTTCCACGTCCTGGCTATTGTAAATAGAGCTGCAATGAATATTGTGGTACGTGACTCCTTTTGAATTATGGTTTTCTCAGGGTATATGTCCAGTAGTGGGATTGCTGGGTCGTATGGTAGTTCTATTTTTAGTTTTTTAAGGAACTTCCATATTGTTCTCCATAGGGGCTGTATCAATTTACATTCCTACCAACAGTGCAAGAGGGTTCCCTTTTCTCCACACCCTCTCCAGCATTTTCTGCTTATAGATTTTTTGATGATGGCCATTCTGACCAGTGAGAGATGACACCTCATTGTAGTTTTGATTTGCGTTTCTCTAATGATTAGTGATGTTGAGCATCCTTTCATGTGTTTGTTGGCAGTCTGTATATCTTCTTTGGAGAAATGTCTCTTTAGGTCTTCTGCCCATTTTTGGACTGGGTTGCTTGTTTTTTTGATACTGAGCTGCATGAGCTGCTTGTATATTTTGGAGATTAACCCTTTGTCAGTGCTTCATTTGCAAATATTTTCTCCCATTCTTAGGGTTGTCTTTTGGTCTTGTTTTGGTTTCCTTTGCTGTGCGAAAGCTTTTAAGTTTCATTAGGTCCCATTTGTTTATTTGTTTTTATTTCCATTTCTCTAGGAGGTGGGTCAAAAAGGATCTTGCTGTGATTTATGTCACAGAGCGTCTGACTATGTTTTCCTCTAAGTGTTTTATAGTGTCTGGCCTTACATTTAGATCTTTAATCCACTTCGAGTTTATTTTTGTGTATGGTGTTAGGGAGTTTTCTAATTTCATTCTTTTACATGTAGCTGTGTAGTTTTCTCAGCACCACTTATTGAAGAGGCTGTCTTTTCTCCATTGTATGTTCTTGCCTCCTTTGTCAAAAATAAGGTGACCATATGTGCATGGGTTTATCTCTGGGCTTTCTATCCTGTTCCATTCGTCTATTTTTTGTTTTTGTGCCAGTACCATACTGTCTGATTACTGTAGCTTTGTGGTATAGTCTGAAGTCTGGGAGCCTGATTCTTCCAGCTCTGTTTTTCTTTGTCAAGATTGTTCTGGCTATTGAGGCTCTTCTGTGTTTCCAAACAAATTGTGATTTTTTTTTGTTCTAGTTCTGTGAAAAATGCCAGTGGTAGTTTGATAGGGATTGCAGTGAATCTGTAGATTTCTTTGGGTAGTATAGTCATTTTCACAATGTTGATTCTTCCAATCCAAGAACATGGTATATCTCTCCATCTATTTGTATCATCTTTAATTTATTTCATCAGCATCTTATAGTTTTCTGCATACAGGTCTTTTGTCTCTTTAGGTAGGTTTATCTCCTAGGTATTTTATTCTTTTTGTTGCAATGGTAAATGGGAGTGTTTTCTTAATTTCTCTTTCAGATTTTTCATCATTACTGTACAAGAATGCAAGGTATTTCTGTGCATTAATTTTGTATCCTTCTACTTTGTCAAATTAATTGATTAGCTCTAGTAATTTTCTGGTAGGATTTTTAGGATTCTCTATGTATAATATCATGTCATCTGCAAACTTCTTCTTTTCCAATTTGAATTCCTTTTATTTCTTTTTCTTCTCTGATTGCTGTGGCTAAAACTTCCAAAACAATGTTGAATAATAGTGGTGAGAGTGGGCAACTTGTCTTGTTCCTGACCTTAGTGGAAATGGTTTCAGTTTTTCACCATTGAGAATGATGTTGGCTGTGGGTTTGTCATATATGACCTTTATTATGTTGAACTAAGTTCCCTCTATGCCTACTTTCTGGAGGGTTTGAATTTTGTCGAAAGCTTTTTCTGCATCTATTGAGATTATCATATGGTTTTTATCCTTCAATTTGTTAAAATGTTTTATCACATTGATTTGCGTATATTGAAGAATCCTTGCATTCCTGGGAGAAACCACAATTGATCATGGTGTATGATCCTTTTAATGTGCTGTTGGATTCTGTTTGCTAGTATTTTGTTGAGGATATTTGCACCTATGTTCATCAGTGATATTGGCCTGTTGTTTTCTTTCTTTATGACATCTTTGTGTGGTTTTGGTATCAGGGTGATGTTGGCCTCATAGAATGAGTTTGGGAGTGTTCCTCCCTCTGCTATATTGTGGAAGAGTTTGAGAAGGATGGGTGTTAGCTCTTCTCTAAATGTTTGATAGAATTCACCTGTGAAGCCATCTGGTCCTGGGCTTTTGTTTATTGGGAGATTTTTAATTACAGCCCCAATTTCAGTGCTTGTGATTGGTCTGTTCATATTTTCTATTTCTTCCTGGTTCAGTCTCATAAGGTAGTGCTTTTCTAAGAATTTGTCCATTTCTTCCAGGTTGTCTATTTTATTGGCAGCTAGTTGCTTGTAGTAATCTCTCACGATTCTTTGCATTTCTGCAGTGTCAGTTGGTACTTCTCTTTTTTCATTTCAAGTTCTATTGATTTGAATCTTTTTGCTTTTTTTCTTGATGAGTCTGGCTAATGGTTTATCAATTTTGTTTATCTTCTCAGAGAACCAGCTTTTAGTTTTATTGATCTTTGCTATCGTTTCCTTCATTTCTTTTTCATTTATTTCTGGTCTGATCTTTATGATTTCTTTCATTCTGCTAACTTCGGGGGTTTTTTGTTGTTGTTCTTCTTCTTCTTCTTTCTCTAATTGCTTTAGGTGTAAGGTTAGGATTTTTACTTGAGATTTTTCTTGTTTCTTGATGTAGGATTGTATTGCTATAAACTTCCCTCTTAGAACCGTTTTTGCTGCATCCCATAGGTTTCGGACCATCGTGTTTTCATTGTCACATGTTTCTAGGTATTTTTTCATTTCCTCTGTGATTTCTTCAGTGATCTCTTGATTATTTAGTAGCATACTATCTAGCCTCCATGTGTTTGTATATTTCACAGTTTTTTTTCCCTGTAATTGATATCTAGTCTCACAGTGCTGAGGTCAGAAAAGATACTTGATACGATTTTAACTTTCTTAAATTTACCAAGGCTTGATTTTTGACTCAGGGTATGATCTATCCTGGAGAATGTTCCATGAGCACTTGAGAAGAAAATGTATTCTGTTGTTTTTGGATGGAACATCCTTTAAATATCAGTTAAGTCCATCTTGTTTAATGTGTCATTTAAAGCATGTGTTTCCTTATTTATTTTCATTTTGGATGATCTGTCCATTGGTGAAAGTGGGGTGTTTAAGTCCCCTACTATGATTGTGTTACTGTCAATTTCCCCTTTTATGGCTGTTAGCATTTGCCTTATGTATTGAGGTGCTTCTATGTTGGTGCATAAATATTTACAATTGTTGTATCTTCTTCTTGGATCAATCCCTTGATCATTATTTAGTGTCCTTCTTTGTCTCTTGTAATAGCCTTTATTTTAAAGTCTACTTTGTCTGATATGGAAATTGTTACTCCAGCTTTCTTTTGGTTTCCCTTTGCATAGAATATCGTTTTCCATCCCCTCATTTTCAGTGTGTATGTGTCCCTAGGTCTTAAGTGGTTCTCTTGCAGACAGCATATATGCAGGTTTTGTTTTTGTATCCATTCAGCCAGTCTATGTCTTTTGGTTGGAGCATTTAATCCATTTACATTTAAGGTAGTTATTGATATGTATGTTCCTATTACCATTTTCTTGATTGTTTTGGGTTTGTTATTGTAGGTCTTTCCCTTCTCTTCTGTTTCCTGCCTAGAGAAGTTCTTTTAGCATTTGTTGTAAAGCTGGTTTTGTGGTACTGAATTCTCTTATCTTTTGCTTGTCTGTAAAGGTTTTAATTTCTCTGTCGAATCTGAATGAAATCCTTGCTGGATAAAGTACTCTTGGCTGTTGGTTTTTCCCTTTCATCAGTTTAAATATGTCCTGCTATTCCCTTCTGGCTTGCAGAGTTTCTGCTGAAAGATCAGCTGTTAGGGCTTCCCTGGTGACACAGTGGTTGAGAGTCTGCCTGCCAATGCAGGGGACACGGGTTCTTGCCCCAGTCTGGGAAGATCCCACATGCCACAGAGCGGCTGGGCCCGTGAGCCATGGCCACTGAGCCTGCGTATCTGGAGCCTGTGCTCCGCAACGGGAGAGGCCACAGCAGTCAGAGGCCCACGTACTGCAAAAAAAAAAAAAAAAAAAAAAATCAGCTGTTAACCTTATGAGGATTCCCTTGTATGTTCTTTGTTGGTTTTTGCTTGCTGCTTTTAATATTTTTCTTTCTATTTAATTTTTGATAGTTTGTTTAATATGTGTCTTGGCATGTTTCTCCTTGAATTTATCCTGCATGGGGCTCTCTGAACTTCCCGGACTTGATTGACTATTTCCTTTCCTATATTAGGGAAGTTTTCACCTACAATCCCTTCAAATATTTTCTCACTCCCTCTTTTTCTATTTTTCTTCCGCTTCTGGGACCCCTATAATTCAAATTTTGGTGCATTTAATGTTGTCCCAGAAGTCTCTGAGACTGTCCTCAATTCTTTTCATTCTTTTTTCTTTATTCTGCTGTGTGGTAGTTATTTACACTATTTTATCTTCCAGATCACTTATCTGTTCTTCTGCCTCAGTTATTCTGCTATTGATTCCTTCTAGAGAATTTTTAATTTCATTTATCTTGCTCTTCATCATTGTTTGCTCTTTAGTTAAACATTTCTTGTATTTTCTCCATTCTACTTCCAAGATTTTGCATCATCTTTACTATCATTACTCTGAATTCTTTTTCAGGTAGACTGCCTATTTCCTCTTCATTTGTTTGGTCTGGTGGGTTTTTACCTTGCTCCTTCATCTGCTGTGTATTTCTCTGTTGTCTCATTTTGCTTAAGTTCCTTCTTTGGGGGTCTCCTTTTCGCAGACTGCATGTTCATAGTTCCTGTTGTTTTTGGCATCTGCCTCCAGTGGCTAAGTTTGGTTCAGTGGGTTGTGTAGGTTGTGGAGGTGACTGGTGCCTGTGTTCTGGTGCATGAGGCTGGATCTTGTCTTTCTGGTGGGCAGGGCAGTGTCCAGTGGTTTGTTTTGGGGTGTCTGTGACCGTATTATGATTTTAGGCAGCCTCTCTGCTAATGGGTCAGGTTGTGTTCTTGTCTTGCTAGTTGTTTGGCATAGGACGTCCAGAACTATAGTTTGCTGGTCGTTGAGTGGAGCTTGGTCTTAGCATTGAGATGGAGATCCCTGGGAGAGCTTTCACCATTTGATATTATGCAGAGCTGGGAGGTCTCTGGTGGACCAATGTCCTGAAGTCGACTCTCCCACCTCAGATGCACAGGCCTGAAACCCAGCCGAAGCACGAGGACCCTGTCAGCCACACGGCTGATTTAGTCCTTTCTGCAGCCATCTGATATAGCTATTTGTGGTAAGACAACTAGTTATCCACCAAAGAGCAAGCTCCCACTTTTTCCAGAGTAAGAGAATTGTAGCTCTAAAAGATGTATTTTCGTACAGACAATATGGTGATGAAAAAATCATAGAAATCTTCTTCCTTCATGAAGCAGTTTACTTCCTTGAATGGGAAAGGTAAAATATGTATAATTTGGAAGTAAATAAGATAATGTCAGATAGTAGTAAGTGATATAGAAAATAGCAGGTTATGTGACAGAGAATGTCTGGTGTAGGTAGTGGAGGTTACAGATGGTGGAAGAGACATTTGAGTTGAGACATGAATAAATAGGAAAATCTAGACACGTGTTAATCAAAGGATGCAATGACATGCATATCAATTAATTGGCTATCTTTAGTATATGGGGAGAAGCAGCAAAATTGTATTAAAGGATAAAACATTTTCCCGTGAGAATTATGCTATTATTTCCATGTGGGAAATAACATGAGAGAAGTGAAGCTTTATAAGAAACACTGGTCTTTTACATCTTTAAATATTCTCCAAGGAAAAGTTTTTATACTTTACTAGACTACACCTGTGATCTTCTTGATATTGTGTATGTTTTTAAATAGACTTGAATCTCCTATTATAACTGTTTTCATTAGTTGAAAACAGAGAACATCTGGCCAGATGATGCATATCCTATCACATTTGGGGCCAGATCTGAACAAATATTCACTAAGCTATTTTAAAATCCATAAAGAAGCTATTAAAAAGCAATTGGGTTTTTATAGCTGGTATTCAAAGTTAACAGACAAACAGTTTGAAAGAGGATGTGCTGTTGAAAAATGGAAAACAATTGTATGGTAATAAGAAGATTTGGACCTGGTTTTGCCCCTCAGTGGTTTTACAGACTTGTAAACATCATTGAACCTCTCTGATTGTCTATGTCCTCATCTCTTAAAGGAAAATAATGGACTAACACTATTAAATTTCTCTCTAAAATTTTATGAAAATATAATTTGTTTTCCACAAACTCAGAGCCAATCCTTTCCCTTTTTCTTATCCATGGTCTCTACCTCACATATTCCAGGCTCTTTTTCTATTTTCATTACAAGGGCCTATTACTTTTTGAATGGCTTCTTTGAAATGAATAAATACATTCAATTCAAGTCACAAGGTTAGTGTCTTTAAAATGTTTTTTTCTCTTCAGTAAATTGAATGTATGGTTTTTATGCACTAGACACATTTCCCTCCTCATACTTAGAAATACTTTTATGTTTTGTGGTCTCTCAAGCATTTTAAAAACCATTCATTCAAAGTGGGACTGTTCTGGCTTGTCTCATGTTTCCAAGAATATACAGTTATTCTAGAAGGCTTTGATTTAATTCACAGGGATTTCCAGATCTATTGGGGAAAACTCAATAATGTCTTTTCCTTAGAGAATATTTAAAGATGTAAAGACCAAGGTCTCTCATAAAGATTCATTTCTCTCAGATTATTTCCCGTATGTGAATGATAGCATCATTTAGAAAATATGCCATCCTTCAATATAATTCTGCAGCTTCTCCCCATGCACTAAAGATAGCCAATTAATTGATATGCATTTTGTGTGTGTGTGTGTGTGTGTGTGTGTGTGTGTGTGTGTGTGGTACACGGGCCTCTCACTGTTGTGGCCTCTCCCGCTGCAGAGCACAGGCTCCAGATGCGCCGGCCCAGCGGCCATGGCTCACGGGCCAAGCCACTCCGCGGCATATGGGATCCTCCCGGACGGGGGCACGAACCCATGTCCCCTGCATCAGCAGGCGGACTCTCAACCACTGCGCCGCCAGGGAAGACCAATTGATATGCATTTTAAAGAAGAATAGTGGTGGGATTGTGAACTCAGAGTCAAAATAAATAGCCTTATTCTTTTACATACCTCACTTGTGAATTTGAAAGACTTGCTTTATTTAACTTTCAAATGCAGAGAATAAAAACACAGTAACACCAAGCATTTCTGAGTTCTTACTGCAAGGTGGGCTCTGTGACAATCACGTTATGTATAACGTCTCATTTTTTATTCATGATACTACATGTAGGCATTCTCTTTTCAAAGACAAGCACGTTATGTATAACATCTCATTTGTTATTCATGATACTGCATGTAGGCATTCTCTTTTCAAAGACAAGGGACCTAAACTTTTGAAAAGAAGCAAAGCTCCAGGTCACAGGGACTCTCAATCTTTACAGGGCTGTTGGACTGTAAAATCCATGTCTTAACATCTATTATAAATGCCGATTTCTATCCTCACAAATTAGGAACACCTACTAATATACAATGAATTGTTTAAAAACTATTATGCCTATTCAGGTAAAAAGGATGGAGATGATAAAGATAAACATGGTTAAAATTATGATGCTGTTGAAGTTGTCAGCCTCAGATTTAACCTTATGGGGGAAACTGATGTTTACAGAATTTGGCAATCTCTTAATTTGTAGTAATATCTGCTGCCCCCATGTGGTACACTGTATGACTATCCTCCTCTCAGTGCTTATTTCCCCCTCTGCCTGTGAAAAATATTCCTGTCCTATTACCTGTCTTCCATGATTCTTTCTGCTTGCTCTGGAAGGGAAATAGATAGTAAGGAATCATGATTATATTTGGATGGAACTTAATGACTGATAATGTGTTCATGTGTGTATCTGAGCATGTTTGTGGACTCTTTTAACAAGAGAAAAAGAGAATTTATTGAAAACATATAGTGGAGGACTTTCTAATATAGAGGAGAAGCCATGAAACAAATTCCAGTGGAAAACTGTAGCAAGTCTTAGTAACAGAAACTGTCATTCCATCTATCTCAACAATACCAGAAGGAACAAACTCCAACCATTAACTCTATTCTTGCCTTGTTCAGGTCAGTTATCAGAGTCCTGGAAGAGAAGATCTAACTGATGAAACTGAGGTTAAGGTCTAATCTCTTCAAAGTGCTAGCTGGAGAAAGGGCTGATGTAAGAGAAGGGACCTCCAGGATAGCTGCTGACTTTTGTAGTGGTAGCATGGGACATCTTGACTTACTGTAAAGTAAATAAGGATAAAATTTCCCAAAAGCATATTTAGATGACTTCAGCATGGAAAACTGAATACTGGGCAACCAAAACCCACAAAGCCCATTAAATGTATTATGTTACTAGTCACTTGAATTTCATTTAAATATAATAGTTGTAGAAAAATAATGCTTTGGCATAGTGATATAGGGCTCTCATAGTGTTACAGTAGGAATTAGGAAAGTCACTGACTGATATGTCAGTAACTTCATTTGCAGGGGTTTTTAACTTGTGATCTCTAAAGCCTAGGTATCCCATGAATGGCACCAAGGGGTTGTTGAACCAAAATATTGTATCTAAATACTTGAGAACATGTTTGCATGTGAATTATTTTTCTGGTCAGATTTCATATAATTTATCATATTCTCAAAGAAATCTGTGTTATTCCTCACCAAAGTATAAAATATTTAATCTATTGTGAGTCATGTAAACCATAAAATATTTAACTAATGACAACTTCTGCCCTCAAGAAGTTCATGGTCGCATAATCTCTTCAAGGAGATAGATACATATAGAAAGATTGCTACACAACATGATAAAATAGGTTTTTTTTTGATAAATGGTATGGAAGGAAAGATTTCTACATGTGTATGGAATGTAGTAACTGGTATCAGACCAGTGAATGCACCTACAGACAAAAGGAAAGTTGAACAAAGTACAGAGATCATTTCTTTGGGTGTGATGAAGAGGAGGAAACATAAGAAGACTGACCAAGATTCAGTAGAGGAAGAACTTCAGAAAGATAAACTGACCTTCTGAAACTACTTTTATCCTGGGGGAGTTAATAATTCTGGCTGTGAGCAGGAGCCCAAGAATCTAGGAGTTAGAACCTAGATGCCTTTTGCTGAATAACAGAGAGAAACAACAGAATTTTGGCAGATATTGAAAGGACCAGAAGCACATGACTAGTTATTCCCTCAGTATACTTGCTAAACTCTAGTTTTGTTGTGGGGAAGGCCATAACCTAAGCAGAAAAACAGAACAGAGAAAAGTTAGGGTTTGTGATCTGTCAAAGGACTGGGTTCCACAGAATACAGCAGGTTCTTAGCCAGAAATCCTGGAAAGACAGAGGCAAAACCATAGTTGACTCAGTCTTAAGAAGGCTTCAACCTAGCCTTAATTCAGCACCACTAAAGATCTGATTAACATAATCAATCACCACCCTATCTGACTAGTGTGGGAATGGGTGAACTCACTCTTGAGAAAGATAAGATCATCTGCAGCCTCTATGGTTTTTAAACTACTGTCTGGCATTCAATTAAAAAAAAATCACTAGGCACACCAACAGACAGAAACTCAGGACCGAAGCCAGGAGAAAAAGAAGCTATAAATGTAGACCCATAGGTAGCAAAGATATCAGAGTTAATTGACTCCTGTGTTTAAGAAAACCATGGAAAAGATGGGAAATTGATGAAGAAATGAATAATTCCACCAGAAAATTATAATCCTTAAAAAAGAATCAAATGGAAAATCTAGAATTGATGAATATCAATAGTATCTAAAATTTTGAATTTCTTAGATATGTCAATATGAAATGTGATTAATGAGTTCCAGAATAATTGAATTGAAAGACAGGTTTATATTATATAATCCAAATTTAGAATATAAAATAAAAATAAAGAAAAGAAATTTAGAGGCCCATGGAACTTAGAGAATACATCTAATATACATGTAACTGGAGTCCCTGGAATACAGTACAGAAAGAATGGGTCAGAAAGAAGTGGATTAAAGAAAAAAACACACAAACCAAAAATGAAACAAAAACTAAACCATAGGCTCATCATAGCAGGTCTGCTAAAATCCAAGACAAAGAATAAATATTCAAAGCAACAAAAAAAAGAAAAAAGAAAAAGAGAGATGCATTACCATTAAAGAAGCAAGAATGAGACTGACAGTTGACTTCTCAGCAGAGATGATAGAGGCCCACATAAAATAAAAAGAAACAAACAATAGATTAATCTTAAAAGAGAGGTATGCTTTGATATTATTTATACATGTGGTTTTGTCATATAGAGTTGACTGAATTCCAATACAGACAAAACCCACAAAGATTTTGAAAAGTTGTACTGGCAAAAACATCCCGTTTGTATTAAAAAGACTAAAAACATTCAAGTTCAAACATCTTCTGGCCTAAAAACTTCTATAGCCAGGAAACATCCTAAGAAACTATACTGGTCTCTAACACCAGTATATATATTTAATATATACCAGTATATATAAGAAGTGTATATCCTATAATGTCTCTTTAGATATGACCAACAAAAATGATGGAAAGAAAAGAATTATGGAGACCAACAGATTTGAGAACCATCCAAATGAGCAGATCCAGGGATCAATTAAGGAATAGTCCATGTCCCAAGGATAGCCAAATGCAGCAACATTTGTCCACTGAGATTCCAGAATTTCTAAGAAACAGTGATTGTTTTATGTTCCCTATTCATCACTCTTGTAAATGAGAATGTTTATTAGTTTATTTTGTCCTTGAGCTAGGCATGTATAGGACTGACTTGTCTTTTTTTCCCTCTAAATGTTGCAAATAGGAGGAGGAAAATACTGAACTGATATAAAGCATAAAATTCTGGCCTCTGAGCTTCATACCATGATCAGATAAGACTTTGGGAGTGTCTTGGGGAATGAGTAAATTTTGTGTGTTGGAAGGATATAAATAAATGTCATCAAGAGAGCAAACTGTGATAGACTGTGTTGTTATTCCCAATGTTTCACTATTCCCCACATCCATATATTTGTTAAGTGATTTTGCAGCACTTTTCGCTAAAGAAGGGGCACATGTTGATGTTGGGCTTAGCTGTATGATTTTGCCAATAAAATCTAGATGGAATTGACATTATTCTAGTTCTCAACAAAGACTGGAAGACCAATGCATGTTTTCACCCATTTCTCTTGCATTTCTTCCATTGCCATAAGAAGAAAATGCCCTAGGTAAGCCCACTGATCCAACAAGGATGAGAAATATGTATAACCAACTTTTAGCAACTGGAAACTCAAAACTGATGTTGTGAATATAAGTTATTCAACCACTGTTGAGTGGCAGTATCCACTAAAATTTACCATTTGTATACCTAGCATTTCTATTTCTTGGTCTAGACGTCAAAGAAATACATATGTCTATATATGCAAGACCACTGATGAATCTCATAAGCATACTGTTGAAAAAAAGAAGCCATACGCAAGACAATTAATAATGCATGATTCCAAAAAGCTCAAAGGAGGCCAAACTAATCTAAGATAATAGAAATCAGGGTAGTGATTACCCTTGGGGAGAAGTGACCCTAGGAGAAATAAGGGGCTGTCTATTTGCTGCTAATGCACTGTTTCTTGATCCGGGACCTGATTTCCGGGTGTTCATTTCGTAAAAATTCATCGACTTGCAGACTCATGATTTATGTCTTTTTTGTATGTATGCTATTCATAAACAAAACACCATTAAAAATACTGTGGGAAGGGCTTCCCTGGTGGCGCAGTGGTTGAGAGTCCACCTGCTGATGCATGGGACGCGGGTTCATGCCCCGGTCCGGGAGGATCCCACATGCCGTGGAGTGGCTAGGCCCGTGAGCCATGGCCACTGAGCCTGCGCGTCCAGAGCCTGTGCTCCACAACGGGAGAGGCCACAATGGTGAGAGGCCCGCATACCGCAAAAAGAAAAAGAAGAAAGAAAAAGAAAAAAAAATACTGTGGGAAGATTAATGGAGGACATTCTATTTTTCTTTCACGTTACCTCTACTTTTGCTGTCAAAAAAGCGTTAGTATCTTATAATTTAAAAATAAAGTTAATTAGAAAGTCTGATTTATTTATTCTTGGGTGAAGCAAAGGTACGGATTAAAATACACATAGCTTGCATTTATATTAAACTTTGTATATAAGTAGGTATGCATCTGGTGTGGAGAGGGTAAAAGAAGTGAAAAAAAATTCAAACGGGCAATGTTAGGAAAGGCAGAAAAACTGCAAAATATAAATTACATTGAATACATTCAAGGTGTTTTGTTGCAGCTAGTATTGGTTAGGCCATAGCTTGAGTTAGGCCCAGTCCAAATATATTAGAGCACTTAATAATTTCACAAATAGATTAATCCATAGTATGTGAGAAATGTGTCAAAAATGTTTGGCCAGTTTGGACTTCCTACTTTTTCAATCAGACAATGAGATTTGTCTGCAGCTTTTAAACTGATCACAACTTTGCTTCAGCAAGCTACCTCTGCCAGAGTAGAGACCAGAGTCACACGAGTTAGAAAAATTGTAAATTTTCAAGGCAAGAAATAATCAAAGCCTAAACTTGATCCAGGGAAGGTAATTTCAATAATTGTTCTTTTGGTAACACTCCTAAAACCATTCTATGCAAGCATCTGGCCAATTCCACTTCTTCATAGGAACAAACTTCACTAATAATTCATTAGAAAATATAAACAAGAAATAAAGTTCCTCTTTACATAGCAAAGTCACCATAGTGTTGTGTAATGACCAGACAGACTCAGAGCCTCCATATGGGACCAAAAATGTTTTATCTCTTAACACTGTCTTATCCTCTCCAGTTTCTGCCACTATACTCCTCAGAGTAGAGTTCACTCTCCCATGAAATGCATATCCTACCATTGGGACTATGGGTCAGAAAAGACTGTACATATGACCCACAGAAATAAAACCCACCTTTATCCCATTTATGGAGTGTCCCTTTGAAGCACTTTTTTTTCAAGTAGAAAACAGATTATATCTTATCTCCCCCCAAAAGACAGCTTAAAGTTATTCTAGCATTTTACTTATATCCTTTCTTTAGTGCATGAAAATTTCTGGAGATGTTATTATTGTCTCTTTACTTCCTTTAGGGTACAAGGCAGGTTGGTAAATTTTGTTGGGTACATAGAAATCCATCTGTGGATTTCTCTCTAGTCAGTTAGAATAGATACATAGTTCATAAAATAAAATCACAGAAGCACAGAATTGAAAGTTTAAAAAGACGTAGAGACTATCTAGTCCAACACCCTTATTTTACAGATGAGGAAAGTCAAGAATAGATTTTTTTTTTATTTGTCCCAAATCACTCTCCTGGTGACTAGCATTCTAGGGAGGGGAATGTAGGTCTCTGGAATCCTTTCTGTGTCAGAAACATTTTCTGAAAATAATTTTACTAGACACTTAATATTCTCCTACTCTCCTTGTTTTTTAATTTTTTTTTTTTTTTTTTTTGGCCGTGCTGTGCAGCTTATGGTATCTTAGTTCCCTGAACAGGGACTGAACCCAGGCCCACAGCAGTGAAAGCGCCAAGTCCTAACCACTGGACCACCAGGGAACTCCCTCCTATTCTAATATACAAAGATCTAAAATATGACTTTCTTGCCTATCTACCTATCTATCTACCTATTGCCTATCTATCTCTAGACAGACAGGTAGATAAATAGATAGATAGGTAGATAGGTATGTAGACAGATAGGTAGGTGGATAGGTAGACAGACAGATAGGTAGATAGGTACATAGATAGATAGGTAGATAGGTAGGTGGACAGGTAGACATATAGGTAGATAGGTAGGTAGGTAGGTAGATAGGTAGACAGATAGGTAGATAGGTAGGTAGGTAGGTAGATAGATAGATAGACAGGTAGGTAGGTAGATAGGTAGACAGATAGATAGGTAGATAGGTAGGTAGGTAGGTCGATAGGTAGATATGTAGGTAGGTAGGTAGGTAGGTAGGAATGACTGCCTCACCTGTGTGTGACATTAATTTGGTTGGCATGTACTTTTTTGGGGATTTGGCATGACAACATTTGTGGAAAATGAAAATAAAATACTGGTGTTTATAAATACCCATACATATATGCAAACAATACCACATTCAGTTAAATGAAACAGCTGAGGTATATATTTAGTCAACTTAATATTTAGTTAATTAGGATATCTCTTATTAAAACTCACACCTGGTGGAATATATATAATTTCTGGAGATCTGCCAAGGGTTTGCAGGCCACTGAAAAGTGACAGAAGTATAAGAGATCAAGTATGTTTCCCCAAATTAAAATTTTTTCAAGGGTGCAGAAACAAATCAAAGTAATTTTTAGGACAGTGGCAGATGTCAAAAGTTTTCGAGAGGTTCCATGCCTTATGAATATCCATTGAGTGCCCAAAAGGATTGCAAGACCAGGAAAGTATGTTCTATAGGGAAGTGCTGAAAGGCTGATGGCATATGATATACTTGCTTCCTGCCTTTATTGTGGAGTCCATGAATGCAAAGGGAACTCTGTTAGGGAACAAGAAAGGAAAAAATGAACAGCATGGTTATGGGCTGCATGTTTGTGTCCCTCTAAAATTTTTGTGTTGAAACTCTAATCCACTGTGTGCCTGTATTTGGAGGTGGGGCCTCTAAGAAAGTAGTTAAGGTTAAATGAGGTCATAAAGATAGGGCCCAGATCATACAGGATTTGTGTCCATACAGGTAGAGACACCAGGGAGCTTGCTCTCTCTGTGCACATACTAAGGAAGGACCACGTGATGACATAGCAGTAAAGCAGCCATCTATGAGCCAGGAAGAGAGCCCTCACCAGAAAGCTAGCCCTGTTCTGGGACTTGATCTTGGACTCCTAGCCCCCAGAACGGTGAGAAATGCTGGTTAAGCCATCGAATCTGTGATACTTTTTTTATGGCAGCCCGAGCAGACTAATACAGACATAAAGAAATGCTTCTCCAATCACCCAATTTATTCTACTAGATACATGAACTCTAGGGACTTGAAAGAAAGGAAGGAAGCACTTCCCTTTGAGGAATAAATCACAAAGTTAGGTACAAGTATCACCTACATAGAATCACTTAGTTGCTTCAAAACGCATGCTTTCAAACATGCTCAAAATTAGAGAGCCTGAAGTTGAACTGGGAACCTGTGTTATTAGCAAGATTCTGTATGAAACTTCTGAACAATACATTTTGATAACTGCCATCTTAGGAAGGTAGTAAATGTCGATCAAAGAAAAGTCTCTTGTGACTTACCCTACAGTTTTGTCCGTGGCTAATTCTGTTTAAAATATTCTGGAATGAATAAAAAACTACATCTAGAATAATAAACAATGGTTTGAATGATACTAAAATATGATGAAGAAGACTGAACCAAGATTTATAATAAATTAATAAGACAACCCATCTAAGTCATAAAATTCAACAAGAATACATGTAAACACCCTGGATTTGTACATTAAAAATATTTGAAAATTTCATAATGAAGAAGATCTTATTGACTGAGATATTTCTTATTTATACCAGGACTCTCTTTTGTAGCTATGGCCCTGCAGGGAACAGGTATTGTGTTAGTGATGAACTTGAGTGAATTCATGAGCTTCATGAAATTAATGTGCCACATGGAAGCACAACCATGTGACATCCCAAGCTTATCACAAAGCAGAATATTTTTACACATAACATTTTAGAATCACCTCAGCCCCCAGAGTATTTGTGTGAGTATTACTATGTGTGCATCTGTGTGAGGTGTCTGTGTGTGTGTATATGTTGTGTGTGTTGGTGAGGTGGGAAGGAGCCTGTAGGTTATAAGGAAAAGATATAATTTGCTTCTAATTCTGAAAGGTTTATTCTCCAAAATCTTTTCCTGTTCTCCCCTTTAAGCTACATTATTTTTTAATTTCAACATCTGCCTATATACCTTAGGAGATTTGATCTTTACTAGTGTTCCTGGAACTTTAAAGAGTTTATAGTTCAGGAAATATATGAAGATATGATTATATGTATCATTTTGTTTTTTTTACCAACCCAACCTGCCATGTGAGCTCTGACCAATCATATTTAATTTTCTTTTAACTTCAGGTAATTTTTAATAATTTGATCACGATTTCTGCTTAGGGTAATTTTTATATATTTCAAGACTGCTTCTTCTCATCTTTTCTTTTCTGGGAGCCCTCTCCTTCTGGATGTCCTTAAATTCACATGCTCGCTCTGCTGGGTCTCCCAGATCTATCTTGTAGGTCTCTTACATGTTTTCTCATTTTTTAAATGTCTTTATGCAGTTTTGCTTTATATATTAAGATATTTCTTCCAGCACATCTTCCAGGCCATGAGTGTAACACTGAAAATCATGGTTTTCTTTCCAGATTTTTGTTATGGGACACAATGCAACCCACAACAAAAACTGTTTGTTTTTTTTTTTTCAAATGGCATCTTATTCAGAAACTCAATCTATAAAACAGATAAATTGAGCAGATCTGGTTAAGTGAGAGTGGGGGCAAAGCACAGCTGACCTTGACTCTACCTCACCTGCTCCAACAGCCACTGAAATGCTGCCAAGGCACTTGCAGCCTCCTCAAAGCACAGTTTAAAAATGGTTATTGGACAGCTCCATTTCCGGATAGCTGTATGCTAAACCATGGTATGGAAAACCATAATTTATTTTAATAATCTGACTTTCCTAGACATTTCAATCATTTATACTTTTTTGTTACTATTACAAGCAACATGGTGCTAAGAAACTGCATAGCTAAGTTTTGTGTTCATTGTTAATCATTTCTTTAGTGATATTTCCTAAAAATTGAAAGGATTTTAAGTACTTAAGAACGTTAGCACATGATGTCCCATTGCATCCTCTCAAAAAAAGAAAGTTGTTGTCCTAAATTAATTCTCTTCCCAGCTTCACACCATGTACTTTTAGGTTTAGCAGGCATTCATCACAGAATATTGTGCTTCAAGATGGAGTCATTTTGTTCTAAGTTATTTTTAAGTAAGTGGAAGAAAACTACTGGCCCTGCAGCGGCCCTGGAATACCCCACTCCAAAGTCAGAGTCTATTCTCACTTAAAAGAAAATAGTTTTGAAGCACTGAGAGGGGAGATATTAAGCAGAGAAAGAGCCTGTAAGCATACAACTCATTGTCCCACTGAGGCACTGTGTTCTTTTCCTAGGGTTACAACAAATTACTACCAACTAGTTGGCTAAAATCAAGAGACATGTATTGCGTGGAGGCCATCAGTCCAAAATCAAGGGGTTGGCAGGACCATGTTCCCTGTGAAGGCCCTAGGGAAGAATCCTTCCTTGTCTATTCCTAGAATTTGATGGTGGCCAGCAATCCTTGGTACTCCTTGGCTTGTAGCTGTGTCATTCCAGTCTCTGCCTCATTCATAACGTGGCTTACTTTCCTCTGTGTCCTCTGTGTCTTCAAATATCTCTGTCCTTACAAGGACATCAGCCATTGGATTTAGGGCTCACACAATTTTGCCTGACCTCATTTTAACTTGATTACACCTGCAAAGACCCTATTTCCAATTAAGATCACATTCACAGATACCAAGAGTTTGGAGCTAAGTATATTTTGGGAGGAACACAATTTATTCTCTATCAGGCATTAACTGAATTCTGGAAGAAGGTAGGTTCCTAGGTTTGGGGCTGTTCTAAAGAGAAGTTCAAGGGAGTCCCTAAGATTAACCTGGCCTTCTTTAGTTTCATGCAGTGTGATCACTGACACCTCTCCAAGTGACATCCTGGATTGGAAGCATTTTTTTGTGAAATGGAGCCACTGGCCACCTACTTTCTGCATCAGAAAGATAAACACACAATTTAAAGAAAACTCTGCATTGTCACAGAAACTAATTGTATCCAGGTATAAGACAGGATTCTGCACTGTACTCTTTGCAATTGCTGGGCACAGAGAGAAGAGTGGCATGTGCCCATTAAGATAAGTGGCACGTTTAATTATAAACTCAGAAACAAAGGTTTCAGAACATTCTTTGAGGGAGCACATCACATTTCCTGCACCTTTCAAACACCATACCTCTCTCCTGGTATTCACTCCTGTGTATAATCCCTTTCCCTTAAGCATGGTGGGCCCTGTGATTTGCCTCTAACCAACAGAATATAGCAAAAATGATAGAATATACATGGTTATGTGTAGATAATTATATTACATAAGATTGTAACACTTATGTTGGGAGGATAGTCTCTCTTCCTTGCTAGCTTTAAGGACATAAGCTGCCATGTTGGTAATGTCCACGTGGCAGAGAACTGACAGCAGCCTCAGAAAAAAATCTTAGCAAGAAATTGAGGACCTCAGTTCAAAAATCCACAAGGAATGGACTGCTGCCAACAACCACTTGAGCTTCAAAACAAATCCTTCGGGAAGCAGCCGCATAGCACAGGGAGATCAGCTCCGTGCTTTGTGACCACCTAGAGCGGTGGGATAAGGAGGGTGGGAGGGATACGCAAGAGGGAGGGGATATGGGGATATTTGTATACGTATAGCTGATTCACTTTGTTATACAGCAGAAACTAACACAACATTGTAAAGCAATTATACTCCAATAAAGATGTTAAAAATATATATATCCTTCTTCGTTCAAGCCTCTGATGAGAACTAACTCCCAGCCAACATCTCGATTGAAGTTTTGTGAGAATCTAAAGCAGAAGACCCAGCTAAGTTGTATTCAGGCTTCTGCCTTACAGAAAACCGTGAGATAATAAATGTGTCTTGTTTCAAGTCACAATGTTTATGGTAATAAGGTTGCATACCAATAGATAACTCATACATGGCATATGCCAACTCTGAGCATTTAGTTAAACTTCCTGCATCACTAAGATTAAGGATTCTGAAAACACATTTGGATCCACCAAAAATAAGTGCCATAAGGTATTAGTGATGTTTTTAGTGAACATATTTATGAGAAGTAGTACACTTAAAGCTTAAACTCCATCCTACTCTAATTTATACTCTGTGAGATCAGCAAAAAGCAAATGAAATGTTTCCACACGTTATCCCATCATAAAGATCAATGCTGTAGGCAAAAGGATGTAAAGTTGGTGGTCATGAAAGGGACATGGGTGAAACAGGCTATGGGTAAGTGCTTTTGTGTAAATTGTGTGAAGGGTTATGACTACAGAAAACTGGTCCAGGCTAAAAGACTCAGCTGTTACTAGGCTAAAGAAAATGGTAGTTTTGAAAGATGCCAGTCCAGTGTTTCTATGTCTAACCATGTTTCAACAGAAGCTGAATTTCTCAATTTTTATGTGAAATTTCCTACTTTTTAAACATCAACTAATTTTTATGCACAACTATTATATTAATTTTCTCACCATGTTTGTTGCACTATTGTTGAGTCACAAGCTGCTACTGATGTGCTTTCTCTATAGAGTTCACAGTTTGATCCATTATGCAATACTACAGTTACCAATGCCATTTCACTTCTGCCCATTTGAAAGGCAATTATGATATAATCATCAACTTAATTTTGCTCCAAGCTTATATAATTAAGTGGTAGAATGAATATCTAAGGATGACATCCATGGAATGCATAATATTGAGCTAATCATACTGAAGGCAAGACTCTGCCCTCAGTTAGTTTTGTGCACATACTTGCAATACTGGTGGGAGTTGCTTATGAATGTTGGTCCAAAGAGCTGCTGAAGCAGAAATCATGATATGTACGTGGTAGTTTATAATCCACATCAAGGTCTTACTTTTTTCCATTGATGACCAAGATGGTCATCAATTTAATGAGCTCATCATTGTGTAGACAATTCTGAATAATTAATTACATCTCCAGTTTGTCAGCAATATTGAAGAAGCACAGACTACAGCATAAAGCTTGAGGAACAGTAAGGAAAGAAAGCATGTTCTTGTCCCCAAAAAGCTTATAATTTACCAGAGACAATGAATAAAGGTCAAACAACTATAAGTAAGTTACTGGTTTGTCATACAGGCTGATCTCAGAAGAACTTTGATAGAAAACAGCTTCATCCTCTCACTGTTTCTACAAATTCATTCTGTGGACTAATTGTTATTGTTCTAGTGGATGAAATATTTGAGTGGTCCCAAAACCCTTTTGGTAGTCAGCTAATAAATAAACTGTCCTTTTACTTTGGCATATACACTGGAAAGGTACAAATGCTTAATGCTAGTAGATCTAGTTCTGGCCCACCTTCTTTCCAAGTTCTCAATAGAAGTTCTAGCACATCACTGTGAACCTTGGGGAAACTTGGTACCTATTGTTTTATTGATCTTTGGTGCATCTGCTAAAACCAGAGGAAAAGTTGTTATTTACCATCCTGTTACCAATGCAATGAAGACAAATGTGAAAATATGTGAAGTTTTGAAATGAAAAGTTATTTAATGCTAGAAGAGAGGGTCTATCTGGATTCAGCTAGGCAAGTATTGAAATTACACTCTATTGAGCACTTAGAGTACACACCGCATCACTTAAACCTCACAACAATCTTATAAAAATTTAAACTAGAATTTAAAATAGCTGAGTAAGACTGTGTTTCAACCCCCACCTAGTACAACTTGATGTCTGATCTTGGGAAAAGAGTTGAGCTTCTCTGATAGTCATCTGTACAATTTCTTCATCTGTTAAATGAAAATAATGATTACAACTAACAAAGGATTAATCTATTCCAGGGACTATTCTATATATTTTACATGGATTATTTCATTTAAAACTCATCATAACCTTATAAGGTAAATACTACCATCATCATGCCAACTTTGCTAATGAGGAAAATGAAGATCATGGTGGATAAATAAGTAGTTGCCAAGATCTCACAGCTATTTGGACCTCAGAAGTTTGTTTCTAAAACCAAGGATCTTAAATATTTTAACATATTCCTCACCTGCTATGGCTATGATGAAATTTAGTAATGCTTATAAAGTAACAGGAACATAAAAGGTTCTCAATTCGTAGTTGTACATATGAATCAGAGTAATAATATTCAAATAGGAAAATTTAGAAAGACTGAAGAGTTATTTCAAAGGAAAGGTGACTACTGATTTATTTCCCATGTTATTTTATTCAAATATTTTTCACACCAGGGTATTCTTTTCTCATCATCAAAAGATCTCTGTTCTGAGCACAGCATCCTTAGGGCTCCCTGTGAGTTGGGTATTAATAGCCAAAGGAGAGAATGTTCTTCCTGCTCCATCCTCTGCCCCCCACCCCTGGAATTGGAGAATAGCCCCTGGGATAAGCAGAGCCAATGCCATGTGGTATTTCCTAACAGCCATGCTATTTCCAGTTGGTTTCTTTTGCTTTTAATGAGAGGAAACTTCTCTCCAATTTGAACAGCAATTCTCCATGGATCCTGCCTACAGAGCAATGGCAGCTAGATCTCACTCCAATTACAAATGCGAAGCTAGCTGCCAGTGAAATTTCAGAGGACTAGCATGGTTATGCTGACATGGAGATTCAGGTTGGTCCTTTGCCTCCCCCATAGAAAAAAACCCAGGTAGTCCTCTGGGGAAAGGAGGGGTAATGAGTAAGAAGGCATTCTTCCCTTCATGATTCCTTATCTGTGACACCAGCACCAATACATGGTGATCAGGCCACAGCCAATCCCTGGGTCCCTTCTTGGTAAATCATAACATCCTGGTTTTCTAAACTAAAAATTGGTATTTCTCATACAAGCTATGTAGCTTGGCTAGAAAACAAATGTAGAAGAAAAAGTGTGTGCATATGTTCAGTAGGTAAAATAAGAGATTTCTTATGCGTACACTAAACTTAAAATAAGATAACTAGAAATTTTAATAGGTGATATAAGACATTCAAGCCTTGTAAAAGAATTTGGAATTATGACGATAAACAGTCATGAGGACATTACCAACATGAATTCAAAACCTGAAACAATTTTATGGTTGTAGAAGTTTTAATTGAGGTAATTTAGATACTGGTTGCCTTAAAAATTGGTACAATAGAACTACTTCTGAAATATAATATTTTTTAATCAGTTTGCAGTATTTTTTGTTTTGGGTTTTTTTTTTTTTTTTTTTTTTTTTTTTTGCGGTACGCGGGCCTCCCACTGCTGTGGCCTCTCCCGTTGTGGAACACAGGCTCCAGACGCGCAGGCCCAGCAGCCATGGCTCACGGGCCCAGCCGCTCCACGGCACATGGGATCCTCCCCGACCGGGGCATGAACCCATGTCCCCTGCATCAGCAGATGGACTCTTAACCACTGTGCCACCAGGGAAGCCCTGCTGTGTGAGTTTTTATGTGTTTACTACATATACTCACAATTCATGCATACTCAAGTTTAATGTATAGAAGCTGAGGTGCTCTGGGAAAGATCAAAATTAGCAGACATTGGTTTGAGAGCCAGTTTTACCCCTTGTGATTAGCACTTAGAAAAATCACTTAATCATATAGGCCTTGTTTTACATCATGTGGAGATTATAATGCCCACTTTGTTGTTCTGAGAAGCATGATGAGATAAAAGATATAAAAGTACATAATGTTTTATTTGGTTCATTGCAATAGTAGTTTCCAAATCATTCCCTTGGAAAATGAAGGCAAAAATCTATTATGAATCAAGCTTATTTTCTGAAAAGATAACAGATTGTGTAGTGGTGGTTAAAATGTTTTCTAGTTAGACATATTTGAACACTTAATAATATATAACACTTATATAGCCCTCATTAAATCACAGTGGTCTAAGCACTTTACATATATAAGCCCATTTAATCCTGCAATCCTATAAGGTAGCTTAATATTGTTACCCTCCTTTCAAAGACAAAGGAAACTGGGTCATGAAGAGATAAAATAATTTTCCTAAGAACCTGCCTATAACCAGTCATTACATTTTTAAAGCCTCAGTTTCTTCCTCTGTGAATTGATTATAATAATAGTCCCAACTTTTAGGTGAAGATTAAATGTGAAACTTACCTAAATTGTGTGGCATGCAGTAAGAAGTTAATGGTGTTAACTCTTAATATAAATTCTTAAAGATTATAAAAGTGAGGCTAGATGAGAGTATCAATCAAAGCTTGAGTTTAGCTGCTAGAAACAGATACCTATAATAAACGTGGCTTTAGAAAGATGTTGTGTTTTTGGGGTTTTTTTTTCTCTCATATAAAGAGGGGACCAGAGACAGGCAGTTTAGAGTTGATATAAATTAATACAACTAGGATCCTTCTATACCTCTTTAAGGCTGTGCTTGTAGGCTTATGGTCACAAGATGCCTGCCAGGATTCCATCCATCAAATGCAGATTCCAGACAGGAAGAAAGGAAGGGACAAAAATCTAAAGGGTTTGACCGTTGAGTATGCCCCATTTTTAAGATTTCCAAGAAGTCAAGACCAATGACTGCATTTCATTAATAAAAATTTTTTTGCATGGTGAACATGCGAGGTTCCTTGAGTAAAGTGATGGAGAATGGTTATTGGATAGGCAATGAGCAGTTGTTGCCACCCAAGATTAAAAGAATCAGTTTCAGTGCTAATTGCTGGTAAATGCCTCCCTAAAGACAGTGGTGTGAACATTGCTCCAAATTTGCAGGTAGCCTTAAAAATGCAAAGCCAATTTGTTTATCAGTGACATGATTATGCATCTTTATAAAATGAAAATCTTTTAATTTAAAATACATCAATTAGAGGCTTCCCTGGTGGCGCAGTGGTTGAGAGTCCGCCTGCCGATGCAAGGGACGCAGGTTCGTGTCCTGGTCCAGGAAGATCCCACATGCCGCAGAGCAGCTGGGCCCGTGAGCCATGCCGCTGAGCCTGCGCGTCCGGAGCCTGTACTCCACAATGGGAGAGGCCACAACAGTGAGAGGCCCGTGTACCGCAAAAATAAAATAAAATACATCAATTATAATAAAATCCCTAAGACTTCTATCAGTTTCCTAGGGCTGCTGTAATAAAGTACCACAAACTGGGGAGATTAAAACAACAGACATTTACTCTGTCGCACTTCTAGAGGCAGAAAGCCCAAACTCATAGTGTCACTAGGGTTGGTTCCTTCTGGAGGCTCTAAAGAGAGAATTCATTCTGTGCTTGTTTTCTGTTTCTGGCGGCAGCTGGCAATCCTTGGCATTCTGTGGCTTGTTGACACACCTGTCCTCACCTGGCCTTCCACTCTGTGTGTCTGTGTGTCTTCTCTTTTCTGTCTCTTATAAGGACACTCCTCATTGGATTTAGAGCTCACCTTAATTACAGGATGATCTCATCTAGAGACCCTTAACTTAATTACTTCTTCACAGACCTTATTTCCAGAAAAGGGCAAATTCACAGGTACCAAGAGTTAGTATTTGGACATATCTTTTTGAGACCACTATTCAACCCACTGTACAACCAAAGGACAGAGTGAAAGGGTTAGGGAGGTCATATGCATAGTGTCAAGATCTTAATAGCTCAGACTGGAATAGGGTTGGGGTAGAGCCAAAGAGAAAACATGGCAGGAGTCCATTCATTGATCAGCACTATCTGGGAGCATCACCATTCATCTAACTCCTTCAAGGAAAGAGTGTATTTACCTGATCCCCCAAAGAAACAAAGGCCCAGTTATCCATGCTGAGATTAGTTTTTAGTTTATTCTAAACAAACACAAAGAGTAAACAGATCTTTGTGTCCATGATTATTTTTTTCTTTCAGAACAGCACTGACTCCAGCATGTATGGCTTCCTCCCAATACCACTCAACTTTAAAAACTGCTTTGATGGAAACAGCTAAGGAAATGTAGGTAATATTTTGGTTGTTTTTCTTTATAACTGACACATTTTGGAGGGTTTCTATTCCAGGAGTCTGCAAACACATTTGTTTAGAGAGGTCAATGAAATAAGCTTTGTATTAAAAATTCATTGCCCTCTCCACTTAACTTCTTTTTTTTTTTCATTTCTGATCGAAGAAAGAGTTCAAGAATTATTTTCATTTTCCCTCACTTGAATTGTAAGAAAAGTGATACCAAAGTTCCACGGAAAAATGGCAACTGATCCTAAATGTTAGTGGCATGGAGTCAATGGAGAATGAGGGGACTGGGACAAACTAGAGGAAGCTGGGCCCATCCTAAGAGGGACAGGTACGACTCAGTTACTTTTGATTATTATCCTAAAGGAATGAAGGTTTTGGGGGACCAGATCTTCTCAATATTTTTTGAAAAGTAGCCGGGAATGCTATCTTGTTATAAACAATGTTATAATTCTCAATTCTAAAATATTGGCAACTGGTTAGAAATTCTTCCTATTTTAATAATCATTGAGCAAATTAATCCTGTGCAGATCAAGCAAAAATTATGTGTGATAAATTCAACTTATAATCTCTGCATACACGTTTAGAGGTGAATGTACACAGATACATGTTTCTGGAAAACACCACAATTCTATATTATAAATCCAGGCACACGCATGTCAAGGAGACAATGACATCCCTGTCTTTAAGGAAACCTGCAGCAAGTGTATTTTTCTGAGTTCTGCATAACAAGGCCGTTTCTTGCTGAAGGAATATTTTTACTATCTGATCTTGCATGTCAACTTGTTTATAATTGTCTTGTTGTTAGATGTTTGCTTAAGATTTTTCTTTTACATCTGTGGTTTGATATTAAAATGAGTCACACGGATCAGCCTGGGTTTCGTCAAAGTCACTTTGCGGGTCTTTTTTTACTCTTTCATATATTTGGCTGATAAAACGATGCTATTGTCAAAGCCTCCAGGACTGAGTAGAAGACCAAAGTCTTAAACAAGTCTTCCTTTCACATCCTACCAAGTTCCATATTCTATTCAGGGTGTCACTGGTGATATACACATTTTTCTTTAAAGATTAGTCGGCCTGAATCTTGGTGGTACAACTTGTCTCCAAGGTCTTGGAATAAAATTCCATAGGTTCCTTGGAAACGTACTTTGTTCTGTTTTAAGTTCCTTGAAGAAAAAAAGAGAAAACAACTCTTCAAACTTTACAAATTAGGGTACCCTCTTATACTTGTGTCAGGCATTAAAAAGACAAAGCATTCAATTCTGCAATCCTATGACAAATAAGGTTTTTATTGAATGATTAATCTGTGCTCAGCTTTGTGCTAGAATCTAAGACATCATTCATGTTTCCAATTCTCAAGCCTTGAACCCTTGAGAAAGGTTATGAGAATTTCCTTTATGGATAATGAATCCCTAAGGAGTCTCCAAATCCACACTTTCTAACTCCTATTACAGAAATTCACATGCTGACCACGCTAATCCTCTAACTCAGAGTTCCGGTACTTGGAAATCCTGGAATTTCTACCCATAGACGAATGAACAGTGCTAGGCTCCATTAACAATCCTAGCCTGAAGGTGCTCATGTCAACTCAAATTTTTCAGAAGTTTCCAAAGATATATCCAAATAGATGGCATGAATGTATTTTAAAGAAGAAACAAATATAATAGAACTCTTTTGTAACACTAGTTTAAGGCACTAAAGGACTATCCATATTTCAGAAGGAAGGTTAAGAGGAACTACTGGAGTATATTGTGGTAAGGATGCCAGAAGTTCCAGATTCTGGCCTCAGGCTATTGTGCTCTTCAGCCTTGCAAAATTCTCAAAGAACATAAAACACAAGAAATTAGAGCAAATTAATGTCAACTCCCAAGTTGCTTTTGAGCCCCACAAGTCAATGAAAATCTCTGGTGAGCCAGATTAGACTAAACAAATGAGCTTAGGATATAAATCCAAATTAGAATCTAGGCATACCACATGCCAGCTCCAACAGAGAAAGAGGCAGAAACAGAAATCTACCGCTGTGTGCTCCTTTGCACCCCAGTGACTCCATCCTTTCATAAACACAGCCCAATCAAGGTTCTGAAGTCTCCCCAGTCAAAACAGAGTTTCTTCAACCTGGAGAGAAGTGAAGATGGGAGCATATACAGGAGGTCTTGAAAGTATGCCCTTTCTTAGATATGAACCCCACTTCATAGACTCTAAGTTACAAGAAGACATAGTCCATAATTTACAGGACAGTCCTGTGTCATATAACGGTACTTTTTAATGAGTGAATCATGAAATGTGTAACAAGTGATTTCATATTTACAGCCTATACTTTTTTCTAATAATCAAATGTACAGATCTGAAAATTTTATGTCTCTTATTAGAACATATATAGAATTAAGAAAATTGTTCTCCAGGTATATGAACAAATAATGTCAACACTGTGCCATCATTGCAGAAACAGGGGTGTGTTCAAATAGCAAAAGCACCGATGAAGGAGGGATTAATTCTATGGGACATGCAGAGGAGCCAATCCCAGAAGATGTCACTGAGAAGGCTCTATCTACTGTAAAGGATAAGTAGAAGTTCAGAAGGCAGATGGGGGGAGAAAGGCTTTTCTGTCAGAGGAAGAAAAATGCTCAAAGGCTTAGAAACTTAAAACAGCACGGTATGTTGGAATGTGAGAAAACAGTTGGACTGTATGACCTTATGTCTCGATGAATGTGAGGAGGGAGGAGAGGAATTTAGATGGTTCGATAAGTAAATGAATCCAAGATTGTTTCTGGCACCTTCACAAAAGCCTAATTATTATATTACCTCTGCTCTGTGTCTTGATTTGCTTTTCCAAATACTCAGAAATAATTAGAAAGCAATTTTTTTTTCAGTGAGAATCTAATATTTCTGTCTGGATTAATAACCTGTACTATGGAGAATATACTTACAGGAAACTAGTGATGGTTAATCTCCAGCAGGAGCATGTACTAAGGGTACCTAACACCTGCAGCTTACCATACTGAAAAGGAACCATGTTGGGAAGTTAATTACTGGAGGGTAGGGAGTGGCCAAGAGGCCCTGAGGCACAAAATAGACGTAACCATGTTTGGGTTCTTGGGAACACTGGGAATCTCTCATCATTTATGCAATTTATTCCTCCAGAATTTGCCCAGCACAGCTTGGAAATGCAAACATTGAACACTGGAGGAAACAAACAAGCAAAATAGATTAAGATGGCTATGTTTATTATAATTCAGAAAAAGTGTAAAGTCATCTTAGAACATTTTGCAATGTGTACCTACTCCATGCACAAGATTAAAACAAATACTTTGCTTAGTTTCAATATTAAGCTTAAGTTAGAGGAACTTTGGCATTGATTTTCGCAGAATGTATACTAACAACCAGATCATCATGCTAGAACCTTCTAATGTTGACCCAATATCATAGAATATTAAAACTGGTTTTGCTGCCATTACTATGGTACAAAATCTTCTATGTTGCTTTTATTATTTTTAAACTGAATTTCTCTTTGAATGTTTTCAAAACCAAATGCAAATTGGAGTGTAAGGTAAAGATTCTCACCTTCATCCATACCTTTTCCCCACTGTTTTTGTTTCTCATGTATCCTTCCAGATATGATTTATGTATATATGAGCAGCTAAAATGACACAATCTTTTTTCTATTTTCATAAAAACAGTGGCATACATGATACACTTCATGAAACTTTAGTTTTTTTCACTCAAAAAATTGATATAGGGCTTCCCTGGTGGCACAGTGGTTGAGAGTCCGCCTGCCGATGCAGGGGACACGGGTTCATGCCCTGGTCCGGGAAGATCCCACATGCCGTGGAGCAGCTGGGCCCGTGAGCCATGGCCGCTAAGCCTGCGCATCCAGAGCCTGTGCTCTGCAACGGGAGAGGCCACAACAGTGAGAGGCCCATGTACCGCAAAAAAAAAAAAAAAAAAAAAAAAAAAAATGATATAGGCAGTGGCTGTACATAATGAACTTCATCATTTTATACAGCTGTATAGTATTCCATTATTTGAGTATACAAGAATTTATGTAACTAGTTCTTATTTATGGTCATTTAGGATGTTTCTAAATTTTGTCTTTAATAATGTCACAATGAATAACTTTGTTCACTTGTAATTCTGAACCCATGCAAGAACATTTCTAGGATAAATTTAAGAAGTCTAATTTATTGTGTTTAGAAATGGGCAAAAGACATGAACAGATTTTTCACCAAAGAGGATATACAGATGACAAATAAGCACATGGAAAGATGTTCAGCATCATTAGCCATTAGGGAAATTAAATTTAAAACCACAAAGAGGTATCACTATAAACCTATCAGGATTACTAAAGTAAAAAATAGTAACAACACCATATATTGGTGAGGGTGTGGAGAAAATGGGTCACTTATACAATGTTGGTAGGAATGTAAAATGCTAAAGGCACTCTGGAAAACAGTTTGGCAGTTCCTTAAAAACATGGAACTACCCACTGGACCCAGCAATTGGATTCTTGGGCATTTATGGCAAAGAAATGAAGACTTATGTTCACCAAAAAGCTGTACAAAACTGTTTAAGGTAGTTTTATTCATAAAGGCCCCAAACTAGAAACAACCCAAATGTCCTTCAATGGATGAATTGTTAAACCATGCTACACTGAGTACTACTCAGCATTAAAAAGGAACAAACTATTGATATATGTGACAATCTGGACAAATCTCCAGATTATCATGCTGAATGAAAAAAGCCAATCCCCAAACACTGTATAATTTATACAGCATTCTAGAAAAGTCATAATTAAAGAAATGGAGAACAGATTCATGGGTTAAAGGTGGTATGGGTGGGAAGGAAGTATATATGGCTATAAAAGGGCAATATGAGGGACCCTTGTGGTGATGGAAATGTTCTGCATCTTGACTGTATCAGTGTCAACCCTGGTTGTAATACTGCAAGATGTTAACCACCAGGAGAAAGAAAATGGGTAAAAGGATACAAGGGATCTCTCTATATTATTTCTTACAACTGCACATGAATCTAAAATTATTTCAAAATAAAGAGTTTAATTACAAAAAAAGTCTATTTGTAGTGTCAAAAGATATGTGCAATTATACATTTAGTAAATATAGCCAGATTGACTTCATTTTTTCTTTTCTTTCTTTTTTTTTTTTTTTTAATTTACACTCCAGCTAGTAGTGAGTGGGAGAATCTTGCTTTTAACACTTTGTGAATTTGTGTCTCCAAATCCAACAGGTAAAATGGTGAGGTTTTCATTCTTTTTCTGAATGTGTTTCTCAACCAGAAGAGACAACTCTCCCATTTCCCAATTAAAACAAAAACAAACAACTTCAATGACAAAAATAAAGTAAGCTTCCTCTTATATTAGGAAAAAAGAATCTAACATAAAAGCACCAATGAAGTGGATTCAAAATTCCACTTCCAGCAAAAAAATATGTTAAGTCTTTTGTTTTGTGAGAATCCTGCTGATGACCAACAGTATTAAAGGTGGATCCAAAAGTGGGTGACAAAAGTAGATTAATGTAGCCAGAGTTCTTTAGGGTTCTGGAAATTTTTTTTTTTGCATCAATTTAATTGATTTCATTTACTTACTGTTAGGTTCAAAATATCCATATATTACATAGATATTCAAAAAGCTGACTTTATGTCACATATGTCTTCCTGCATCTGGCGAAAACAAAAGGCTCTTCCTGGTTTTGAGAGCCCATTTATTAACATCCAAGTAACAAGTAGGCAGGAAAAAAATCACAGTGAAACAATTAAGAGCAATTATCACATTATTGAGTTTTGAGAGGCATTTCAGCTTTAGGTAATTGATGTCAAACCAGCTGTGAATCAAATAGATGTACTTATGACCTGCTAGACGTCTCTAGTGCTTCCAACTAGCTAGCTCCAGCAAGCCAAAACGCTGCTTTAGGAATTTCCAAAAATAAAAGGTAAACTAAGAGTTGCTTGTTTTTTTTTTTTTTTGTTGTTGTTCTTTTTCTTTTTTGTCTGGTAGACAATGATGTTACCTGGTGTTCAGAATTCAAATGTTAATGTGCATGTTAATCACCTAAGCATTTCGTTAATGGGGATTCTGATTCAGTAAATCTGGAGTGTGGCCTGAGATTTTGTCTTTTTCACCAACTCTCAGGTGATGCTGATGCCCCTGGTTTATGGAACACGTTTACAATAGCAAAGGTGTAGAGAAAAGGAATATGACTCAAACTGGTACAACTTCAATCCTTTATATCAGACTCTGAGTTTACTGTGGGGTTATAACCTCTTCTTGCATACATATTCCCAGCCAGATGAACTATAATCTCTGCCATTTTCATAAAAAGAACAGAAAAGTAAAACAACTTTGATGTCTTTCCCATTATTAGAAAAACATCAGAAGAGAAAATTCAAAAGTATCTTCCTATAAAAAGGATAACACTTGATAGTAACTATATTAGTTTGCTGGGGCTTCCATAACAAAGTGTCACAGATGGGGTGGCCTGAACACTGGAAATTTATTATCTTATAGTTCTAGAGGCTAGAAATCCAAAACTGAGGTGTTGCCAGACTATTCTTTCTGAGGGTTATGAGGGAAGAATTTTCCAGGCCTCTCTCCAAGGCTTATAGATGGCTGTCTTCTTTCTGTGTCTCCTCACATGACTGCCTTCTACCTATGTCTTTGTACGTCTATGTATTTCAAATTTCCCCTTTCATTAAGGATACCAGTAATACTGGAATAGGTCCATCCTAACGACCTCACCTTAATTTGACCCACTTTGTAAAGGCCCTATCACCAAACAAGGCTACATTTTAAAGTACTGGGGAATAGGACGTTAATATGTGAAATTTGGGGAGGACACCATTCAACCCATAACAGTAATTTTCCTTTAATAGTTTCTTTCTGCCCAAATCTTCCACCTTAAAATGGAACAATTATACTGTTGAAACAATGACATTTAGTAGGCATAGACAGAAGTACAGGCATCACTCCACCCACTAGCTGATAATTTCAAAGATGTGTATCATTTGGAGTAAATGTTGAAAGAACCTTCCATTTAATGGCTGGAAAGACAGGGCAAATTAAGTGTATGAAAGTATAAACATCAAGCTTCTATGACTCACTTAGATCTGTGACTTTTCACTCATTACTAAAGCTCAGAATCTTTATTTATAAAATGGGGTCAAACATTTTCTCATAAATTAGTTGACTATTAAATTATCTCGTGTGGTAGACTCGAGTATTGTCCCTAGTCATAGTAGTCAGGGTCTTGCCAGGACAAAGAAACCACTCCAGTCATTTGAACAGGGAATTTTTAATATAAACAATTATAAACTAGGAAAAGGTGGTTAACTAAAACAAAAGATAGAAAAGGACTCTAAGGGGCACACAAGTAGCAAATGCAGGAGGCATGTATTACCTTTAAGGGAGAGGGCGAATGAACAAGAAAGGAACAAGCTACTTAGAAGAGTTCCTTCCCTCAAGGCTGAGATTCAAATGCTTTGGAGAGGGTGTGGCTTCCTGACCAGACCACAGGAACAGGCAGCCTGCTGGTGGTGAAGAAGCCTGCCCAGGGTCAGGAGCTGGGGTACAGAAAGACTTGCTGGAGGCTGAAGGCTGCAGTTGACCTCTGGGCCTCTGATGTGGCTGCCACACACTGATTCTCTGTCTGCTACACCAAAGAAAAACAGCCCAGAGGAACCAGGATACTTTTGCTATAGAAAACACAGGACATCAGTGAAATTTAAATTTCAGATAAACAATGAATAACATTTTAGCATAGGTATATTCCTTGCAATATTTGGTACATCTTCATAGCACAAAAAACAAATTGTTCGTTATTTATCTGAAATTCAAATTTGCCGAGCATCCCTAATTTTGTTTGCTAAATCTGGCCACTTGAACCAGGAAGGAAAAACCTTTGCACCTGCTGTGACTTTGCAGTATCTCTCCAGCGCCCTCTATTGACCAAGCTTAACACTGAGCCCACCGGACTAACATTTACAGGGTTCAGCTCCAGTATCACAAAGTCAGTCAATAAAATGCAGATTTGGAACTGAGTCAATACATTGATAATAGGCATATCAATAATTCCCTTCCCCTAAGTTTTCTGTTAAAGGGATAGAACATCCTGGATGGTTACAATGTGGTTTTCAGGTTCACCTCACCATTGAATAATCACATCTTACCTCACTCATGTTGATTTTTATCATATGGTGTGTATTGGTCAATGGAACATGAGCAGATGTAACATATGCATCATCAGAGCAAAAGCTTTAAGAAGGCTTGTGAGTTTCCACAAGTCTTGATTCTTCCCCTCTGCCAGAAAAATGGTACGTCCCATATAGTGACTGCTTCTTCAGCTTGGATCCCCAAATGTGGAAATGCTTAGGGCAGAGTTATAGCATCTCACCCACAACTGCTGACAAGCAATGTGAGGGAAAAGACATGTTTGTTCTTAAAAACAACTGAGGTGTTTCTTTCTTTTTTCAGCTGCAACAAAGCTGACTAATATACTTCAAAATATAAAGCAGTGGTTATATTGCCTGGCATACTGTTTAGCTTTGGATAAAATATGCAACATGGCATACAACATGTATTTTGAAAGTAGATTTGCTTTCCAAGTAAAGTTTTATTATATAATAATCAATGTCATAATAAAACAACCTAAAAAGAGCAGATAACAACTGAAGGACAGTAGCAGGAAAGAAGCGTTGTCAGACTCTACTCTCATGTGGTGGTCAGCAAACTTTTTCTGTGAATGGTCAAATAGCAAATATTTTAGGCTTTGGAGGACAAATGGTATCTCTTACAATTACTAAACTCTGCTGTAGTTGTGTGAAAAGAGCCATAGACAACATGGGTATGAATAAGTGTGGTTGTGTTGCAATAACATTTTATTTTCAAAAATAGGAGATGGGCAGGATTTGACCTATGGTCATACTCTGCTGACCACTGCTCTGGTGAACTCTTCCACTCTCACCCCTTGACAAGCAATCCTCTACATGAAAGCCAAAGGAATCCATCTAAAATATAAAACAGATCACGTCTTTACCCTGATTAGTAACATCCAGTGTCTTTCCCCTACTTAGGATAAAATGTACACTCATCTGAGAGCTCTAAGACTTTGTACCATGACCTCTACTTTGCTGCTCCTTGATTAATTTTCTTAAGCCATCGTGAATGTCACTCTGTAATAAATGGCTTAGACACCATTTCTGATCCTTGTGGTCCCTTGTTCTCAGCACCACTGGGGACATCAGCTCTTGCTGGACCCTGACTGAATTCACACAGGTGCACCTTAATAGCAACTTCCTTTATCCTTCCCCCAGTGCGCCTCACGCCTCCTGCCCCAGTGCATCTCTATTGATTTTGCAGTGTGAGAAAACAAGATTTCCTCTTGGTCTAAAGCATGTACATCCCAGAAGTTCAGGGGATTAATACCCTCTGGTGCAAACTCCCTTGATCAATTGGCAAAGGTGGTTGATGGATAATTTTTCTCCCTTTTTCTCCTTGAGTTCCAGTTTTTCACATGGTTTATAGAGGATGGTTCTTTAAGGTCAAGCAAACAGTCACTCTTAGCAGTCAGCTTGATTCCACATCCTCATATTGGTTCACCCGCTTACTACGCTCCACTCCCCTCGTGCCTTACTTCTGCTCCCTGGTTTTTCACTTTCTAATAGATGCGTGCACATAGCCTTTGGCTCAGAGCCTGATATTTGGAAACAAAAACTGAGGTACTCCATCTCACACTCATGGTTTTCTAGCCATCACTGCCCTGTTGTTTGTAATTGGAATGTTCAAGCTTGTCCCTATCCTAGGGTACTGGCCCTTGCTGTTTCTACTCCTCCTGGATCTTTGCTTGAATGGTTATTTCATGTCATTCAGACTTCAGCTCAAATATCACAGCCTCAGAAAAGCTTCCCCTGACTACTAAGTCTAAACAACTACCCTACTGCTCTGTACTACTTGATTCAGTCAAATTATGTTCAAACCATTTATAACTCTATGAATAATTCTAATTGCTGTGTTTGATTGCTTTGTTTATTATGTTTCTTTCCCCACTGCTTCTAGTCAATTCCCAGTATATTGTAAGCTCCATAAGAATGGAGCCTTTTTTCCTCCGTGCTTACTGATGCATCCCTGCACCTAGAACAGTATCTGACAACTAAGAGGAACACAGTACATATTGTTTAATGAATAAAGATTAAATACAAACTAGGGAGAAGGGCTGTGATTTGAAATCCTACTTCAGCAGAAAATGTGACACGCATAGTCAAAGAAGAACATAAAATAGAAAAGGAAGTTTATCACTGGAAAGCAGATCCACTGTCTCTGAGATGGGTAGAGCTAGACCTACACTGAGTCAGCCAAAATGCCCAGAGAACATTTGGCACTCTAAATGACACAAAAAGTTTAACAATGGCTTTAGGAATTTGAGTCACCAATTGCCTTATCTAGTTTGTAATCTCCACAAGAGAAGGCTAAACAACTGTCTTAACTCTTTCACACTGGAGTGAATACATGAATACAGGAGGCAGAAGCAGCAGCTTGAAATGTCGTGTATGAAAGTTTTCTGAGTAACCAATGCATCCTGAGTCACACCTGGGAATATTAGATAAATGGTTGTGAAACAAACCCAAGCATTTGATCACTCTCAGGGAATCACAGTAAGAACTTAGTATATTGCAAAATGCATTTCCCTCTTATGCTGGTGAGAGCTGAGCTATAAGACTGTGCTTGTTATGGCTTTGAGAAATGAAGTTTCAGAAAAATAAGGATAATTAATTGCAACTCAGAATAAGGAAGCTTTCCCCCAAATCTGCTGCAGGGCCCCATACTTTATCCAAGGCTTAGGTAGCACAGAGTGAGATACAGCACAGATTACCTACAACTTCCTAAATTTAACAAAATAAAAATGCAGCGAATATCAAAATCTTGAAATACTGTCTCATTTTAAAATGGTTTATATTCTAACATTGGAGAAATGTCACAGGCAGCCTGTCCCATTTATTTCGCTTGCTTTCTTATATCTATCACATCATATTATCCCTTTTTGACTTTCTATATATTTATATTAAATTGTTCATTTAGGACAAATGGTTTTGAAAATGGATAAAAATAATTTATGTATTACATCATTATCTTTATCACATAACTGACTTCAAGTCCGATATTGTGTCTGGTATGCAGTAGTCCCTCAATAAATGTTTCTAAAGTCAGGAATTCCTTATCCAGCCTTGGATTTGATGTATCACTGCTACCAAGTGACATTTTGGGGATTGGCATGCTAATTCCCTCCCATAATAGCATCTTTATGTAGCAGGATACTATTGAACTCCTTTCTGAAGACACACAAATGATTTCCTATAGCAAAGAACAAAGATATGACTATTTATGCACCAGAACATAGGTTTCTTGATTGAAGCTGTTACTATGAATTTTAAACGTCCTGAGATATTAAGCCCTCTTTATTGCATACTGAGGCTCAAGTCCATCTGTTCTCAAAGACAATAGCAACCTGACCTAAATCAAAACCCATTCTTCTTAAATGAGCCTCACACAGGACATGAATCCATTGGAGAAATCCTGGAGACCGTCCTCACTCAGAATAGATATTCTTTTCTTCTTCTCTCTCCCTACTTTTTCTGCCATCACTTGAATAGAACGAGATAAAAGGTCATTAAAGTATGCAGGTAGCACAGTCTATAATGAAAAGATTAAGTCCCGAACAGGAGGGAGAGGTGATTTCTCAGCTGAGAGTTTCACATCTGGTAGACTGAGGGCAGGAAAAAACTTAGAACAAGAATTGAAGAAAAGTCTACTTTTCCCTCATATTTGCCCAAATCTGAGTATAAAGATTCAAAAGAATCAGAGAGAAAAGGGAATGAATCATTCATATGGCCTTTAAAAAACTCAACCAACTCTATTGAGAGTTGTGGGGGGGAATGTTATCTGAACATAAAGCTCTTGAATGAAACTTAGCTGAACTGTAATGACCCAGCAGAGGATGTGCTAAAAGCAAGAGCCTAAGCTGGTGTCACACGAGAACTGAATAAAGTCCTAGAAAATGCATGCATCACTCCTGGGTGTCACATCTCCTCTAAGAAATTCAAATTAACCCTTGAAGCAGAGCCTTCAGTTTAGTCAGTGTCTTGAGCATCATACCCCGCTCCTAATTTAAATACTAGTTAAAACTAGCCCCCAACTAGTAAAATACCCTTTTTAATTAAAACGCTGTGTCACTGTGGAGATCTAGTGGGTTATCCTCATCACTGAGATCAGTAGAGAAGTTTAATCAAATCCTAAATAATGAGTCAACTTTTTTATGCCCTTTGTAATCTCACTGTAACACACTGCAATTCACGGCCATTACACTACATTTATCTTTAATGAATAATAAATGGTACACTGGTATTGACTAAACAAGTGATTAACTAACTATTCCATCAGTAGAGGAACACAGAAATATTTTTAATTATTAATAAACCACAAGCTTTGCTTGTCAGGTACAATCATCTTTTGGTAAGAATGACTTATTTTCCTTTTTATTATCAGAGACAAGTGGAATCAACTGTCATTTCAAACCACCTCTGGTCATTCTCCAGCATAGAACTGACAACTTCCAGCCTCATTTCTTACCAGATGTAAAGGGCAATAGATTTGCAAAAGAAAAAAAAAGTATGAAAAAAGTGCTCAGTTCATGTAAAAACCAAGGAAAGAAGGTTGGAAGTGAAATTATGTTCTCAAACTTCCCTACACTGATTTAAAAGGATACATGTATTAAAGGTACTTGTGAAATATTACAGGAAAATACATAAAATTGCTAACACTGTAGAGAAGAGACATACTGTGCATAGAAGAGTTTATCCTTGTCAAAAGAGAGAGAGGAAACATACATACACACACAGAGGCATACACACACACACACACATATATACATATAAAGAGAGAGAAAAAAATTGAAACTATATATGGAATAGAGTGGCAAGCTTTGAAATGAATGCAAGAAGAGAGAAAATATGAAAATAAAACATTTGAGAATTATGGTAAAAATAACTCAACCAGAGGCACTTCAAGATGGCGGAGGAGTAAGACCTGGAGATCACCTTCCTCCCCACAGATACACCAGAAATACATCTACACGTGGAACAACTCCTACAGAACATCTACTGAACGCTGGCAGAAGACCTCCGACTTCACAAAAGGCAAGAAACTCCCCACGTACCTGGGTAGGGCAAAAGAAAAAAGAAAAAACATAAACAAAAGAATAGGGACGGGACCTGTACCAGTGGGAGGGAGCTGTGAAGGAGGGAAGGTTTCCACACACTAGAAGCCCCTTCGCGGGCGGAGACTGCGGGTGGCGGAAGGGGGAAGCTTCGGAGCCATGGAGGAGAGCGCAGCAACAGGGGTGCGGAGGGCAAAGCAGAGAGATTCCGGCACAGAGGATCGGTGCCGACCAGCACTCACCAGCCCGAGAGGCTTGTCTGCTCACCCGCTGGGGTGGGCGGGGGCTGGGAGCTGAGGCTCGGGCTTCGGTCGGATCCCAGGGAGAGGACAGGGGTTGGCAGTGTGAACAGAGCCTGAAGGGGGCTAGTGCGCCACAGCTAGCCGGGGGAGAGTCCGGGAAAAAGTCTGGAGCTGCCAAAGAGGCAAGAGACCATTGTTTCAGGGTGCAGGAGGAGAGAGGATTCAGAGTACCACCTAAACAAGCTCCAGAGACGAGTGTGAGCCGGGGATATCAGCGTGGACACTAGAGACGGGTATGAGATGCTAAGGCTCCTGCTGCAGCCACAAAGAAGCCTGTGTGCAAGCACAGGTCACTATCCACCCCTCCCCTTCCAGGAGCCTGTGCAGCCTGCCACTGCCAGGGTCCTGTGATGCAGGGACAACTTCCCTGGGAGAATACACGGTGTGCCTCAGGCTGTTGCAATGTCACGCTGGTCTCTGCCACCGCAGGCTCGCCCTGCATTCGGTATCCCTCCCATCCCTTGGCCTGAGTTAGCCAGAGCCCCTTAATCAGCTGTTCCTTTAACCCCATCCTGTCTGGGAGGGAAACAGATGTCATCAGGAGACCTAAAAGCAGAGGTGGGACAAAATCCAAAGCTGAACCCCAGCAGCTGTGCAAACAAATAAGAGAAAGGGAAACTTCTCGCAGCAGCCTCAGGAGCAGCGGACTAAATCTCCACAATCAACCTGATGTTCCCTGCATCTGTGGAATACCTGAATAAACAATGAATTATCCAAAAATTGAGGTGGTGGATTTTGAGACCAACTGTAGACTTGGGGTTTGCTTTCAGCATCGAATTTGTTTCTGGTTTTATGTTTATCTTAGTTTAGTATCATTGCTAGATTTATTGACTTGGTTGCTCTCTTACCTTTTTTTGAATATATATATATTTTTTTCTTTTTTCTCTTTTTGTGAGTGTGTATGTGTATGCATCTTTGTGTGATTGTGTCTGTATAGCTTTGTTTTTACCATTTGTCCTACAGTTCTATCCTTTTTTTTTTTTTTTGGATGGTGTTTAGTGCTTGCTATCACTGGTGGATTTGTTTTTGATTTGGTTGCTCTCTTGTTTCTTCCTCTTCCTTTCTTTTTCTTTTTTTTCTTACTCTTTACTTTTTTATTTTTAATAATTTTTTATTCTTTTTTTTTTTTTTTTTTTTTGTGCGGTACGTGGGCCTCTCTCTGTTGTGGCCTCTCCCATTGCGGAGCACAGGCTCCGGACGCACAGGCTCAGCAGCCATGGCTCACGGGCCCAGCTGCTCCGTGGCATGTGGGATCTTCCCGGACCGGGGCACGAACCTGTGTCCCCTGCATCGGCAGGCGGACTCTCAACCACTGCTCCACCAGGGAAGCCCTTTTTATTCTTTATTTTAATAACTTTTCTTTCTTTCCTTCTTTCCTCCTCCCTTCCTTCCTGCCTCCCTTCATTTCCTTCCTTTCTCCCTTTCTCCCTTTCTTTTCTTTTTCTTTTGCAGTACGTGGGCCTCTCACTGTTGTGGCCTCTCCTGTTGTGGAGCACAGGCTCTGGACACGCAGGCTCAGCGGCTATGGCTCACGGGCCGGGCCGTTCCGTGGCATGTGGGATCTTCACGGACCAGGGCACGAACCCGTGTCCCCTGCATCGGCAGGCGGACTCTCAACCTGCACCACCAGGGCAGCCCTTCCTTTCTCCCTTTTTTTCTTTATCTTTTTCTTTCTTTCTTTCTTTCTTTTTCTTTCTTTCTTTCTCTCTCTCTCTCTCTCTCTCTCTCTCTCTCTCTCTCTTTCTTTCTCCCTTTTCTTCTGAGCTGGGTGGCTGAAAGGGTCTTGGTGTGCTGGCCAGCTGTCAGGCCTGTGCCTGTGAGGAGGGAAAGCCAAGTTCAGGACATTGGTCCACGAGAGACCTCCTGGCTCCACGTAATATCACATGGCGAGAGCTCTCCCAGAGATCTCCATCTCAACACTAAGACCCAGCTCCACTCAACAACCAGCAAGCTCCAGTGCTGGACAGCCCATGCCAAACAACTAGCAAGACAGGAACACAACCCCACCCATTAGCAGAAAGGCTGCCTGAAATCATAATAAGTTCACAGACACCCTGAAACACAGCACCAGATGTGGTCTTGCACACCAGAAAGACAAAATCCAGCCTCATCCACCAGAACACAGGCACCAGTCCCCTCTACTTGGAAGTCTACACAACCCACTGAACCAAACTTAGTCACTCTGGGAAGACACCAAAAACAACGGGAACTACGAACCTGCAGTGTGAGAAAAGGAGACCCCAAACGCAGTAAGATAAGCAAAATGAGAAGACAGAGGAACACACAGCAGATGAAGGAGCAAGGTAAACACCCACAAGACAAAACAAATGAAGAGGAAACAGGCAGTCTACCTGAAAAAGAATTCAGAGCAATGACAGTAAAGATGATCCAAAATCTTGGAAATAGAATGGAGAAAATACAAGAAACGTTTAACAAGGAACTAGAAGAACTAAAGAGCAAACAAACAATGAAGAACAACACAATAAATGAAATTAAAAATCCTCTAGAAGGAATCAATAGCAGAATAACTGAGGCAGAAGAACAGGTAAGTGACCTGGAAGATAAAATAGTGGAAATAACTACCACAGAGCAGAATATAGAAAAAATAATGAAAAGAATGGAGGACAGTCTCAGAGACTTCTGGGACAACAGTAAACACACCAACAGTAAACACACATTCAAATTATAGGTGTCGCAGAAGAAGAAGAGGAAAAGAAAGGGACTGAGAAAATATTTGAAGGGATTATAGTTGAAAACTTACCTACTATGGGAAAGAACACAGTCAATCAAGTAAAAGAAGGTCAGAGAGTCACATACAGGATAAAGCCAAGGAGAAACACGCCAAGACACATATTAATCAAACTATCAAAAATTAAATACAAAGAAAAAATATTAAAAGCAGCAAGGGGGCTTTCCTGGTGGCGCAGTAGTTGAGAGCCCGCCTGCCTATGCAGGGGACACGGGTTCATGACCCGGTCTGGGAAGATCCCACATGCTGCGGAGGGGCTGGGCCCGTGAGCCATGGCCGTTGAGCCTGCATGTCCAGAGCCTGTGCTCCGCAACAGGAGAGGCCACAACAGCGCGAGGCCCACATACCTCAAAAAAAAAAAAAAAAAAAAAAAAGCAGCAAGGGAAAAACAACAAATAGTATACAAAGGAATCCCCATAAGGTTAACAGCTGATCTTTCAACAGAAACTCGGCAAGCCAGAGGTGGAGTGACATATTTAAAGTGATGAAAGGGAAAACCTACAACCAAGATTACTCTACCCAGCAAGGATCTCATTCAGATTCCACAGAGAAATTAAAACCTTTACAGGCAAGCAACAGCTAAGAGAAATCAGCACCACCAAACCAGCTTTACAACAAATGCTAAAGGAACTTCTTTAGGCAGGAAGCACAAGAGAAGGAAAAGAACTACAATAACAAACCCAAAACAATCAAGAAAAGGGTAATAGGAGCATACATATCAATAACTACCTTAAATGTAAATGGATTAAATGATCCAACCAAAAGACATAGACTGGCTAAATGTATACAAAAACAAGACCTGTATATAGGCTGTCTACAAGAGACCCACTTCAGGCATAGGGACACATACAGGCTGAAAGTGAGGGTATGGAAAAAGATATTCCATGCAAAGGGAAACCAAAAGAAAGCTGGAGTAGCGATTTTCATATAAGAAAAAATAGACTTTAAAATAAAGACAATTACAAGACACAAAGAAGGACACTACATAATGATGAGGGGATCAATCCAAGAAGAAGATATAACAATTGTAAATATTTATGCACCCAACATAGGAGCACCTCAATACATAAGGCAAATGCTAACAGCCATAAAAGGGGAAACTGACAGTAATACAATCACAATAGGGGACTTTAACACCCCACTTTAATCAATGGACAGATCATCCAAAATGAAAATAAGGAAACACAAGCTTTAAATGATACATTAAACAAGATGGACTTAATTGCTATTTATAGGACATTCCATCCAAAAACAGCAGAATACACGTTCTTCTTAAGTGTTCCTGGAACATTCTCCAGGATAGACCATCTCTTGGGTCAAAAATCAAGCCTTGGTCAATTTAAGAAAATTGAAATCATATCAAGTATCTTTTCTGACCACAATGCTATGAGACTAGATATCAATTACAGGACAAATATCTGTAAAACATACAAATATATGGAAGGTAAACAATACACTACTTAATAACCAAGGGATCACTGAAGAAATGAAAGAGGAAATCAAAAAGTACCTAAAAACAGGGCTTCCCTGGTGGCGCAGTGGTTGAGAGTCCGCCTGCCAATGCAGGGGACACGGGTTCGTGCCCCGGTCCGGGAGGATCCCACATGCCGCAGAGTGGCTGGGCCCGTGAGCCATGGCCACTGAGCCTGTGTGTCCGGAACCTGTGCTCTGCAATGGGAGAGGCCACAACAGTGAGAGGCCCGTGTACCACAAAAAAAAAAAAAAAAAAGTACCTAAAAACAAATAACAATGAAAACACGACAACCCAGAAAACATAGGATGCAGCAAAAGCAGTTTTATGATGGAAGTTCAGAGGAATACAGTCCTACCCCAAGAAACAAGAAACATCTCAAATAAACAACCTAATCTTACACCTAAAGCAATTAGAGAAAGAAGAACAAAAAACCCCTAAAGTTAGCAGAAGGAAAGAAATCATAACATTCAGACCAGAAATAAATGAAAAAGAAATGAAGGAATTATAGCAAAGAGCAATAAAACTAAAAGCTGGTTCTTTGAAAAGATAAACAAAATAGATAAACCATTGGCCAGATTCATCAAGAAAAACAGGGAGAAGACTCAAATCAATAGAATTAGAAATGAAAAAGGAGAAGTAACAACTGACACTGCAGAAATACAAAGGATCATGAGAGATTAGTACAAGCAACAATATCTCAATACAATGCACAACCTGAAAGAAATGGACCACTTCTTAGAAAAGCACAACCTTCTGAGGCTGAACCAGGAAGAAATAGAAAACATAAACAGACCAATCACAAGCACTGAAATTGAAAGAGTAATTAAAAATTTTCCAACAAACAAAAGCCCAGGACCAGATGGCTTCACAGGCGAATTCTATCAAACATTTAGAGAAGAGCTAACACCTATCCTTCTCAAACTCTTCCAAAATACAGCAGAGGGAGGAACACTCCGAAACTCATTCTATGAGGCCACCATCACCCTGATACCAAAACCAGACAAAGATGTCAGAAAGAAAGAAAACTACAGGCCAATATCACTGATGAACATAGATGTAAAAATCCTCAACAAAATACTAGCAAACAGAATCCAACAACACATTAAAAGGATCATACACCATGATCAAGGGGGGTTTATCCCAGGAATGCAAGTATTCTTCAATATATACAAATCAATCAATGTGAAAAAACTTATTAACAAATTGAAGGAGAAAAACCATATAATCATCTCAATAGATGCAGAAAAAGCTTTTTCAAAATTCAACACCCATTTATGAAAAAAACCCTCCAGAAAGTAGGCATAGAGGGAATCTACCTCAACAAAATATGGCCATATATGACGCACCCGCAGCCAACATCATTCTCAATGGTGAAGAACTGAAACCATTTCCTCTAAGATCAGGAAGAAAAGGTTGTGCACTCTCAGCACTCTTATTCAACATAGTTTTGGAAATTTTAACCACAGCAATCAGAGAAGAAAAAGAAATCAAAGGAATCCAAATCGGAAAAGAAGAAGTAAAGCTGTCACTGCAGATGACATACTATACATAGAGAATACTAGAGATGCTACCAGAAAACTACTAGAGCTAATCAATAAATTTGGTAAAGTAGCAGTATACAAAATTAATGCACAGCAAGCTCTGGCATTCCTATACACTAATGATGAAATATCTGAAAGAGAAATTAAGGAAACACTCCCATTTACCATTGCAACAAAAAGAATAAAATACCTAGGAATAAACCTACCTAAGGAGACAAAAGACTGGTATGCAGAAAACTATAAGACATGGATGAAAGAAATCAAAGATGATATAAACCAATGAAGAGATATACCATATTCTTGGATTGGAAGAATCAACATTGTGAAAATGACTATAATACCCAAAGCAATCTACAGATTCACTGCAATCCCTATCAAACTACCCATGGCATTTTTCAAAGAATTAGAACAAAATATTTCACAATTTGTATGGAAACACAAAAGACACTGAACAGCCAAAGCCATCTTGAGAAAGAAAGCCGGAGCTGGAGGAATCAGGCTCCCAGACTTCAGACTCTACTACAAAGCTACAGTAATAAAGACAGTATGGTACTGGCACAAAAACAGAAATATAGATCAATGGACTAGGATAGAAAGCTCAGAGATAAACCCACGTACATATGGTCACCTTATTTTTGATAAAGGAGACAAGAATATACAATGGAGAAAAGATAGTCTCTTCAATAAGTGGTGGTGGGAAAACTGGACAGCTAAATGTAAAAGAATGAAATTAGAACACTCCCTAAGTCCATACACAAAAATAAACTCAAAATGGATTAAAGACCTAGATGTAAGACCAGACACTATAAAACTCTTAGAGGAAAACATAGGCAGAACACTCTATGACATAAACATCAGAAAGATCCTTTTTGACCCACTTCCTAGAGAAATGGAAATAAAAACAAAAATAAACAAATGGGACCTAATGAAACTTAAAAGCTTTTGCACAGCAAAGGAAAACATAAAGAAGACGAAATGACATCCCTCAGAATGGGAGAAAATATTTGCAAATGAAGCAACTGACAAAGGATTAATCTCCAAAATTTACAGGCAGCTCATGCAGCTCTATATCAAAAAAACAAGCAACCCAATCCAAAAATGGGCAGATCATCTAAATAGACATTTCTCCAAAGAAGATATACAGATTGCCAACAAACACATGAAAGGATGCTCAACATCACTAATCATTAGAGAAATGCAAATGAAAACTACAACTAGGTATCACCTGATACCAGTCAGAATGGCCATCATCAAAAAATCTGCAAACAATAAATGCTGGAAAGGGTGTTAAGAAAATCGAACCCTCTTGCACTGTTGGTGGGAATGGAGTATGGAGAATAGTATGGAGGTTCCTTAAAAAACTAAAAATAGAACTATCATAAGACCCAGCAATCCCACTACTGGGCATATACCCTGAGAAAACCATAATTCAAAAAGAGTCATGCACCAAAATGCTCATTGCAACTCTATTTACAATAGCCAGGACATGGAAGCAACCTAAGTGTCCATCGACAGATGAATGGATAAAGAATATGTGGCACATATATACAATGGAATATTTACTCAGCCATAAAAGGAAGGAAACTGAGTTATTTGTAGTGAGGTGGATGGACCTACAGTCCGTCCTACAGAGTGAAGTAAGTCAGAAAAAGAAAAACAAATACTGTATGCTAACACACATATATGGAATCTAAAAAAAAAAAAAAAAAAAAAAAAAAACGGTTCTGAAGAACCTAGGCGCAGGACAGGAATAAAGATGCAGACGTAGAGAATGGACTTGAGGACAGGGGGAGGCAGAAGGGTAAGCTTGGCCGAAGTGAGAGAGTGGCATGGACATATATACATTACCAAATGTAAAACAGATAGCTAGTGGGAAGCTGCCACATAGCACAGGGAGATCAGCTTGGTGCTTTGTGACCACCTAGAGGGGTGGGATAGGGTGGATGGGAGGGAGATGCAAGAGGGAGGAGATATGGGGATATATGGATATGTATAGCTGATTCACTTTGTTATAAAGCAGAAACTAACATACCAGTGTAAAGTAATTATACTCCAATAAAGATATTAGAAAAAAAAGTTACTCAACCAAACAGAACATAAGGACAATAATTTCCTAAGGCAATTGTCACAGAGTTCAGATATAATAATGGGGTGGGCCGTTACTGAGATATTTATTTGACACATGTTTATTAAGTTCCCTTGGATTTTCAGGACCTTAGAGATATAAGAACCTATACTAGGAATTCTATAATCTATAACAATGAAGCAGACATAGACTCTGTCCTCAAAATTTTTATAGCATTTTGGAAAGGAAAAAATGTTCAAAAATCATCTAAATTATGGAATACCTCATTCAGTGAAATTAACATTTTATATTCATTTTATGTCTCTGATACGTAACACAATGCCTTGCACACAATTAGAAAGATAAGTTTATTCAAGAAGCATTTACTGAGTATTTATTATATGTTTCATCAAAATGTCAGACATGCAAAGATAAATTAAACATCATCCTTGATCAAGTCACAGTGTAACAGAGACATGAGATAATAAACATATGTTTAGTTAAATTTAAAAATGTATGCGCAGTCAGTGCCCATCAGGAAATCTGAATCTGAAGAATTCTAAAATGGAAAATATCACAAGAGTCATGGGAGATTGTAGAAAAATCATAGTATAATAACTATTTAATCACACTTCATCGTTAATCACAATGTGGTGTAGCTCCAAGTAACTTAAAACCTAAGAAGGCTTAAAAAATAGGTGTTTCGGGACTTCCCTGGTGGTCCAGTGGTTAAGACTCTGTGCTCCCAATGCAGGGGGCACTGGTTTGATCCCTGGTCGGGGAACTAAGATCCTGCATGCCGTATGGTGTGGCCAAAAATTAAATTAAAAAAAAATAAAAATAGGTGTTTCTTCTCATCTGACAAAACATTGGGGGGTTGACAATTGCTTGTGAAAGTTTATTAACTGAACAAGCTTCCTCTCATGATTGCAACAGTATCATCTGAACATTTCATCATACCGTACTCAAAGACAGGAAGCAAGGATGCTTCAAAATACAGAGTCACTTCCTTCTCACCTTATTTGAGCAAAAGTCTTTTCTAAGGGGCACCCCCATTAGACAGCTATCATGTCTCATTGGTTAGAATAGCTATGTGCCTATCTTTAGATCAATAACCTAAACCAGGCGTCCCTAACCCCCTGGCCATGTACCCCTACCAGTCCGTGTCCTGTTAGGAACCAGGCTGCACAGCAGGAGGTGAACAGTGGGTGAGCGAGCAAGTGAAGCTTCATCTGTATTTACAGCCACTCCCCATTGCTCGCATTACCGCCTGAGTTCCGCCTCCTGTCAGATCAGCAGCGGCGTTAGATTCTCATAGGAGTGCGAACCCTACTGTGAACTGAACATGCGAGGGATCTAGCTTGCATGCTCCTTATGAGAATCTAATGCTTGATGATCTGAGATGGAGCTGAGGTGGTGATGCCAGCACTGGGGAGCGGCTGCAAATACAGATTATCATTAGCAGAGAGGTCTGACTACACAGAGACCATAATAAATCAATTGCTTGCAGACTCATATCAAAACCCTATCACTGAGTGGCAACTGAAAACAAGCTCAGGGTTCCCACTGATTCTGTATTATGGTGAGTTGTATAATTATTTAATTATATATTACAATGTAATAATAATAGAAATAAAGTGCACAATAAACGTAATGCTCTTCAATCATCCAGAAACCACCCCTACCCTGGTCCATGGAAAAACTGTCTTCCACGAAACCAGTCCCTGGTGCTAAAAATGTTGGGGAGCACTGACCTAGACCATCTTTTCTGAGAAAAAAATATCAGGTTACTGTTCTAAGGAAGAAGACAGAAGGCAGATTTTTGTGGGACATAAAACAATCCATACCTGCCACAGATCTTTAGTAAATGAAACAGGAGCTGTGCACAGAAACAAATGAGGCCGTACATGTCTGATAAACAACGTGAAAATGGCAGGTATAAATGACGAGGGTGGAGCACCCTACAATAATAGACAGATTGTCTACACCAGGAGGCATCTGCAATGTGCCAGGACCAATGTGAAGAATTTTCAATTCTATCCATACAAAAAGAGGAGAAAAAGAACACGCAGGAAAGTACTAGAGCAGATGGTGTACTTTAAGTCAACGAGTATTTATTGAGCATCTGTAAAGATTTTTACTAGGAATTGGAGAGAGACCATTCAGAAATTTGTCTTCCTCTAGTATTTTGGCTCCTCTGCTGTTCTTGGTTTCCTGAAATTCACTCACTGTATATAGGAAATTGTGTATCTGAATTTTGAGATTTAGTATAACTTAAGGGTAGCTAAATAATAGCCCTGATTTAAAAAAAAATTGAGAAGGCAGGTTTCTAAATTGTCTATAGCATAATCAAATCTCCCCAACTGGATGCCCAGCATGCTGGTACAGTGGGTGATGAGTGCACTGATGTATTGTTTGCCTCATCCCCTGAGGCAGCCAAGGGTCTGTTACTGCCAGCAGACTCTTCTGTTTACCCCAGTGTGTCTTATGTATGTTATTACTTACAGTGCTCTGTGATGGGAAAAAAAGTTGGATAACCCTGCCATAAGTGAGAGTCTGACATTGGTCCCTGAAAACTTCTGGATGAATTATTAATTCCATAGTTTTCATGAAACTGGAAAACAGAGGAATGATCATTAAAGGTCAACATGCATCCACTAGCATACAAACTCCCAAACAAATGTTGTTAACATTTAAATAAGAATAATACCAAAGGTAGGCTCTCTAATAATGTAATAGAAGTCAGGATGAGGCAATGCCCTCTAAATCCTAACAAAACACATTAAGATAAATTAATTAAACCAAGTCAAGGAGTTGCACTCTTGTTTTCAGTAAACAAACATTTTTTTGAGTCCTGGCTGTCCTGGTTCCTGCTCCATGACTCCAGGAACACAAGCCATGCTACCTCTCACTGTGTACAGCCCTCTTCTGTAGAATAGAAAAATTATACACTGTCTTTTTCACCAGGCATTTTCATGGAAGGAGTGGCATTTGAGTGGAGCCATAAAGAAGAGATGAGATTCCCATATGTGGAGCTGGGAGGACAGTCCAGATTGCAATACTGTAACAATCATGGTGTTTACCTTCATAGGAAGAAGATGCTTACTAGAGCCGGAAGAATACTATAGCCTACAGGGCAAGAACTAAGTGACAAGGTCTGGCCAGTATTAGAAGCTGGGAAGAAAAGATTGTTATTAAGTTAGGGTTCTTCTGAATTTGCTGTGGTTCCTTGAGTAACCCCCTGGAATAGTGTTAGGAAACTGGTTGCTGCACCACTCACGGGGCTGTCAGAGGCTGTCCAGTGCTTGCAGACACACCCAATCAATAAGTGATGAACGCCTGCTCCAAAGGCTCAAGCGTGGGCATTTAGGTGACCCATGAAGTGGCCTGCCTACCAAGGGTCTGCCAAACTGGGATGATAGATATGAGATTTGCATAGCTCTCTGGCTCCCTGAGAGCTAGTTCAGCAAGTAAGCCAAGGATGTTCCAAATGAAAATGAGAGGACACAGTATTGGATCCAGAGAACATAAGAGATGCAAAGATAGAGAAAGCAACGTGATTTATAATGGCTTTTCCAATTTACCAAGAGCTGAACTGAATCCATCCAAGTAACCTCCTTTTCATAAGATGGCTAAAATAGGTTGCTGCTTTTCTGTAAGGGAAAAAGACAACTTGTAGAGGAGAACCATGCTACAAGGCTAAGAGAGAAAGAATAAATCATGCAGCTCTGCCTGAGCAGTGGCTAGGAAAGCAGTATATCTGGTAGGTATGGGTTTACACTCAAACCACACAAACACACGCACACACACACACATTCATAGCAGTATCTTTTAACGTTTGATTTGTTCGGAATTTAATTAGCCAAGCATACAAAATTGTTGGAAGCAAAGGGACTACAAAGGCAGGTCAAAGCAAATAAAGCAATTATTTCAGGAAGTCTTCCCTTGTTCCCCAAAGTTTCAAAAGGAGACATGCAGCTGCCAGTGACACTGTTCAGAAAATGTATGATCTTTTCAATTCTGGATTATTCTATGCTTAGTGTGGCCCTGTCATTTTATACCTAGGGTTGATATCATTGTTCTGGAAAATAAGTAGTGATAAGAGCAGGGGCTATACTGGCCCTTACCAGCTATGTGACTATGCCTGAGTTTCTCAATCTGTATGTGTCTTCCTTTCTTCATCCATAAAATAAGGAAAACATCATTTTTATCTAATAATAACTTTTAAAGTATAAATGAATATACAGAAATACAACAATACCTGGGATTTAATAACTATAATATACTATTAATATCATATATTAATATTTATGATTACACGAAAAATCTATGACTTTTCATCTAAGGAAAGATTTACTAACAGTGGACTCTCCTGGTTTGTAAATCAAAGACACCATGTTAGTACGGTCATATCCTTACCTGGAGGGACAGACAGAGTCCACCCTCTGGAATTCCTGAAGACTATTTCTGCCACTGCCTTTATATCCTCATGAAAACCTGGTCCCCTGCAATAGTATTTATTTGATCTTCTCAAGAGCATGGTTCACATAGTCCTGTCTGTCCCCACTGTATACCCAGTGGAAATGTATATAAGCATCTACTGTTCTTTCATATTTCTCTCTTTAAACTAAAATCATCCAAATAAGCAGTAAATTCTTAAGGGAAGAAATGGTGATTAATTTATCTCTGTATCTCCAATGCCTGAAGGATAACAGGCATTGCTTTAATATTGGCTGAGTGATTGGCTGCAGAATGAATGGATGAGAGTAACAGAAAACAAGAAAACAAGGTTGGAAAAGAAGACTGTAGGGTCTTAGGGCTTTGTAGTCAGACAAATGGATTGATTCTCAATTTCACAACTTTCTGGCTATGTGATTTTAGATAAATTACTTAATCTGTTGGAGCCTCAGTGTCCTCATCTGTCAAATTAGGATTATAATACAATCTACTTTATAGGACTCTGGGTGAGGATTAAATGTGAAATCCATTTAAACTCCCTGGAATAAAGTTAGTGCCTAATAAATGTCAGTCACTGTCCTTTTTATTCATGGTGTTATCATCACTGTGTTAGTGAGTATATAGCAAAGAATCTGTTACAGGATATCATAATGTTTTAAAATATTATGTGATACAATGGAGAAATTTTACAATCCTAAAAAACTACAAAGCCTACATAAGCACAGAGTCATGATACATTTTAAAGCATTATGAAAAAATATGTTTAAACACCAGTTATTATAATTAGCTATTCCAGCTTGTTTATCTTCATATCAGTTAAGATCCATTCAAGAACACCAAAACTACACTATGCATTTCAATAGACATAATTTAATATAGGCAATTTCTTATGCATGTATCCAAGGGCTGAAAAGTAAAAGAAAGCACTAAATGAACCAGAGATAACAATGGAAGAAAGCAGCTATCATCCCTAAGGCTGGGGAGAATAAAGGGCAGTGGTTGGAGTTACAGAAACTTGGAGAAGACAATCTTTTAGAAAGAATGCTGGAGGTTGGAAACAACAGCTGCTACTGAGGTGAAGGATATTTCTGGGATGCTGAGATGATGTTGACGGAAACAAAAATGAAGGAAAGAACTAGTCCTTTCTGCCCTCCTCCTGATTTTCAATTTCCTACTAGTACTGCAGAAACTTTTCCCATTGGCAGAAACTTTGAGTAAGACAGCTGGTGAAGAAAGAGCCCCACCATCACAGAGATTTGCAGCTGAAACATGATAATTTAATAACTGGCTCAGCCTTATGCCTGCTCTACCTTAAAAGAAAAAAACAGAGACAAACTTAGCTTACCTTTACTTTACCTTCCATTGCTTATTTCAATCCTAGCTTTTTCCCTTCTCAAAAAGGCACTTCCACATATTTTACTATATTGTCACTCATAGGCATCCTTCAGTAAAGATATTATCCCCAGTATCCCAGTATAAGGATCGAGAATATGCAACTCAGAGCAGTGCTTCTAAACTTAATGCACAAACAAAACCACCTGGAGATCTTGTTATTCAAATTCTGATTCAGTGAGTCTGAGGCTGGGTTTGAGAATATGCATTTCTAACATAATCTCAAATACATTGAGGCTGTTGGCCCAGGGACTACAGTTTGGATATAATATATATTAAAAGGAGGATCCACAAATCACTCTCAGGTTTAATGATAATATGTATTATGTGTCCACCACAGCAAATCACCATTCAGTTCACTTAATTTTAAGTACCACAAACTTTCATTAAAATAATAATTTTCTACTATTACTATATTAAATCCTACTTCATATTTATTATTAGCATGATTGGGCACGAAAGTATGAGCAGAACATGTCCCTTACATATCAAAAGCTTATGATATTTTATATACATGTTTATAGATTATATATACTATATATAATTATATATATACACATATATATACATATATAATGTATAGATGCCTTTCACAGATAAAATAAAATTTAATTTAAAGTTCATTGTCAGGTAAGCATGAGATTTATGAATCCTTCTCCTAATATTTCCCTCTGGTTTTGATTCTCAGATTTGACCTATGCTTAGAAAGCAGAAAGTTGTATCAGCAGTTATGGTCTCAAAAGTGCCACTCTCCTATTCGTTCCAAAGTGCAGTTTAGTGCTACAGTTGCTGACTTTACCTACAAAATACACTGTGCTCCTGCCAGCATTGCAAATTCTAAAGATCAGTGGGCTGGTTACACCGAATTCCATTCTGCATCAGAATTGTCAGCACAGTTCTGATGACTGAATCTCTGCAACTTGACCAAAGGTACCTTGTTGGCCAGCTTCACTGTGGAGTAGGGAGCCATGCAGTTTAGGCAGACTAATTTTTGGACTGCAAACTCAGCCTACTAAGCATGGATTGATACTTTTGCTTAGATATACACAGAGCCAATGTCATCATTTTTATTTTTATTTGAACTTCTCAAAGCCAGAAAATGCACTTAAAAGCACATTTTAAACAGTGATCAGTCATAATCTTTGTTTCTCACAATTTAGTGTAAACAAATTAGTACATCCTTTTTATGCACCATTAATTTAACTTTTAACTCTATGAGATTAGATAATTGGTTCATACTCTAACTCATGGTTCAGAAAGATACAAAATGATATCAAAGTGTTATGTACCTTGTATAGCTTTATATAATAAACAAAGAGGACTAAACATTGAGTTTAGCACAGCAAGTTTTGCTAATATTCAATCATTCTAAAATTAATCAACTTGAAGGATATCAAGATGCCAGAACACTTTACTTTTATTATAATTTTCAGATTTCTATTTTCTAAATAAAACTAACTTAGCTATCAAACTTATTTCTTCTAATTCTGCTACTCTGTGTCCCCTGCTAAATAGTATATTATTTCAGAGTAGAGGTCATGCCATATTCTCCCACTTTTAACCTGGAATCACCTCCCATATCATACGTTAAGCAATCATCTCACTACTTATTCCACCATGTCTTTCAAATCCTTCCTAAAATGTTATTAATTTCTGTTTTACCTCTAGATGTAATGTCCTTCTTTGTTAGACATGTTTTTTCCTATCATTTTTACTTTTAAAAATTAACTTTTTAATTTGATATAATTGTAGATTCACGTGATTGTGTAAAATAATAGAGAGAGATCCCATGTACCCTTTACAAACCTCTCCCAGCGGTAACATTGTGCAAAACTATAGTATGATATCACAACTATGATATTGACATTGATGCAGGCAAGGTACAGAACATTTCCATCACCTTAAGGTTTCTCCATATTGCCTTTTATAGGCATAACAGTTTCACTCCCTTCTTCCTTATGAGGCAACCACTCATCTGTTCTCCATTTCTATAATTTTGACATTTCAAGAATGTTATATAAATGGAACCATACAATGTGTAACCATTTGGAATTAGCTTTTTTCCCTCAAAATAATTTTGAGACTCCTACAAGTTGTTATGTGTATTGATAGTTTGTCCCTATATATTGCTGAGTGTGTATTACCCCTAGTGGGGATTACCACAGGTCAATTTTACAATTTTTTGTACAATTTTACATTCCCATCAGCAGTGGTATTTGCCAGCTCAGGTTGCCATAACAGAATACCATTATAGACTGGGTAGGTTAAAGAGCAGAAATTTATTTCTCATAATTCTGGAGACTGGGAGGTCCAGATCAACCTACTGGTCAGTTTGGTTTCCAGTGAAAGCTGTTTTGTTGGCTTGCAGTTGGCCACCATTTCATAGGTCCTTGCATGGTGGAGAGAGAGAGTTCTCGTATCTCTTCACCTTCTTACAAGAGTACTTGCTCTATAAGATTAGGGTCCCACCCTTATGACCTCATTTAACCTTTATCAGTTCTTCACAGGTCTTTTCCCAAATACAGTCACATTAGGGATTAGGGCTTCAACATATGAATTTTGAGAGGACACATTCAGTCTATAGCAGACACTTTGCAAAACGATTTGGCAGTTTCTGTGGGAACTAAACATGCAATTAGTAATATGATCCAGCTGTTAACACACTGGACATGTATTTCAGAGACATGAAAATTTATATTCCACAAAAACCTGTAATAAATGTTCATAGCATCTTTATTCATAATAGCCCCAAACTAGAAACAACTCAGAAGTCTTTAAATGGTTGAAAGACTCAGTGACCCGTGGTAATCCACACCAGGGGTAATACACACCCAGCAATATATAGCAACAAACTATCAATACACAAAACAACTTGTAGGAGTCTCAAAATTATTCTGAGGGAAAAAAGCTAATTCCAAAAGGTTACACATTGTATGGTTCCATTTATATAAAGTTCTTGAAATGTCAAAATTATAGAAATGGAGAAGAGATGAGTGGCTGCCTTATAAGAAAGAAGGGAGTGAAATCGTTATGGCTATAAAAGGCAACCATGGAGAAATTTTAAGGTGATGGAAGTGTTCTGTATCTTGCCTGCATCAATGTCAATATCCTAGTTGTAATATTGTACTATAGTTTTGCACGACGTTACCATTGGGAGAGGTTTGTAAAGGGTACATGGGATCTCTCTGTATTATTTTATACAATCACGTGAATCTACAATTATATCAAATTAAAAAGGTTAATTGTATTGTATAATTTTACATTCCCATCAGCAATGTATCAGTATTCAGCATTTGGTGCTGTCAGTATTGTTTTTTTTATTATAGCCATTCTGATAGGTATTCAGCAATATCTGTTGTGGATTTTAATTTGCATTTCCCTAATGACTAATGATGTTGAGCATTTTTTCATGTGATCTGTGCCACCTCTACATTCTCTGGTGCCTTGGTGAAATGTATGTCCTTGTCTTTTGAACATTTTCTGATTGGATTGCTTGATATTTTTCACTTTTAAGTTTTGAGTATTCTGTATATGTTCTATATTCTAGCTTTTTGTAAGATATGCAATTTTCAACTATTTTCTCTGTGGCTGCAGCTTTTCTTCTCATCTTTCATAGAAGTAGGTCCCAAAACAAAGTTTTAAATTCTGATCAAGTCCAATTTATCAATTTTTTCTTTTATGGATTATAAGTTTGGTGTCAAGTGTAAATTTATTTTTTTTGCTTAGCCCTAGACCCAAAATATTTTTCAATTTTTTTCTAACACTTTTATAATTTTATATTTTACACTAAATACACATTCCATCTTGACTAAATTTTTGTAGGTGTGATATTTAGGTTGAGCTTTTTGGTTCTTGTTTTGAGGGAATATTTTTTGGCCATGAATGTCTAACTGCTCCTTAATCATTTGTTGAAAAGGCTATTGTTCTTCCATTGAATTCATTTTGCATCTTTGTTAAAAATCAGTTGAGCATAATTGAGTAGGTAGATTTTTGGGTTTTCTATTTAGTTCCATTGATCTCTGTGTCTATCTCTCCACTGATATCACAGGTTATTATTACTGTAGAAACATTGAAACCAGGTAGACTGATTCTTCTTACTTTACTCTTCTTTTTCAAAATTGTCCTCATCGTTCTAGTTTCTTTGCCTTTCCCTATAAACTAATCTACATCAGCAAAATATCTTCCTGGGATTTTGATAAGAATTGTGTTAAACCTGAATATCAATTTGAGGAGAATGATATGTTTGCTACGTTGGGTCTTCCAACCCCTATACATGGTATGTCTCTCCATTTATTTAGATCTTCTCAATTCCTTTATCAGCATTTCAGCATACAAATCCTGTTCATGTTTTCTTATTTTTATAACAAAGTATTTCATTTTTGTCACTGATTGTGAATAGTAGAGATTTTCAATTTTGCTGTCCATGTGTCCATTGCTAGTATATAGAAATACACTTTCTTTTTGTATGTTTATCTTGTATCTTATGATCTTGCCAAATGCATTTTTTACTTTAATTTCCTTTTCTCACCTTATTGCACTGGCCAGAACTTCCAGCCCTTTGTTGAATGAAAGTGATGAGATCAGACATCTTCACCTTGTTTCTGATCTTAGGAGAAAAGAATTCCATCTTTTGCCATTAAGTATAATGTTAACCATACAGTCTTTAAAAGTGTTCTTTCATCAAGTTGTGGAAGTCCTCCTCTATTCCCATTTTTCTGAAGAGTATTTTTTTTTATCATGAATGAGTGTTGAATTTTGTCAAATATTGTTTCTGCATTGAATGATGCAATTGTGAGATCTTCTTTAGCCTGCTAATATGGTAGACTGCATTAATTGATTTTTCATATTAGGCTTGGATCCCTGGAATAAAGTCCACTTGGCCAAGGTGTATAATTCTTTTTCCATGTTGATAAATTCAATTGCTGACATTTTGTTTAAAATTGTTGCATCTATACTTACCAGGATATTAGGCTCTAGTTTTCTTTTCTTTCTTTCTTTATTTTTTTGGTACTATTTTTGTCTGGATTTAGTATTAACAGCTTTATAAAATGAATTGGGAAATATTTCTTCCTTTCTGATTTTTTGTGAAATATATTGTATAGAATCAGTATTAATTCTTCTTTAAAAGTTTTAAACAATTCGCTGGTGAAACCATCAGGGTCTAGACATTACTTTTGTGGAAGTTTTTTTTAAATTATAAACATAATTTCCTTAATAGTTGTGAGACTATTAGAATCACCTACTGCATATTATGTGAGTTGTGGCAGTTTGTACATTTCAAGGAATTGGTCCATTTCATGTATGTTGTCAATTTTTGTTCATAGAGTTGTTCATGGAATTCCCTTATAACACTTTTGATGTCTGCAGGGTATGTAGTGATATATTTTGTTTCATGCCTGATATTGGTAATTTATGTTTTCTTTTTGTTGTTATTCCTGTTACTGTCTTGTTAATTTTATTGACTTTTTTCAATAAACCAACATTCTGTTTCATTGACTTCCTCTATTGCTTTTTGTTCAAATTTCTTGATTTTTTTGTATATTTTAAAAATTGTGGTAAAATATACATAACAAAAAATTTTCCAGTTTAGGCATTTTTAAGTACAGTCCAGTAACTGGTAACATTAAGTACATTAACATTGCTGTGCAACCATCACCATCATCTACCTCCAGGACTTTTTCATATTCTCAGACTGAAACTCCATATTGATTAAACAATGACTCCCCACTTCCCCTCCCCTGGCAACCACTATATTACACTCTGTTTCTATCAATTTGACTACTCTACCTACCTCATATAACTGGAAACATAAAATATTTATCTATTTTTGACTGGATTATCTCACTTAGCATAATGTCTTCAAGGTTCACCCATATTTAGCTTCTGTCAGAAGTTTACAGTTTCTTGATTTCTGCTCTTATTTTTATTATTTTCTTCTTTCCATTTGTTTTGTGCTTATTTTCCCCTTCTTTTTCTTAGATTATTGCTTAGATTAGATTAAGGAAGCTTAGATTATTGAGTGCTGTATATTTCCCTCTCTGCATGATTTGCTGTGCTCCACAAATTTTGATGTTGTACTTTCATTTTCATTTATTTTAATGTGTTTTTAAAAATTATTTCTTGACACTTCCTGTATTGACCCATGGATTATTTAGAAGTGCATTGTTTAGTTTCCAATATTGAAAAAAATTCTGTTATTTTCTGTTACTGATTTCAAGTTTACTTCCATTATGGTCAAAGAACACACTCCCTATGATTTCATTTTCCAAAAATTTGTCAAGGTTTGTTTTATGGCACAGGAAAAACTCTTAGTATATATTCCATGGGTGCTTGAGAAGAATGTTCATTTTGCTATTGTTGAGTGAGTTTCCTATAAATGTAGATTAGATCCAGTGAAATGATAGATTTTGTATATCCTTATTGATTTTCCATCTAATTTTTCTTTCAATTGCTGAGAGAGCAATATCACAGCCTCCAGCCGTAAGTGTGAATTTGTCTATTTTTCCTTTCAGGTATACCCTTTTTTTTTTTTGGCAGTATGCGGGCCTCTCACTGCTGTGGCCTCTCCCATTGTGGAGCACAGGCTCCGGACGTGCAGGCTCAGCGGTCATAGCTCATGGGCCCAGCCGCTCCGTGGCATGTGGGATCTTCCCGGACCGGGGCACGAACCCGTGTCCCCTGCATTGGCAGGCGGACTCTCAACCACTGCACCACCAGGGAAGCCCAGTTATACCCATTTTTACTATATGTATTTGAAGTTCTGTTGTTTGGTGCACACATATATACAATATATCTTTTGTGGTGGATTGTCCCTTTATTATTATGTAGTTTTCTTATCTGACTCTGGTAATTTTCTTAAATAATGTTTGCATGACATATCATTTTTTCATTGTTTTCTATTTATCTATATTGTTTTATTTGAAATGCAGTTTTTGTGTGCACCACTTAGTTAAGTTTTAATCCACTCTGTCCACCTCTCTGTTTTTTATTTACTGAATTTATACTGTCTACATTTAATATAATTATTGATATATTAGTGCTTGTCTATCATTTGATATTTTTTTCTGTTTGTACTCCGTTTTTACTTTTCTCTGTTTTCTCTTACTTTCCTGTGAATTAAATGAACATTTTTTAGACTCCATATTGGTTTTCTATAGTGTTTTTGAATATCTCTTTATATATATCAGATAGATAGATAAAGATATCTTTATATTTTTATACTAGTGATTGTCCTCAGTATTCAATCATAAGTGCAATATCTATCATAGTCTTCTGGTGTCAATATTTTACCATTCAAGTGAAGTGTACCTCACCTTTCCCATTTATAATATAATTTTCTTGGATATTTCCTCTACATACATTGAGAACCACAAAAAAGTGTTATAATTTTTGTTTCATGTACCAAACGTAATTTAGAAAACTCAAGAGGAGAAAGAACATTATGTACTTACTCATATTTTTACTCTTTCAGTTTTTCTTTCTCCCTTTTTGATGTTCCAAGCTTCCTTCTTTTAACATTTTTTTTTTTTTCTGTTTGGAAAACTTTCTTCAGCCATTTTTAAATGTAGGGTTGATGCTGATGAATTCCCTTAGTTTTTCTTCATCTGAAAATGTCTTGTATTCCTCTGCATTCCTGAAGGGTATTTTGGCTAGATACAGAATTCCAGATTGGTAATTCTTCTCAGTAGGCACTTGAAAAATATTATTCTGCTTTCTTTTGGCTCCATGTTTTAGAAGTTTGTTGTCATTCAAACTGTTTTTTTCCCCTGCCAGTAAGATGTCTTCTCTCTCATTGTTCTCAAGATTTTTTCTTTGTTTTAGTGGTCAGAAATTTGTCTGTGTTATGTCTTAGTATGATTTTTTTTTTTAAATTTTCCCTCTGGAGTACGCTTAGCTTCTTGACTCTTTAAGTTTATGTCTTTTGCCTAATTTGAGGATGTTTCTACCCATTACTTCCTCAAGTTCTTTTTCAGCTCCATTTTCTTTCTCATCTCCTTCTGAAATTCCAATGACATAAACATTAGATTTTTGTTATTGTCATACAGGTCCTTGAGGGTTTTTCTACTTATTTTGTCTGATTTTTGGGTGGTTGATTTCTATTGTTTTCTCTTCAAGTTCACTGATTTTTTTCCCCTGTCCCATCCATTCTGCTCTCATCTCCATCCACAGAGTTATTATTGTGGTTATTGATTATTTTTCAGTTCTAAATTTTCCATTCATTCTTCATATTTTCTATTTCTCTGCTGAGACTTGCCAGTTGTTCATTTGCTCCAGGCATATTTGCTATGGCTCATTGATGCATTTTATTACATAAATGGCTTAAAAATCACCCCTGTAAGTTGGCCCTGTGTTGTTTACTTCTTCACCACAGGCTTAGTTCTTTTTGCTTAAAAGCTCACCAACACCAGACTTAAATTTTACATATCCATTTGTTTAAAATATAGCCCACATAAGCAGATTTTAGCCATTTAAAGCCTGACTGCTTTGCATACTCCATGAAACTGTATCACTGGCTTCTTCAAACATTACTCTGGCAGAGGAAGGAAGAGTCATAGTCAAGTGGAGAAAGAATCTAACCTCACTCACCCTCTGTTGATACTTGAAGGGTAGCTCCTCCTTACTGCTTGGTGGCGTTCAGAATCCTGGCTCCCCACCAGATCTCCCCTTAGGAGAAAGAGCTTGAGAGGGACATATATGCCTCATTACTGCTGCCCTTGTAGCTGTCACTGACACAATGGAGGTGACCTTATTACTGCTGGACAGTGGTATAAGTCCTGAATCTACATCAGCCCTCTTTTGATACCATCCAGCAGGGAGAATGGGGTAGATATCTTGGTTCTCTATTCAGCTTTCTCTGACAATTCCTTGATGGTGGGGGGAAGGGGTTGGCACACCTTGTTACAACCTGGTGAGGATGGAACTCTTGACTTTCCTCTCAAATTTTGCTGTTGTGAGTGGAGGGAAGACTACAGTTCTCTCTGTGGTATTTGGCTAGAATAGGGTACTTATTGCTTAAAAGATTTTGGCCCAACTAACATGATTTGTTGGGCTTTTTTTTTTAATGTGTAGGCACCCATTGGTATTTCTGGATTTCCAGCTACTTCAGCTTCAAGTCTGGGATATATAAGGAAGAAAGAAAAATCAGTAATTTCACCACCATGTCATTTCTCAGAGCCTGTGGCCCCTAACCTGTCTGTCTTCTTTTCTCCACCTTTCAGTCTATTATTATGTTCACTTTATATATAATATTTGGGGGTTTTAGTAGTACATAGTGGAATAAATATGGAAAAAAGCATCTACGCTAACTCTCCATCTTTTCAGAATAAAAAGTCTCATTTTTTTTCATATTGTAAAACTTGTATATAAGGGCCCTTCCTTTGTAAATCTTCCCAACCACTCCATTTCCCCTGATGGTGATTCTCCTTTCTCTGTCAGTTCCCAGGTACTTTTACTGTAATTTATTTTCCTTTCATGACTCTCTCCATAAAGTAAGCATACTAGAGTATGAAACTCCTCAGGGTACATGTTCTGTCTTATTTTTTCCTAGGTTCTCTTGTGACTAGCACAATAGTTCAAACGTGGCAGCCAATGTTTATTAAATTAATGAAGAGGTGAGTGTATGGTATGGTCTCTCAAGATTTTTTTACAATATAGATCACTTCTTCCAGAGTACCTTCTGTTAAATCTTCAAACTGAGAATGTGCCCTACAATATACTTTCATATTATCTCTTATGTCCCTCTAACATTGCATCACTCCACCGTTATTGTATTCATTCCCCCTGCTACACAGCAAGAACCATATATTTGACTTTCTCTCTTCAGTTTTGGTGGAGACTTTTGGTCATAGTTATAAGATATATGAAGCCAGGGACCAGGCTGGTATTGGCTCATGGCTCACAGGTATTCCAGAACTTAACATAATCCTCAAGTACACAGTACTTGTTGAACAAATGAATGAAATAAAAAATGAATGAAAAGATAATGGAACTCAACAGATTAAATGACTCCATGTATCTGTTGCATCTGTTACATGAAAAATCTATCCAATTTGCCTTCCCCAAAACGTCAAATTTTTCTCTTTGGATATCAACATTTATGAATTACACATTTTTCTAATTATATTAAAATAACTTTTGCTACATAAAGTCTTTCTTCTTGAACCATTTCAAAAACTGAATAATGAACTTGTTTGTGAATTACCTACATAGTATTTTTCCCCAAATGCTTTAAAGAACTTTAGTGCATGTTTGTCATAATTTATGAGAGAGCAAGAATGTAAAGGGAGATAGCTTTTTCATGTGATAAGTGTTAGTTAACTGTACCTGAAGGGCTCTTTTGGAGGCTAGTCTAGAATATGGCTTTACTTGCTAGTCTCATAAATGGCCAAACCTATTGTTATTCCCTTAGTAATGCAAAAACACTTCATAAATGATTTCTCTGTATTTTATTTCCAAGTCTCAAATTCATATCTAAAGCTCCAAAACCCAAAACAGTAAAAAAACCTTTTAGAAGAGTTATTTTAAGTGTTGTAAGATTCCCATATGAACATCCATCTTACATAGTTAAATTATTTAACCTCTTATTTGCATGCCAGTTTGTTAAGCATTGCTGAGAGTGAGGTAAGAAAAAGAGCCGTAAGGCAAGAATACTTGTTCTTTACACACAGTTCCAGGGAAACACACTGAATGACAAAATGTTACAGAAGGAGAGGAAAAAGATTTCTCTAAAATCACAATGTCACAAACATAGAGACAGATTCTGTTCCCCGAATATAATCCATTGACAGTCATGCCATTATATGAAATTGAGGTTAGGCCTTGGTGTTTGACCTCTTCTCTGGAGGTTATATTTTAGAAGTTTAATCTTAAACTCATAGGATAGGTGAAATATAGATGTTTTGATATTGCCATAATCTTTATAAAGTAGATTTCCTAAGGGGTTCCATGAAGTTGGAACATATGAATCGTATGTGATAAAATAAAGATGATACTCTCACAAAGACTCATTTATACAGATGTAACACTCTATACTAAACTTCAAAAGTTGTAGGGAAAACAGAAAGAAAGAGGAATTAGTCTGAAATTTGTTTTTTATGAGGGCTGATTTGTAAAAGAATTAATGAAGACTGTTATCTACCATTTAACAATCAGAAACTATGAGCATAGCTTGTATTATGTAATCAAGAAAATGCAATCAACTAATAAACTATTCTCAGGTAAAAATTTCATGCTGCTTATCTTTTTTTTTTAAGTGGATCATAACTATATCTACTTGAAAGTACTGACTGGTGACTAAGAGGCCCTAAAAATGTAACAAATATTCTTTATATGATTCATATTATAGCATGGCCTTATCTACTGATAGCTGCCCATTTGAAGACAGTTGTGCATTTCTGCAAATAGGTATACTGAATACTCATGCGTGGCTTAAAATATACTCATTTTGTATTTACCATTTTGAGACTGTAGCTTAGATCAAGTCAGAAATAATCAGGTACACACTCTACCAAAGGTTCCGGCACTACCCCAGGCTGTAAGCTCCTAGAGATCAAGATCCCTGTTTTACTCAGTAATGGAATCCCTGGCATCTGACTTAGAACCAGGCAAAAAAATGATGCTCAATGAAAGTGATCTTCTTAGTTGAACCGAATTGTCATGTGTAGCTCTCTGAATTTGGCATGAGCCTAAGTGGCCATCTGCAAAATCAAGGAAATAGGTGTGATACGACAAAATATCTTTTTACTCAGTTCATAGAGAATGCCTTGTTTCTACTTCCTATTCTACGTTTCTGAAGAAAATTCTCTGCCTCATTTGGTAAATTATCATAGTAGTCAATATATTTATTATCTTCTTCCACCTTTAAGAATTTTATTGGAGGCTTTGAAAACTAGGTATTTGTGTAATAAAGGTTGATGTATTTGAAAACCTATCCCTCGGTCTGTATGTATAAATGAGTAACCACTGCCCAGTTGATCCATTTAGCCTCTGCTGTATCTAGTCACCATACCAAGCACACTTTAGTAGTTTCAAGTAATGGCAATAACTAAAAAAATTCTTAGGACTTCCCTGTCAGTCATGAAACATATTGAAACTACTTTTTTTCCCACTTACTAGTCACTTCTCTACTTTAGATCATAAATTCCTTCAGATTACATAAGAAGCTTTATTTTCTGTTTTTTTAATTACCTAAGGGCTATAATTTCTTGATTAGCTTCCTTTCGATTTCTAAATGATTAGACTATAATCGCTAAACACATAAACTCTAATGTAGAAACAATTTATGCAGTCAAATTATTCTGACATACTAAGCCCTGCAAGTAAATGTTGTAGGAAAGCCACCATTCACACTGTATCTTCCCAGGCATTAGTTTAGCAGTAGTTCTTGGAAAGAAAACATATCTTCTATTGAGTAAGGCATAGTTTATCTATTGCCAAAAAGAAAGCACTGAGGCCTCCAAATAAGCCTGGCAATAACCAAATCTATGAGCCATGAACATGAAAATCCATTCAATAATTAATTCTAACCATAACAAAGAACTCCATTCTGCAAAAGAAAATTGGGAATATAATGATCTAACAGTGTCTGTTAAATGAGATTCTTTCTTACTGAACTTTCTAATATTCATCCTCTTCTTTCAGACACTGAGCATTCCAGTCAAAAATAAAAAGAGGGCCTCCCTGGTGGCGCAAGTGGTTGAGAGTCCGCCTGCCGATGCAGGGGATACGGGTTCGTGCCCCGGTCTGGGAGGATCCCATATGCCGCGGAGCGGCTGGGCCCGTGAGCCATGGCCACTGAGCCTGCGCGTCCGGAGCCTGCGCGTCCGGAGCCTGTGCTCCGCAACGGGGGAGGCCACAACAGTGAGAGGCCCGCATACCGCAAAAAAATAAAATAAAATAAAAATAAAATAAAATAAAAAGAACATGAGCCTCCCCTTCATGTAGAAGGGCCAGTTCATTTTGACTATCTGAGTTCCACCACTGGTGGAAGACCCTTGTATGGAGGGGCAAGTGGTTTAACTCTCAAATGTAGAACTAAATGTCATCCTTAAAGTTCCACTTATGTCTACTTTATGTAAGGAATCTGTTTCAGGGAGATGCCTAACTAGAGCAGCAAAGGGTCCCTTCAGGGGAGGCCCTCAGGAAGACTCCATCAAAGTGTAAGAACCAAAGTACAAACACTCCATCAAAATATAACCACTTATTTTGCATAAGTTCTTAAGAAATATAGGAAATTCAACTGAGATTTCTGTCCAGAATTGTAACATTCATTTCTCAGCTCTTTATCTCTAAACTGGGAACCAATTTAGATTCCAGCTAAATGTGTCTGACAAGCATTTAAGTTGTAAGAATAGTGATTTATGTTTCTAAAATACATAGCGTATTAATTTATGTGACTTTATATGAGAGAAGCTCGGTATTCCCCACTAAGTTCTGGTCGTCTAATTGAGTATTGAGAGTGCTTCTGTCTAGGAGTGGCTGGTGAAGGGTTAATTTCTTACTTTGACTTCTGTCTTAAAAGAGGACAATACAAATAAGGGGATTAGCTCTGACATGTGTAACCATAAATTATTTGCAAAATCTAAAATACTTGACCTAGGGCTTCCCTGGTGGTGCAGTGGTTGAGAGTCTGCCTGCCGATGCAGGGGACGCGGGTTCGTGCTCCGGTCAGGGAAGAACCCACATGCCGTGGAGCGGCTGGGCCCGTGAGCCATGGCCGCTGAGCCTGCACGTCCGGAGCCTGTGCTCCGCAACGGGAGAGGCCACAACAGTGAGAGGCCCGCGTACAGCAAAAAAAATAAAAATAATAAAAATTAAAAAATAAAATAAAATACTTGACCTAGTTTAGTATCAAAACACAGTCTGATCTTTTTTGGGGATGACAGTCACTAAGAATTGGCAATAATTATTTTTTATCTCTAAACATTAAAAGCAATGATTTTGCTTGTTATTTTCCTCCTATTTATTATCAATGCAATATATGCTTATTGTATAAGTTTAGAAAGTATAGAAAAGCAAAAGCATGTTGAAAAACAACCTCACTCCATAATCAAACCACACAAGTTAGTAACTTTTGGCATATCTCCTTTTAGTCTGTTTCACTGTACATATGTTTTACATATGCTCAAATTGTATATACAACACTTTGTCCTGTGTTTTTTCATTTAACATCATATTCAGCATTTCTCGTTATTAAAAACTATAAATAGCATTTAAGTGCCTTTTTTTCTAATTTATTAATTAATTTATTTATTTTTGCTGTGTTGGGTCTTCGTTTCTGTGCGCGGGCTTTCTCTACTTGTGGCAAGCGGGGGCCACTCATCATCGCGGTGCGCGGGCCTCTCACTATCACGGCCTCTCTTGTTGCGGAGCACAGGCTCCAGACGCGCAGGCTCAGTAGTTGTGTCTCACAGGCCCAGTTGCTCCGCGGCATGTGGGATCCTCCCAGACCAGGGTTCGAACCCGTGTCCCCTGCATTAGCAGGCAGATTCTCAACCACTGTGTCACCAGGAAAGCCCCATTTTTTCTAATTTAAAACTACATTAGTACTCTAATATTTTGAATAATACTGTTGCATATGAATTATATTGTTAACTAAACTATCAGTGTTTTATATTTTAAATCACACTACCAACATACAAATATATCAAAGAATATAAAATATGTGGCATATATATTAGTTTTATTTTCTACTGATATGATAGAGCAAAGGTAAAAAGAGTTGCAATTCAGGATTTTTCAGACTAAAAGGATTTTCCATTTTTCCTCAGCAGTCCTAAATTCATTTGAAATGTTGCTAAAAGGTAGCAGATAAAAGAATTTATTTTCACTCTGATGAGTTCTCAGTAGAAAGGCTGAAAAGTCATGGTCTCCATGAAAAATGATAGAGCCATTTTATTTGTGAAATGACTTCCATTCCAGGGTAGTACTTTATTTTGCACATTTTATCAGGGCATTATTAGGCACTTTTGCAACCACTTGTCTCTGCCTGGCTCATTTCTCTGAATGGAATAGCTTACCCATACAGAAGAAGCAGTCCTTTTCCAATAATTTCTACTTAGTACTGAGGTATGAGTAGGATCCAACTTCTCCTGGAGTTCTGTGAGTTTTCATGGACAAAGCCTACTATTCCAACTTTGTAAGGATAGGATTTTCTGAAATTGAAGGAGATCGCCAAAAGTGAAGGAAAACTTACTGAGAATCTCTCTCCCTTGTCGTGCCAGATGCTCTCATTTGTGTTATTTCATTTGCTCTGTGTCTGTTGGGGGAAGAGAGAGTTGGCTTTTTTTCTAGTTTGCAGTGAGGTGTCATAGAAGCAGCAATGTTCATATGAAGGTAACAATGTGAAATCTGAATGACTAAATTCAAATGAAATCAAACAAAGAGCAAGAAGGGAAAAATAAGACACTAAGGTGCTAAGGACTGAGGGTAGAAAATACAGGAGGACGTAGGTAGGTAGAAGGAAGGTAAGCCAGGAAGAATTTCTGGAATCTTAGGGTAAGTTAATCAAGGCTGGTTTGTTCACAGTTCCTCGGGGCTTTGGCATGAAATATGGGAGCTATTAAAGGAGTTAACAAGAACAGGCCTCAAACAATCCATGGGTTATCCCTATCATCACCTCTGTACTAAACCTAGACTGAAAAGGCCATCAAAAGGGAATGGAAGCATTTAGAAGGACAAAGAAACAAGAAAGAGATAAGTTGACTAAATGTGGCTGAACTCTGAACACATCAGTATGAAACAGAATTTGAGGCATGTTACAGAAATTTGATGTAGTGAAAATGCACATAAGGGAAAAACAATTTAATCAGGTTGCTCCCAACAAAATCTTTTACAGCTCTACTGGCGCATCACAGAAGTAGCAACATCACGACTATTTAGCACACAAACTACCATCTCTGGAAGACAGAGCGATAATGAATGGAAAGCATTTCACTCCAGTAATGATGAACCAGCAAAGCGATCTTGCCAACAGTAGTGGTTTTCCCCTTCACAAATCCATTTGTTTTTCCTGTGTTGGAAATAATATTATAAATAGAATTTAATGTGATGGTGGTATTGGAGGGGGGAGTTGTAGACTCAACTCCCCATAACTGCACCATCACTTTCTTCTGTGGTGAAATACACAATGCTGTGTTAAACTCTTTCGATACTGACTGTCACTGTGTGCAGAGAGACAGAAAAACTGAGAGATCAACCTTATGATGTAGGAAGATACTCCTTGAAATTAAAGGATACATTGATTCAAAGGATTGTTCTGCCCCTTTTTATCTTTTCCACCTTGGTCTGTGATTTAACCACTCTACCTCTCAGTTTTAAATCAATATCATTGATAAAACATGAAAAGCTTTTCTTTAAAATTATTACTGAAGTATAATATTCATAAAGAAAAGTGCACATATTCAATTGCATAACTCAACAAATTAAAAACTTCTGTGTAACCAGTGCTCGGATCGAGAAATAGACCCCGGAAGCACCCCTTCCAATCACTCCACAGTCCAAAGGAAAGTATTTTACCACCTCTCACAGAGTAAACTAGTTCTTATTGCTATTTAATTTTATGTAAATAGAATGATACATTTGTGCTATTTTGTATTGGGCCGCTTTTGCTCAAATTATGTTGTCAAATTTCTCCATATTATTGCAATTTTAGAAATTTTTAATAAAAGGATTTTTGTGAAAATAGGGCAATGACGAATACAGAAAAAAAAGCTCAATTAATAATTTTTGCTATTGTTTCAGGAGCTAGGTTATAACAAGTAATAATAAATAAAATATTTTTTTAAAAACAATAGTGGTAGCACTAGCTCAAGAGTACTTGTGAAGAATGTCACTCTATTGAGGACAGCCCTGCCAACATACTACAATTTCTACTCAGTGTGGTCTAAAAGCACAAGTCACCCTCTCAGAATAGATTCTGAGCATGACTGTGCCTCCTCACACAGGTAGATGAGAGTGGGGCAGGTTTTACATCCAAGTGTGGGCTCAGTCTACACAAGAGGAACTCTGACATTCAAAGAGATAGCATGCATTTATCACAATTGTCACTTGCTATTAATTTACATTTCCTTTATGCATCCGTTCAAAAAATAATTAGGATTTTATGCTGCAGTAAATATGCTTGTTCATCCATTAGTGCAAAGCAAAAGATTAATTGAATTACAATGGGAATCAGGACTACAATACTCTGAGCCACAATGATAACAGTGACAGCTGGGCTGCCCACAGTACTTTGCTCTGATAAGCTTCAAAAACAAGTGTAGATGGGAAAATAATTAAATCACTGACAAGACAGCACCAGCCTTATTTTCCCTCTTCTTGCATTCATTCAGCTTACAATCACCCAACAAAAAGATTCTCACTGCATATTAAGAAGGGGCCTTTTATTTTTTTCACCATCTCCAAATGCCCTAATTTAACATTAGTAATGAGCTGGATTACTAACAGATCTCACTTATATCATTTATCTCAGCAAGCTACAGGAGGAAGAGGGATTGACCTGATCCAGTCTCTGGTGAGTTATCTACTGAGAAGCCAAAAGACAGGGCAGGCTTTATGGACATGTGTCCAGTGCAGTCACACGGGGCCCAGAGCTTAGTTTAATGCTCTGTGGTCACCCCCCTTAAATGTTTAATAATTTTTTAACAGTGGGCCCCAAATTTTAATTTTGCACTGGGCCTCATATATTTTGTAGCCAGTCCTGCCAATAGATGTAAAAATAATAATATAATCTCTCTTTCTCTCTCTCTCTCTCTATATATATATGCATATATATAAAATATATATAATACACACATATACACACATGTGTATGTATGTGTGTATACTCAGATATATATCAGTGAATACATCCACACTCATACTCATTGCTGCCTCTCCCCAAAGGGGGAAAAAAAAAAAAAAAAACAAGCTCTCCTTTTCCCCTTCGTTTCCCTGGTCGATTAAAAAAAAAAGAACAAGAAAAAAGAAAGTGGTGATATTGAATGGAAACAGAGCATCTGTTTTTTGAGGAGACATCTGAGAAGGAAGAGATGTGCTATACTTGTACTCCAATTGGCTCCTGACTACAGATACTTCTCTATGGTTCAAAATACACTGATCACTCTTTTAGCAACAATGGGAGCTAACAACGTTTTAAACCTTGGTCCGGAGTTTATATTATTCAAGAAAACACCTGTGCAGTGGTTTGAGTAATGATCTAGCCTATAAAATGCACACCTCCCACAAGAAAATAAAAAGAAATGGTTACAGAAGTGCTCAATTCAAAACTTCATTCTTTCATGTCTAATCAAGGTGACAAGAAGTCAGGGAACTACTCTCAGCTCTGACATTTCCACAAGAAGTAACTAACAGATGGTCTTGATTACAACCAAAATGTTTAGATAATCATCTTCGATGAATCATTTATCAAGGCAGCTCCTCTTATGGCAGTGACTTGTTTAGAGTCCCCTAAAGACCTGACCCATTAAGTAATTGCTTGATGACATCATGTGTCTACTACTCAGCTAAAAAGTAGCTAGAGCTTATCCTTCTATACGATTTTTTTAATCTTATGTCTTTAAAGGCCTTTGGATTTGCTAAATGTTATTAATGACAACTTTTCTTCTTCAAGTTGGAAGGTAAGAGAGGGGGTTTTGTTATTGATAGGGACTGAGGGCTTCAAAAATAGGTCAGGTACAACAACGAATGAGACAGCCTGCTTCAGGGGAAGGGAAATGCAAATTAACTACTGTAGACGTGGGTTAGTTTTAGCCCTGGCAGCAGCTGCTGAATAATTAGGGCCCAAAGGGCTTCATAAAGGTTATAAGTCTTGTTACTATGGCTAACCAAATCTGTTTGAGTAATTTTCCTTTCACTATGGCAATTATGGGGTTTTAACTCACTAGGTAGCTGATTTTGTGGCATGTACATATTCAATGTGTCAGGGAAAATGAGCTTCCAGGGCTCCCCTCCGGACCACTTTAGAGCTATGATCATAAATCCTCACTAAAGGGAAACTAGTTCTTAGCAGAAGCAGTTTTAGGGGTGGGAGTGGAGTGAAAGGTGGGAGGAGGTAGTAAACATTTCATAAGCAATGGATCTGTAAACCCAAATTGTAATACAATATGTAATGTAATATAATATCATGAACTAGGATATGTTGTATTTTGATGTCATATAACATACATTTCATCTTTTTTGGTTGTATTACAGATAAGCATTCATTCTAGATTTTGCCAGATAATTTTGATACTGCTTAGATGCCTTTTTCCCATAAATAACCCTTCCTTTCCAAAGTGTCCCGTCACAGCTGTGAAAGCATGGGCCTTATATCTGTACCTTTTCTTGTGTAACCTTGTGCCTTGAGTCTTTTTCTCACGTGTTGCACTGTCAAGTTTGTCTGCTCCTATTCTGATACAAAATCTGGTATTAGGATGGGATAGAGCAGCCAATAGTGTGAGAGAAGAAATGGACTTGATTCCTGGTGGTACCATTTCAGTTCTGTGAATTGGGTGTTTAATTTCTTCAAACTACAGTTTTCTTACTTTTGAAATGGAGAATTATTACCTTTAGAGGTTTTTTTATGAACATCAAATGTAAAAATTTATGGAACAGTTATTTTTTAAGCTTAAATATATTTGTCTATCATCTATCTGTCCATCCATCATCTATCATTGCTTTCTCTTTACGTCTTCCGTCTACCAATTTACCCATTTACTTTATCTTGTCCTTAATATGAAGACAAACATACTGATAAAGCTTAAACATTTCAATTCACATCTTTATATAAAATATAAAGTCTATTTTACTAATACATACTTGATATAATTTCAAAGCACTTTTGACATTTAATTAGTAAAAGGAAAAAATAGTTATAGAACATAGTTTTAATGTGGCCAAAGAAGATATTCTATCCACAGTTGAGCATATAATAATCCTAGAGATTGGTACTATTGGCACTTATATCACCAAAGGGCCACTAGTAAATGAAAGTGTGTTTGCATCTCCACAGATTTTACATTCCATAACAAGGATCTCGGTTCAGCAAATTCTGTTTTATTATAGACAAAACACTTTTAACAAATAATGTCCTAAAATATAGATATTTAAATAGAAGTGTAGAATTCATGAATTCATTAATAATTTTCCCTAACCAAATATAGTCAATAATTTTTTTTTTTTTTTTTTTGGTGCACAAGTGCCTCCTACATAGTGCTTTTTCAGTTGGTGAGACTTAAAGTACTTCATGTTGATTAATAGAATGTCTTATTGTTGCTAAGAGACCTGGCCCAGGATTATGCTAAATTCTGAGGAATCAGAGGCAGGATATGGGTAGTCATCTGTGGAAAAGGGGATGTTGGGGGTCAAAAGTTAGAGTCAGTGTCAGGGAAAATTTATAATTACAAATTCATCAGCCTTCTCCGTTGTGACCTAACATGAAAGGGTAATAATTACCTTTGATGTGGACAATGAATATTAACAGAAATCTTATGCAAAGTGTACATTTTAAATATCTAAGATTACTTTAATTCTGAAATGGTGCACATGCATGCAAATGTGGATTCAAGATAGGGTCCCTAATCCCTGTCTCCTCCAACACACCCACTGACCGGAATGATATCACTCAGTTCCTCCTAGATAGAATTTCAGAAGCCAGCCATTATGACAAGCCAAAATAAAATCTATTATTATAGATTAATAAATAAAATTCTCCATACCATAGAGAGCTTATATGAGTACTACCTCTTAAGGGCTCAAAGATGTAGAGACAGCAAGAGAGTGATCTTAAGTTATAACCTCAAACAGTACCTGGCACAGAAATCTGATCCTTTATAGGTAAGCTTATCTGTGATTAAGCCACGCTGACTTAAAGAGTCAGATTCGGGGTAGAGAGAAGTAAAATACCTGCATCAGGTGACTCTCCACCTAACTTTTACTTGATCTAATATAGGATTGGATTCATGCCTCAATATTTGCTACTGTCCCCAAAGAGTGGAAAGGCAGTATAGAATATTAGAGATGAGTTCAAATGTTGGTAATAGACAAATATAGACTCCAACCACTTATTAGTTGATTGAATTGAGCAAGTTATTTAATTTCTTTGAAACTCAGATAAAATTAACGGCTATTGTCAGGATGGAGAAAATGTGTCTAACATTATTTGCATATTATTTACTATAAAATAATACTCTATAATGTTAATTATTACTATTATTATTATTATTATAAAAAGAAGAAAAATCTTAAATGTGGTACATAATCACAGAGACTCTAATGCTCTGAAATTTGGGGCAGAATATTTTTAGCATAATATTCAAGTTTCCCATATACCATTTTGATCTGATATGGTATAGACCAAGAGTCTTAAGATCTTCTTTTGGAAATCCATCTTCTATTTCCTCTTTCTTCAGCTAAAATGAATGGACATTTGTGTGGATGATTTGGTGTCTACTTTTTTATGAAACTGTTCCTCGTAACTCTGCTCAGCTCTGCTCACTTTATTGACTGCCCATGGTGTTAACTGTACAGAATGTGTTAGCGCATTTATTTTACCTCTTCATCAGAAGGTCTCTGCCGGGCTTGTGTGCATATTACCTTATTAACACATCTGTTAAATTCTTGTAAGTCAGGGATTTTGCCTTATGTTTCCTCTAGGTCTCCCATGGCACATAATTAGCACATTCTGGAAAGATACTAAGTCATGTTGAATCAGAATCCCATATTCACCTTATTTTTGGTAAAATTCCCAGTTGAATTTCAACAACTTCCTTTCAAAATGCAGTTTCCATAATAGTATATAGTACTCCACTAATGTCCTGATCAAAGCTTCTTCAGAGTTACTGCTTACTATATGCCTGTTTCTAAATTCCAGAGTCATCAAGGGTTTTGCTTTTGTATCTTTTTTAATTGCTAAACTATTATGACTTCTTTATGTCCACACATTATTCAGTTTATGATGTAGTTTGATATCTGGGTTTAAGTTTATCACAATGCAGCCATTCTATAAAAATACCTTATTTTATCATTTGGGGAATGTTTTGATTATAATGCAAGGAATATCATGTTAATTTGTTCAAGAATTATCACATTTTAAACTTGAGATTTTAAAGATTTTGTAGTAGTACTTCCTGCTACATAAGTCTCAAACCAAACTTGATTAGTCTTCTGCCCATTCAATTATTTCGAAAATCAGAGATGGAGTCTACAACATGCGTATGTCTGGGTGGCATGTATTTTTTATTTTAACTTACAACTTTTTCCTATTTCAAAGAAATTAAATGGTCATTGAAGAAAATTTGGAAAATAAAGAGAAGTAAATAAATATAAATAAAGAAAATCCCATGAGATCTCCTATCTCAAAATGCCTACTATGAACGTTTTTAAACTTTTTTTGGAACTAATTTTAAATTTACAGGGAAGTTGCAAAAATAGTTCAGAGAGTCTTCATATATTCTCTCAGCCAGCTTCTCCTAATGATAGCATTTTGCACAACCATAGTAGCAGGTATCAGAACCAGGGACTAACCATGGGTAGAATACTACTAACTTTTTGGCCAGTATTCTCTTCCCTAGTTACCATTGTCTTTACAAACCTTGTACAAATTTCCCTAGGCCATATCAGACTGGAGAGCAAATATGGTAAAGTAATAGTAACAAAAATCTATTTCTCTGAATACAAACTCACCTATAGAGCTGAGAAAATATCTGGACTTTTCACGTTTCTTTCATTCATTAACTGTTCACTTCCACCTTCCTAAGGACTGGCCATTATTTCAGGCTCTGGAGATAGTGCTTGAACAAAGCCTTCTCTTGGTGAAGTTGGCACTCCAGTGAGGGAGACAGACAATACAAATAAATGAATTTATATTACAGTGTCAGGAGGTAATAAGTGCTAAGGAAATGCTTGAGCAGGATAATAGGATAGCAACTGATAAGGAGGGAGAAAATTATTTTATGTAGTTTGGGTAGGGAAGATATTTCCAATCTTGTAGCGTTTGAGCAGAGTTCAGTGTCAGCCTGGTGACTATCTAGGGAAAGAGGTTTCCAGGCAGAAGCTGCAATGGTCTAGCAGAGGAGCACCGTGAGCATATTGCAGAAGCAGCAAGAAGGCCCTCTTGACTAGACTAGGCTAAGGGAGAGCAAGATAGGAAATGAAGTCTACGATGGGGCTACGGATCAGATCAAGTGAAGTATACCTATCCCAATAAATTCCTCTCAACTTTTAGGCAATCTCTGTGAGCTCCTAAATGCATGTCTCTGGGCTGCAGCAGAGATTCCACCAGCTCTTCCCCTGGATTACAGTGATAATCCTTGTCGATTCTCATGACCCATGACCTTGGCTATATGTGACAAATATGAATCTATGCTAGCTGGTTTCCTGTTCAGGCTATTACTCTAGACAGTGACCTCAGGAGGTGCCCTGGCTCCCTTAATGTCACCTGAGAGACTGATTATACAAAGGGACAATGGCCAGATCATATATAATAATAGAACCTTGTCCCACAACTTGCAGCCATCTGCCCAGGAAACCAATCCCTTACCTACAATAAACAGCCTAAGAAGTGAGCCTGCTGTAAGTCAGACTTTCAGGAGAGCAGGTTGGTATCTCCAGTAACAATTCAGGAAGTTAGGGCTTCCCTGGTGGTGCAGTGGTTGAGAGTCTGCTTGCCGATGCAGGGGACACGGGTTCGTGCCCCGGTCTGGGAGGATCCCACATGCCGCAGAGCGGCTGGGCCCGTGAGCCATGGCCATTGAGCCTGCACGTCTGGAGCCTGTGCTCCTCAATGGGAAAGGCCACAACAGTGAGAGGCCCACATACTGGAAAAAAAAAAAAAAAAACAATTCAGGAAGTTAAACAATAACTTCTGTAACAGTCAGCCCAAGAGAGCAGCAGACTCTCTTGCTATAGCATGCTCTCAATAAACAGCCTTTGTCATTCTTATTTGGCTGGTATTTGTTTAATTCCACCCACCTTCCTGCAGTAGGAAAAATCCCTCTATCTTTAACTTCCACAGTAATAGATTATCCCTACATTCATACACACACACACACGCACACACATATATACATATATATAGATGAAGTTTGAAATATGTATGTGTATTATATGTGCAAGCTTCTTCCTTGAGAGTTGGTTGCGTTTGGATGACAAATACATACTTTTGCACATAACTGTTAATGGTTCGTATTCCTCAAGGGCTCAGTCCTAAACTCTCTCCTCTTTCCCTCTATTTCCTTCCTCCATTACTCTACCACTATAAAGATGAGTTTAATTGATATTTTTTGCCCAGACATTTCATTTGGGCTTCTGACCTTATATCCCACCACCTCTTGGGTTTCATATAGACACCACCAAGTCAACCTGGGTGGGTGATCTTCCTCCACAAACCTGGTACCCTTCCAATGTTTCCAGTGTCAGTGAATGGCACTACCATTCACCTAGTTGAGCAAGCTAGGTGAACCTAGGTGTCATCACTGATACCTTCCTCTTCTCTTATCCTCCATCTCACACCCAGTCATCTATCCCTGTCAATTGTACCTTTTAAATATCTATAAATACAGTCAGCCCTTCCTATCCACGGGAACCCATGGATACAGAGGGCCGTCTCTACTAGTCTATTTTATATAAGGGACTTGAGCATCTGTAGATTTTGGTGTCTACAGGGGTCCTGGAACCAATTCCCAAGGCATACTGAGGGAAAACTGTACTCTGAGAGTTAGGAACCATTTCTTTTTGCCGCTTCCATCTTAGTGTGAGCTACCTTCATCTTTTACCTGGTCTTGTGGAATAGCATCTATAATGGTTTTCTAGGGCTGCTGTAACAAAGTACCCAAAACAAGAGTAGCTTAAAACCACATAAATGTATTGTCTCATCATTCTGGAGGCTAGAAGCTCGACATCAATGTATTGGCAGGGGCATGTTTGCTCTGTTAGCTCTAGGGGAGAATCCTTCCTTGCTCTTCTAGCTTCTGGTATTTGCTGTAATCCTTGGCATTCCTTGGCTTGTAGATGCATCACTCCTGGCACATGGCTGTCTTCTCCTTGGGTCTTCACATTATCTTCCCTCTGTACATGTCTGTCTCTGGGTCTAAATTTCCCACTTATATGGACACCAGTCATATTGGATTAGGGCCCACACTGATGATCTCGTTTTAACTTAATTACCTTTTCAAAGCCCTATTTCCAAGTAAGACCACATTCTGAGGTAAACATTCTGGAGGTTAGGAGTTCAACATATCTTTTGGGGGGACACAATTCAATCTATGACAGGATCTAAACTGGTCTCCTTGATTTTCTCAGGTTGCCCAAGAATCCATTTTCCACTCAGTAATCCAAAAACAATTTTCAAAGTTAAATTGGATAAATTCATTTCTCTGATTAAAATCCTTACATGCTATTCTAATAGGCTTAGAATAAAAACAAAAGTCCTTTGACATGGTCCACAAGGAACTTCTTAGTCTGGCCCAGCGTAACTCCTGTACCATGCCTAATCCCTCTCAGCATGTGTCTAAACCAAAAAATTGTATTTTCTCTTTGTCTTGTCTGTAATGTTCCCTATTGTCCCAGAGATATTTTATATGGTGTTTCTTCTGTCTGGAATGCTCTTTCTTTCCTTTTTTTACCTAGCTTACTCATATATATCCTTAGATTCTTTTTATAGGAAATCCTTACTTAGCATGTCTCCTTTCCAGAATTACAATCTTATACCTGTGTTAAAAAAAATGTGATTACAGGGAGATCAGCTCGGTGCTTTGTGACTGCTTGGAGGGGTGGGATAGGGAGGGTGGGAGGGAGGGAGATGCAAGATGGAAGGGATATGGGAACAGATGTATATGTATGACTGATTCACTTTGTTATAAAGCAGAAACTAATAAAAAATGTGATTAATATCTATCCCTTCAACTAGACTCTGAGCTTTATTGAGGGCAAGGAATCATGGCTGGCTTTGTTCACCAATTTGTCTCTAGTCTCTGATAAAATGACTGACATGTCATGGGTAGTAGTCTTTTGATTTGAAGAAAAAATGATTAAATAAGTCAGATGTGTGTAATTAGAGCAGTTCTCAAATTCTCTATGGTGAAAGACAAGTTGATTTTTCTCAATCTTTTGTGAAATAGAAAATATGCTTATGTCATCATGTGTCAGTCCCTAGCCTAGGGATTCTATCATTCTGAGATTTTGGAACTAAACTGATCTCTTTGCAGGACAAGAGACTTATTAATCAATTTTTAAAAATAAAAACATGTGAAATAGAACTTTGCCATTTAACTTCTTCACTTGCCCAGAACACTGTAACCTGAACATTGGGCAGTGTTCAATCAGAGGTAACTGTTGGTTGTTCTTCCTCTTTCCACTATTATCATGGCCTTTTTAAGGGGGAGCACCCCAACCATAAAGTAAGCTCAGAGTAGCTATTGATCCCTTTGATCAACTTAGCTCATTACTATTTATCTGCCCAGCTACCATGAGTTACAGTGATTATGCAGGTGGGTACTCTTCATCTGAAAGTGGTGGTGATAGGTGACATGTCTCCCAACTTGTCACAGGTTCTGACTGATAACCTAAGAGTAATTGCTGGTAATCCCATTTCTTCTGGGAAGAGATGGAAAATATAAATGGATACATAGACCAAACTCTAGACAGGGGAGCCTTTATCAGCCAATACTCCAAATTACTAGTGATGACCCTAAAACACAGTATTTAAAATCTTAGGACTTTCTCTCTTATGAATAGCCATGTGAACGTTTTCTAAACCTTGTTTGGCTTTTGTCAGGGTTTCTCTGAAACCAGAGAAAATGAACCAGCCAGTTTAGTAGGTGTTCTTTCTTTGTCACCTGGTAGAGTTTCTGATAGAGTCCTGGAGTCCTGGTACAGTTTCTGACAGAAATTTTCTAACTCACGGAGGCCTATTCACTTGGAAATAAATTAGAATTATCTGTCTAGCACAAAATTACTTTTGCAGCAAGTGGTACATTATCCAAGACATTCATGGTGATCACTATTAGCTAACATTTCAAACTCAAAGAAGACAAAAGGAAAAATTCTGTGTCTACACCAAATTTTAAATCTTTAAGTAAACTAAGATTTCTGCCCAGAAGATCTGGATATTACATCAACCACTGACTTCACCAATAAATATTCATTGCATTCTTGAGGTATGAAACCTACTGGGTGAAATATGATACATTAGCCAGGGTCCTGAAAGGAAAGAGATGCCATATTCTACCATAGACTACCAACTACCCCATGTTTTAGCACCCTGCTCTAGTCCTCTTCCAGCCACATATTTCTCCATGAATTAAAAAAAAAAAAATCTATGGCCTAAGGAGTTGTGTCCTCTGGGATCCATAGTCCTTTTTCTAGACCATGTTTCAGATACCTGGAACCCCTGGAATTTCCTGTCCAAATATTCTGTATCCACTTGGAAGTTCTGCAAGGGCCTCCTCAAAAGATTCAAATTGCCTAAGGCATGATACACCACCAGTATGCAAACCCATAAGCTCAAAGGATGTCCAAGAGATGGTTGTGTGTCTGCAGACAACTTGCATATCTGAGCTGGAGTGTCTATACATACATGTATGAGGCCACTCAAGGTGCTGGATGGTGTTTATGTAAAAGAGAGAGGCAAGTCAAGGTGTCTCCACGTTCCAGCTAGGAACTTAAGGGGTCCAATAATCTTACATTCAAACCTGGTCCCCCAGGTCATTTGTAATGTTACATTTGTCAAGGTAGGAGAATGGAACATTCTTTAAAGAGTTTTGTAGAATGATTTAACTCTCCTAAATATTTCAACATATGGTATGTATGCCTCAATGTTCCTCTGCCCTACCCCATGTATGTTAGGGAAGATCTGCAGAGGATATACTCAGAAGTGCTGAGTAAACAGGGTTTAATGAAGGAATATTTACAAAGATGTTAAAAGGATTAAGAGAAATCAGTACCCAGAAATAGCTGGAATCTACTACCATTCCTAAGCATGAAGGCAAGGGTGGGGATTTGTTAAAGAAACCTGGAGAGAAATCAGCTCAGGAGAAGGCATTCCCCAGAAGTTGGAGCCTTTAGCAATCTCTGACAGCCCACAGCCTGGCAGAGAGAGATGAGTAAATGAATATCACAAACCTCTCTCTTCTGCCCTCTCATCTCCTGGTGGTATCTTCTATTGGCTAAACCCAATCAAAAGCCAGATGGAAAAAGACCCTAGTCAATACAATCCAAAGAGTACAGCCTCCCAGCTTAGAGTGCAGAATGGAGAAGAGTAAAGGAAAATACAAATGAAGACTTTGAGCATAGGCTGCGGTCAAACAAAGTTCAGATCCAAACTTTTTCTTTTAGTAACTATGGGGCCCTGAGTAAGTTGTTTACTAATTCAAAGTCTTCATCTCTTCATCTGTAAAATGAGTCTCTTAATAACACCTCCATTACGGGGATGTAAGGATTAAATAAGAACATCTTTAAAGTGTTTAGCATAGTACCCAGTCTGGTAGATGCTTAATAAACATTACCTTATACTAGTTGCTTGTGGAATTCTACAAGATTCAGTCAGTACTCTCAGTACTTCCAATCATAAACCCTATTAGATATTCATTCATCAAACATTTATTGAGTGCCTACTGCGTATCAGCCACTGTGCTAGACTATGGGGTACAGAAATGAACAAAACAGGTAAAAATACTTGCTTTCTTGGATGAATGAGAAAAAAATCCCTGCTGTAATGTAGTTTTTAAACTTGCTGGGTGTGCAAACAAATAAACAAGAAGTTTCTATATAAAAAATAAGCACAAGGGATGTAACGTCTAAGGGCTCTGGAATCAGACTATTTAGCTTTGAATCTTAGATCTTCTACTTACTAAACTTTTTACTTTGGGCAATGTTCTAGTTACACCAAAACTTAACAGTTTAAAACAATCATTTTATTACACTCACAGATTCTGTGATCATGGATTTAAAGAGAGCATAACGATAACTTATCTCGAGTCCATATGCTTCGAGCTTCATCTAATAAGTCTTGGAAGCTCAAGGTGAGGATGACTCAGGGCTGAAATCATCAGGAGGTGGGAGTCTTCATTCACATGTCTAGCAATAGACTGAGACTTTGGCTCTGGCTGTCGGCCAGAGCACTATGGCCTGTCCTTTTTATCTCGGCTTTCTCACAGCATTACAGCCTCAGATCTTTTATCTGGTTACTGAGGGGTTCAAAAGTGAGCATCCCAAGAGAACCATTGAGAGTCACTGACACAGCTCCCAATCTAGCTTTAGAAGTCAGAGACTACCTCTTCTTCTGTAGTCACAAGCCACCCAGAATCAGATATAGGAAACATAGACTCCATCTCTCAAAGGGAGATGCTTTAAAGTCACACTATAAGAGAGCACATAAGATAAGAAACATTGTTGCAGTTAACTTGTGGAAAATACAGCCATGCTTAACTTCTCTGTAAATCTGTTTTCTTCATCTATAAAATGGAGATGGTATTAATACCTATTTAATAAGATTATTATATCAAATAGGATGACACATATATGCTTAAATTGTGCCTGACATAGAGCCCATGACCAATAAATATTAGGTAATATTTTTAAGAACCAGATACCATTGAAAGAACATAGATGAGGTCCCTGGACTTGGTGGGAGGTCAGTCAAGTAAGATATCTAAATTTAGACACAAAAAACAGGTAAGAATATCCCAACCAAAGCAAAGAGCAAGGAAAGGGAAGATTTTTATTAAGCAAAGACTGAGATGCTGTAACAAAAAGGACCAACAATACAATAACATAAAACACAAAGAAGTTTATTTCTCTCTTGCAGATAGTTCAAATGAGAATGCCTAGGTCAGCAACACAGCTCTTTTTCTCACAGTCAGTTATGGACTTGAGTTCTTTTCAATCTTTGCTTCTCAACTTTCTAAGGCATAATTATTGTCTGCTATCATTGTCAAAGCTGGTCACACAATATCTGGGTTCCAAGCAGTGGAAAATATGAAAAGAATGTGAAAGAGGTGTACCCAATATATTCAGACTGAGTCCTAGAAGCAAAACACAGCACTCTTACTTTTTGTTGGCAAATACTAGGCCATGTGACTTTACCTAATTGCAAAGATAGTAGGACATAAATCTAGCTGGGCAGCCATGTGTCCAATGAGAATAATGGAATAAATATCGTTGGAAAACTATCACTCTTGTATCCAGACTAAGGGAAAATAGCCCAGAAGCAAGAGAGATCCTGGTGACTACAAGTTATTAGTTTATCAAATAAAATGGAAGGTAGAACAAGATGGGAAGAAGAATGACACAAAGTTGGAAGAGACAGAAAGAGTTAGATTACAAAGATCATTATGAGCCAAGTTAAAGAGTTTTTATTTTCCATTAATAGGAAGCCAGTGAAAAGTTTTAACATGAGAGAAACATCATCAGACCTGGAATTTCAAAAATCACTGGAAATCTGTGGAGAATGAATTAATGAAGTTAATATTTGGAGTCACAGAGATGAATTATGAGGATGTTACAGTAAATGGAACTTCATCTGTAGTTCTTAACATGGCATAGGAGAGCATGTCTAGGCAGGATGTACTTACAAAACAGGTGAATAAAAATATTACTTCATTTATTCACTGAATATATTTTTCATGTCTTTCATGTACATAATAAGAAACATTAATTAACTGATATCCATATATCAGAACTTATGGCCATATTTAAAAATCTACATTTATTTGTTTTGTTTAAAAATATCTCTACACTCTAATTTTAACATTTGGCAGTACTATAACTGATACTATATATAGTATGTAACCATTCTCTTATGAAGTGACCTGCCAAAAATATGACTTCCTTTGAGCAAATACCACATTTGTTTGCAGCCATTGCATATAAATAAGTTAATATACTTTAATTATCCTGGAATTTTCCACAAAATGAATCTTTTACTTTTCACTAACATTCCTGAGCATTCGTATTAACTCACATACAAATTTGATGTACAAATACAAACTTTATGTTCATTAACTCAAGTAGAAAGTTGACAAAATGACCCTGTGGCAACTATCAAAATGTAATATTAACTGTACAACAGATATCTGAAAAGAAGAATCTAGGTTTGCTTGTAGTGGTGCAAGTGATAAATAAACCTTACTTAGATCTGCAGATTGAGAAAGGTAAATAAGAGGAGAAATGAAAGTTTGTGCAAGTTAGGAAGGCATACGTTTTCGAAACAGATATATATGGGGTTTTTAACCCCTGTTCTGTCACTTACTAGCTGTGTTACTCTGAAAAAGTTATCTTATTTCTATAAACCTATTTTCTTCTATTTAAATTTATAATAATAATACCTATTTTACATGAAGTAGGAATATTGTGACTATTAGGTCAATTTATACACACATAAAAATGAGTAACCAAGTACTGTCACGATACACACTTCCTAGAGAAAATCTACTTCCCTTTTACTCTCTTTTCTGACATTTTGTTGGCAGCCAATCCCCTGCAACCAAGAGGAACTCTACAAAACACATCAGTAGCCAAAATGTTGGGGATTTCATCTTTGCATTGAGAGCAATCTGTCAACATAGGAAGAGAACACTGCATAGAAATACAAAATGTAATGGAATTTTAATTTGCGAGAAAGCAATAATTTTAAATAAGGTGATAAAACAAAAAATTGAAAAATAATAATTCTCCATTTTTGGAATGACAGTATGATACAAAATCAATAATATTTTGAAGCCCTTTTATATAAATGCTTTAGAATAATAAGCCTACTAAAAGAATAAGTGTAAGATGTGCCCTATCTTTTATTTCTCTTTCTAGAATGAATTTACTTTTAAATGAATATAGAATGGTATTCAAAATCTGCCCCATATAATGTGTCAAAAATCCTAGTGGATAACAGAAATGCTCTAATTGGAGCCAGCAGGAAAGAACTAGGAATATGGGATTTAACAGTAAAGCTAGATGAATCCAAATATTAACATGTGTTTTAAAAAATCCAGTCTTCAGTATTTAGTATGATTGTCATCCTTTGACATTAAAGACCATAAATGAAGCCTTGAGAAGAGTATTCAACATGTTTAACATCTGACCCATGTTTTCTAGGCCAATGTAATAGTGAGGATAACACAATTTTTCCTTAGATAACTTCTCTGTATTACAACTATTCAACTGAATTTAATAAACATTTATTGTACGAATGTTACATGAAAAGTGGAAGTCTAGATAGATATTGGGGGAAACAGCAAATAAAATACCATGCCTTCTTGATCTCACAAGACAAGGCAGTTAGATCACAGATACATGTTGAGAAATTCTTTTACGGTTAACTTCACTTTTATTTTAAAATAAAACAAAACTTGAAATCACTTAATTTTCTTTAAAAATAAGAAGTTTGGGGGCTTCCCTCATGGCACAGTGGTTAAGAATCTTCCTGCCAATGCAGGGGACACGGGTTCGAGCCCTGGTCTGGGAAAATCCCACATGCCACAGAGCAAGTAAGCCCGTGCACCACAACTACTGAGCCTGCACTCTAGAGCCCGCAAGCCACAACTACTGAGCCCCTGTGCCACAACTACTGAAGCCCGCGTGCCTAGAGCTTGTGTTCTGCAACAAGAGAGCCCACTGCAGTGAGAAGCCCATGCGTCACAACGAAGAGTAGCCCCCGCTCACCGCGACTAGAGAAAAGCCAGTGCACAGCAACAAAGACCCAACACAGTCAAAACTAAAATAAATAAATTTTTTTTAAAAAAGAAGAAGTTTGGGAGACAATGTATTATGATTACCTGAAGAAAGAGGCCATTAATTTTATGGTAAGTGGGAGTAAAAGAAGTGCTTTACAAAAGGCAGTATTTAATGCTGGCTTTGAGAGATGTATAGGAATTCAAGGGACAGAAGTAGTACAATTGAAAGAATAAATACCACAAATAAGGGCATGAAGAAGTGAATCTTCAGGGAAGAATAAGTCCTCTATGTTCATAGTGGAGTTTGTGTGCTGGGATGAGGATTGGGAAATACATAATTTTTAAGAATAATATCTGAAAAGGGAGATTTTTTAAAAATAACAATGTACTGAGATATAATTTGGTACCATACTATTTACTCACCTAAAATGTACACTTTATTCTTTTAACCATGACTACAGTGTTGTTCAACCATCACTGCAATCAGTTTTGAACATTTCATCATCCTGAAAAGAAAGCCTGGACTCATTACCACAGAAGGATATGAGATTGAAATAATTTGGGAGAAGTTAAGATATGTAATGGTTATTCTCACTTTCTTCAGATTTGTTTAAAAATTTTTTAGAGACCCAAGTATAGAATTAGGAAATGCATTTTGTTAAAGAATAGCAAGGATATTTCAGTTTCTTAGTATGAATTTGACAAGAAAAGTATAGTGACAAACCTGTACCTATGACAATTTAAACCCTAGAATACTACTAACTAGTGCATAGACAACCACCACTCTAGAAGCTGCAACTCTTAAGTTGACCATTCCTAATAATAATTAGCTTTTAACTAATAACCAATTCTTTTATTCATATAGCCACCAAGTAATAAACTTGCTCAGGTTATAAAGGCCATTTCCATGCACCATCTGAGAGCAGTTCTCACAGCAACTCTACAAGGTAGAAAAGCTAAGTCTACAAGAGGTACAAAGATTTGCCCATATCATTAGAGTCACAGGTCCACTGACTCCAAAATAACAAGGGCATTTGAAAGGGCTAAAACACAGAATGCACATTTTCTCATTCTCCTAGTCTTCCAAGGGAAGAGCTATTTATTGGACAAGGTTTAGATCAAATTCTATTCCCAATGCAAGTCCTTGGCATTGGACCTTGACCTGACACAAGCTTGAGGAGTGTTTTTTCTCTTTCTAATGTGCCATACCATGTATATTTTAAAGGCTATGAGGACATATTATCTTTCTCTACTCAAGTCCTCTACCTTAACATCAGCCTCCCAACTGCATCAATAGTATTCTTAGTCTAAGATTCCAGCCTCCTTAATGAATGCTTCTTTTCTCTAGGCTAATTGTTTCTCTAACCTGTGGACTTTAATTAGGAGCCTCAGATCCTGAATCTTAACACCTCTTCCTCTTGAGCATTCATAGAAAGCTTATGTGGAGACATGGAGATGTATGGATTCAATGTGGCTTCCTTCGCTCTTTGACATTTCCTTATTTTAATGTCACCCTGATGGTTACAAATTTTGACAGAAAGAGACCATGGTGTTTCACTATCTTTCAAAATGTTGCCAAGTATTTCTTGGCAAACATAAAAGCCAATCTAAAGAAAAAGGCCCGAAGTAAATACATGGGATCCAAACACAGGTGAAGAAGAATGTCTTTGGAGATGATATCCTCCAAAAGGGGTATCAAAGTGATTTAGAAATTAACATTCATGTTGTATAATGAAATTTCCTACTTTTGCCACTAAAAGAAGGATCACAGGGATGGATTTCTCCAGGTGTGCCCCTAACATTGGCAAGAGTACAAATGGAGAGTTGTCTGCCATATGTCTAAATCTTTAAGGATGTAAATCAAGCTCACTGTTAAAAAGTGTTCTATCTCTGACATTTATAATGACCTGGAAGGTCAGATTTAAATTCAGAATTCTCAGATTCCTCAGAGTTCTGTGCTAGAACCTGGCTGCATGGGGAGGGCTGGCATGGGCCCAGCAACTTTCTTTTTTCATACCTTGCTCTATGCCATTTGGGGGCCCCACCTGCATTTGGGGGAGTGACTCAGCCTCTAGTTCCAAGTCCTATGCCCCTTCCCAAATAACCTTCTTTGAGACCTAGAAGTCAGGGTATCATTTGCAAATTCCACCCTGGAGGACACATCCAGCCTTGGAAGCTGTGTCAGGTTTAAGGAAGGCAGGGGATTCTTGTGCTCTGATATCCATAGTGTGATGTAGACAAGGGCATGATATAAGTTTGGGCACAGTTTTTGGGCCCCAGGAAATTATTGCATAATGGGGAAAGGTGTAAGCAGAGGAGAGTCAGAGAAGACCCTTTAAAGAGCAGGATGCAAGGCTTGGTTCCCTCCTGTCAAGGTCTAAATACTGTCCCTCCTAGACATATACTCCAAGCAAATAATCAAAAAAATCCATTAGCTGCCCACCTTGAAAGTCATCGTGCATCTAACTTCAGCTTCTAGCAAAAATGGAGTGGTAATGGCATTAACTTAGTAGAGATCAAAGATGTCACCACGGCCCTCAATGAGCTCAGTCAACCAGAATAGATAGACAAAGGGATATGAAGTTCCAAACAAATTTAATACAATGATCAAAGACAAAATAGTGAGTGCAGAAAAGTTAACCCCTAAATTATCAATAAGTGGAGAAATAGCATACCTAGCAACAGATGAGGAGACAGTGATTCAGAGAAGTTAAGTAACTAGCCATGTGTCACACTAATAATCTGGAAGAGATTCAGTCCCAGGTCTGTCCATCTCCAAAACGCCATGGTTTTTCTACTTCTTGGAAACTATCGTTAGAAGTATGAAGTTTCTATCAAAGATAGTGCTTTCATCTCTTTTCTCCTTTATTTTCCAGCAGAAATATTTTAAAGGACATCTTTTTAATAGATAGTCTCACCTCATATGCACTCTTTATCTCCTTTCCACTGCTTCATTTCAGAAACAGCCAGGATGAGTTACTTTTTCCACAACCAGTGTTCCCTGTTCTCACCTCTTATCCCTTTTACTTTCTGTCTCTACCAACATAACAGACTTCCAGAACAACAATCTGATCTGTGAAGTTCAGCACGGAATACTGCTTATCTGGGGCATTTCATAAGAGGGAAGAAACTTGTACTTGAATAGCCAACTCTATCCCCTTCTGCATGCCTCACTTGGCTCATTACCCATTAAAAAAAAAAAAAGTCCTTCATTGCTAGTTTTGCACTAGGTGATTATGAAAAGAATTAAGTGATGTGAATTTCTTAATCAATTTCATGCTGAGAGAGGATCAGCAAGTTATAACAGAAAGAGAATTTCAAGGGAATTAATGCCCCATCTAGGTTGAACCTTTCTCTGTATCCACCAGGCAGGCCTATATACTCAACATTGTCAGCAAAAAGAAACAATACATCAATGGATAAATAAAACAGTAATCTTCAGTTATACCTTTTCAACTGGTTATCAGAGGCTGTGTATAGAATGACAATGACATTTGCAACTATTCTGGAATATTATATCTTCATAAAGGTAATATAAAATAGCTCCAATTGGTGATGCCCTACTAGGTTCCAGATGCTTTATATTTGCAATTTCTAATCTCTGCATTTCTCTGAGTTATTTCTCTCCTCATATAAGAGATGAGAATAAAAGATACTGAGAGGTAGAGAAATTTCCCAAGGTCATACAGCTGATGAGAGGTAAAGATGGATTGAATCCAGCTTTCCATTGAGCCATACTGCTCTTCCAAGGTAAGCCAAGGACAAAAATAACCAAAACTTTGGGAGAAAATAATTCTAAAACTTAGGGAACACTTCGTTGTCCTGAAACTGTCTCAGTTTATTCTTTTTCCATAGCTCAGAAGTCTCAGTGGTTCCTGGAGTGATAGCCTAACATGGTAGAAAAGGTGGGGTTCTTGGAATTAGACGGACCTGTGTTAGAATCTTAGTTCTCTCTTTAATTACTTGTGAGATCTTAGACAAGTCACATAATCTGAATCTCAGTTTACTCCTCTGGGAAATGTATATTATATATATAAATTCTAGTCCTCTGTGAAGGCGAGCAAGAAAAGTAACTTTAGTAAACTCCAACTTAGCTAAGTTTCTATAAGCTTTCATTCTGCAAAGAAGGTAGAAACATATCTCCGTCAGTTGGATGCCCCACCCTACTTCATTCATTTTGGAAGTTGAGAAGGCTTACAAAGGTATTAATGGTGGACAGTAAAGAGGAGTGATTCTAAGTATCTTGTCTGGACCAGCATCCACTAAGGCCAGCATCATCTTGTGTTGTGTATAGACTTTAGTTCACAAAAGTTGTCAGAGAGCCATCTACAGGCTCAGTGACTTTCTTGACTGTATTATTATCACTGTGGAGCACATGAAAATCCTCCTGATTTCAAAACATGCTGGGACAAGGGATCCTCTGTGACACTACAACCTCATCCACCCAGTAGAGCACTTGCCATTTCTCCCACACAGTCTTGCCTTACTATTGAGCTCTAAACAGACAATAAGCCAGCAGTGGGCATGCCTAATATATTTGTGTCTCAGAGACCTAGTTTTTCAAACTCATCTTTATACATCAAAATTATTGTCAAATAATGATGAAATGACGTGAATAATAATAATGTTCAGAAAAAACGCATTCAGTGAAAATTTTCTTTTACTAAACTTTGTATATATGATCATACCAGTAAAGTAATAAATAATAAATGTAACAGTACAAAAGAAAAAGGTAATAAATTTGTACTTTCTAATTAAACTCATGTTCCTTTGGGGGAAATTTAAAATAAATAGTACTCTTCTGCTGTGATAACACTATCATAATTTAATAGCAATTACAATAAAGAAGATGAAAAATCTCTATGTTAAAGATATTTAAGTTCAGTAAAATATTTCATACATACACTCAACCAACAAAAATATCATACCTCTCAGTTCATGCTCTATTGAACTCTTTAAAATTTTAAGCACAAATAAAAATTTCATTAGTCACACATTATGGCAGAAGTGAAATAATTCAAGTTCTGTTACTCATCTTTGTAACTACTGTGCTATCACTGTTTATTTCAAGTATTCTGTTTAAACACAGTATATGGAGTTAACTCCCGCAGAAGGGAGCTGGAATGAGTCTCAACAGTCACGAAGTTACTCTAGGAATGCATTTGCTTACAGCTGAGCATGTGGGTGTGGTGCTATTAGTTTCCTAGGCCTGCTGTATGAAATTACTTGGCAGTTTAAAATCATTGACATTCATTCTCTCATAGTTCTGAAGGTCAGAAACCCAAAACCAAGGTGTTGGCAGGGTCACACTCCTCCCACAGACCCTAGGGAGGACCCTTGGGTCTTCCAGCTTCTGGTAACTGTCAGCACTTCTGGGTTCGTGGCTGCATCTCTACCACTGTCTTCATATGTGCTCTCCTATTCTCTCTGTATTTCTTTCCTGTATGTCCCCTATAAGTGTACTTGTCATTGGATCTAGGGTCCCCATTCCTCAATAATACAGAATGGTCTCATCTCAAGAACCTCAATTATATCTGCAGAGATGAGTTTTCAAAATTCACACAGGTTCTGGGAATTAAGATATGCGTGTAACTTTGGGGGGCACCAATAACCCATTGCAGAGATCAGCTGAGTAACTGGGAGTTCTCTGAATAACTTCTATGTAGAAATCAATATTTATTAAAGGATAACATATTTAAAAAGTATGAACTAATTGTAAGCCTAGGTATATATTACTAAAACCCCCCAATTACCTTTGTTCTCCTATTGCAGGGCACGAGCCTCTCTGTTTTCCGATCCTATAAATGTATCTGATGGCTCACCACCTCTTAGAACGTGCCCCAGGGAGTGAGCACAGGGCCCCTTCCTCTGGGATTTACCCTCAATTCTGTCTCATTTTTTTCCCTGACTCTCATTTTTCTCTCATCCTAGAAAATCCTTTCCTACTGTGAAGGACGGACGGTAAAGAAAAGATGGGAGCAAGTGAAATGTAAACTTCTCATACTGTTTCCTCTCCAAGTTTTTCCTATATGCCAACAGTTAGATTCCCTTAGGAGCCTAGGTATTCTAAACCACACAGTCATAAAAAGTCTCTTTCTCTCTTGTTTTATGGTTCTCATTTTTTCCGTAAGGCATACCACTCTTTGGGAGCATTGCTATAGAAAATGAAAATCTTTATCTACAGCTTTTTTGGGTTATTTACTATGTTCCCCCGCTTGCAGAGTAGAGACATCCCCTTAAGGCTCACTTATTTCCCAAGTGCTTCATTTGACCAGAAGTTTAAAATATTTTTCCTTAGGCCTCAGGCTTTAGAATCTGCTTAGCAGAGTTAGCCTGAGCAAGATATGGATACGCATCAGGTCTTGATTGCACGTTCAATTCCTACATCCACAGTAATCACCATATATATATATATATATGGTGATGCATATATATGGTCATGTATATGTATGATGTTACCATGTAGGTGTACGCCATCTAGGTTGCAGGTTGATTCCTTTATCCTAATTACCTGTAAGAGACAGGGGTTTATGATGTCTAGAAACTCAGTGTTGCCTTCTCCTCTGCAGCCACTATCCTCTAAATGCATGCTCCCTCACATGTTATGCCTCCATTGAAAATATACGCTATAAAGCACAGCACAGTTCCTAAACATAAGGGTTGGTAACAAAGAGCATGATTTAATCCTCAGTTCGTGCAGACCACAGGACACTCAACTGCATCATCCTTCCAAACATTGCTCCTGCCCATCAGCGCCTTAGTTGCCTTTTCATATTGTAACTGTTAGATCAACAGGATATGTGCCATACCTTATTCAAAATTAAAAGTATATAGAATATCTCTTTAAAAAGTCAAGTTTTTTAATTCTGGTAGCCTTCTCCCAAAACGTCTGTGAATTATTCTTTAGAAGTGAGTTATTAAGCTCCTTCATTTGCTTGTGTTTCATTATTCATTCACCTCAGAGAGAACTAGAGCAGGCCTAATCAAGAATTCTATTTCTACTACTGAGTTTCAGTTTGTCTTCCATAATTTCATTATTATGTTTTCCACACAGCTGCAATTTCCCTCTTTCTATACTGAGATTTACTATAAAGTTTCGGAATCATCCTGGATATTGTATTTGCAGAATGTAGTTGTGACAACTTTCATTGAAAGTTTCTTTTATCTTACATATGCTTTCAAGCAAGATCTATATTCTGCTGTATGGGAGAATGGGAAAATGAGTTTGCCAAATGGGAGCTTTCTAAAAAAATACGTTGACATTGTGGGGAGAAAGTGAGAGGGAGGCTGCAACTGTCAAGACTGTTTCCAGTGGGCTTCCCTGGTGGCGCAGTGGTTGAGAGTCTGCCTGCCGATGCAGGGGACACGGGTTCGTGCCCCGGTCCGGGAAGATCCCACATGCTGTGGAGTGGCTGGGCCCGTGAGCCATGGCCACTGAGCCTGAGCATCCGGAGCCTGTGCTCCGCAAAGGGAGAGGCCACAGCAGAGAGAGGCCCGCGTATGGCAAAAAAAAAAAAAAAAAAGATTGTTTCCAGTGAGGAGTGTGCTATGTCAATCAAATAGGACCATTAGTATTTTCTTTCTAATAAAGATCATTCACAGTTCATAATACTTCAGCAGTAAGCAGGAAAAAAATATCTGGAAATTAACGCCTTGCATTTAGAGGAATTATTACAGTTGAGACTGTCCATTTATTTGTTGATTTTTTAAAATTCACGTGGCCTCCCCTACATTGGTCTGTAAGCTTAGTGAGGGCAGGGACTATGCCTCTGGCTTATTTGTCTGTTTGGTTCCACAAAGTACTCCAGTGCCTAGTAAAAAAAAAAAAAAAAAAAGTCTGATACACAGTAAGTGCTTAATAAATATTTGTTATATGAATGAACTGTCTTCATTCCTTAGTAAAAAATGACAGCACTGAGATTGGGACTTCTGATTCTGATAGGAAAACTCACTATAATAATTAGTCTGTGGTTTTGTTGCTCATTTACTTCTAACAATTGCTTCAACTCTGCAAGATGGGTTTCTAGATGGTGTTGTAAACAGACATGATAATATGCATATGGTCTGATCTCAGGACCATTTGGTGGTCCCTTAATAATGACATTTTCCACCAGTCCCAGGAATCCTGTCGTTAATCGGGTAACAGGTTCAAAAGCTCACCTGCTATATCTACAGTTTGTCATTATTACTCTCTCATTTGCCTGATTTGGATCATAATACTGAAACCCTGGGAGCCTTAAAAGAGACCTGGTTCAGCAATAATGCATATGCAAATTTTCCCCTTGGCATCTACAAATAGAATAACTGTGGTAACAGATGCCTTCTAAATTTGACAGCAAAAATATATAGCTATTTAAATATCAGATGACTACAGAGGTTAAAAGGGAACTCCCATTATCTGAGGTCAAACAGCACAGGAGAGTCATAAATTCTACCTTGTTGATCGATTCATATTAAAGGCCATTGGATCTATCTACATCTCCCTTTGCATATACATGCTCCCTCCTGCACAAAGCTGTGGTGGTACTCTTAACATTTCTGGAATTAAGAGATGTGTACCTTTACTGGTCAAACTGCCACACTTCTCCTAGTCTACCTTCCCAGCTTTATACCTCGGCTTTTAAGACTCTCTAGAGAAGGATCCTCCCATCAAAGACCAACCACTGAATAAGTAAAAGAATGGCTTCTAGCCAAGTTGATTTTCTACCACTTTAACTCATTATTTGCAACAAGTTAAAGGTAAAAACAAGTTAAGTACCAGACTAGTTTAGCATATATTGAAAAGTAATACCTCAGGGAAATTAGTGAAAACAATAAATGTAAAATAAGGTCTTAAGCTGGCATTCAGAAGCAGCGCTGATGGAAGATGGGCAATGCTAGGAACGAACCCACACCCATTATGCAATAAACAAACATCCAATAACACCTTCATTCACCCTCAATAACCTTCTCTCCTGGATGCTTGAAATGCTTCAGAAAGGTATATTCATTATATCTCCATACCTTTCAATAGTCCCTTAGCAATGTACAGAATGAGGTAATTTTAGAGCCATAATAAATTTTGGGATCCACTTGAATGAGGTGAGATTCACATTTCTTCATTATGTAGTACAATCAACACAATTTGAATAAACATTTCCAGAGGTCTAAATCTGTAATGCAGACAGGGTCCAGGTTTGTATTACCATTCTTGGGGTTAAGGCTTAGGAAAAAGAGTGAATTTTATTTACAATGAGTTTTAGGTTGACTTAGCTTATTAATTCTCAGATCTGCATGTATCAGTGGGGATCGGCTAGATTATACTGCTGAAAAAACACCAAATATCATTAGCTTAAAACAACAGCAGTATATACCTCACTTATAGTACCTGTCAACCTCTGATTGGTTGGGCAATCACTACTCACTGTCACGGCGTTCCACGCTGAAGTAGGAATCATTGTTAGGAAAGCAAAAGTTGTTGTTAGAAGAAAAGGAAAAGCTCTGGAGTGTCTTTGCACAAGTAATTAAATTCTCCTACTGGAAGTGATAGGTATTACTTTTGCTTATTACTTGTTGGCCAGGATTGTCACTTGCCCCACCCAAACAAGGAAGTTCAAGAAATATAATCCAATCCAGTGGCTTTAAAGTGACAAGGTAGAAATGGTTAATAAGCAGCATCAATAACCTCACTTCATGAGGTTTAGAACTTCAAGAGGAAAGGAGGAAGCATTAAAGAGATGAGAAGATGTCAAAACAGTATCCTCCAGTAGAATAAGGCTTAGCAGGGAAGAGTTTATCTCAGTCAGCCTTATTGTAGAAATTCCAGACCCCTTTGTTTTTGCTTATTTGCCCTTTTCATTATCTAACATTCCCAGTGATATTCTACATAAACTTTTATCTTAGAATATCTTATAGGCTCCATGGGTAATAGATATAGCTGATTGTTTTTGCTTCCTTTCATTTGCAATATAGAATATATGACCCCTAAATCATCTTCACTATTGCCTCTGAAATCTGGAGTGGAGGGATACCTGTGACTTAAAGTAAAATATCTGGTGTCTAAAAATCAAAAGGACTCTGATTAAAAGATAATCTTATGTTGATTGACTGTTTTATATCAAAGCTTCATATAATCATTGGATGATTTCTCTGATGAAATATGAAAATGGAGAGAAGAATTTGTCCATCTCTTCATATATCATGAATCTTTAGGAGAGAGAAATTGCTGTTATTAGAAAAGGAACTGACCAATATAAATGGGAAAATTTATGTCTTTGAGCTGCATTTGAAAGGCTATATTCTGTCTCCCTATAATATTGGCCAAAAGCACAAGATAAAAGCATTTTCTAAGATTCTGAAATGAAAATGAAGCTTAGTCTCTTCTGCATAAATTACTGGGTCACCACAAAGAGTTCAAGGTTACTGAAGGAGTGCAGTATTGACAAAAGGGAAATAAGAGATAGGAGGGGCAATTAAAATAGAGATACAATAGAAGGGAAAAGAAAATACATAGAAGAAAACACAGCAGGTTAAATGCATTATTTTATTTTCATATCAATATTGGCACTGAGGAAAATAAACATTATTCAGTGGTTCCCCTGCTACCTCCCCCAGTAAGTGCAGAGAGATGCTACTGAACACCAAACTCTCCACCATAGGTCATTGTATTCAAGGTCCTCTGTGCAGTAAAGAGAGAGAAATGTTTGGCCCTTTGTCTTGGCTCCTGAGAGGTAACCTCTAAGCCCTTGGTACGCCCTGCCTGATAGGAGGGTCTTTATTTATTTGGGGCCTTGGGCCATACCAGTCTATGCTAACAATGTGATTTATGGTGGCAGGTTGGGGGGAAGTTGGACTATGCTTACGAGCTCAACATCTAGAGAGGCTGGAGGCTAAGGTCAGCTATGTGTGCAATACAAACAATACCCATGTGACTAAGCCCTGATAAAAACTCTAAACACAAAGACTTGGGTGAACTTCCCTGTTGGGAATCAGCTGTCACCAAGATGGTAAGGCTATGCATGGGTTAGAAGTTGATAGCCTCTTGACTGACATGGGCCCCAATCTCTCTTTATAACACACCAACATTTTTTACCAGACACTAAATATGCAGCAAACCAAACCTACTGTTCCCTAAACTTCTCCAATTATACAACTTTCCTTGGAAGCAATCTAACATGAAAAAAATAAATTTACTGAAACCCTGTTTCATTTGCCAAAATATCAATTTGTTAATGACAATATGCCAAATTCACCAAAGATACTGACTTCCTAAAGACTTCTTTCTTCTTTGTTTCTATTAATAATGTTTATGAGAATTTTTATTTAATGGTTTGACAGATTCTAGGATGGCTGCAGAGTTAGAATTCCATGTCCAGATCCCTTGCCCCTTTGTTTCTCTTAGTTCCATGCTTCAGTTTTCCCTCTTTCTGTCCTTTATTCCCTTTTATGTAGCTCCTTGACGTTTCCTGCCCTCTAGGGCTTTTCAACCCCTTGGTCACCTTTCTCTCTGCCTCTGTTTTCCTATTTTTTATCTATGCCTAACATCTTCCATTTGCCCCTTTCAGATTAGGTTTCCTCTTCTCCATTCTCCTCTCTGCCCCAAGACCGACCTGTATGGATGGCATCAGTGGGCTCTGCCCCAAGACTGACCTGTATGGATGGCATCAGTGGGCTCTCTTGCCCTCTGGCTTTCAGAAGGGTTAGGCCAATAGGAAACACTAGCAAGAAAATGAAAGAGAGCATAAGAGGTTGGGATTTTTATGCCTACATGGTAGCTATAGCTGGCACTACCCACAGACTAAAAGTCATAGCTCCTGTCAGATAGCTCTCCAGCCAGCTCTCTCATCTACAGACTCTAGAAACTTCTCCCTCCCCTTAAACTTTCAAGACTAGGGGTGGCACACTAGTCTGGGGGTACTAGTCCTGGGATACTGTACTATTTTTGTGGTTTCCCTACACCCTATGGACACCTTTGAAATAGTCCCTTTTATAGGCCTTTTTTTTTTTTTTTTTTTTTTTTTTGCGGTACGCGGGCCTCTCACTGTTGTGGCCTCTCCCGTTGCGGAGCACAGGCTCCAGATGCTCAGGCTCAGTGGCCATGGCTCACGGGCCCAGCCGCTCCGCGGCATGTGGGATCCTCCCAGACCGGGGCACGAACCCATGTCCCCTGCATCGGCAGGCGGACTCTCAACCACTGTGCCACCAGGGAAGCCCTATAGGCCTTTTTGAATTAACCTAATTTGGAAGTGTTATTTTTTTCTTTATGGAACACTGTCTTTTAGTATCCCTTACTCAGTGTCCCTCAGTCTTCCACTTCTTCTCTGCTCAGAATTTTTCACCCTTTGGGAGGGAGCAGTGGCTGAGACTCGACTATGGACTCATCTTCCTCTCTCTTCTCCAGCTCCCTTTACTTGCATGAGGACACATGGTGGGGAGGGACTGACGGATGCAGAGGAAGTCACTAGATAGGGAGATAGAGATGGGAAGGGGGTAGAAGAAAGCCTGAGGAGCAAAGAAATAAAAATAATGGTTAGCCTGAGAGGTAGAGAGGGGTCATGAAGAGAGCAGGAGAGCCCGGAAGCTTGGTAACAATGGAATTCTGGTAGCCACAGCCTCCATCCTGCACCCATCCATTGTGAATGGCTAGAAACTCAAAACCTAACTTTAATACTTTTTTTTTTTTTCATTTGGTAAAGATCATTTGTTGAATTGATGTTTGACCAATGGATAAACTTTTTAATGTTTGCTTATTTTGCTTCATCTTATTCTTTCTCTACTTTTTCTTCTGAAAACACTACTCATTAAAATCCAAAGATCTGGCGTTAAGTGCCTCCAGTATTTTGAAACCTTCCACGCTGTCCCCCAAGACATACATTCTTCTGACTGTCCAGAGCATTACCTTAGTGCTATCCAAGCAAAAATTTCAGTGAGCAAAGTTAGAAAGTTAGGAAAATGTAATTGAAGGCTATTGAAATAGGAGAAAGAAAGCAGAATGCAGTCTGAACTAAACGCCACTGGAAGAAAGTGGAAGAGGTTTTAAGGAGCTGGAGCGGAGGGGTCAGAGCATGGGCCTTTTCCTTGGGCCTTTTCCTTGAGCCATTTCCTTGGGCCTTTTCCTTGGGCCACTTCCTTGGGCCTTACCCAAAGGAAAAGTAAACTTTCGTCTCCAGGACAGGGGGCCTAAAACATGGAGCAGGAAGTTAGGCTCTTGTCCTCCCCCACAGATTGGGAGATAGGGGTATTATCTTCTGTTATGATTACATTTAGGGGTATTATCTTCTGTTATGATTACATTTCAAAGAGATGACTCCCAAGTCCTTGAGAAAGACAGTCAGGGGTTACAATTGGCCAGAGCCTTTTTATTTTTCTAATGGGTGGAGAGAAGGAAGGGGTATTCGCTGAGGGGGATCTCCCCTGACCCCAGCCCCCCACCCCCTCGCAACGCCCACCCTCCAGCAGCCCATGCTTAGAGAGCTTGACTCAGGCCTTGGCTGAGGCATTCGAGTTGATTCTTTGCTCCTGCAGACAGGCAGGTGGAGCGTCACCATTTCTCACCTGTCTGAATTCACCTCCTGCCCTTCATGAGCCACAGCCTGCATGGTTGCTGACACCAGCATTGCAGTGCTCAGAGCCTGTGAGTACTGTGGCCCCATTTAGACCTGAGGCAGCACAGCCAATGGGGAAAACGAGGCTGGCCTCATCTCACCCATGGTATGATGCCCCCTTTCGGGCAGGTCAGTGGGACATTCACCTGTCACCCCTGAGCTCTGGCCTTTCTTTTGTATGCATCAGTGTTATATATATATATATATATATATATATATATATATATATATATATATATATATATGAAGTCAGTAGTTTGAATATGATTCAAAATTTCAGCATCTGTTTACATCAAAGCAGAGACTTTTTGGCCAGAGACTTTTAGAAAGTTTTACATCACTAAAGGGTAGAAAAAAAATTTATGAGTTTTCTAAAGTTAATGCTCCAAGAAAAGAGAGGGAAGAGACCATCTAGATTCTGTAAGCGTCGGGTTATAGGGGAGGGACCTGGAGTCAGGAAGAACATATCTCAAGTTTAGTCAAACTGATGGAAACATTAAGGCCATCTTTGTCAGTGCTCTGTCTTTTTTAGAGCCATTTATGGGCCTGTCACATTCCACACATGTATTGTGGATTTTGCGAGGGCCTGAAACTTGCCTTGCCGCTATTCATACCTCTCACATGGGGCACTGTAATTAAAAGGTAATTGTATAGTATGTATTGAATCAGCATAAATACTAGGCAGTGATAATTGTGTGTGAGTTCATGTGTCTGTGCTGATGCAAGGATTGTTTCTGAATTCATCCTATTCCTTCTCTTTAAGGAGCTCCTTTGCCCTCTATCGTGCACAGAGTTAGAGATGGAATTCTAATAATGCTTGAAGTACTCTAATCTTCTGACCCTGAGATGTGCCGACAACTCATATTAATTGCCTATCTTGCTGACATTTCTCTGGAAGTGCATGCCATTTTCTCACAGAAAGGCTCTGTCAAAATGAGGAGGTAAAGCAAGGAAGTCTGGATGGAAACACCAAGAGCATATTTTGATAGGAATACAGACTCTCCACCATCTTCTCAAATGTCAGTCTTAGAATCCAGCCTGTGCAGGGAAAGGTGAGATAGAGCAGAGACGTGTGCTGAGTCCACAGGATGATTCCTGAGTCTCTGATCCACTGCGTGCTATGACTAATGCACTATCTAAAGGACCACTTAGCAAATAACTCCTACATTGCCTATGCCCTCAAGTTTCCTCCCCAAAGATACTGAGTGTACATGATTTGCCCCTGAAATAAAAAAAGCCAGGATTGATAGCCAGAGCTTCTGGAGTCTCTGCACCACAAATATAAAAATAAACAAAGAATTCAAAGAGTCTTAGGCTGCCTTAAGATTATCCTTTGAATGCAGAGCTGAAAGTGCTTTTCCTCCAGCTCTGATCATTAGTCTTTGCCTACCATAAATGAGAAACCAACACAATGTGCAATAGAAAGTCAGGCACTCTGGAGGGTCTTGCAAATATGTTGGTCATTTGAAAGGATAAAACATCTCCAATCGCAACCCAGATTCAATGCAGCAGTAATCTCATTTGAAGCATTCTCATCTCAAAAATGGCAATACACTGAGTTGTTTGCTTAGAAATATGGTAAGAAAGGCTTTGCTCAACGTTTTATCCCTACAGTAAACACAGCCAAACTTTTCTAAGGCACTAATCCCTCTGGAGCTCTTTGCCTAGTATGAATGCAAATGCAGGAGACCCTTGCCTCCAGCATGACAATAAAACCACCTTCTTTAAAGAAAGGAACCCTAACCCTTCCTTCTTCAATTTTTCCCTTTCTGCTTTCCATTGAACAGACTCACTTGGTGAGTCTACTCTTTGTAGATGTAATCTGGTTAAAATGAGGTCATATTTGATAGGGTGAGTTTTAATCTAATATGACTGGCTTTATTTCAAGAAGAGAAGACAGAGACACAGGGAAGAGGACACCATGTGAAGACAAATAAAAACATAGACAATGGCCATGTGAAGATGGAGGCTGAGACTGGAGTTATGCTGCCACAAATCAAGGACACAAGGGGCTATTAAAAGCTAGAAAATGCAAGGAAGCGTCCTTCCCTAGAGGCTCCAGAGGGAGCATGGCCCTGCCAACACCTTGATTTTGGACTTCTGGGCTCCAGAATCATGAACCAATAAATTTATATTGTTTTTAAGCTTTCTAGTTTGTGGTATTTTGTTACACAGCAGCCCTAAGAAGCTAATACAAACGCTTAATTGCCTTTCAGAAAAGGAAGCTGGGAAATGTCATAATATCCAGCACTGAACAAAATTATTGCTTGTCAGAACCTGGGGTTTCCTTCTGGGCTTCAGCAATGGTTCTGCCCAGTGAGAGGAAGGAGCCTGACTACTCTCTGTTCAAATTCCAACTCTGCTTCTTGCTGGCCGAGTTATCTCAGGTGGTGATTTAGCCTCCATAAGATTGATTCCTCTCTGTAAAAATGGGTGTAATGATAGCTACTATGCAATGCTTTGGTTTTGGTTTTAGGATTAAAGAAGATGATATATGTAAAATACCTCACATGTTAAACTTTCAGTCAGTCTAGGTTCCTTCCTTTTCTCTCTCCTTTATCTTCCTAGGCATAAACCTTCCCAAAAACCAGCCATCAGCTAATCCCCCCTGAGGTTGGAGCTGATAATAGCTTCACATTTTATGTATCCCAGAGATATCTGTAATTTAACAGACAATCCTTACAGGCAGAAAAGCCCTTGAGGCCAAAGCAAAGAATTCTATTAGAAAACTTCGGGCTTTTTGATAGGCAGTAGAGTACTTATTTTTTGAGCTGTAGAACTTTGCAGAAGGCAGTCAGAACACACCTAAAAGGCCTCTGGCCCAACTCCTGTGGCTATCCCTGCTTGTTAATCATTTCTTTTTGGAAAACTGATTCCTTATATTTTCTAATCTGTTGCTTCTTTTTGTGCATTCATTTATTAATCAATTATTCCTTTATTCTTTTATTCATTCTCTCCTTCAATTTATTAAGTACATAGTCTATGCAATACTTTCTAAGTTACAAAGATCAACTCAACAAAGCTACTGCTTGCTTTTAAGGAGCTTGTAGGCTAGCAGACAAGAGGAGACACTCAGAAAAACAGATAATAAATATAATTTAGAAATTTCTAATATTCAGAACTGAGATTTTTGTTTTTGTGAGTCCTTTCTAAGCAATCACTTAATCTCACAACTTTCTCTCTTTTCTCTTCTCTCCTCTCTTCTTCCCTCCTTCTCCCTCTTTTGTGTTTATTTTCTACCTTTCTTCATTTTAAATTTGCATTTATGAGAGTAAAAGCTGATGTGCCTGTAATACGCCATTTTTCTTATATTTGTGTGTATGTATGTGTGTTAGTGTGTACATCTGTGATAATCTACAAGTGAAATTTGTTTTTTCTCTCGTATTAGTCTAAATTACTTATACTAATCCCATGTCTATATTGACTCACTGCACTGGACATTAATTTTAGTATTTCCCTTCCATTAAAACAAATTCATTTATTTCTTCCACATTTGCTGAGCATCTCTTATAAGTCAGGGAACTATATGAAGATGGCTCCTCCATTCTCTATTTTCTCTAGTCCATGTAGCAAACAGCTGACAAGTGAATCCTTTTAAAACAAGATTTTTCTATTTAAATGATAGCTAGACTTAGAATCCATATATCTGAGTTTATGCTCTACCTCTGTTCTTAAATACTTAAGTCTTTTTCATCAGGAGTAGTAAGACTAATAAGAATAGTAGTAGTAGTAGTAGTTTATAATAGCTGACACGTATCGAGTATTATTGAGACACTGTGACAAAACTCAAGGAGAATTAGATTTCTATGTCAGTAATTCAAAGGGAAATATATTCAGTTTTTCATTCTTAATATAAGCTTTCAAAAGTTTTATAAGAACAATAGCTTTGAAAGTCAAAGTATTTGATTTGCACGAAGCACGTGTTTCTGAGAAAAGTCTATTGAAAAACAAAAAGGAAATCCTTACAGGAAGCAAGATATAGAGTAGATGCCTTAACAATAAATTGAAAAAAGAAAATAAAGAATTATGTCCAAGGGGAACTAAATGAGGATCAACCAGCCTGGGAAGGGGCAGAAGACTGGACTACGAAGAGGCATGGTCTTGGATACCTAGGACAATGAGGGTGGACCTAGAGGCTGGAGAGGACCACATAAAAGGGAAAGAGTCAGCACTGAGAAACAGCCCAATGTTATCACTGTGACCAGAAAGTTGCATATTTGAGGAACAACAGCTATGCTAGTTAATTTTATATGTCAACTTGTCTGACCATGGGTACCCAGATTAAACATTCTGGATGTGTCTGTTAGGGTGTTTTTGCATCTGAATTGGTGACCTCCCCAGTGTGGGCGGGCATCACCCAATCCATTGAGGGCCTGAATATAACAAGGTGGAAGAAGGAAGAATTTGTTCTTTCCTGCCTGATTACTTGAGCTGAGACATCCATCTTTTCTGACCCTTGGTGTTCCTGGTTGTCAGGCTTTAAGACTCAGACAGAATTACTGCACTGGCTTTTTTGGGTCTCCAGCTTGCAAGACAGTAGATCGTGGGACTTCTCAGTCTCCATAATTGTATGATCCTATATAAAATCTCCTATTGGTTCTGTTTCTCTAGAGAACCCTGACAAATACAATGGCTATAATTTGAATGAATACATGTTTCCATGTTAGCTCTTCAGATGCCAGTGTCTTCCCTCTTTAGCTGTCTGCAAGACAGCCCTGGCATTCTCAGCAGAAAAAGCCTAAGTCTTTGAAGATTTCCTTCCAAACGGATCCACAGAAACATCCCTCCTTTCAATAGCTCAGAAAACTTGTTAACACATCAAACACACCTGAAGCAGTTAAGATGCTTCAGAAGAAAAGACTCCAAAATCTATCATTTAAATAGAATGGGCCTAAGTGACAACTGACCACTAAAAACCAACTTTATGTAGGGATAGCACCTGTAATATATTAACTGCTGAATTATCTGAGCATAGTTTCAGACTCTACCCATTTTAGAATGCCTCATGAGTAGAGTAGCACATCTAGACTAAAAATAAATAAATCTCCCACACACTTCAGGATCTTTCAAGATGGGTTCCATAGTGCCAGAATGTGCTTTGGGATAAAGATTATCCATCTCAAACAGTTTAGTGATAAAGATGGTGATAAGAATTAATCCTAAATCACACAATTTTCTCAGTGGCTTCCAAATTTATTGGGACATATTTGAGAGTTCCCCTATCTCACTGAGGAGGGGGGTGGGGGAAGATGAGATGAAGTGGGGATTAGATTTTCTAACAATGACCACAACAATATATTACATTCTGTATCTAATACAGTCTTCTGCATTGGACTTTGCCATGCTGTTTTAATTGCCTTCTATTCATCCCATCCGTTAGGGAGGGATTCCCACACTTGAAGATGACTGAACACACAATACTCAACACTGGACAGATGAGATCAATAGCAGGTTATTAGTCACATATATTCATAGCCCCAGGGAAAGGGACACCACGTGGTATACACTGTCACCTGGGGGTTGCACTTGGGAACAGAGTGAAAATCCAAGGGCTGTGAGAGGCAGGCTTTGTAGTACCAAGAGGGTGATGTGACCCCTGGTTCAGGCTGGATAGTGTGACTGGCTTGTTTAAATAGTTCTTCAAGCTGTCAGGAAACCGAAACAAACTACTCAGAAATAAGTAGGAACTGTGCCTTGCTCCCCTTAATAAGGAGGGTTGTTTGGTTAGGACACTTTATCTGTGAGAGCAGAGTAGGGAAGGAAACTTGCAGTTAGGCCATTCAACGTGAGGCCCTGGTTTCATCAGATGTCAAGACAGCATATAGCATTGTTCCTTAATTTTAAGCCTTACACAACATGTGCCTCCCTAAAGGGGAAGTGTCTAATCCTCTCTCCTGTAATCAAGAGAATGTGGTGAAAGTGATACCATATAACTTCCAAGAGGGTAGGTCGCAAGAAACATGCAGCTTGTTGGAATGCTTCTTCTCTGGACAGTCTTCTCTCGGAATCCCTTTTGTGATACATAGAAGACCAGATGAAAGTGGCCAGTTGAGAGTCCCTGGGTGTTCTGCCTGTATGGACTGCCATTTGGAGAAAAGAAAAGGAAGAGGAAAAGGGAAAGAAAACCTAAAAACCTAACCATGTGAACAGAGCATCTGTTTAAAACCAGAAGATATTAACTTATCCTTACATTGTAAGATGAGATAGAAGAAACCAGCAAGAAAACAAGAAATTTTACTTTTTTTTTGCACATCTAGTTTATGCTGAGGGAAAATATACTTGCCACTTATGTTTCTTCAGTCTCAACATTTAACAAACAATTAACACATGCCTATCATGTGGCTGTAACATCCCAGTTTGGAGATGTCCTTGGGGTCTGGAACAAAGGGAGCAGAGCTAGGGAGACCTTCTAGGAGCCCACAGCTGACCCTGCTGGACAGGAAAGTAACTGCAAGGATACAATGCATTGTAATAGGTTCTCTTAGGTGTTTGGCATGGTGGTGGAACAGAAGAGAGGCCCTCCAGCCATAACTGGAGAGTCAGAAAAGGGAAATGGAAGTGGTTAAAGCAGATTGATTATTTGTGCCTCCTAATACTATTAATACTATTAATAAGCTGCCAGGCATCCTGTAGATGTGAAGTAGAATAACAGAATTAAGAGATCATTCTCCTGCTCCTTCATGAGTCTTCCCCCCACCCCAAACTTTCCAGATTGTCTCTACTTATAATCTCAGTGTTCATCTTCCATTACTCCCGGACCAGGCCTGAGTTTTATACAGTCAGAGGGATGTACCATTCCAACATCAACTTCCTTTCTATTAAAGTTTGTTTCCTTGCTCTCAGATTCAAGAAACCAGTTTTGAAAGACCACATAGTTAGGGGAAAAGATTTACCATAGGTTCGCTATCGTCACCCTGTCTAGGGTAAAACATCCTTCCCTTAAAATGGGCTGTTTGGGCAACATGGTTCTTAAAGTCCCTTCTGCTCTACACTATAAATCTGTGAGATATTTCTTGGTTGAAAATCTAAAATTTAATAGAGAGAAGAAGAGAAAGCACTGGTATATTTGATTTGTCAGGCTTATACACATGGGAACATTTCTTAATTTCTCTTCACATTATATTTTAATCTTGGTCTTTGTAAATTGGGATTACTAGTGTCAATATTACTATGTTTGTATCAATCTTGGTTGCAAGTGACAGAGAACAAATATACTTAATGTAGCAAAAACGTAATCTATTGAAAGTATAAAGGGTGGTTCATAAAATGAAGAATCGTTAGGAATGAAGGAAAGCTCCCCAGTTATCAGAAAGTCAAGAATGGGCAGAATGTTGAGGAGGCTAAAGTGATTAGTGCTATAGCTATGGTCACACTAGCATGGGAACTGCATGGTTAATACTGGGAGCCACCACTAGCCCAGATGTCACAGGCACCACGGATTCTGGATCCATCTTTGCTTTCTAGCACTGAGCATGCTTCACTGTATTACTGGTTCCACTTCAAAGTGACAGGGAGAAATATCCAATTGGCCAAGCCAAGCTCATATGCCTCCACTGTACCTATAGAGGATGGGGAAAAGGAGTCTTTGGACCTCTTTATTTCTTTAGTAGTGGGCTATGTTTTCACCAAGTCTCTCATACTGGGAAGCCCCCTACAAATAAGTCATTTTTGCACTGTAACCTTATGAGGATAGAAAATTCCAGAGATCAAGTGTGGTATGTCATGCCTGGCAAACAGTAGGTATGCAGTTCCTCGGAGCTATATTTAGGAACTGGGCTACACTGGCTGCCTACCCCATAACTGGGGTGTTAAAAGTATCTAAGTTCATCAAGGATGCTAATGAGACCCAAAATACACAGTCTCATGATTCACAAGAAACAAACATAGCCAAGTGTTTGAGCTCAGCACAGGCCAGAGAGAGCTGAGGCTCAAGGCTTTAATAGCACTATGGCAAAACCTGCAGCTTTCCATACCCCAGTCCCTGGTGGAGATTCTGCTAGGTAATCCTCCTCTCTCTAAAGCCTGTCAGCAGAATCCATTTCAGAGACGGTGAGCAGCTGTGAGTCAGAGCTCTCTGGCCACTGGGGTAAGAGCTCTGATCAACTGCTCTTGGTAATTGCTGCCTCTAGGGAGCTGGCTAAGAAGCTATTCATTTCCTCCTCTGTACATCCTCAAACAAAATGCTTATGGTAAAGAGGTTTCTCTTTTTTTTTTCAATATATTTATAGCTTTTATTTATTTATTTATTTATTTTTGGCTGTGTTGGGTCTTCGTTTCTGTGCGAGGGCTTTCCCTAGTTGCGGCGAGTGGGGGCCACTCTTCATCGCGGTGCACGGGCCTCTCACTATCGCTGCCTCTCTTTGTTATGGAGCACAGGCTCCAGACGCGCAGGCTCAGTAGTTGTGGCTCACGGGCCCAGTTGCTCCGCGGCATGTGGAATCTTCCCAGACCAGGGATCGAACCCATATCCCCTGCATTGGCAGGCAGATTCTCAACCACTGCGCCACCAGGGAAGCCCCTCTCTTTTTTTATTAAGGATCGTGATAGCAGTTACCCTATAAAGTAGAATCCACAGGATCTTTTTGTTTTAAGAATTTGTGAAACACTTTCATATGTATTATATCATTTTAACCTTACAATATCCGTGGGGGAAACTAATACTTAGAGAGAAGTAACTTGCACAAGGATGCTCAAAGGGGCAGACGGATAATGAAACATAGGGCTGTGTGACCCCACAGTCCTTATTTTCACTCTACCACTTTCTAAACCTGTCACGGTACATAAGGAAGTCACATAATAAATGTCTAGAAGGTCAGAGTTTAAGGAAAATATTTTTATATATGTATAATCTATATTCTTTTTTTGATTCTTTTCCACCATAGTTTGTTACAAGATATTAAATATAGTTCCCTGTGCTATACAGTAAATCCTTGTTGTTTGTCTATTTTATACATGGTATTGTGCATCTGTTAATCCCATACTCCTAGTTTATCCCTCCTCCCCTCCTCCCCTTTCATAACCATAAATTCATTTTCTATGTCTATGAGTCTGTTTCTGTTTTGTAAACAAGTTCATTTGTACGATTTTTTAGATTCCACATATAAGTGATATCATACGATATTTATCTTTCTGTCTGACTTACCTCACTTAGTATGATAATCTATAGGTCCATCCATGTTGCTGCAAATGGCATTATTTCATTCTTTTTATGGCTGAGTAATATTCCACTGTATATATGTACCACATCTTCTTTATCCATTCATCTGTTGATGCACTTAGGTTGCTTCCATGTCTTTGCTATTATAAATAATGCTACAGTGAACACTGGGGTGCATGTATCCTTTTGAATTAGACCTTTTGTCTTTTCCAGATACTATATGAACAGGAGTGGGATTGCTGGATCATCTAGTAACTCTATGTTTAGTTTTTTAAGAAACCTCCATACTGTTTTCCATAGTGGCTGCACCAATTTACACTTTCACCAACACTGTAGAGGAATCTGAAAGGGGAACTCTTAAATTCATTTCTTAAATGAATTAGCAAGTGTTTGAGAATGAAGTCCCTGGAGATTACATAAATTTTTCCATAAAATTATCCAAGTACAAGGACTACCTTGAAATAAGGCTCTGAGACTAATGCAGTGCTACAAGACAATCTGCACAGTTGGAGCTGTTATGTTTGTTGGTTTGTTTTCAAATGGAGACTGCATTCATATACTCTGGGATCTAAGGCTCCTAACTTGGAATCCTGGTCTGCGTCTTCTCTGCCTTCTCAACTACTTGAAGCCTCCGTTTTCTTATCTGTAAAACCTATATTTGGGGTTTGCCATGGTTGATACTTATCATGACAACTTTTCCCTCTATAGAGCCTCCTGTCCTCTGGATTCCAGGGAAGTCTACTATGAATTCCCTAATTACCTGCAGAATACAAGAAGGCCTGGCTTCCATCCATAGTATGTGGAGGTGGCTAATTTCCTTCTGATTTTTGACCCTAAGTTCCATCAACTCCAAAGCAGCACAGGCACCTTAGAAAGAAGGAGGGAGGTTGATGTCAAGATATTCACTCCACTCTGCCCATGTATGAATCAGAGCCAAGCAGCAGTATTACCAACTTTCATTCTTTTTGCACAAGATTTAGGAGTTGTCTTCATATTCATTTGATATCAACTTCCAAAGCTAGATGGTGTTCCTATAAGGCCATACAAATGGGGCCATGGAGGATTCAAGAATAAAGCAAGCTCTATTAGGGGGTTCTATGCATTTCAATGGCTTTGATTTTGCTAGAGATTTGAAGGTTTTTGAACTACAAAGGTAAGTGAGACCTTCCTTTATTAGCTGAACTTTCTGGAGAAGTTCATGGGAATTCAGAATTGTTTGATGAGCTGATGTAGCCTGTTTCTTGGAATATCACAACCACATGGGACAAAGTTAAAGTCAAGACATCAGTCATGCATTCTTTGCATTCTTCTAGAATCTGAACTTGAGGTGCTCAATACGTAAGGCCAAAAAGAAGTGAGTAAACACCGGAAAAGGGCAAGGATAGAGGTAAGGACACCTTGATGTGGGAGCCAAGAGGAACGAACAAAGCTCATATTCTGATGATCTCAAGCTGCTGACTTGTAGTGCAACTTTTCTTTGCCACAAACTAGTCTAGAGAATGGTTATCTTATCAATTCAGGTCCCTTTCAACCATGGGAACTTCACACTTTACAATGGAGCTGACAGAGGCCTTGAAGGATGAGTAGGATGTCTGTCAGTAAGAGATGAGGGAGCATTCAGTCAAAGGAAACAGCCTAGGGGTATGAAAATATACATTGTGAACCATCAACAAATAATTGGGTATAGGGCAACTACCATTTAGTGAGGGGAAATGACACAGTTATAGCCATAATTCAATTTACAAATGATATGCTTTAGTCATAAGATATATCACATCTAGACCTCAAACATGATACACTTAAACTTTGGTGCTTTTGTATTTCTTACTACTTACTCTACTCATTAAAAAGTTTTAAGTGTCCTATCTTACACCATACATAAAAAAGTTAACTCAAAATGGATTAAAGACTTGAAAATCCGAAACCAGAAACCAGAAGACTAAAATCCATAAAACTTGAAACACATAAAATGGAACCCTTGTAAAGTGCTGGTGAGAATGTAAATTGGTACAACCACTACGGAAAATAGTATGGAGGTTCCTCAAAAAATTAAAAATTGAACAACCATATGATCCAGCAATTCCACTTCTGGGTATACATGTAAAGAAAATAAAAACACTAGTTCAAAAAATTATGTGCATTCCTATGTTCACTGCAGCATTATTTACAATAGCCAAGATATGGAAACAACCTAAGTATCCATCAACGAATGAACAGATAAAGAAATTGTGATATATTGAAGGAGAACAGAATATGCCACCCTCAAATATGCCATTTTGGCATATGGATTATTTTGAGCTAAAGGCAATGCAGCAGACTCAGGAAAAACTTTGACCTCTCCCCTAACTACCTAAAAGAATTTAGATAAAGGGCCTGCACCAGAAGAAAAGCTATTACCAGAGGTAACTCTTTTATCTGAAAGATCTATCTGCATGGCAGGGTAAACTTCTAATTACCAAACATCTGATCTTATCATTCAGTGAGTCATTCTCCTCCCCTTTGAAGCCCCAGAATCCTATCTCATTCCTTAGCTCAGGATGGCATATAAGCCTCAATTGCCCAATTTGCCCTTGAGTCTCATATCTTTGGGTCTTCTGTGTATATAAAATTAAATTTGTTTTTTCTCCTGTTAATCTGTCTTATGTTAATTTAATTACTAGACTAGCCAAAGAGAGGAAGGAAAATTTTTTCTGTCCCTACAATATATATATACAATGGAATATTACTCAGCCATAAAAAAGAATGAAACCATGCCAATTGTGACACCATGAATAGATCTTGAGGGCATTATGCTAAGTGAAACAAGTCAGAGAGAGAAAGACAATACTGTATGATCTCTCTTACATATGGAATCTAAATAAGAAAAAAGAAACCTTATATATACAGAGAGAACAGATTAATGGTTGCCAGAGATGGGGGGTGGAAGTACAGATTCTGAATAAATTTATGTGAACTTTAATAAAAATGCAACCATAGATTCTATAAAAAAAAGAGGTTTTAATTATCCTTGGTGTTATGCTTGGGTGATTAACTATGACCCCAAACCTGAAAAAAACTGACAGTCTAAGAGTCACACCTGTGAGCCATTTGCAGTGTGAATGTTATAGAATCTTCGGTAGGGAAGTAGGGACATATCAAGTGCTATAGCCTAGCACAGTGGTTCTCAAAGCCTGAATTCTAGGCCAGGAGTAACAGCATTAATTTGGATCTTATTAGAAATTCAAATTCTTTGGTCCCACCCCAGACCTCCTAAATCAGAATCTCTGGGGATGGAGCCCAGCATTCTGTGGTTTAACAAGCCTTCCCAGTGATTCTGGTATGTGTTAAAACAGGAAAACTACTAGGCTGGTGGCTAGGGATACAAACTTTCTCAATTCAGATCATAGCTCTGCTATTAACAGCTGAGTGAGCATCAGGCAAAATAATTTCTCTATGACTGTTTCCTTATCTATAAAAGGAGGATAATATTAACACATGCCTCAGAGGTTTATTGTGAGAATTAAATGAGTCAACATTGCCTGACCCCCTACTAAGCATCATCTAGCTCTTGCCTTTAGCGTAGAAATGGCACGAACCTTCATTTCTGCCTTGACCTCTCTTTTAGACCTTGGAAGCACTGTTTTTAGAACTGTTGGACTATTTTCAATTATAAAATGAGAACAATCACCTACGTCCCTTTAACGTTTGAAATGGATTCTTCAGTAAGGAGCTGCTTTTCTGTCCTTAATGGGAAGAAAAATATCCCTTACGTTTCAATGATGCAAAAAAAAATACCCACTATATCTGATCTACTCTTACCACAAGCCTCAGGACACAGTTTCCAGAGTAAATTATAAGAGCCACAGGCAGCAACTATTGCTTTTCAAGCAGCTCAATAATCCGTCATTCTGCCTTCACTTATTTTCCTGCAATTCACCTGGATGCAAAGAGGTTTCTACCTAACTTTTAGCAAAGCATTAGGAATTCAGGCTCTAAGCTAAAATCCTTGTCTTCATTTTGTTTAATATTTTGAAGAATCTGACTCTTTAGTATTGATTGACTGACCAAGCAGGCAATCAAGATGCTTAATCAATAACAGTCACTCATTTGGTGCCTTGTTGTCCTTCCAGAGCAATAGGTGGTTAAGCTCCTTTGACCTTCTTTAATTAATTCCAGACTTTATTAATAAGCCCCTTACAAGCCTCCAAAACCCTTCAAAATTGCATCTCTCAAGAAGGAACTGTTCCCCCTGGATTTTCCTGAAATCAATGAGAGTGAAGCCAAAGCCACAGGAAGCAAAACTGGCATGATGACAGAAGGACAAGGGGGAGCTGGGTATGTCCCATGAGCTGACCTGACAGCTGATGGATGGAAGTCCAGACCCTGAGGTAGATCCCTGGATAATGCCCCCACCCCTGTTATTTGGCTCAGGACAGAATACAGGAATGGCTAATTGGCATTGCTTCTGACTTCATCGCTTTTGCCCAGAAGCAAAAGTCACTGGAACAGGAAAAAGTAATTTGGGTTCCCAGAAGAAGCACGTGTAATCCTGTATGGTGCACTCAACTAGAAGTTCAGAGAATCGACTGCCAAGTTGCTGCCCCTGCATGGACCTCAGTTTCTTCATCACTCAAATGACAGGATCTTCCTGGATGGTTTCTTGAGTTCTCTACCTCTGATCTTCCATAATTACTTCATTTCTCAGAGCTACTTCTCTCACTGCAGACATAATTACCAGGGCAAGACTTGTGTAGATCTGGGTCCTCTGGACAGATGCCAAATTCCATTCCTTTATGAATTGTTTCACGGCCCATTACAGCTGTTCCACACAAATGACCATATTTGCCTCTTCTAGTCAATAAAAACATATTCAGATTTCAAGGGCTAAAAATCCAGCATTATATATATATCTAATTCTATAACTTAGAATCTTATTTTTGGACAAATAAGAAAGATTAAAAGTAAGAATGGTATAACCTATAGCTGTACACACCACCTAAAATAGACAATAATTATATTTTGTAAAATTTGCTTCATTTCTTTTCTTAAATTATGAAAAGATACACATTGTAAATGAACTTACAGTGCACTCTGCTTTATCTACAATTCCATTCTAGCAAATTTCCTTCCCATCCCCAGGCAACCATGCTTATAAATTTTATGTGCATTATTCTAGTACATTTTAAAATACACATGGATATATTAATGGATTGATAGAAAGATGGATAAATTCATGAATGCATAACAATTCCTGATAGATATGGATAGGTAAATAGACAACACTCATTTAATATATATTTGTGTATAGTATTATCTATGGTTTTAAATTTGCATATATATTTATTATATGTATCATTCTTCAAATAGCCTATTTCTCTCAAAACTTATGTTTTTGAGATGACCTATGCTATAAAGAAGTCTAGTTCATTCCTTTTAATTGATGTCAAGTATTGAATTATACAAATATATCATATTTCATTTTCCATTTTTCCAGTATTAGATTTTGATCATTTGTAGCATTTTCCTATTATTGAAAATGGTGCCATAAATATCCTTGCACAAGTCTCCTATTGCACATTTTAGAGAATTTCTATAAAATATAATCCCAGAAGTACAACTGTTAGTCATACGGTTGCACATTGACAATTTTAGTAAGTAGTATTGTAAAACTGCTCTCCAAAGTGTTAACATGATTCTGTGATTCCATTTTCCCGCATCTTTGTCAACACTTGCTACTGTTAAACTTAATTTTTGCTAGTCTAATGGATGTAAAATGGTGTGTCATATTTGTGTATTTCATTTTTATCTCATGTTTGCAGTTCCTAGATCATTGTAGTTGAAAATTGTTTCATGTTTAATGACATTTCAGGGCTCTTCTTCTATTAATGACCTATTCTAACCCTTGTTTTTTTATTCAAGTTATTTTATTTAATGATTTTTATGAGCTATATATATACATATATATATGACAATTCATTTGTTATGTATGTTGTAAGGTCATTTTGATTCAACACAGTCAATCTTTGGAGAAACATAAAGGAACTGTTACTTTGCTCTTTCTTGATTGTTAGTTTCTTCAAAGGGTCACTTTATGATATTTGAACACAATATTTTCTTTCTTTAAACTGATCTCCTAATTCCTCATGCCCACAACTGGGAAAAAAAAAAACAAAAAAACCAACCTCCCTGACATTGTTAGGACTCATATTGGAAGTTCCAGAATCTAAAATGTACCATTAGGCCTTTAAACAGTTTCATTTCTTCCTCTAATCCACCGTTATGTTCATAATTAACTGACTATAAATCATTTTGCCAGCACCCAAATGGGTCCCAATTGCAGTAAAAATTAGAGAAGGGAGACTTTATATAGATAGTCACTACCCCTAATTTAGTTGTTTTAATGTGGATGGGTGGATGGGAAGTATCACACTCTTGACATAGAAGTGAAGTGAAGGAAAAGGGGCATACAGAAGGAAATTAAATTATTGAGCTACTACAATAATATTAGCACTTTGCTATTGTGAACTCACATTACCTTATAAGAACACTTTAATGGAAGCAACATCATCCCCATATTATAATATACTGAATTTCAGAAAAGTAGTTTATGTTTTGATGGTCACAGAGCTAGAAGGTGGCAGAGTCAGATTTCGATTCGATTCCAGAAGACTCCCTTAACACACTCTTGTCTGTACACTTGTGTCAACTGATCAGGAAGTTTGAAATCTGAGCCATATTAGCACAATGGAAATAGTAAAAATAAGCATTTTCAACATAAATGTGAGGTTTAGTGTTCTTTATTGTTTAACCTTTACAATGTGTTTTCCATGCATACTCTGAAATGATAATCACATCAATGTCATAATACATGGGTGAACATGTATCCAAGTTTGCCTGAAATACATGCCTATTGTCTTGAGTCCTGTTCAGTTCAAAATTTATCCTAGGTTTTTCATTTTTTAGTAATGTATTATTAATAATAGTTGAATTAAAATTTTACTTTCAGCTCCTGCCATAATCTTGTATAATAATTGATGAAACTCATACGCAATGAACAGAGTTCTAACTTTAACATGTGGCTATCTGGAAGATTACCAGTATTTTTCACTCTTCTTTTCCAGATATAATATCTCACTTTTGAGGGCAGAATGCAAAATATTTTCTGATAAGATAATTATAATAGGACATGTAGTGTGTGGAGTCAGCAGGGAAATAGGAACTCTCTGTACTTTCTGTTCAATTGTACTGAAAGCCTAAAACTGCTCTAAAAAATTGTCTATAAAAAAATAATGGACATGTAGGAAAGAGCTACATTTTTTAGGTCTAGAGTAGATGCTCACTTGGAATACCAGCCATTTATGTCAAGATTTGTGCCATGACCTTTGAGAAATGGAATCCATGGAACCTCCAGTTAGTCAGGTCAATGTGAAATTATAGGTTGATGTGTGCTTGAAAAATGATCAAGAAATAATAGCTGTATTGTCCTATCAAAAACTATAGTCTTAATGTTCTTCTTAAGTGGTTTTGATATTTATTTAATGTTGCATATCTATATATATATTTATCTAATTTATTGTTTGGTAGCATTTTATTTTATTTTTTGTAATAAATCATTTGATATAAATAAATTTAAAAATTTATTTCCAGAGTCTCCATTTCTTAAAAAGTTGGTAAAAGTTTAACTTGAATAAAATATTAATTGGTGTTACCATCTACTCTCAGGAGAGGAAAGCTAGAGGACACAGATCTGCAGAAGTAGCATCAGTATTTGTTTAAAGAATGTTGTCCATTTAAAGTGAACTATACTTGAAATGACAAATGTGTCCAGCTACCCAAGGGAGAGTAACATATCATACTGCAAACTATGACTTTTCATTTAGATCTATTGACTTTTTCTAAGTGAATACATATCCAACTTTTCATAGGTAGATAGGAAAAGTGAAGGAATAGATGACAATGTTGACTCCATCAACAGAAGAACTTCACAAACAGCTGAATGATATGTGTTATATCAGCACATGCTTCAAACAGAAAATCAGTTAAGTCCAATAATGGTTCAGCTTTTTTCATCTAATTCATAGGATCAAAGTAAAGTTTTACAAGTTCATTTTCTTGAAAGCAGCAGTGTGAACACTATTAAAACACTCAACATTGGAGTTAAATATTTTGTTTTTGCAAGGATAAAAACATGAAATACTAAGTTGTTAGAGTACAGTGTTATGGTGAAAACACTGGTCTTACTAAAGTAAAAAACCTATTTATCAAGAAATATACCTAGGGCTTCCCTGGTGGCGCAGTGGTTGAGAGTATGCCTGCCGATGAAGGGGACACAGGTTCATGCCCCGGTCCAGGAAGATCCCACATGCCGCGGAGCGGCTGGGCCCGTGACCCATGGCCGGTGCGCCTGCACGTCTGGAGCCTGTGCTCCGCAACGGGAGAGGCCACAACAGTGAGAGGCCCGCGTACCACAAAAAAAAAAAGAAAAAAAAAAAGAAATATACCTAGAATTTCTTGTGGTATACAAATTAATAATTGCACTGAAATAGCTGTAGTCAAAATTTGTAAATACTTTATGCAGAGAAATAGAAAAACGAGTATAATTTTTGTGTGTATATGGTTGATGTTGCATTAAAACATATTTCAACATGAATTTATCTGGGCCTTCTCTTTTCTGTCATCATCAATTGGATTTTATCAATGTTTAAATATTTCAAGAATTACTTGGAGGGCTTCCCTAGTGGCACAGTGGTTAAGAATCCACATGCCAATGCAGGGAATAGGGGTTCGAGCCCTGGTCCAAGAAGATCCCACATGCCGCAGAGCAACTAAACACAACTACTGAGCCTGTGTGCCACAACTACTGAAGCCGGCGTGCCTAGAGCCTGTGCTCTGCAACGAGAAGCCACCGCAATAAGAAGCCTGCGCGAAGCAATGAAGTGTAGCCCCTGCTCACCGCAACCAGAGAAAAGCCCGTGCACAGCAACAAAGACCCAACACAGCCAAAATAAAATAAAATAACAAAATAAATAAATTTAAAAAAAAGAATTACTTGGAAATCAATTTAAGTGTTCTGCAATGGTATTTAACTTGTTTTATAACCAAGACTTTGCATTCCATTCAAAATCAGTTGAAAATCTTTAATCAGTTTATTCAAGAAATAAAAGAACAGAAATGTTCAGCTTCTTAAGATTTAATGAATTGCAATGACTAAAAATAAAGCTTGCAAACAGGGAAACCTTGAAATTTATTACTTCAAAGGTAACAGTGGATTTGAGCAAATTAATTGTGAGAGTTCAAATAGAATACAGGTTTTAATATTAAAACTCTATAGTTTAATTTTACAATATTTCAACTTTGGAAAGCATATATTCATGGAGATCTTACTTTCAATTTTAATCATTTATTTTCTACTCTGCAAAGGAATGGAACTGAGAAGACCTAAAATTTTCACATCTAAATCTGGTAAAATATTCAAAATAATTGAGACACATTTTTAACAAGTATCGTCATGTAAAAACATTTGTTGAAGACAGCGCTCTGAATGAATATAAGCAAAAAGACAATGTAAGCACAGGTGAAAGGAGATATAAACTGTTTTGGAATCATTATTTGACTCACCTTCAAGCCTCTTCAAAGTTTTATTGTAATTTCAGGTATGTGAGACTTTATATCTCCTTATATTTTTTATAACAAGTTTGAGTTATATTTTTTTATTACTGCTATCAGAAAGAATCCTAACTATGATAAATGATATACATGTTTTTCTTATTATGATATCTGAATAAGGAAAGGTAGTTTCACTAGTTGTCTAAATTATTACCATTAGAGTTTTTTTTTTTAATTCCACTTCTCCTCAATCACCAAAACTATAGAATCTGCTCATTAAGTGTCATCCAATTTTCTAAACACTGAACATCACCACCTTCCTAGATTCAACTTTCATCATGTTTTTCTGATTCATTTTAATAACATCTCTCCAATTCATCATCCACACATCTTTAGATTTCTCTGGAGAAAATCTGCTGTTATGGGTTTGTTTAAAAACTCTTTGCTTCCCACATCCTTCAGGATGAAATCCAACATACTTGGTATGTTTACAAAGACCCTCACATTGTTAGTCCCTGCATGGTTTTCCCGGGAAAATTTTCAATATGCTCCTCCCTTTCCACTGTGCTATATCCTTCATGCACAGCCTGTATCCCAGTGCCACAAGTTGCTTCCCATCTCTCAAACAAATGAATTTTTGGAGATATAAGTGTTTTCCCATGGGTCTTTTCCTCTTCTTAGAACCTATTTTTCTAACTTGTTCAACTGAATACTTTAAAGATATAGTGCAATATTATTAGCATCGTAAAGTTTTTTTTCTTAAAAGTTGGATAAACTCTCATCTTATCTTCTACAATACTTTGTAAATATTATTAGAGCATCATTCACATTGATTCAATATTAAATTTTTGTCAGTTTCTTCCAATAAAAGATATGAATCTTAAGTGACCGTGCTTAACTCACCAGTGTATCCCCACTACCTGAGATCATGACAGACATGGGGAGGTGCTTATTAGCTACTTGAGGAAAGAAAATTTAAATAACTGAACATACTTTGGATGAATTATTTATATATTATTAAAATTATCATATTTTGGAATGCTTCTTTCCTTATAAAACATTGATCTGCTTCTGTAAGCTGCAAATCATTCTCAAAGCACAGTGTTTCTCAGAGTTATATAACCTAAAGAATAACCATTTCCATATTCCACAAATATTCACGCATGCTTTCCTATAGTGGAATTAGCCCAGACCAAATACCATACTGAGAGCATCTATTAATATAGATTAGTCAGTCTTACAAATGGACTATGGTGTATTTGCTAACATACTACAGAGTCACATCAAGGTAATTAAAACTGAATCTATTAAATTAAGTGCAGCCAGGGCTGTACCATTCTTGCTTTTAAATAATTTCTTTTTAATCACTAGTCAACCAGAAAATATGGTAATCATCCATGGGTGTATTAGTTTTCTATGGCTGCTGTAACAAGTTACCAGAAACTCAATAGCTTAAGGCAATACAAATTTATTATCTTATAGTTCTGGTGGTCAGAAATCCAAAGTGGGTGTCAGGGCTTATATCAAGGTATCAGTCGAGCTGTGTTCCTTCTGGAGGCTCTAGGGGAGAATCCATTTCCTTGCTTTTTCCAGCTCCTAGAGGTCACCCACATACCTTAGCTCACTGTCTTCTATCTCCATTTTCAAAGTCAGCAACATCTGGCTAAGTTCTTCTAACACTTCATTGCTCTGGTTCTCTTTTCTGTCTCCCTCTTCCACTTTAAGAACTCCTGTGATTACATTGGGTTCATGCAGATAATCCAAAATAACCTCTTTATTTTAAGTTTAGCTGATAAGCAACCTTAATTTCATCTGCAACTTTAATTCCATTTGCTGGGTATTGTAACTATTACAGGTTCTAGAGATTAGGATGTGAACATAATTCAGGGGCTATTATTCTTTCTATTACAATGGAACTATTCAGGAGCAACATGGTTTTATTTGATCTGAAATAATGATAAGTCCCTCTGAGGAACCTGCACAGAAAGACTGGATTCTATCAAATGAATTGGGAATTGTGTAAGTGGTCAGATTGCATATATGGAGGCTGGGCTTACATAATGAAGGTTTTAAAACTGTTTCCTCCCTACCCTCCTCTTTTTCCTTACCTCTTATTACTGAAATGTTTACTAAAAGACTACTATGTGTTAGGCCCTGTGATAGTTGGACATAAAACAACAAAAGAACACCAAATTACCATGACTGGAGAGCTCATAGTACAACATACAAATTGACAATCAAATAATTATAAAATTACATGACAAGTGGACTGTTAGGCTCTATTATGTAACCTTTCCTATTCTCTATCTAACTTCCTTACTCTTATCACTGGGAGGTTTACAATGCACATCAGCTTATTACAAAAGCTGAGACTTCCTGCAATAGGGAAATCCTCCACAATTTAGTTGATTAAAAATAAAATCTTTTTTTTTTTTTCTGTAGTGGGCCTATTTGCTTCCCAACAAATCTGTTAAACATACTCTGAGAAACACTCTTTTAAAAGAATAGAGACACAAAAATTATTAACGTTACTTGGTGTCATTCAGAGGTTGGCCAGTCTACTGGAAAATGAAAACAGCTAAATTGGACTTAGGCTGCAGGCGTCTTGGAAGAAGAGCCACACAACCCCCAGACCCAACACCACCGCCGCTTAAATGTGCATGTCACTCTGCACATCTCCCTCCTATGGAGAAGAGAGCTTACTTCCCCTCCCTGTGAACCCGAGTTGGCCTTTCAACTGTCTTTGACCAAGAGAATGCAGCAGAGTGATGTCTGGAGCCTTAAGATGACAGGCAGCCTCCACTTCTCTCCCTTTTAGCCAAGTTGCCATGCTACAGGAACCTCACGCCACGTGGAGGGGAACTAAGGTGCCCCTGTGACTGGCTCCACATGAACACTCAGCTGACAATGAGAATTGAGGTCTCAAATATATGACCCAGCTTGACCTCCTCCTGAGAGATGAGGCCCCAGCTCTTTGAGTTTCTCAGGCTGACACTATGTTAAACGGAGATGGGCTGTTCCTATTGAGTGCTGCCCAAATTGCAGATTCATGAATAATAGAATGGCTTTTGTCAATAATTAAATTTCAAAGTGGTTTGTTACACAGCAATAGATGATTTAAAGATATACCTTGAAAAATGAATAGAAATTTGGCAAGTATTCCTAATATAAGAAATACCACAAGTGAAGGCAGACATATAAATGAGTATGGCATGTTCCAGAAACAAGTAGCTCAGTGTGACTGAAATGTTGGGTACAGGAGGAGAAGTAAATGACCTCAGGGCTATAGAGGTAAATAGGGCAAAAGTAGTAATGGTTTGGGGACTAGCATAACACTTTAATTAAATCATCCTGAATATATCCTGTTGTGTCATTTTGTCTGCTCTGGATTTTTCCTTTCTTCTCCTGGTAAGAGCCCTCTCTTTTTCCCTTTGGGCCAGTCTCAGTGTATATGTCTTGGATGGTGCAAACCTATATCAACACTCTCAAAAACCAAAAAATGCACACTCATAAGAGGCACATGTTTGACCAGTCAGATCGTCCCATCCTTCTGGCTCCAGTGCAGCTAAGGGACGAACCCATGATTCAAGCTGAATACCTGGGTTAATCTTGAAATTTTGCTTGGGTTACCACAGATGCTAAACTGCTAAATAGCAAATCTGAAATTGCAAGAAATAATTAAGCAAAAGGGAGAAATTAGGGTAAAATTGGAAATAAATAGAATCCTATGGAATCCTAGATTCAGCTCAGATCTGTTATGTTAGCCAATTGAAAAAAAAATTTTTTTTCATTTAAACTGGTTTGAGTTGAGCTTCTGTTACAACCAAAAGGTTCCAGATTAATAAAGAGAAACATAAACAAGTTTTTAAATATGCACATTATTGGTTGAGTTCTAGAAAGACAGCTCTGGCTTTAGTAAGGAGGAAATGGCAAAACAAGAGCAGAAATTGCAGACAAGAGGTAATGAAGACTTTCTCAACCATAATATGAAGTGAGGAATTTAATTTTTAGTCTTTCCTTCACATTGAGAAACTAAAGACAATCCAAGGGAAAACGAGAACATAACTGAATTGTCAAGGAATAAAAGTATATAATAATTTACATTTTAATCAGTTGTCACTCACCCATTTTATTCATTCAACAAATATTGATCTCTAACTCTGACCATAGATTCTCAATCCTGCTGCTTATTAAATCAGATTTCTGAGGTTAAGCTTGACTATTAGCATTTTTTAAAAGATCGTCAGGGAATTTTTTTGCAGCTAGGATTGTACCTGGATAAGCATAAAAATTATACAGTAACTTCTTTAAAACATTGATTCAACAGCTCCACCACACTGACATTCTTATTCAGTAAGATTGGGACAAGGTAGAGAATCAGTATTTTCCAAAACACATTAATAATAACTTCTACCTACCAATTTAGCACTTCCCCATTCCTGAATCAGTCTTAAGCAAGCTATCAGTAAATCAATTTCAGATCTGTTAGCTTAAAAGGATCTTGCCCTACTTCTGAAGATACAGTAGCAAGGAAGTGGGAGGGATCATGGGAATTTCTGTGCCCATTAACTAGTTCCTTTTGAATTGGTCTACTTTATGCAACAAAGCACAGACTTACAGGCACCCCTTTCTAGACCCTTAACAATTCAGATATCAACCATAATAGCAGCCATCCTTTTAGTTAATTAACTGGGTCCTGGCAGCTTACTTTGTTTGTGCCAAGAATTCCCACACTGAGAAAGTTCCTAGTTTAAAAAAGAAAAAAAAAATCACAGCAAGATGACCACTGTGACTGAAGCAGACTCAAAGAAAAAGAAAATCAAGAAATTAGATCAAAGAGTCTGCAGAGGGCCAGACTGTGTAGGGCCTCACAGGTTTAAGAACTTTATCTTTATTCTGAGAGCAATAAGACACCATTGAAGAACTTTCCCTACAAACATAACTTCATCTTACTTTTAAAAGGATCATTCCAGCTGTTCTGCTTAGTAGACTACATAGGGCAAAGAAAAAATATAGAGACCAGTTAGAGGGCAATTACAATAATTTGTACAAGAAATGATGATGGCGCTTCCCTGGTGGCGCAGTAGTTGGGAGTCCGCCTGCCGATGCAGCAGACACGGGTTCGTGCCCCAGTCTGGGAGGATCCCACATGCCGCGGAGCAGCTGGGCCTGTGAGCCATGGCCGCTGAGCCTGTGCGTCCGGAGCCTGTGCTCCGCAACGGGAGAGGCCACAACGGTGAGAGACTCGTGTACCGCAAAAAAAAAAAAAGAAAGAAATGATGATGACTGTAGGTTTGTCCAAAGTGATAGATAACAGTGGACATGATTAGAACTGGCCAGATTCTGCATATGTTTTTAAGGTTGAGTCAACAGACTTTGCTAATTGATGGAAGAGGTGGTGTAAGAATATAAGAGACAGGAGTTAAGTTTGACCCCAGAATTTGAGAACCATGTAGATAAAATGAGGGCTCTAATTGAAATTGGGAAGACTGGCAGAGGAGCAGGTTTTAAGTTGAGATCAGAAGCTAATTTTTAAGTCTGAGATTTATCTTAGCAATACAAACAAATATATTGAATTTTTAGTTAGATACCTGACCCAAAAGTCCAGGGGTCAGTTCTGGGCTTAGCCTATAAAACTTAGACTGATAAGCATACAGGTGGCATTTGAGGCATGGGATTGGATGAAATCACCATGGTAGGGAGTAAGATGGAATTCAAGAGAGGTTTAAGACTGATTCCTTGGGCAGTCCCACATTAAGACAGAATATGGGAGAAAGAGGAGCCAGCAAACAAGACTGAGCAGACTGCCTTCAACAAAGCAAGAAGAAAACATTAAGTTGTAGGGTCCTGAAATTCAAGTGAAGAAATTGTCATGGAGGAAATAATGGTCACCATGTCCTAACTGCTGGTGATATGTCAAGTATGGATGAGGACTGAGTTTTATCCATTTGTTTTTAGCAATATATCTGCCAGTCACTGCCTTAATGAGAGTCATTTTGGAAGAATGTTCGGAGCTGCAACCTGGCTGAACTGAATTCAATAAAGAATAAGAAGGGAGAAATTTGAGACAATGACTAGAAAACTCTTCTGAGGAACTTTTCTGTGAAGGAACATAGAAAAATGGACGTGTAATTGGAAGATATTAGAAGGTCAAGAAAGATTTCTTTGTTTTTTAATTAAGAAACATACTTTTTCACGTATTCTTTAAAAAATTATAAAGAGAAGAACTGATGGTCTAGGAGAAGGAAGAGTGAATAGCTAAAGGAAATTGATCCTTGAGAGATGGGAGACAAATGAAGTGAACTTTACTGTGATGGCTAATTTTATCTGTCAGTTTGACTGGACTAAGGGGTATCCAGATAGCTGGTAAAACATTATTTCTGGGTGTGTCTGTGAGGATGTTTCCAGAGAGATGAGAATTTGCATCAGCTGACTGAGTAAAGATTAGCCTCACTCACATTGTGGCCATTATTCAATACACTGAGGGCCTAAATAGAACAAAAGCTGAGGAAGGGCAAACACGGATCTTCTCCTGCCTTCAGACATAAGTGGTCCAGATTCTTAGGCCTTGAGATTTGGAGTGAAACTATACCACTGGCTTTCCTTGGTGTCCAGCTTGCAGATGGCAGATCTGAGACTTAGATCTGCCATAGGACTTAGTCTCCACCATCATGTAAGCCAATTTCTCATAATAAATCTCTTTCTAAATATCTAGCTAGCTAGCTAGCTAGCTATCATCATCTACCTATCCATCATCTTCTACTGGTTCTGTTTCTCTGGAGAACCCTGACTAATACAGTATGAAACTGAATAATGGGGATTTGCACAAGTAAGGGAGGCCAATGAAAGCTTTCCAGAGGATACCTCTGGAGAGGAAATGTTTGGAATTAAATGAAAAGGAAAGATGGCCAGGATGGGAAGGGCTTTCCACATACAGGGAGCAGCCTGTGCGGGCTTACAGAAAAAGTAAGTATTGTTGTGTGGGCCTATAAAAGCCAGTGTGGTTGAAATGCAGAAATCAAGAAACTTGGTTATAAGTATGGGATAGAGGTTGTTAAGACTTGTTAAAGAAACAATTTTTTTTCTCTATAAGCACTAGAAAATCAGTCAAGGATTTCAGGGGCCGTGCAATGTAGAAGTTGAAATGATTGGATCTATGCTTTAACAAGGTAATTCTGGCTGCAATGAGGAAAATGGATTAAAGAAACACCAGTTGCTATGGATAATGTATTTCTTAGCCCAGTGTTTTCTACTTGACCATACTCCATTTTGAATTATTCTTTACCCCATGTTCGTAAGTCTTGCCTTTTCAAGTAGATTTTCATCTATCCTAGGGAAGGCCATTGAATTTTTATTTCTTTCTTCCCTATATAGCCACCAGGGAGGACTTCAAAAAGCTGAGATTCAATCTGAGCACACTGGTGCTTAAAATGAAGTCCGTGGCATTTAGGAGATAAGAGAGGACTTTTATGATCCACTAGATATTAGGTTTACAGTTTTATCTTTTACCACTCTCTCTCTGTATGTTGTATTTTAATTGAATTAAACTACATATTTTTCCTGAGAAACGCCATGCTCTTCTTCAGCATTTTTGTAAATTTTACTGTTTATTCTTTCTTATTTTTATTTGAGAACCCAACATTATGCCAAGCACGCAGTAGGGTTTTAACAAATATTGTTTTAATTATTTTAAGTTTGTTTTCTTAACCATTCCTAGTTCAACAGTGGACACAGCATGTTTAATGACAACAAGCAGAAACTTAGAGCACACAAAGGAACAAGGAAAAGCTGTGAAAGTCTCTGAAAAGTTCTGACAAATACAGACAAGAAAACGTTACTAGGGGTGAAAAATTACATATTTTCTAAATGATTGGCAAATTATACACATAAAGTATTAGAGCAGATACCAAGAGGGTTATGGATTTTGTGCTCTGGAATAAGAACACTCAAACAAAGATATTTAGAAAAATAAATATTTGGTTAACTAATAAAGGATGTATTTGTACTCATCTTTATAGTGAACTCACAACAGGGAATGTCAATATTAGCATTCAGGATATCTCCCCAGACCCAGCAATTTCCCAAGCCACCTGGAGATCCTTGTAGGCTGTTGACCCTGATGACTGCAACCTGTACAAAGTGGATTCACTTTTTCTGGGAAACTAATTATGGCTAGGCTCTGTACATCTGATTTCATAGGTGTTTATTACTTGATATTATGTGGAAAATCTGCCAGCCAATGTTCCGGGCGAACTATTCCTTCTTTATTCCTCAGTTATCAAAAGAAAAAAGGAAAATAATTGTCATAACACTTAGACCAATTCATGGATAGAAAGTTCATAGAAAAATTTCACCTTTTGAGTATTTCCACTGGATGAAATATTAATGAATATTAGCTGTTTATATAACATATTCTCAGATGTGGTACTTCCTATAGTATAATTAGGGGATGGTTCATTGATAATCCATTTCCCAAACAGACCATATGTACCTAATAAATTTAAGATTCTGGGACAAATTGAAATGAATAAGATATTTCAGGGTCTAATGAGATGACCTCTAAGTGTTTTTTTTAATTTTAATTTTTGTATTTTCAGGAACCAGTGACTCCAAATATACACTTTAAAATATAAGGTTCAAAGTTGAGCCATGTTGATAATATATACCTCTGATATTATGTGATAAAAATGGCACTTAACCCTGTGGTCTTCCTCCCAAGAACATATGACCCCAATATAATCAGGATAAAGATGACAGTCTAAAAAATACCTGACCACTACTCCTCAAAACTTTGAAGGTCATCAAAAACAAGGAACATCATAGAAACTGTCACAGCTAAGATGAGCCTAAAGAAACATGACAAGTCAGTGTAATATGGTATCCTAGGTGGCATGCTGGAATAGAAAAAGATACTAGGCTAAACTAAGGAAATCTGAATAAAATGTGGACCTCAGTTAATAATGATGAATCACTATTGGTTCATTAATTGTAACAAATATACCATACTAAATACGATGATAACAATAAGGAAAAATGTGTGTGGAATGTATGGAAGCTCTCCATATTACCTCTGAATTTTTTCTGCAAATCCAGAAGTAAAATATCTAAAATAGAAAGGTTACTTAATTTTTTTTGAAAAAAGGACACAGTTACATTTGAATTTCAGATAAGAAACAAGTGCTTTTTAGTGTGAATTTGCCTGATGTAATATATAGTGCATACTTATACTAAAACAAGGCTTTTCGTTTATCTAAATTTCAATTTTAGCTTTATCTTGCAATCCTACATCTGGAATAGCTGCATCTCAGAATAACATTCATCTTCTACAAGTTCCTCCTCCAGTCTTCTTCATTGCCTCTAGAACCAAAATCCGAGTCACTTTTAATATAACCTAAGCAGGGAAGTGTGAACTTTGCCCCAGGAAGAAACAGCCTACTATTAAAGGAGTTACAGTACCTGACAGATAGATGTGTACCAGCATGAACCAAGGTGAAGTGTAGAGAATGTTGTACTAGTGGGGCTGTGTCACGGATAGGGAAGCATTTATTGGTACCATTTAAATCAATTATGATTTAGGATTTAGGATTATGTCAAGAACAACCAGAGCTGCTTCTTATGTTTATTAGAATAGTTCTTTAAAACGTAAATAGGACAGTGGTTTAGTTGAGGTGGATGTTCCAAGTTCCCCTGGCAGAGTATGAAGGAAAGCCAGAAGTTCAGGAAATTGCAGCTGTTAGAAATGATTTATCAATTAAGACTGAAGAACCTACCCCTTGAACATTTTATCCAGAGAATGCCTACAGTGGTGGCTCTCAAAATTTAATGTGCATCCAAAGACCCGAGGGATTTTGTTAAAATGCAAATTCTCATTCAATATATCCAGGTTGAGCATGAGATTATTCTGCTGGTGTGAGAACCACACTTCTAGTATCAAGGGCTTAATAGACACTCCCTCTATTAAGGCTTTGTAAAATACAGTGTAGAGGGGGCACCAGCCTATCTGAGAAGCTTGGTGTTACCTATCCTCTGAAGTCTATGGTTGACAGTGAGAGATGCTGCAAGGTAACTGGTATTGCCAATATTATGGGGATGATAAGATCTCAGGATGACAGACTGCAGCTGACAATACTTAATGGACAACCAACCAAAGTTAAAAAAAAAATTGCCTTGACCTGTAGGAATCTAAGATGATAACTATTAGATAATGATGCTACCATGAAGAAAATATATTGGCACTCAACTATCATGTTTGATTTGTATAATCACCAAAAAAAAGAGAGAAAGAGGAAAAGGAAGGAATGGAGGGAGGGAGGAAGAGAGAGAGAGAGAAGCGTGGTTGGGGAAGAGGGAAGGCAAAGAATGTTTAAGCATACTTAAGGAAACACATGAATATACACACATTGCCACAAAAATTAAAAATTTGTATTTTACTTTTTTGATTCTGATTTTTCTTTCTCCAAGATAGAAAGTTGTGTTGTTATCACTCTCTATTATGGCACTAATTTAGTTCTAAACAATTTCTAAAGACTTTGTAAGCAGAAATGTTCCTTCATTATATGTAGATATTTACTTCTACCCATTCTTGGACTTCCTCCTTTCTCAGTGTCTTGACTTACGGATGCTAAACACTCAACTACAAAATAGTTTAAAGTTCCTCCTCTGGGTTCTCCTACTTTACACAGAGCTTAAATCATTCATGAAATGGTATGTGATTTTCTTTAATAAGGTAAGATTTAGTTGGTATGTGTGTTACTTTTTAAAATTTTTATTGAAGTTTAACATAAATAATGAAAAGGATACATATCCTAAGTGTGTAACACAATGGATTTTCACAAAGTAAAACACATTCCTTCAGTCAGAGCCTGAATCAAGAAACAGAGCACCATCTGCATCCCAAAAGTCACCTCATGCCCCATCTCTGTTACTAACCACACAATGCTATCTTGACTTCAAGGGGAAAAAAATAATGTTCCATCTTTTTCAACTGTATGTGAATGGAATCATATACATGTACTACTCTTGTGTCTGGCTTCTTTCCTCAATATATTGTTTATAAGATTCATCCATCTTGCTGCATGTAGTTGCAGTTCATTTACTCTCATTACTGTATAATATCTCATCGTATTTATCCTTTCTATCACTGATGACTGTTTTCATTATCAATCTATTACACATAATGCTGCTATAAACATACTTGTATAATGCTTTTAGTGAACATAACTATGCAGTTCTGTTGGGTATACACTAAGGAATGGAACTACTAAGTCCTAAGTTATGAGCTAGTTCAGTTTTAGTGCATCCTGACAAAGCATTTTCTAAAGTGGCTATCTCAATTTATACTCTCACCAGGAAAGTAAGAAGATTCCATTTGCTTCACATCATTACTTAACATTTGGAACTGTCAGACTATTTTATTCATTTTAGTCACTCTGGTGGTTTCAATTTGTATTTCCATGATGGCATATAAAGTTTAGCACATTTCCTAAGTTTACTGGCCATTTGGATATTTTTAAATGAAATGTCTGTTCAAATCTTTGTGCGCTTTTGGTGGGAATGCAAAATAGTGCAGCTGCTATGGAAACAATATGAAGGTTCCTCAAAAAATTAAAAACAGAACTACCATATAAGTCAGCAATCCCATAACTGGGTGTTTACCCAAAATAATCGAAATCAGATACTAGCACTCCCATATCCATTACAACACTATTCTCAATAGCCAAGATGTAGAAATAACCTTAACATCCATCCACAGATACAGTGTTCAGCCTTAAAAGGAATGAAATTCTGCCACATGTGACAAACTTGAGGACATGATGCTAAGTGAAATAAGCCAGTCACAGAAAGACAAATACGGCATGATTCTACTTATTTGAGAAACCTAAAATTAGTCAAATTCACAGAATCAAAGATTAGAATGGTGATTGCCAGGAACTAGGAGGAAGGGTAAGTGGGAAGTTACTGATGGGTATAGTTTCAGTTAAGGGCATAGTTTCAGTTAAGGAAGATGAGTAAGTTCTAGAGATCTGCTATAAATCACTGCACCTGAAACCAACAATATACTATTGTACACTTAAGAATTTGTTAAGAGGATATATCTCATGTTAAATGTTCTTACCACAATAAAATAAAATTTAAAAAAACAAAATTTGTTCAAGAATGTTGTTCATTTTTTCTACTGACTTATTGCTTATTTATAAAGTTCTTTATTCTAGATATTATTTTTGACAGATATATGCATAAAATATTTTCTCCTATTTGAATTACTTTTCACACTCTTAATCATGTCTTTGACATAATTTTAATTTTAATGTAATCTATTTATCAAGTTTTCTCTTATTATGAATAATTTCTGTTCTTGTTTAAGAAATCTTTGGCTACCTTAAGGTAATAAAGTTATTTTAATATTTTTTCTAAAAGTTTTATCTTTTTCTTACACATTTAGATCTAGAATCAACTTTCATATATAGTTTAAGGAACAGGATAAGATTTATTATTTTTCTATATGAATTTCCATTTACAAAAAAGACTATTCTTTTCCCACTGAAGTGTAGTTTTTCCTTTGTAAAAATTAGGTCACCATAGATATGTAAGTAAGTAAGTCTATTTCTGGATTTTCTCTATAGTTTCAGTGGTCAATTTGTCTATATTTATGACAATTTCACAGTGTCTTATTACTACAGTGTTATATATAACAGGCCTCAATATGATATTAATCTAGCTTGTTTATTATTATTCTATAGTGCGTTAGAAATTTTGTGTTCTTTGCATTTCTCTGTAAATTTGAGATCCACTTCCTTAATTTTCACACACGCATGCTTGCAAATGCATGGACAGGCATGCACACACACACAACCCTGCAGGTAATTTTATTTAAAATGCATTTATTTTTACGGATCAGTTTGGGAAGAATTTATCTTTAAAATATTGAGTCCTTCAATCCATGTACGTGAAATGTCTCTCCATTTTTAAAGTTAACTTTACTGTGGTATAACTTACATATAATAAACTGCATCCATTTAAAATGTAGGACTCACTAAATCTGACAGATGTATGTACCCATGAAGCCACCACTACAATCAAGATATGTAAAATCTCTCTCTCTCTCTAAAGATCCTCACATTCCTTTGCAGTCTGTTCCTCCTTTAGCTCCCTTCTCCAGGTAACAAATGATTGGCTACTTGTCACTAGAAATTACTGTGCATTTACCACTATTTAAAATACATGGAATCATACACTATGTACTCTTTGTATCAGCTTCTTTCACTCAGAGTAATTATTTTGATATTCATCCATATTGTGTGTATCAACAGGTAGTTTCTTTATATTGATGTGCATTATTCCACTGTATGGAATTAATGCAATTTTTAAAAATCCATTCATCTGTTAACAGGAAGTCTGGTTGTTTCCAATTTGGGTCTATCCTGGACAAGTTTCTATAAATATTCTTGTACAACTCTGTGTGAACATATGTTCATTTTTAGGTGAACACTTAGAAGTTGAATCTCTGGGTTATGATAGGTATATATCTGTGTTTTTAAGAAATCATCAAAGAGTTTTCCAAAGTGGTTATGCCATTTTATAGTCCAGTAGAATGTAAGAGTTCTTGCCCTTTAACACTTTTAAATAAACAATTTTTATATTTTACCTGACTCTCATGCTATTATTGGCTACAGTATAATCTGCCTACTACACAAGCAACAGATTTTTTCACTTAATCTTCACAAAATATACTGGTATATATATATTATTATATTTTTAAATTTTATGAAACTCCTGTATATAAAATTTGAGCTGAGTGCCTAAATGTTCACAGCTAGTCAGTGGTGGAATTGGGATCTGAATTCATATGTTACCACTAGGGTTTGATATCTCTTATTACCCCACGTCATTTTTTAAAATACAGTCTTTCGTAAGATAAAGATTTAAGGATTTAATTTTAAGGAAGCATTGTAATGTTAGGTAATTTTTCCCTACTATACTGTCAGAGAGGAAAAGTAGCATTGTGCCTATGAGAAGCTCAGTTTCTGGATTTACATCTTGGCTTAGCTGTTTACTAGATACATACACTTGGACAGTCTTTTAAGACTCACCTTCCTTACATTTTAAATGGTTGTAATAATAGGACTTGTCTTACTGGGCTGTTGTGACAATGCAATGTGATTAATGAAGGTAAATGCTGATCACAGTTCCTTACACATAGGAAAAAACAATAAGCATTACTGCCTCCAATACCCTAGTGCTGTGAGTAAATAAATCAAGGGTAGAACAATCACATCAAACAACAGTGAAAATAAGAAGAAAAAACTCTCTTGAAGAACTAATTTGTTTTATAAAATATATAAGATTTTAGACTCTCAAATATTAATGTTAATATCAAAATATATAATTATATTCACTTTAAGTTTTCCTTTATAAAACTTAAATTTTAGCATGTGCTCCCTCTGAAAGTAAGAGCTGTAACTGCTACATAATCCTAGATTTGCAAGTGGGTATATTCCTCATCAAATGGAGAGAACCATATGTAGAATAAAGCCAGAGAGAAAAAAGATCACTCAGGACATGGTGAACAAGATGTAATTGTCATTGTAAGACTACCTGAAACCAGCCTTAACCTGAAATTGATTTTTTTGTTTCTGAGGTAGTTTGCATTAGATTTCTATAGGTTATACTCAAAAGAGATTTACCTAATACACAGATTCAGTATTTTTGCTGTATGATGAAACATCCCTTTTCTGAGATCCTTTTTCTCATTTTAGTTTAGCTATGCATTCCTTCAGGAGCTCTCACATTTTACTACAGATGTAGGAATTATCACTGGAAAGTTATTAATAAAGAAAAAATAAAGAAAAAATAATACTTAATTTGCTTTGAGGTAGAGTTTCAGGCATCTGTTTCCCAACACAAATGTTGGGCATGACAAGTCACTGTGCTGACAGATCAGGCCCTGTTTCATCCTGTCACTGTGTGCCTTTCCACTATTCCAGTAGACTTTTTAAAAATATTGTTCATTATCATTCATTTAGAATGCCTTTGTTTGAGGAGTATTGATGTCATGTTTAACGGGAAACTAGAAAGGGAAAGTTTCAATGCTCTTTGATAAAGAAGTCATAGGAAACAGTAATAAAATCACATGTTCTCCATTAGACACATCTAAGCCCAAAAGGGCAGGACTTAGTTTTTGTTTTTTCCATTTTATTTATCGATGCACTCTTAAAACCAAGAACAGTGACTAGAATGTATTAGGCATTCAATTAATTTTTGTTGAGTAAATAAATGCTTTAATCCAAGTTTCTTCACCTACTGACTATGTTTCATTAGACAAATTACTTAACCTTTCAAAATGTGTTTCCTCCAAATGTGAGACTTGTAGTATTCATTAGAAATTGTTGGAAGATGTAGGATTCTTTAAAAAATATGCAAAGTAATACTGAAATATAATCCATGGTAGAAATACAGAAAAAAAATAGTTATACATGTATGTTTTGAGCAGCTTGATTAAAGCAGTTTGATTTTTTAAATGGGTCGGGAGGGGCACTCTCTCTATAACTGTACTATTATTCTTGCTGCCCGCATCCTTTGTGTGGTCTAATTTTTTTGCAGTCCAGGCCAATAGGATAATGATGCTTATAAGATAACTTTATTCTCCAAAATAAATGATTTAATTATTTGCTGAAATATACAAAACTGATATCTAGTTTCTAGGTTTTCATTAAAAGGGAAGATCCTTCTTTATATTCTTTTCTCTGAAATCTAGTTTGTCTGGTATTAATATAGCTGATTCAGCTTTCTTTAATGAGTATTAGCATGGTATATATTTTCCCATCCAACCAAATTACTTTAAATTTATTTATGACAATTATTTAAAATGTGTTTCTTATAAGCAGCACATGCTTGAGTCTTGATTTTATATATAATTTGACAATTCCTGTCTTTTAATTGATATGCTGAGATCATTTATGTGTAAGGCAACTACTGATATTAGTTTTAAGTCTATTAGCTTGCTATATGTTTTCTATTTTCCCCTACTGTTCTTAATACCCTTTTTTAAATTTATAATTCCATTTTATTTCTTTTGTTGGCTTATTATTTATAACTTTGTATTTTTTATATTAGTGTTACTTTAGGATTTATAGTATACATCTTCATACCAGTATACCTTCAAGTGATGTTATATCACTTTATGCAAGGAATAAATAAAATTTACTTTTTTGGATGCTAAATATCTATATTCCCAGAAATATTTTTGAATTTTGTTCTGTGACATGGTTAAATTACTTGTAAACAATTTGATCTCTTTATACTTGATTTTAAGATTTGTTGGGTGGGGGCAGAAAACCTAAGTAGCATTTCTCCAAATAAGTCACACAGATAGCCAAGAGGCACATGAAAAGATGCTCAGCATCACTAATTATTAGAGAAATGCAAATCAAAACTACAGTGAGGTACCACACCTCACACCAGTCAGAATGGCCATCATTTAAAAAGTCTACAAATAATAAATGTTGGAGAGGGTGTGGAGAAAAGGGAACCCTCATAAACTATTGGTGGGAATGTATATTGGTGCAGCCACTATGGAGTTCCTCAAAAAACTAAAAATAGAGTTATCATATGATTCAGCAATCCTACTCCTAGGCATACACCCAGACAAAACCGTAATTGAAAAAGATACATGCACCCCTATGTTGACAGCAGTACTATTTACAAGACATGGAGACAACCTAAATATCTATCGACAGATGAATGGACAAAAAGGATGTAAGATATATATATATATATATATATATATATATATATATATATATATATATATAATGGAATATTACTTAGCCATAAAAAATAATGAAATAATACCACCTGCAGCAAAATGGATGGATCCAGAGATTATCATACTAAGCAAAGTAAGTCAAAAAGAGACAGACAAATCCAATATGATATCACTTACATGTGGAACCTAAAATACGACACAGATGAACATATCTATGAGACAGAAACAGACTCACAGATGTAAAGAACAGACTTGTGGTTGCCAAGGGGGAGGACGGATAGGGAAGGAAGGACTGGGAGTTTGGCATTAGGAGATGCAAACTAGTATATATAGGATGGATAAACAAGGTTGTACTTTATAGCACAGGGAACTATATTCAATAACCCGTGATAAACTATAATGGAAAAGAACATGAAAAAGAATATATATATGTATAACTGAATCACTTTGCTGCACAGCAGAAATTAACACAACATTTTAAATCAACTACACTTCAATGAAATATTTAAAAAATGATTTGTTGGGTGGGACTACAGCAGTGTTGGTCTAGGGCTAATTATTCTCCATTAATGAGGTAAGGACCTTCTTAGTACACTACCTGATGCTCCAATAATCATGAAGTTTTTCTGTTTTTCAAGTGGGAACACACAATATCACCAGTCCTTTTCGTGCTCTAGTAAGCACTGCCTCTGATTATCTCTGAAGGTCTTTCTCCATTCCAGGGTAGTTCATCAAATGCATGTGTGAATCAGAACTCTGCTGAATATTTGAGGAGCGTGTAACTGATATTTGGAATTCTCTCTTTGTGGGGTTCCTTCTTGCTTGGGACCATGTCCTATGAACTATAGCTCTCTCCCTCTTGTCTCATTGAACTCTTAACTTAATCTCCTCAATTCTCGGACTCCACCTGCTTTTTCCTGGATCTCCCTCCTTGCAACCCAGCCTGGAAACTCTCTGAAGATAGTACATTAATAAACTGGGACAATAGTAAGTATCTTAGTCTGTTCAGGCTGCTATAACAGAGTTACATAGTGGCTTATAAAGAACAGAAACTTACTTCTCACAGTCTTGGGAAGTCCAAGATGAAGGCACCAGCTGATCTGATGTAAGGTGAGGCCCCTTCCCTTCCTGGATAATAGATGTCCCTTTTCTCACTGTGTTCTCACATGGCAGAAGGAATAAGGAATCTCTCTGGGAGCTCTTTTATAAGAACACTAATCCTATTCATGAGGATCCCATCCTCATGAGCTGATCATATCTTAAAGTCCTTACCTTCAAATATCATCACATTGAAAACTAGGTTTCAACATATGAATTTGGGGGAAACACAAACATTCAGTCTATAGTACATACTATACCAAGTAGCCCTTCTTCACAGCATGAATTATAATTGCAAATTGGCATCTGTTCCGGTGGTGATTTGGTATTTGCCACACACTAGACTCTAAATTCCATGACAGCAGAATCCTTATCTGTTGTCAGTCACTATTTCATAATTAGCAACTAACACAGTTCCTCATGTGTAGTAGATATAAATAATATTCTTAAATGAATGGTCTTAACACACTTTACATCTGTATTCTTTTTTTTGGAAGTTTGGACGCACGTTTTACCATAAGACCAACTCCCCTTTTATCCTGAGGGAAACTTAGCCTCTGGGAATGGCTTAAACTCCCCTATAACAATGAAATGCTGTGTCTCTTGCCCAATTTTAGACATATTAGGAAGAGTTTCTTTAAAAAATTATATATTGCAAATGAGTTTATTTTTGTTTGGATTGTAGTGATTCTGTAATTGTAGATTAATTGGTTCCATCTGCTCTGTGATTTTCCAATTAACAAGTAATGGCTTTCAAAAGTTAGTTCATTTCTGACATGTGTAGGAATGTATTTAAGATGGTAATTTTCCCCTTAATGCTCTCTGTTGCTTTTTTTTTTTTTTTTTTTTTCCTTTTCAAGTCTTAAGGCAAATGGTACATTTTTCCTCTGTTAGTTGAGGCCTTTCCAGGACAAATCTTCCTGAACAGGGTCATAAACTTCTTTCTTTGCAATTGGTGTTCTAGGTTCATTTATTATTTGCTGCTGTTCCTAGTACTGATTAAGACAGTGACTTTTAAGGCTAGAGATGTTTTATAATTCTTCTTATTTAAAAATTGACTGACTGACTGATTAAGTTTCTTCCAGCTGAGTTTTCATACTAATAGAGATTCCTGACTGCAGAATACCTGCTGTAAGTGGATGGGAGGAAAGGTGAGTGAAGGGGGGAGCTTTCAAAATTATCTGAGTATAAATATTCAAGTCTATCACTTCCTACTAGAAAGCTGACCTTGGGCATTACATTATGTAATTGTAGGTATTATGAAACATTTGAAGTTTCTGGAGTATCTCCTTTCCTCCTCTTCATCATAAATACCACATAATCCAGGTCAAACAATTTTTAGAACCTCCATGGTATAATTTATATGATTTCGCTAAACAGTGACAAACTGTGGGATATGATAGAGAAACTGGTCTAGTAGCCAAAAACTTTCAGTTGGATCAGTGTTTCCTCAGAAAAACAAAAATAATGTACGCTAAAGAATGAGATCTCAGACTATGAAGTGATATTGCTTTACTAATTTATTAATTCAATGAGTACTTTTTAACATTTACCATGTCCAGAAACTATTCTAGGTGGTTGGTGTACCTCAGTGAATAAATCAATCATAGATATCTGTTCCCTTATAAAGCTTTCATTTCATTACAGTAAGGATAAACAATACAGAAAATAAATAAGTAAATTAGAGATTACCACTTCACACCATGACAGAGTAACAGAGACTGGATTTCTTTTCCTGCTTAAAAATAGAAACAGACAGAAAAGCAGGCAAAATATATGAAACAAGGGTTTTCAGACATTGGACAACAGGCAGAACAAAACTATGATACCTGAAAGTTAAACAAGGTTAGCCCTATGTTTTCACAAATTAAATGTATGGAAGCAGTTTCCAGACCACAACGCAGAGAGGAAGACTTCAAACAGGCATGTTTGCTGCATTGAAGATTCAAAGGATAGATTATTCAGAGGAAGATTGCTAGAATTTTGGGAACAGAGCATTGTAGATGAGGAAGAGACACAGAGAGGGATGCTTGGAGAGTTTCATGGGGGTTCCCTCAAGTCTTTGGCTGAGTACTGATTTGTATAAGCATGAGAAACAACCCAAGACAGTGCAAGAATAACCAGGAGGAGTAGACAAAACAATTCCAAAAGCTAACATAGCTATGGATAGTTCATGTTTCTTCCAGCTGGGTGAGAAAACTTTGTAGTACATGAGGCAGGGGGTGGACTTCAGATGGGTATCACTTTCATAATGAGGCTAAATTAATCCTAGAATAAAGCTTGCTCTGCACCTGTTCTCCCAAAGTTTAAAAGCAAGACTTTAAAAGATAATTGATTCCAAAAAACTTAATTGTGTGTCAAAAAAAGACCATTATGTAAAGGAATATAGAAAAATCTAGCACTCAATAGCATAAAATTTATATTTGACATCCAATTAAAAATAATCAGGAATCCAAATGAGAAAAATTTGAAACCTAACCAGGATAAAGTCAATAAAAACAGGTCTAGAAAGGACAGATATGATAGAATTTGCAGACAAACATGTTAAAACAGCTATTATAAATATCTACATATGTTTAGGCAAGTAGAGAAAAATATAAAAATGACTATAAAAGAAATGAGAAATTTAACAAAACACCTACATGAAATTTCTGAAATTGAGACATAAATATCTGAAATGAAAAATACACTGAAAGAGATGTAATGACAAATTTGAATGTTGCAGAAAAAAGATACAGCTATAGAAACAATTAAAAATAAAGCATAGAGTTAAAAATAAAAGATTGAAACAATTTTAAACCACCTGTGGTAAGTGGTTAAATATATGTGGAACTGGGGTCTCAGAAGAAAGCAAGAAAGACAGAAAAGATATTTGAAGAAATAATACTCAAAATCTTTCCAAATTTTATAAAAATTACACAACCACAAAGACAAGAAGGTCAATGAAACACAAATTAAATAAACATAGTAAAAACAAACCAGGGCAGAGAATAATAAAATTGCTGAAAACCAGTGATAAAACAAACAAACAAAAATAAATAAAAGCAGACATAAGGAAGGGTAACAGAAGAGCAAAGTTAAGAAAAATAGTAGATATCTCATCAGAAACTACTCATGCCAAAAGACAAAGGGGGGAAACATCTTTGTACTATAAAATAAATAGAATGATATATCCATTGAAAACATCTTCCAGAGTAAAGGTGAGAGTCCCTCCACAAACAGGCTATGGGATGGAAAGTAAGGGGTGGGGTAGTGGAGGTTGGAGGAAGGGGAGAAAACTTCATGGATATTTTCATTTCTTCTCACACTGCTGTATCTGTTTGCAGAGGGGTCAATGCCTCCTCCAATAAAGAAAGGGAAGAGTGTGATTCTCTTGGACACCTGGAACAGATCACTGAGGAACTGACCTACTAGACTTCATGGTCAGCTCTGTGGCTCTGCCACTGTAGATTCTGCCCTATACAGGACAGCATGCAGAACACAATCGAGCCCTGCTCTCAGTGGCTGAGGGAGATCATGAATGTGATTTGGCTGGTAGTAAGGTGTTGACCATGGAGGCCTCTGCCACACTGAATCACATGATATAAATCATATGATGTAAACTCCACTCTCATGCTGGGGGAGAGAGAGAGTATGGATGCATTCTGGCATCCTCTCACCTGCATTTGAATTCGGTTGTTAAGGCATATAAATATTACATAATAACAAAGACCCCATTCCTGTCTTTCATAGTGAGTAGGTCCAGAAGCAAAGTGCTCACATGTAGAACTCATTTAGGGTGCAGTAACTGAGATAAAGCATCAAAGCCCAACCCTCATCTCCATCCAGAATGGCAAACAGCAGCCAACTGTCATGACCACATCAATGTGCAGTGACTTGGGCCAGCTTGTACCCTTCCCATTCGATGCCTTCATAAGCACAATTAGTTTGTGGAGAAAAGAGCCAGACAGCACCTCCAATCCACCATGCATGCACCTGCCATTTCACATATTAAACCGGAGGGTGAGACATGGGAGTTCATTCTTGCGAGTTCTTTTCCCCAGATTCTCTGAAAATTGGGGACAACCTTAAATCAGATGACATGACCAAAAACCAGGAAGACGGTACTGTTATGCTTGACCATTCTTTCAGTGCTCAAGAAGATGTCTAAGGGGACCAGCTCCTGTGATACCAGTACTGATAATACGGCAGAGTTGCCCATGGCATCACAAGCTGAAACAAGTTTTGAGCAGAAAGATGCATCTGAGAAGAGCAGTTTTTATTGTGAAAATCTTGAAGTTGGCCTCTCAGAAAAAGCACGTGAGAATGGTGTCTAAATCAGAACACATGGGTTCCCTGAGCCTCAGGAGAAAGAGAACAATGTGGGCTCCCACCAGAAGGCAGGGAATCCGGGGAGGTGGAAGGAGTAGTGGTCAGTGCTGAGAAGACAGACCTCGGAGTTTTTCAGTTCTCCAGCCTGGCACTGGCAGAGTAGATCACATTCATATATCAGAAGTTACAAATACCATGGAACATAAGCCTACTTATAGCATTTCAAATTACTTTAAAAGAGCAGAAGGACTAATATTAGCACAGATCAGAACAGTGACAATAATAGAAGTCACTAGTGACTTCAGACAGGATTGTGAGGCATTTTGTTTCTTAAATCCAGAGGCTGGGTCTACAGGTTGGTTGGTCCTCATGTGTCCCTGGATCTCATGTGGAAAACCTGTTCAATGAACTTACAGATTCCATTTTGTTAGGCCTATGAAGGAAATGGTGGGCTGCCATTAACAGTTTGGGATCTATTTTTCTAGGTCTGACTAGGCCTCCAATTTTCTACCTACAGGATAATGACGGGTTCCCCAAGGGGAGGAGTCAGTAACATTCCGTAGCATCACCTCAATGCAAGTTGTAACTTCTGTCAAGAACTCTTAGATCCTGAAAACTCTGCTGCATCCTCATTAGAACATGGTCATACTTGCCAGCTTGGCCTTCCACCTACAATGAGGTCATTTGTTGATGTTCTGTCAAAGTGCAAGAAGGCCTTATCAGAGCATAATGTCTCCGTTATAGAGAGAGCTCAGAAGAGGGCCTGTAAAATCTGCTGCAAGACTTTTCTGCTGTTGAGAAGTTAAAAGGAACATATGCATATTCACAAAGGTGAAAATCCCTTTGCCTACTTCAAGTATGGCAAGAGGTTTATATAAAAGATCTGAGACTGTCTGTCTGCACTGGGAGAGTAGCAACCTTCCTCTCTTAACTTTACACTGTGCGATGATGCTGATGCCAGCTGTAGGCTTGAAATAAAACTCTTCTGGTAGGGAGTTAATGGCACAGGGTTTGAAGCTTCAGGATGCACAGTGCTTTTTCACCTTTAGAGAACTAGTAAGTAGAGAACTAATAAGGGTAACACTTGTGCTGTTATATTTCTAAGTTCATCCTTTGGTAAAGTGATGCAGTTCCTGAAACCAAATCAAGTTCTGTTAGGGTTGAGTGATGAAGTCAAAAAGTAGTTAGTAATTAAAAGTAGCACACTTAAAAATAGAAAATTAAAGTACAAAATTTTTAAAACAAGTTTTATACAATTCTGTGAAGTATTAAATTACATTAAAGTGTCCTCTGGTAGGAATATTATATATTTGTACAATGATGCAAAACATGCTTATGTGGTGACTCTATGCCTCTCTAAAAGAAAGGTCCTTGAGGACATGTCTGTCTGCCACAAATATTTTAAAGTATGTCATGAAGATAGTCCTAGGCCTCAGAAAATACACGTTTATTTGTGTCTGCTTGTAGTCACATATACTACTCTTTGATTATGCTAAAACTGGGTCCAGAGTGAGTACTGTCTCAGATTATTAGTAGGTGGATACACTTTTGAATATAGCATTCTTGAATAAAAGATAGATTCTGCTGAGTTATTATAAAGCTACTTATTATAACACTTTGTGTAAAAATTCTTATACAGTAAATTAAGCTACAGTAAAGTTTAAGTAAAGCTACAGTAATTAAAATCATGTTGCACTGAGAAAAGAAAAGGAAATCAAATCAATGGAATAGAAGAGATCAGAAAAAATAGGCACATATGTATATTTGAATTACAACAAAGAGTTGTAGAACCATGGGGACAATAAATGTCATCTCAATAAATGACACAGTGACAATTGGACATCCACACTGGAAAAAAAAAGAATAAAACAAGCCCTCCCAACAACATGTAAAAACAAACACAAAATTCCAGTTGGATTGGAGATATCATGTATATGTTCAGTGTCTGTAATCCAAGATAAAGTGACCAAGTATCCAAATAAGCAGGAAAACTCAAGCTTTAACCATGAGAAAAATCAATCAATAGAAACAGAAAAAAAAGTGCTAAAGATGATGGGATTCTTAGACAAACATGGCTATCATAAATATGTCGTATATGTTCAAGAAGGAAGAATAAATTAAATTGATGAGGAGAGAATGGAAGATGCAAAAAAAGAACTCAAAATTTATGAAATTGAAAAATAAATATATGCAATGAAAAATACACTGAGGATATTAAAAGCAGATTGGATACTGCAGAAAAAAAGATAAATGAATTTGAAGACATAGCAATAGAAAATATGCAAGATAAAGCAGAGTTAAACATGAAAGACTAAAAACTTTTCTACTGAAACTTAATAGTATAAACTTACAGGAAATAATACAGAAGGATATCTTCATAGCTTTGGGATAGGGAAAGAGGTCTCACTGGGGTCAAAGATTGTTGGAGTTGAGGTAATAGAAACTCTGTGTCAAAAGAAAGAGAGTAAGTGGTCAGAGGATGGGATGCATAAAACAGATTATAAAAGGGCTACATAATGACAAATTCTAGGTTATGATCATGGAAGTGAGTGACTGAGAGGAATAAGATCACTGATGGAGAGAAGTGCAAAGGCATGACAGGCACAGAGTTACATGACTTAAGGGCTTTATAGTGAGTTAACAGTTGACAAAGCTAATAACTATTAGTTATTAATAGTTGCTGCATAGTATTTAAACCTGACAATTTCATGGATGCAGAGTAGAAGATTCAGATCTGGATTAAAGGAATATGTTAGAATCAAAACACTCTGTATTCTACCTCCCCAGAAAACTCAGCTAACAAACCAATGTTCCATGCTTAGGTGTGAGCCAGCCATGCTAAAGCCATACATGCACCAAGTCACCTAAGACCACCACAATGGCACTTGCCAAATTGTGAATTCAATTAGCTAACGAGAGACACATTGTGTATTCACTACAGGTTCTAATGGTGCATTTCTGGAAATTTGGTTTTACTTCCTAGGTTTGCCATGTCCAGTGATTCATGCAACAGATACTGTTAGCCTTTCCCAGTGCCTCTGCACAAGCACGCATTCCAAATGAATGAGAAAGCCTAATTCTGAATTTGCGAAGAAAGAGAAAGAAAACAAAATGAGGACAGTCTAGAGAGAATGATGCAAAAAAATGGTCATTCTTTCAATAGGATCATAAGTTACAGTGTAAGTAAAGGATTGAATGATTTAACACAACCTCTCAGTATGGTTTGTGGGCAGCAGTTTATCCATTTTTTAAAACAGTTAATATTCTTACCAAGTTATTCATGTTTCAAGGATATATTGCTTTTTTAAGATTAAATTTTGTATTTTCAGATAATTGTAGATTCACATGCAGTTTTAAGAAAAAATAGAGATCCTGTGCCCCCTTTACCAGTTTCTTCCTAAGGTAATATCTTGCAAAATTAGAGTTCAATATCACAACCAGGATATAGCCATTTATACAATTCAGCAATCTTATTCAGATTTCTATAGTTTTACTTGTACTCATTTGTTTGTGTGTGTGTGTGTGTATGTATTTTGTTCTATATAATTTTACTGCTTGTATAAGTTAATGTCTCTACTTCCACAGTCAAGATATATAAGTTTCATCACCACAAAGATCCATCTTTTGATCCTTTTATAATCACACCCCCCTCCTTCCTATTTCCCTCCCTTATTCCTAACCCCTACAACCACTGATCTGTTTTCCATCTCTACAATTTTGCCTTTTCAAGAATGTTGTGTAAATAAAATTATTCAGCATGTAACCTTTGTGATTGGCTTTTTTTCACTCAGTCTAATTTCCTGGAGATTCATCCAAGTGGAGGAGTGTAATCAGTAGTTTCTTTTTACTGTACAGTAGTATTCTATGGTATGGATACACTACAGTCTGTTTAAGTATTAACCCATTGCAGGATACCTGGATTGTTTCCAGTTTGGCCTATTATAAATAAAGCTCTTATGTAGATTTGTGTATAGGATTTTTATAAACATAAATTTTAATTTCTCTGGGATCAATAACCAAAGGTGCAATTGCTAGGTCAGATGGTAATTACATGTTTAGTTCTACAAGAAGCTAACAAACTGTATTCTAAAGAGGTATATTGCTTTTAAATAAATAGAAATAGTGTTTGTGGAGGATTTACTACGTGTCAGGTGCTTAATTCATTAATTCATGCATAATTTATTTGACAAACATTTATTGACTACCTACTATGGTCATGGTACTGTTCAAGAACTGGGAATAGAGTAATGAACAGGACAATGTCCCTGCCTACGTTCTAGTGTGGGAATAAAACAGTGATAAATATATAAACAGAAATCATAATTTTAGATAGTGGTGAGGGAAATAAAAACAATAAGGAAGATAAAGGTTTGGAATGTGATAGTGGAGGGGCACTTTAGCTAAGGTGGTCAGAGAAGGCTTCTCAGATGTGGTGACATATAAGTTGAAAATGAATATGATGAGATGGAAGGAGCTGTGCACAGATATGGGGAAAGATGGTTCCAAGCATACGTGCCAAGGCTCTGGAGTGTAAATGATGCTGACAAGTTTGTAGAACAGAAAGGAAGGGAGTGTGACAGGAGACCACTGATGAAAGGAGAGAAGGGAAAGAGGCTGGAGAAGCAGATGTGTCTCTCAACACATACTTAACTTTCAGGTCTTAAAATGTTTTGTTGTTTGTCATTTGAAACTGTTAGAGGCTTTTACACAAAGGACGGATAGGATCTGACTCACATTTTGTGGCTTGTGGAGAATAGACAAGGTGGCCTGTATAGTGAGCTCTCATCAGGAAAACATAAGCCATGTTACCTCACTTGAAGCCACCCTAGCTGGGATACAACCCTACCCAGGAAGCTTAAGGATATTTAGGCAGAAAGAGACCACTAAGGGTAGTCGAGACCCAAACCCCAGTCAACTCCTCAATTCCCTTACAGAAGCTTGGGAAAAGGTTCCTAGATGAAATGAGACAATTTTGAGCTTTGAAGTTCAAATTCTGACTGCCATTTGCTAACAGTTCAGAAAACTTATTTAATCTTCTGGACCCCCATTTCCTTATTTATAAATAACATAACAAACCTCACAGAACTGTTAAAAATTAAATGAAGCAATGTAAATAAGAATTTGTCCACAGGGTCTTGTTCTATGGCTCACATTTGCCTTGAAGAAAAATCAGTACAGGCCCCAAAATACCTCCTGGCATTTCTTGACACAAGATTCCCTCACCAAATAGGTAAGACTATGAAAGTATGTATAAGCCATAGATTTAAAAAGTGATAATTATAAAATCAAAACATTAATGTTTATGTAGAGGACAGAATTTAATTTCAAATTCATATCAATAACCCACTCCCCCCAGTAAAAAAACTGTGAATTCCTTAGTGATTTAAAATTCCCTTCATTCTTGGGCAAAGGTAACTGTTAACTGCATATCTGTGATTATTATAATCAATGTTAATTTACTAAAAAACAGGTTTGATCATTGTTGTTTATCTAAAAACAACATATGCAAAGGGATTCACTGTTTGAAAATATCTCTATGGTCTTGGTGAAATAGGAATTAGGAACAGATTCTAGATAAACAGAAACACGGTCCTGTCCTGATTCACACATGAAACATTAAAGAAAAAAAAGCCTGCAGAAATGGAGACTGCTTCAGTGCTCAGGTTGACAAGAGACGAGGTTCAAAACGTTTGCACTCCTATATAGTTTGAAACTCCTATATAGTTTGCATTCCTATATTGTCCCAGATGGATGGATGTATTCATGGATGTATTCTTATCTCCTAACTTTTTAAGCTGTATACATTAAAAATGTAATGTTTTCTTTTAACATCAATCATACCTCAGTAAAGTGAATTTTTAAAAAAGAAATGAAATGCAATAAAAGGGGAGACATTCTTATTAAGAAGTCAGTTAAACAGGGCTTAAATTTTTCCCAAATCTATTCTCAAGCATCTTTATCTGCCTAGGATTCCAAGTGAATGGTCACCTCTTTACACATGGGCAAAGAAATTGAAAAGTCCAGTTCCCCAATTGAGTTAACGTTATATTGGGTTCTCTCGCTTAGTTCAAGTTACCAATGTGGTAGAAACTGGGCAATCACAGACGTGGATTAATGGGGTCATTACCTGTAAAAGCATTTGTAAAGTCAAGAAGAAGTGGTCACTTTGTCCCTTTGGGGAATTTTATTCAGACAGTAGAGGAAGCTTATTAATTTTATTTTTGGTTTCTTTCTAATCAGATTGTGCCTCTTTGTTCATAACTGCTCCTTGATGTCAAATCTCAGAAGTGAGAGGAAGAAGGAAGGGGTAACCATCATCTGCTTAACGCTTTACACCATAGGAAGCCAGCAAACGTGGATTGAGAACTAAGATTCTTCTAAAACCACAGAAGCCATAAATAGGTATGGACAGTGCCAAGTTTCAAACTCTAGATTGTCAGAATTCCAAGACTTCAAAGTCCATCAGGTAAAAAAGATTCAGAATTCACTTAAGACAGTTAAAATGCTGCATTAAAATGATTTTTCAATTTAAGGTATTTTGCAGTCTTTATGCTTTTCATCCTTTGCATCAACAGAAAAGTGTTGTTGGAACTATTACCTAAATTTCATCACTTATTTAAAGTGACTCATGCCTCTTTTTATTTTTCTTCTGTAAATCCATGAATGCTTTGTGGTGATGACTTCAATACAGAGATTACATATGGAGTTGGTGTATTCATCATTTGTCTCCCTAAGTCATACAAGGCCACTCAGAAAACCTGCTTGTCCTTCTTAACTACAACCAAACTGCCTGACTTCTATTTCAATTAATATGTGCTTCTGTGTTGTCTGAAGAAAAAAAATCAGGAAATGATTTATGACACTAATAAATGATATTTTGTCATATTAAGAGGTGTTATTTTTGATATTTACCCCCAAAAGCAACATTTAGGAAGGATCACCCATGAGTTTTTTTTCTTTTTCATGTGTTCAAAATAAGATGGCCTTTGACAAGTTTTATGTGTGTTACAAATCAAGTTTCAAAAGAGTCATTTTAAAGATTCACTTAATAATTCATGGAACTATGAAAGGATAGCAATTAGGGAAAATATAAATATATATCATAGCCAAATAAAATTAGACTAGATAAAATAATTAACTTGATCAAATCATTGGAAAACTCAATATAAAAGAGAATATTTTGCACATCTGGGAAGAATAATTTTGAAATAACAAAATAAATTACTCAAAGAAAATATGGAAACATCTGACTATATTATATATGTATATATACACAATTAAAATATAACTATATCTGTAAAAATTAATAAATAGAAAAGCACAAATGTTCAGGCAGTTCAAGATCTTTAAGAATATGTTCTGAACCATTAACAGCATCTATGGGAGTACAACTCTATGGAACTTTTACATTTTTTTTTTTTTTTTTTTTTTTTTTGCGGTATGCGTGCCTCTCACTGTTGTGGCCTCTCCCATTGTGGAGCACAGGCTCCGGATGTGCAGGCTCAGCGGCCATGGCTCATGGGCCCAGCCGCTCCGCAGCATATGGGATCCCTCCGGACCAGGGCACGAACCCGTATCCCCTGCATCGGCAGGCGGACTCTCAACCACTGCGCCACCAGGGAGGCCCGGAACTTTTACATTTTAAACCATACATTTACAGATTTCACTTTATATAACAGATACAAAATTTTGTAATTATAAAATAAAATGATTTTACTTAGATTATATAAGAAATGTAATTTGATATCTAAAATAAGGAAGGGCATTTAGAGACCCAAATCTTAAGGTTGCGATTCTCTTTTTCTTGTGAAATAATGTTGCTGAACATTTCTTGACATCTTAAAAGACCCAGGTTTGCTTTGATGTTTGGGTGATGACCGGGTAAAGACTCATATTTGATCTGTCATTTCCACTCTTTTAATTACTGTGGAAGATGGCTTACATACTGAGAAGAGAATTCTTGTACAAACAGGGTGGATATTTGAAGACAAGCAAAATTTGGCATCAAGTGAAAAACCATAGATTCTTAACGTTATTTAAATCACTTCTTAGATTTAGTCCAATGAAAATATTTATGTGAAATATTAAAAAAGCCAACACTTCAAAACCAGGGAATTTGCTTTTGATCCCTTTTGCTGGAGTAATTATTGATACTTGAGATTACAAGCAGTCTATGAAAAATACTCTTTACTATATTTGCATATTAATGAACACAGATGGTATTTCAGAAAAGAAAGAAAATAATCCTACACCGAGTGATCTCTAAGTATCGCTTTTGTCTAGATGCATGTTGGGTTTTTTTTTCTTTGCTTGTTTAAGGTCAAATGCTCTTATATTTTGTGGTTGCATTTTTAAACCAAAAATGCATGTTTAAAATTTCTGTAAAACCCAGTCATTTCTTTGCAAGTAAACCATCAAATTTAATTCAAGTGCCCACTATAAAATAGAATCTCTGCAAGATTCTGTGGTTATAAAGATGGTTAAGACAGAGTCCCTGACTTCCTGAATTTAATCCCCATCATTGTAGCTAAGAAGCTACTACAAAGATTGTTTTCAATTCCATCTTTTGTGATCTAAGATATTGTTAGATATCTGATCAAGATATTGTTAAAAGCACACTCTTCAGGGTCACTCCTGTAAGCTTCCCCTTCTTCTTCTTATCATAGATTTTGAAGGCTGGATTAAAACATTAACTTTAATAACAGCAAAAGAGAAATGGCAATAATATCTATGGAACACAGGAACTGTGCTGAAGAACTGAAGACAAAGAAATGATCTCATGCTATTAATAATCTTATGCCATTTCTCCAGAGAAGACATACAGATGGCCAGTAGGCACATGAAAATATACTCAACATCACCAGTTATTAGAGAAATACAAATCAAAACTACCATGAGGTATCACCTCACACTGGTCAGAATGGCCATCATTAAAATGTCTACAAATAACAAATGCTGGAGAGGGTGTGGAGAAAAGGGGACCCTCTTACACTGTTGGTCGGAATGTAAGTTAATACAGCCACTATGGAAAACAGTGTGGAGTTCCTCAGAAAACTAAAAATAGAATTAACATACGATCCAGCAATCCCACTCCTGGGAATATACCCGGACAAAACTATAATTCGAAAAGATACATGCACCCTTATGTTCATAGCAGCACTATTCACAGTAGCCAAAACATGGAAACAACCTAAATGTCCATCAGCAGATGAATGGATAAGGAAGATGTGGTACATATATACAATGGAATACTACTCAGCCATAAAAATTAATGAAATAATTCCATTTGCAGTAACACAGATGCAACTAGAGATTATCATACTAAGTGAAGTAAGTCAGAAAGAGAAAGTCAAATACCATGTATCACTTATATGTGGAATCTAAAATATGGCACAAATGAACCTATCTACAAAACAGAAACAGACTCATAGACACAGAGAACAGACTTGTGGTTGCCAAGGGGGAGGGGGGCAGGGAGAGGGATAGACTGGGAGTTTGGGGTTGGTAGGTGCAAATGATTACATTTAGAATGGATAAACAACAAGGTCCTAATATATAGCACAGGGAACTATATTCAATATCCTGTGATAAACCATAATGGAAAAGAATATGAAAAACTGTCTATATGTGAATAACTGAGTCAGTTTGCTGTACAGCAGAGATTAACACAGCACTGTAAATCAACTCTACTTCAATTTAAAAAAAAGATATAATGTTGGAAATGTAAATATCAGGTATGAAGCAAATGATTTAACAACAATTTTACCATCAACAATGGAGGGAGGGGGACAGTAAGAATTTGTCAGCATTTATTTTAAAGAAAGAAATACATTATCAAGTAACCATGAGTATATCTAGCACTGTTCATGTCAATCCTGTTGGATATTTATCGATACATTGAATTAAACAGAAAAAGAAACTGTGGCCTTAAAAAAAAATAATCCTATGTCAGAGGTGCTCTATGTGTCCCCATTTTACAGAAGAGGAAACTGAGGCACAAATAGGTTAACTAACAAATAGCAGAGTAAGGCTTTTAGCCAAGAGTCATCTGACTCCAAAGACCTGATATAGCATCTCATTCAGTTTCTTGCCAAGGCTGGTAGTACTTCATGTAGTTAAAAGGACAATTTTTGGATTTAATTATAATTTGTTCAAACCCCTAACTGCCCCTTGACATCTGTATGACTCTGACCAAGGCATCTGATCTCTCTAAGCCTTGTTTCCTCCTATATAAAATGAGCACTCTAATATCTAGTTAAAGGACTCCATGAGAAGTAAAAGAGACGGTATGTGTAAAACACTTAGCACAGTGTCTGCACGACTTTAAGCTTTGCATATGTGGTAGCAGTAATTATTATTATTTTAAACATAATTTTATAGATAGCCAAAATGAGTCAAAGAAAAAAGAACTACTCACTCAGAGTTAGGTAGTGTCGGAACTTGAACCTAGGTCTCTTGAAAGCCAGATATGTCTCATCTCTCAAAGCAGTTATAATTTCCATGTGGTCCACAGCAAAAACATCATATGTCTGGAAACATATATAAAACTCTTTATTTCCCTGTCAAGCAGTTTCAGATATTCATATTCTTAAGGGTGATATCTGTCAACATCTAACTAAGCTGATAGTCCAGGGTTCCATCTGCTCAGGTGGAGTCTATTCAGTAAACCAGACCCCCTATTCACATGTGTTCAATCTGCCACCACTAGATCTCTATGACTCTCCTGTCCCAATTAGGAGTCCATCCCCTTGTTGGGTTTCAATACAAATCACCTCCTGCCTGACTTCATATTTTGAACTGGCTTCATTTCAGAGAAAATAACGTGCACCATTTAGGTGAAGGACCATAGAGTTTATAATTATCTGGGGAGATTTCTAAGCCCCAGTTAAAACTAGTGCTAAAATTGTGCTCAATTTGGAAGCAAAGGTCTTAAAATAGAGTGTATCAAATCATCATCATTAGAATAATAACAATAGTTGTGACTGGCAAAACAGTAGATACTGTTCAAAGTGTTAATACGCATCATCTCATCTGGTCATAATAACCAACTTGCATATTACCTCTTTTTGAACAAGAATGAAACCAAGGCTCAGATACTTTAAGAAACTTACCTGAGATCACACAGTAAGAGATAGGACTGAATCTCAAATGCCTGATTGGGACTTTGTCTAATTTACTGTATTCTGTCTTTCTTTCAAGTGAAATGCTTTCATCTTTAAATGTACATCTTAGGGCATAAAAAGGCAAGAGTTCCTACCCATGAGAAGGGGTTATCTTCACAAGACATCATTTTACTTGGCCCAGAGAGAATTTGCTACAACCATTAATAGAAACAATCAAGATTTCCTGTTTTGAAGTTTGTATAAAATATATCCTGTGGCCTTTGCACAAAATTATTTAATGTGATATAGATATCTGTAGTGAATTTAAATCTTACTTCAGCGATTTGGGTGAACTAATTTCTATTTTGAGTCTCCTTACCTCCTTTGTTTCCCATGATTATGGCTTAGGTATTTGTGTTGTGTTAAGAAACAGGGCATGAGGGCAGGGAAGAGGTTGATTTGGTCCTCAGTTTCATCTGACCATGTGGAAACCCACTAAGATATTCACAACCTTGGTGTTTAGGTTTCACTGGCAGCACAAAGGCATCACCACTTCCTGTTCTCTTGGCCACTTTAGGCTCAGCTGCACGTCCTGCCATGTTTCTGGCCATCTCAGGTACAAGAAAATCATCAAATCATTTCCCTGCTTAGGGGATGATGAATTCTGTAAGTATATCTAAGGTCTGATCTGTCAAATACCTCCCAAAACATATTTTCTCTGGTTGCATTTCTTAGTCTTAGAAATGTAACACAGGTCTTCTTGTTCTCACATTCCACAAATGTATCTGAATACTTAAGTGCCTCTTTGGAACCTGTAGAGGAGGTTAGGCCTCTTTCTCGGGGACTCACCAATCACTGCATTCTCCTGGCTCCTTCTCTGATTAGCCTTCACTACCATGACCTCTACCACTTACCTCACAGCCTGGACAATGCTTTTCTAGCATAAATTATGTAAGAAATTGACCACTCTTCATGTACTTTCATAAGTAGTTTATTTAGGATGATTGTGTTTTTACAACTCAAAGCTAGAAAGAAACTCATCTCTTCTGTTTGTTGTCAAATCCCTTCTTAAAGGTGACGAATGCAGAATGGCCTTCTGCTCCCTGTGTGGGACGGCAATGGGGGAGGCCCAGGATGTTAATCAACATTCCCAGAGGGCAACTTTCCCCTGCATATGCACTGAGAGGTATAAAGCTGTATACGACAGAGAAGGAGAATATTAGTAGAACCTCAAAACTAAGAGTAAGTGAAATGTGGACTGTCAATTAAAACAGGGTGAGCATATTAATTTTAAAAAATCTAATAAGTTTTTTAAATCCAGTGTACTTTCTTTTATTTTCCCTTAGTGAATGGATAAAAAAATTTAGGGTATGTCTTAGTTTCACAATTTACTCTCTGGATAACGCTGGGAAACCTACCTATCTTCTATAAGACAGAGCTTCTTTCATAAACAGACTATATAGAGGGCGCTTTGGGGACAGTGTATACGTAGAGCCTACATTACTAAAGAAATAGTGTCTCCTAGAAAATAGATACAGATATACTTGCATCTTATATAAGATATATATATCTTACAAGCTTAGGTAAGGTAGTATGGGGAAGTTACCTTATAACCTAGGAAACTCGGAACCTGTGGAGACGCAGCAGATACGGAGGAAATGTCACCAAACCAGGTCGATCTGCCAGATGCACAGTGAGCCACATGCTGAGAAGCCGAGGTTCACAGCCCACAGAAAGTTTACTTACAAGGCAGCCAAACGTAGTTAGGGGAGAACAATTCTCAGGTCTGCCTCCCCCAGGTGAGGGGGTTCGGATATTTATGGATAAGCAGGGTGCTCTGAGGCACTGGAGAAAGGCGACAAGAAGAAACCAGCGAGATACTCTGCGTTCTGAGCAGGCGAATCTCGGCAACACGCTTCTGCATATTCAAAATGGCGGCACTTAGCGTCCTAAGAGGGTGGAGTTTTCCTGCCCTGTGACGTCAAAAGGCCGTTCAAATGACAGCTGCGCAGGCCCAGTTTTAGGGTCGGTGGTCCCAACCAGGCCCCAGCAGGCTTGCACTGGGCAGCAGCTGACGCCGAATTCCTAAAAAACTACTGGGCTGCGTGAGACTGGGAAGATACGCAATTAAAAAGAGGGGAAAAAGAAATAAAAATCCCCCTCCACCACAAAACTAAAATGAACTTAAATCATTGAAGGCAGTTTACAAGCAAATGGGTTTTAACAAGCTGTTCCCATATTGGTTGTTCTGTAAGACAAGTTCAAGAAGTTCTAATAGTTATCAGCTTCTGTGAGCTCCATGGGGCACAGAACCACTCCATGGTTTCATTATCTGTAAAAATCCATCAAAAGATATTTTTAAGAGTGAAAAAAGTGATACATGGAAATTATATATATAGCTATATAGAGAGATATGTCTGTGTATAAAATTTAGCCTTTTTGGAGGTAAACATCCAAAAAACTTAGGAATTATGATTCTTTTTTAAAGTAAATTCCCTTTTGAGTTGTTGCCTTCAAATTCCACGTCATCCACATGCCTCTTTTTGTCTTTTTCTTCTAGATTAAAATGTCTCAGAAAAGGGAGAAGGGAGCTTCCAGAACACATCCTCTAAAGTTGTAACCAGTGAATCCTTAATATCTTCCAATCCCGGTGGAGCCGGATGGCATGCATAGCTGGGGAGCAGTTGCTTCAAGCCCTTGTTCTTGGCACTGAGCTGCCTGGTAAGGCTGCGTAGCTGGGAATTACATAAAGTGACAGGATTCTGGCCTACGTCCTTTCCCCTGTCAGAGTCATCCTAACACAATACACAAAAATAAATGCAATATGGATTAAAGACCTAAATATAAGGCCAGACACTATAAAATTCTTAGAGGAAAACATAGGCAGAACACTCTATGACATAAATCACAGCAAGATCCTTTTTGACCCACTTCCTAGAGAAATGGAAATAAAAACAAAAATAAACAAATGGAACCTAATGAAACTTAAAAGCTTTTGCACAGCAAAAGAAACCATAAAAAACGACGAAAAGACAGCCCTCAGAACTGGAGAAAATATTTGCAAATGAAGTAACTGACAAAGGATTAATCTCCAAACTTTGCAAGCAGCTCAATATCAAAAAAAACAAACAATGCAATCCAAAAATATGCAGAAGACCTAAATTGACATTTCTCCAAAGAAGATATACAGATTGCCAACAAACACATGAAAGGATGCTCAACATCACTAATCATTAGAGAAATGCAAATCAAAACTACAATGAAGTATCACCTCACACCAGTCAGAATGGACATCATCAAAAAATCTACAAACAATAAATGCTGGAGAGGGTGTGAAGAAAAGGGAACCCTCTTGCACTGTTGGTGGGAATGTAAATTGATACAGCTACTATGGAGAACAATATGGAGGTTCCTTAAAATACTAAAAATAGAACTAGCATATGACCCAGCAATCCCACTACTGGGCATATACCCTGAGAAAACCATAATTCAAAAAGAGTCATGTACCACAATGTTCATTGCAGCTCTATTTACAATAGCCAGGACATGGAAGCAACCTAAGTGTCCAACGACAGATGAATGGATAAAGAAGTGTGGCACATATATACAATGGAATGTTACTCATCCATAAAAAGAAACGAAATTGAGTTATTTGTAGTGAGGTGGATGGACCTAGAGTTTGTCATACAGAGTGAAATAAGTCAGAAAGAGAAAAACAAATACCGTATGCTAACACATATATATGGAATCTAAATTTTAAAAAAAATGGTCATGAAGAACCTAGGGGCAGGACAGGAATAAAGACGCAGATGTAGAGAATGTACATGAGGACATGGGGTGGGGGAAGGGTAAGCTGGGACAAAGTGAGAGATACTGCCAAATATAAAATAGATAGCTAGTGGGAAGCAGCTGCATAGCACAGGGAGATCAGCTCATTGCTTTGTGTCCAGCTAGAGGGGTGGTATACGGAGGGTGGGAGGGGGACGTAAGAGGGAGAAGATATGGGGATATATGTATATGTATAGCTGATTCACTTTGTTATAAAGCAGAAACTAATACACCATTGTAAAGCAATTATACTCCAATAAAGATGTTAAAAAAAAAAGAAAGTATGTCTATTTTTCTTAAGTCTGGAACTGGAAAAAGAAAAAGAAAAGAAAGTCAGCTCAGATAAGCATTCCCTGTACTTGGCACTAGTGTGAACCCTTCAGAACAAGGATTTGCATCCACTGAAATTTCCAAATCACTAAGAGCATTTCATTATCCCTTGTTTAAAATTTCTCCCCTCTGCTCCAATATTGGACAGGAATTAAATTTGGCTTTGGAATCGTTCTGTTTTCAAATGTAAATGAAAATGCCATTTGCTGTCAATTTTGATAAGCCATTTATATGTAAAATCTCCCTCTCTTCAAGGTATGGCAGCTGTTTGGAGATTTGATGAATCATTTAACAAGAAAAACCAAGTAGAGTGAATAAATGTTCTTTTCTTTTCAATCTTAAAATATGTGCAATTATTTTCATTACAGTGTTCATTTGTGTTGCTTTCATCACTAATTTCATTTAATGTTTATTAATACCAACAAAATAAACATGATGATAGACATTTAGAAAAAGAGTATTTATGATATAGGTTTTAAAAGGAAACCATTTTGCAGATGTGGAAATAGAATTCCTGGTATTTTCATCTATTATTTTTTGATTACCAAATAAATGTGGAAACCAGTGAGAAGTCATAAGGACTTCACTACAGGAATTCACATTCTAAATCAGTAGTTCTCAGAATTTGGCATGCCTCAGAATCACCTAGAAAGCTTAAGAAAAAAACATAGATTCCTGGGCCGCATGTCAGTTTCTGATTCAGTAGGTCTGGGATGGGATCTTACAATTTACATGTCTATAAAATTCCCAGGTGATGCTTCTGTTGCTACTAGGGGATCTCTCACTGAACCCTACTCTAAACCATTTTCATAAGCTTATTAAAGTAATATGGGTGAGGAAAAGGAAGACTATATATTAAATTTTTGCTCTGAATCACTTTGTTTTCACAATAATAGGCATTTTTGTCTTGTTTTGGAGGTATGCAAATTAAAGCTCAGATGTGTTAAGCAACATTCTTGAAGCTACCTAAGAAGGGATGCAGCTGGAATTCAAAGGGAGGCCAATGGGATTCTAAAACTGGTTGGAAAATTCAAACACTTTTTAGGGAAATGCATTTAATGTACTTAAGAGAAGTCATTCTAATGATAAATGGCTACTGCTACTCAGCCCCAGGGTCAGGGAGATAATAGGAAGCAGTGGAGATTACAGTGACCTTTAGAGCGAACTCTGGCTCAGACAGTGTAAATTGTTACCATGAGGGTTAGTATTGAGAATAAGGAAGAAAAGTATTTCTTAATATAAAACTATGAAACAAGGATACCTACCCCAAAACTAGGCCAGGTAGTAGAAAGAGTTTTGCATCATCATCATCAGTATTTGTGGTAGTGATAGCGTTGGTACTGGTAACAATACCACCACCACATACACACATGTTTCCTTATTTGTTAAGTAAGGTTCTCCAAAGTCTCTTTTAGATCAAAATATACTATGCCTTCATGAATCCATGATTCCACCTAAAGAAGAAGCACATACACTTAGAAGATAACTGGTTGAGATGAGTGCATAGAAAACCAGGAAGTAAAGAGCTCCTTTCTCTCTATTTCCTATCAAACCTCTACCTAGGACAGTGCCTGAAAAACAGTAGGAACTCAATACTATTTTTAGAAGGAAATACAGAAAATCAGAAAGGAAGGAGGAAAGGTTGCATATTAGGCACTCATGCCGGCTCTGTCATGTCCACAGCTCCAGGAATACATATCCCAATTCTACGAAGTGAGGATGGGTAAGGTCAGGGCAGGGAGCTCTTATAACAGGCAATGAGGCAGAGTCTTCATACAGAGAGGGAAATGAAATCTCCTTGGTCTTAAAAAGTCCAAAGCTCCATAGTGACTGTGCTTATTTTCTCCTAATTTTCTAGGGAAACAGGCAGTAAAAGGAAATTGTGTTCCTGACTCAGAGTGACATTTAGCCATGGCCACTCCCAAAGTTTTGCCTGCTTCAAAGAAAGTTATCTTAGGGACCTCCCTTGTGGTCCAGTAGTTAAGACTCTGCACTTCCACTGCAGGGAGCGTGGGTTCGATCCCAGGTCAGGAACTAAGATATCACATGCCACGCGGCCAATAAATTAATAAATAAACAAACAAATAAATAAGAAAGTTATCTTAGACTATTTTCATAAAACTTTGTCTCCCTGGAGAAAGCTGCTGTATCCTGGGGAGAACCTCTGCTCCATTCCACTCTGCACTGTTCTGCAATACATTTCTCAAGCAGCTTCCATCCCAGAGGAAGCCACAGCCATTGCTTCACGGGCAATGGCACTTAGCATTTCCACGGTACTTATCTCCTTGAAGGAACTCTGCAAGCATCAACTAATTAGTCCATAGAAAGGCACTGTGGGAAAAGCATGCTTATTCACTTTTAGGAAGCGGCAACGTAAGTGAAGAAGCAATACCAGTGCATCCACTTACAAGGTTACAGAGGGAGTTGGAGTAGGATCTGGAGCTTGCTAGAGAGTGCTCCCAGAAGTTGTGATAAATGTGATTACAAATTAACAGCATCACAGTTAAACAATGGTGACATTCCTTGAATCCCTTGGTGAAAATGATTATATTTAAAGAAATAGCATATGAGTTCATATAAATAAGGAAAGAGGACCAATTTGATACTAACAGGTAAATAGCTCTATAAGGGTAGCTATGTAAGGGTGAGACTCATTAATCTGTGCTAATGCTTTGTGAAGTTGAAAACCCTCTCTCTTTCACACATTGAACATGAAAAATAAAATAACTTTCCTGGCCATACTATTTCATGTCAGTCTATTTAGACAGTGTATTTTACAGTCATATTGTCTATTATTCTACCTATTTATGCATTCATCCAAGAATGTGTACTGAGTGCTTGATATATACTAGATATTCTGCTGACATTGATGGTAGTGTGGTGTGTAAGACAGGAAAGGTCTTTGTCTTTAAGGTGTTTCCTTTCTAGTGAGAAGACAGGAAACTAAATGAGCAATTACCATGAGATATGTGATTCTATGTCAGAAGAATAAGATACCATGGATGTGGTTAAAGATGGATCAGAATCAAGGGAAACTTCCCAGAAAAAGTAATATTTAAGGGATACATATTTTATGCATATGAGGCAGATAAAAGGATGGTTTTTACCTAGATTTCATAACAGTAATAAGATCTAACTATTGTCATGTATACTGTTTGATTATTTACACTGTATCTTCAAATTTATTGTCAAATTAGATGTCTTAACCTCCATGAGAGAATTGGGATTATTGTCAAGTGAAAGACCTAAGAGAAAAGAAGCCCAGAAAAGGTAAAGAAGGCAAGACTTGAAAACTGAAAAGTGTCAGAGGTCCAACTTAGGGTCAGGATTTGAATTTTGTTTATTTTTACAATGATGATCCAACAAAACCTGATGAAGAAATTAGCTCACCCATTCTCAGGCCTGATTTGACCAGAAAATTCCTTCTCTAGGAAGGTACATTCTATGAACTATTTTAACCAGATGCCTAAGTTTACGTTTTGCTCAATATTAAAGGGGAATTTTTCTTATGGAAGAGAATGTAACATCAATAGAAGTATGGAACTTTGCTTCATAAATAAGTGGTACTCTTACACACTGGATAATAGAAGCTCCTAAGAGGACATATCAGACCTCTTCATCAATATAGCCCAGTAACCATGATTTTCTCAGCTTTGAAATCATGGAGCAGCAGCCTAAGGTGCTAAGAGTAAAAAGGCTCTTACTTAAAACACAAATATGCGTGACAGTAGCAGCAGTATGTAACATAGAACTGGCCAGGGGAAGTGGTTTTTGAATAATTGTTTTTAATGCATTTCCCTGCACTGACAGTATTAAATATCTGTCTGGCAGAAATTCACAAGTAGTCCTGTGTCTTGAACATTTCCATAAATCAGCAGTATTGCCTTGGAAACACTCAGTTTCCCAGCACCCTCCATTACAGTGAAGCAGATTGGGGCTGAATAACAGGCAGTTAACTGGAACTCTGGTCATTTGCCTCATTCTGCTACCCTGCACCAAGCTTTTTTTGTTTGAATCAATTCCCCATCTTCCAGCTCTGAAATAGAAGTTGGTGTTTCCAAGAATCTCTACAACCAAATCTCTATGTTGGCAGAGATGGTGATCGCTATATCCATGGTTACATACACCAAACAAAACATTTGGCACATTCATTAACAGCATTTATGGAACAATTATTTAGCTTCTCCTTTTGTCAGGCTTGGTGCTTCACATGGAGACAGGCACAGTCCCATATTCTAGAGAATCGATTTTGATCCAATAGCCCCACAAATACATGTAGAGTTCTATAAGACATATAGTTTTACAGTGTCTGGTATTTAATCCATTTGGAGTTTATTTTTGTGTATGGTGTTAGTGAGTGTTCTAATTTCATTCTTTTACATGTAGTTGTCCAGTTTTCCCAGCACCACTTATTGAAGAGGCTGTCTTTTCTCCATTGTATATCCTTGCCTCCTTTATCAAAGATAAGGTGACCATAGGTGCATGGGTTTATCTTTGGGTTTTCTATCCCGTTCCATTGATCTATATTTCTGTTTTTGTGCCAGTATCATACTGTCTCAATTACTGTAGCTTTGTAGTATAGTCTGAAGTCAGGGAGTCTGATTCCTCCAGTGCCATTTTTCTTTCTCAATATTGCTTTGGCTATTTGGGGTCTTTTGTGTTTCCATACAAATTGTGAAACTTTTTGTTCTGGTTCTGTGAAAAATGACATTGGTAGTTTGATAAGGATTGCACTGAATCTGTGGATTGCTTTGGGTAGTATTGTCATTTTCACAATGTTGATTCTTCCAATCCAAGAACATGGTATATCTCTCCATCTGTTCGTATCATCTTTAATTTCTTTCATCAGCGTCTTATAGTTTTCTGCATACAGGTCTTCTGTCTCCTTAGGTAGGTTTATTCCTAGGTATTTTATTCTTTTTGTTGCAATGGTAAATGGGAGTGTTTTCTTAATTTCTCTTTCAGATTTGTCATCATTTTTGTATAGGAATGCAAGAGATTTCTGTGCATTAATTTTGTAACCTGCTACTTTACCAAATTCATTGATTAGCTCTAGTAGTTTTCTGGTAGCATCTTTAGGATTCTCTATATATAGTATCATGTCATCTGCAAACAGTGACAGTTTTACTTCTTCTTTTCCACTTTGAATTCCTTTGATTTCTTTTTCATCTCTGATTGCTGTGGCTAAAACTTCCAAAACTATGTTGAATAACAGTGGTGAGAGTGGGCAACCTTGTCTTGTTCCTGATCTTAGTGGAACTTGTTTCAGTTTTTCACCATTGAGAACGATGTTGGCTGTGGGTTTGTCATATATGGTCTTTATTATGTTGAGGTAAGTTCCCTCTATGCCTACTTTCTCGAGAGTTTTTACCATAAATAGGTGTTAAATTTTGTCAAAAGCTTTTGCTGCATCTATTGAGATTATCATATGGTTCTTATCCTTCAGTTTGTTAATATGGTGTATCACATTGATTGATTTGCATATACTGAAGAATCCTTGCATTCCTGGGATAAACTCCATTTGATCGTGGTGTATGATCCTTTTAATGTGCTGATGGAGTCTGTCTGCTAGTATTTTGTTGAGGATTTTTGTATCTATGTTCATCAGTGATATTGGTCTGTAGTTTTCTTTTTTTGTGACACCTTTGTCTGGTTTTGGTATCATGGTGATGGTGGTCTCATTGAATGAGTTTGGGAGTGTTCCTCCCTCTGCTATATTTTGGAAGAATTTGAGAAGGATAGGTGAAGAAGTAGTCTAGGAAGAAAGTATCTAAATATATAGAAAATATTTTTGGAGTAAATAAGAGCTTATGAAAGCAACTGAAATTGATTCTTTATTTACCATTGTATATGAAAATGTTCATTGTTGCATTATCTACTAAAAAAGCAAAATATATAATAGAGTATTTAGAAAAGTATAATAATAAACCCAAGAAAATATTATTCATCATTTTGTAGTAATTAAAACCAAGGGACCATATATTTTCATTTGATTTAAAAAATGTTTCTACTTAAAAGAACAATCAATAAATGTGCAACATAGATTCCAGTTAAGTGAAATAAAAGAAGATCACAAAATGACAGTCTCAGCAGTACACAATAATTTTGCACATGGGAAGAGATTGAAACATAACATCCCAAAAGAGAATTGTTGTAAGGTTGTAGGATTTTGGATATTTCAAACTTTCTTTTTTAAAATTGTTCTGAGATGTTAGATTTTTATATATTTTTGAATAAAATAAAGAAAGGTACTCTTTGAAATTAGAGTTTGAGAAATTAATTGAACCATGACATTACACTGTGTTTCTGTATACAGTTCAATTGACTCCCATCCTCCTTTCAACTCTTTTATAGACACGTGATACCCCCAACTCCATCTTCCTCTTCTTTCAGAAATAACTTTCTTTCAGTGGAGAACATTGATAAGATTGATACTACTTCAACTTCCTGCCACCTAAGCTACATCTAACCGTACCTTCACCTACCTTTTCTTCTTCATCTCCTGTGAGATACAGAAGGTATCTATTTGAAGTCTCAGAAACCCAACTCAATCTTTCTCAAAGCAAAATACATTGGCTTATTTATCTGAATATCTGCGGATTGAGCTGACTTTCATCACAGGCCTATGTGACAATACCATCTGGGCTTATTCCTCAGTTCTACTTTGTGTGTTGGCTTCATTCTCAGACAGGCTCACTGTGTTACACTTATGCTTATGTGCCATGTTCTTTGTTTTTGTCGTATTTTCAGATGAGGTCTTCACACTTCAAAAGTCTAAGGACTGCAGATCTAAAGATGTAGGCTCTGCATAAACTGAGAGAGGTGTTGTGCTGATACAGAAGAAGTGAGAAGTTCCACAGATACCTGGGTAAGTGTGCTTCTTCTCATTCAATAATCAGTATGAAATGGATGGGAAATCAAGTAAGTGCTGAATCTTTAAATCACACTGTGAGTTCTGAAAGACAAACAACCCAGGGTATTTTTCATAAAGCCTGCAGAAAACTTTCATGTTTTCCCCAATTAGTTGTAAAGGGCTTCCTGATTTGTCAAATTTAGAAATTCAGGGCTACCATTTCTTCTTCTCTCTCTCGTTCCCTTCTTTTGTTCTTTCTTCCTTCCCTTATCAATGTGTATTGATCTAATGTTTTTCTTTCAATAACTGCAGAGTATTTTATAATATTCTCAATTATTACATATAATTTATCCACTGTTTTCTTATTTATGCATAATCTTGATTTATTTTGCTGCCATAAAAATACCGAAATAAATACATTTCTTTATACATAAATCCTGAAGTACGAGTGTTATATCTGTAGGTTAGATTTGCCAAATGAAGTTTGTTGGAAATATTGCTTGAGCAGGGCAACATTCTTTCACAAAGACTATATATAGTTTTATTAAAGTTATGACTTCCTTTCAATAAAATGTTATTTCTTAAACTCCAAAGAATTTAATTTCCAAGGATGATCCAAAAGATGATTATTTAGAGTCAATGAGGTGGTTTCATTAGAGTGTTTTAGCAAAAGTTTCAAACTGGCTCTTTGCTTACTGCTGGGCAAAGGGCATTAGCTCTCTTCCTTTTGACACTTTGCTTCAGGATCTGACCAACTTCTCACTTTGGACAAATACAATAAATGAATGCTTGTGGGGTTTTTTTGTGTTTTTTTTTTTAACTTAGTGTCTTTCTTAGGATAAATTTATTTTAAAGAGGGGATCATTGTACCGTTCACACATTTCATGTGAGATTGCCTTGTATGCTCATATCACAAAATTCTATACTCTCACATATAATTCTCAGAAGACAAGCAGCTCAGATTAACAAGCTCCTAACTTCCATGCCCATTCCTGATGCCCTCATCTGTTTTGAATACTTCATTTTTCTCCCATAATACTAATGATGCAATCAGTATTTGGAACACTTCATGTGCTTATCTCATTTCATCTTCTCACAACAGTTATCTGATACTGGTAGTCTTACAATTCCCAGTTTAAATGTAGGAAGATTAACACAGTTATGTAATTTGCTCAGGGTCAGACTTAGTAGGCTGTGGAGGCTGGATTAAGCTCATGAAATATGGGCTAGAGCCTCTACACTTAATTTCTGAGAATTGTTGCTTGGAACAATGTTGACTTCCAGTAGGTACCAAAAATCAGCATCATTCAGAGAGGCTTGAGAAAGGTATACATAATTTGCAATGAAGAAGGGCAACAGGGACCTCTCAGCTTATAAAAACAATCCATGTCTCCTTGGTCAGCTGGTTTTGAGATGGATGTGGAGAAAGATAATTTATTAGGTCCCAGCCTCCATCAGTTTGTTAAGTGTATAATCACAGATCTGCATTTTTAAGGCTACCATAGATAGAACTTGTAATTAGTCTGGATTGACAGCAACAAAATGACTTTTTTTATACCTTCAAGAGCCAATCCACCACTATCCAAGCCCAAGAGGGATATAAAAGGGTGAGCAGTTGCCAAACAAAACCTGACCTAGAAGGAAGTTAAGTAGGCATTTTAAGTTTTCTATTGCTTTGGTCTTGAACTACTTGGATTACCTTATTCTGGTCCTGATTGAACAAATGCCCTTCCACTCAGATTAAGGTTTATTTCTGGTTATTAAAAACCACAACACCTCTTGGCTCTGTTGTAGCCTTAATTTCCAAATTCAAAGTTTCTCTGGACATTTAAACTTTAGCCATACTGTCCTGTGCCTCTGTTTGGACTTTCAGCTGCTTTATAGTCAATTATTTCTAGTTGCTGCCAATAACCCAGTCTTAGGAGATGACTGTGCAAAGACTGCTGATCTGCACTATCTGGTCTTCTTAGGTCTCTTACTCAATCCTGATTTCTAGGTACTCCAAGCAAAGCTTCTGAGTTGGTGAACACATCTACATGCTGAGAGAGTGGCATGCCCCAACTCTACAGGGACAGAGCACCTGTTCTCAAGACACTTCTGGACCTTGCCCTATGAATCTCTTCATCTGGCTGTTCATTCATAGTCTTTATTATATTCCAGAATTCATGCTAAGAATTTAATAAGCACTGTCACATTTGACGCTCAGGAAAATTCTGTGAGGTCAGTTCACTCATTATACCCACTATGAAGATGAGAAAACTAAAGCTCAGAGATGTTAAGCAGCATTTCTAAGGTCTCACGGCTGGTGAACAGTGAAGCAAGAATTTGGCTCCAATACTTTCAACCTTGACATTTACTCAGGACAAGGAATATACATATATAATTTTCTACACATAGATAATATATAGGTCATTCTAAAAAGTGTATTTCATTCAAAAAATTTCATCTCATAAGTTAACAAAGCTTATGAACCCAAAATAGGTATTTTTAAGGAAAAGTATTAGGGAAAACAGATACTCCCAACTTTGCAGTCCATGTCTTGGTGCTCAGTCATCCCTTACTTGGCCGCAGAAGAATGTTAAAGAGAAATGGAAAACCCTATTAGTTGGCTAACTAAATTTTATCTAGTGAATTAAATACAGTAAATAGATAATATTTAACTTCTAAACAATAACAAAGAGATTTACTTACAGTTGTCTGAAAGGCAACACTTGTAGACATCAATGTAAGATCCCAGGAAGACCAAGAATTCTGAAAAAAAAGGTCACATTTTAAAATAAAACCAGAATATCCAAAGTTAGTCGACAAACCTTGATGACTTCTTAGGGCTTCAGGTGTTGGATAATTACCTGAGGAATCCACTTAGCATAACCACCTAGAGGGCTATCATTTGAATTGTCTAAAATTTGATACATTCACTTTTCTTAAAGTTTGAGCTAAAATGAAACAAAGTATTGTGAAAAAAAAAACAATCTCTAATAAGTTCCAATTACCCCTTTGGACAAAAACTCTGCTGTAGAAGGGAATAACAGTTTCTTTATTCCCACATTGTATTAATACCGCAGGTGGGTCAGTTAAAAAGAGCCAATCACACAGTAATTAACGATTTTAAGAAGCCAAATATTTCAGACTTCAGTTCGGGAGACTGTGCCCATAATAAAAAAGTTCCATATGCTGGCACATGGAGTAGGTCAGGCACTTTGGAGGCAAAAGTCCAAATCAGCAGGTGTGTTACACATTTTCTATTTAACACATTTTTTAAACATGACCTCTCATGAACTGTCTTCAATCTAAAGCTCTTATTCACTACTCCTTCTGATTTTGATATGGGTTTGAGTACAATATCTGTGTTGTGTTATGAGACACATCCAATTTCTTCACCCACCTTGCACGTCTCTTACAATGGATAAGTTAATACCATCAACAAAGGCATTTTAATCTCTCCTGTCCAACCTGGATTAAAATTTGCTCTCATCTTTCACCCATATTTCACTAGCTATATGCTCTTGTCTTTCATTCCTCCAATATTGGAAAGCAGGGCATATGTTCTCTTATGATTAATTATTTTGACAATATTTCAGTGACCTCACAGAGTCACTGAAATCATTGCATTCCTGCTTCTGTGTCATTGTGTCACTTAAATATATGTACCTCAATTCATGATTGGGGAAAACAAACAAAGAAACAAACAAACAAAAAACTTCTTAACTCAGTCACCATCAGACAACTCTTCTCTGAAGCTGTCAAATCCTATTAAAATAATTGTCCTTTTTTTTTTTTTTTTTTTTTTTTACTGTAGCCACTTCAAACACACCTCCCCTAACATTTCTTCCTGAAATCAGTAACAGTGAGGCTGTTTAGATGCATCCTTTTAAGCAAAAGTCCAGAGGGAGCAAACTGGAGGAATCTATACAGGAAGGAAATATAAAATCTGAAATAACATTTCACTATGACTCATAGGAAAAAGACCCAGAATCTTCAGTGAGAAGTTAACAGGTTGTTAGTAAGTGTTTATGACATGCAGAGCTTTGTGCCACATCATATACATCCTGTGGTGAGCCATGCTGCTCAATGTGGGTTCTGTGTATTGGGGCAGAGAATTGGTAAGGAGATAGGCATAGAAATTGATAGTTAACACTAGGAACTCTTATATGAATGTAACAGAAATTTTACATCACTTGAATCTCAAAGTTTTTAAATATTTATATTTTAAACTCTTTGTTGTGTCTTTTTTTCTAATAATTCATTTTTATTATATTTTATAAACTATTGTTCTGAGAGGGAGTGGAAGAAAAATTGGTCCTTACCACAGATAGTGGGAAAGCACTACAAAGAATCCAGAGCATTTCTTAAGCAGCTTTGTATTCCTTCACTGCACCCTGAAATACATATAGTAATATATATTTAATATGTATTTAATAATATTTTTGAGAGCTTATTACGTGTCAGTCTCCCTTGATATTTACCATGTGTTACATAATTTTTACTTTATCTCCTATACATCCTGCAATGGTTAATTTTATATGTCAAATTGATTGAGCATGGGATGCCAGATTAAGCATTATTTCTGGGTGTGTCAAGAGTGTTTTTCTAGATAAGATTAGCATTTGAACTGGTGAACTCACTGAAATAAATCACCCTCCCCCTAAGTGGGTAGGCATTATCCAATTCATTGATGGCCTGAATAGGACAAAAACTGGAAGAAGGGAGAATTCCTTCTTCCCTGCCTTCCTGCTTGAGTTAGGACATCAATCTATTCCTGCCCTTGGATTGAGATTTTTACCATAGGCTCCCCTGTTTCTCAAGTAGATTGTAGGACTTCTCAGCTTCCATTATCATATAAGCTAATTAATCATAATCAATCTCTCTCTCTCTCTGTCTCTGTGTGTATATATACAGTGTATTAATTATATATATAATTAATTCTTTTAATATATTATTAATAATAAATATTATTAATTCTGTATTTTTGGAAAACCCTAATACATATCCCAAGACAAAAAGGAAATGAGATGGCTAGAAAACAAGGTACAATTTACATTCATGCCTTGTCATTCCAACAGCCTCATCTCTTGCTGGATGAATGAGCTCTACCGATCGGTAGCATGAGAATCACCTGAGCACTGGTTAGAAATGCAGAATCTTAGGTCCCATTCCAGACCTTTTGAGTCTGAATCAGTATTTTTCAAGATTTCCAGGTGATTTGTATGTACATTAAACTTTGAGATGCATTGGCTCGGACTGTTACAGGGACTCTCAAAAAATGAGACACGTCATCGTCTCTAAGAATGAAACTAACATTAAAAGTTTTTATTGCAACATACAATGTATTTCAATTAGTCAGGGTTTCAGCTCACAAAGAAAAATGCCAGCGTACACCTAAATCTCTAATTTTGATTCATTTCGATTCTAAACTTATTCTCAGCAGTCTTTTGCTACTTGTTTGGCAGAACTTGAAGAGAACAAGAGGAAATCCTAGTGCTTGCCTGGAATTCATATTGGAAAAGAATCAGATATAAATCACCCTGGGCACTTTCAATTTAACATAGGCAAATTCGGTTATTCCATATGAACCCTGATCTAAGATAAGAGGGAATTGGGCAAGAGACTTCTCTGGTCAGATTTAGTATTAGTTTAAAAAAAAAAAAAGAAAAGAAAAGGAAAGAAAAACAGGGCCTAAAAACCAGTGGAATGAGCATTTGCTTGAAGAGCTCCTAATTCTAGATGTCAGCTACAAAATACCTTATAATGAAAGAAAGGTTCATTCTTTAATTAATTCATACACGAGGTGTTTTTCTCTCCAACAGAACTAGGAGCTCTTGAAGGATCATGCTAAGTATAATATGTTCCTAAAAACCACTGACTCATAGCACCTATTGCTGGTCTCTTCTTCCCCTAGGCTAACTCGTTTCCTTGAATATGTTTCTGCTGTTGCAATTTTCACATCTCCCAGAGAGGCAACATGACATGGGGGAAAGAATATACAATTCTTTCTAGAGACAGACAACCTTGTGTTAAATTACCAGCTCTGAGACTTACAAGCCGTGAGTCCTTGAGCAATTTGATTAACCTCTATGAACTTCTGTGGTTACATGAATACCAAATTTGCTACGTTGTAAGAATGGCAACTAACACAACAAGATGTTTGGTAAATGACTATGCAGTTACTATATATATATATATATATATATATATATATATATATATATATATATGCTTTTTGGCTACACTGAGCTTTGAATTATACAAATTCTTTATCCCTAAAGTCTCTGTTGATTTACACAGCACTTGGATTGATTGAGGAATGGAAGTTGGATGAATAAAATAACGAATGAATAAATGAATAAGTGGAATGGAAGGGCTAAACATGAATTGAATTATTCTGATAGAATATAATGCCCACCATTCTTGATTAGTCCTGGAGGTTATCCAGTCTCAGGTATGTTGTTATCCTTACAGTTGTAACTTGATTATAATGCAATTTTACAGTTCCAGTTTATATGTTAACTTCTCCCATTTGAGAAGCCTTTTCTAACCAGGTCGACCATCTTGTTTTTTCCTTCGTGTAAATCTGCATAATCCATATATCTCAAATACTCATTTCATTTTATTCATGTGAATTCCAGTTATGCTAAACATTGTGTTCTGGGAATTCCTTGAGGTAGGCTCATTACAACCTTCTTGAAAATAAACTGCAGTGCAAACAGCTTTTCTCTGGGGAATTAGAGCTGTTGATATTCATGAGTTAGGTACCTCTTCCACCTCAGGAAATAGCAATAGCAACGGTCTCTTGAGAGTGAAATACCCTAAGATTATTACAGCCCAATTCTTGTAAGTTATTTTAAACATTGACTCACAAGCTCAGAAAAATCTTGGCAAGACAGATCAGAACGAGAGTCAGAGTTTGTGTAGAATGTAGCTGTTTGAAAATTAAGAAGCTCAGATAAGATGTAATATAGAGAAAAAAAAAATCCACAAACAGAAATCCTGATGATGGGTGGGAAGTAAGGAAAGGGTGTTGAGGAAAGCATTGGAAAAGATGAGGAAGTCTTTTTGTAGCAAAGTACTTAGGAATGACAGACATATATAGACTAAGCAGAGTAAAAGGTGTGATGCACAAACAGCAACTAATTTATGATGAGAAATAAGTAGCAGATAAGGGGCTGTTCTTTGCTATCGAAGCAGGTAGCTGCACATCTATTTTTGGAAATTTATACTCAATTTTATCCAGCTAATCTCTCACTTTTATTGCCATTATTTTCAAATGTTTTTGAATAAAATATTTAAGGACTGGCTGTAATTTGCCTTTCTTGCTGTGGAGGAGGAAGAAATTTTCCTCTACACTTCTAGATTCTTCTGGCTGGTCTAAGAATTAAACTGGCATGAGCCAGATTAACAGGAGAAAATCAAACAAAAGTTTAACAATGTGTATACATGGGAGAGACACAGGAAAACTAAATAACTCACCAAACTAAGTTTTTGTGTGTGTGTTTTTTGTTTCTTTTGTTGTTGTTGTTTTGGCCATGGTCAAAGCCCTCACCTTAAATACCATCTTCAGCTAAAGATAAAAGAGGATGTTGGCAGGTAATGGTTTGGGACTTCAAAGGGGAGGAAGGCAATTTACATGGAGATGGAGAAACAAAGGTTTGGTAAACAAATGTTTGTTGGGCCAGTCAGAGACAATGAGACACAGGGAGGAACTTTAACAGAGTTTGCTAGGTTCCTCCCTGTCTACACACCTAGTTCATACTAGAGCTCTCTACAGTCATAGCTGCCTTCCCGGGACATGTTCTCCATCTACATTATTTTAGGCAGTTGGAGGAAGGTCAAAGGCTCATCCTAAGTCTTTGGGGCTTGAAAAATAATCAGCCTAAATAAATCCTGTGCCAAAGAGACACAATTTGAGGTGGTAAATTTTGCTTCCCTACATCTCCTCAACTCCTATCCTTCACCACACACTCCCCACCCAGCGTGAAACTATACTTGTCAATTTCAAGTTATTGCATTGCCTTAACTGACCACACTCTTTTATTTCCCCTTTGTGTTAAATACTGTGATAATTAAATGAGGCAATTAACTGCTTAGTTCATTGTCCTTTGTATAGTCCAGGAGTTGACAAACTTTTACTACATAATAAATATTTTAGTGTATAATAAGGGCCTAAGGTCTTTGTTGCAACTACTGAACTCTGCCATTGCCATGTAAAGATAGCCATCAGCAATATGTAAACAAATGATTATGGCTGTGTTCCAATAAAGCATTGTTTACAAAAACAGCTAGCAGGCCTAGCTCGGATATGACTCAGATTCCCTGGTTTACTGACCTCTTGTATGGTGTCTGGTACATAATAAGTGCTCAATAAATATAAACTCTGTGCGCTACCAGTTCCCTCCTTTAGAATGGTATTCTCCCCCTGTCTCTCTTGTTCTTCTAGGGAAATCCTACTAATTTTTCTCATGTGAATCCTTTCTCCAGGTAGATTTTCCACTATTATTTTTATTATTATAACCCCAAATTTAATCCTATTTATTGATGTTTTCAATGTGCCAGGTACCATACTCACTGCTTTAAAACTATTATCTTAATGCCATCTTCACAAAGCACCATGCAGTTAATATCATGACCATTTTCACAGAAAAGGAAGTTATTGTGTAGAAAGATTAAGCAATGTACCCAAAGCCACTCATCTTGTAAATACTCCTTTTTCTGTGCACCCACTACCAAATAAAATGTGTGTTATCTATTAATTACATTGGTTGGTCATTAAGGTAAGTTTACTCTCTCTGTCTTCTTGGCTGTGTCTGAAGGCAAAGTTCTCAGTTTGTGTAAATGAATTTTGACATTTGTTTCAAGATTTTTCCCAGTTCCTGATTTCTCCCCATTCAAGGTCAAAAGCTCCTGAAATCCATAATTAATTACATAAACTCAATTAGGGTTTTCCAAGGAATAACAATAGAAAATACAAAGAAAGGTTATGAGACAAGAAGGATAAAATGAGAAGATCTAACATGCATCAAACATAGATATGCATAGAATAAAATGAATGAACATGGGAGAGGCAATATTTTAAAAAGACAGAGAAAAATTAGAAGAAAATTTTAAAGAATTCATAAAAGTCCTATATCTTCTAACTCAGGAATCATAATGAAATGTAAAGTAAGGAAAATAAAAATAATCTACAAAAGATTTATTGTAGGAAATGTTCAAAACCAAAAGACAAAGAAAAGCTCTTATATGAAGGGAGAAAAAGACTGATTCTATATAAAGCAGCAACTATTAAGCTGATACACATTCATCAAGTGAAAAATTTTAAACCAGAAAGTAAAATAATATTTTTTAATTGCTGAGAGAAAATAACTCTCAACCTAGAATTGTATCTTCCAGCTAAAATATGATTGGAGAATAAAACAAAAAGAAAATGATCTGAGAAGTTAGGTATTGACTGTACAACACTCTAGCAGTATATTTGAATTTAGGACTTTGCAACTTAATAAAAACCTGAAATGTTGAACAAAAATAGCATGTATGAAGGGAATAAGAAGATTGAAATTTAGATGTTCAAAATCCTCATATTATTTGGAAGCGGGATCACAAAATTGAATACATTGAGACTTTGTTAAATCAAATATCCATGCTCTCATTGTAATAACTAAAGAAATAAATAAAATAGTAAATAAATATAAATGTGCATAACTTCCAAATGTATAAAATGGGAAAAATTTAATCAAAAATTTCAATTCAGTATAAAGCAGAAAAGAATATATAAAATATAAAATAATATATAAATTTTATATTATAAAAATGTAAAGTAAAGATAAAAAGCACAAAACTTAAAACAGAATAAAATATGACAATGTGAATAAATCTAAATATATCTACAATCACAAGTATTAAGTTAATCAGTATTATTATATTATATATTAATAAGAAACTAATCAGTTAAAAGACAGAGATTCTCAGATTAGGTTTTTAAATCTAGGCTTATAGTTATTATATCCACACTTAAAACATAAGGATAAAAGAATATGAAAATTTTTAAAAGATGGAAAAATAGGAAGAAGGCAATTAATAGATAAAATAAATGAGATGACTATATTAATATCAGAGAAAATAAACTTTAAGACAAAAAAATCTTGTTGGATCCTAAGAGGTTTAATTTGAAATTTAAAATTCAAACCTCATAAGCAGCCAGTGATTTAACATCCAAATATATAAGGCAAAATACTGCATAACTTATAAGAAAAATATAAAGCTTTCATCAGCTTCAAAAAATTTAACACTTTTCTTTGAGCAATTGATATATCATTGTAAGGATGTAGTAGCAGAAATAATAGACATATACTGGGCCCTACATTCAGTAGTTTACTTCTCAAGCAAACATTGAACGTTATAGCCAATAAACAATTCTTTTGCATACAATGTCCTCTGATCATAGTGTAATTAATTTAGATGCCATTATCAAAATTATAACTAGAGAAAAAGAACATGAACCTAGAAATGACAATGTCATATATTATTAAATAATAATATTTATTTAATAAATGTTTCATTCTGGTGTACAGATATGATTTTTTTCTCATTTTGCTATATATATAAAGTGTTAATAATACACACTTATGTTACAGTGTCCATTTTGAACTGTTTTGAATATATATAATATATATAGTATGTATATGTATATATAGAATATATACAGCTTTATTGAATGTATATATTCTCTACATGTTGTATATGTAGAGAAAAGATAGATAGATAGATAATTTCCCATAAAACTATTACCACAAATCTGGATAATGATAATTTCTACTACAAATGGTAGTCACAAAATGAATCTGTCCTAAATCCTCATCTCTTTTGACCTGCACTGGTGTATCTCATATGCTAACTGGATCTAGCTTCTGCTTTGCTTGGCTAGGCTAGTCCATCTAGCTCTAAATAATTATATATGTAAGTTCCAGAGTCACATAAACCTTAGAGGATGTTGGACACCTAAAGCTTTGTAACAACGAGGCTTGAGATCAGAAAGCTCCTATATTTTCTCATCCACTTTAAACTCTGAAATTCTATCTCAAAGATTCCTTCACTCAGCAAAGGGGAAATTGACAGGATTGCTGTCAAGGTCTATTCCAGGGAAGGAAGCATTTTCACCTTTTCAAAACCTCTTCCTGGTGTTAAGTGAGTTTCTTCTTACCTCAGAAGTTGGCCTAATTGATATTTCTGCAGCACTCACATGATCTCTCCTTTTCTCTATTTTCCTCCATCCTAGAAATCTTTTGAGAGGCAGGAGAATGATGAAAGAGATGGGGTCAGTACTCTCAGAGAAGGGTTGAGGCAATGGGTAAATAAATTTGAATTTAGATTCTATTTTTCCCAGACCCTATGCTCATTTTACCTCTTCTGGCTTCAATCCCAGCTCCTTGTTCTTGTTTTATTTCCCTTCTGCTGTTTCTTTCCTTGAGTTGCATTTCTTATGCCAGGTGGGAATCACAGCTGAGCACTGTGGAGGCGTGAGATATGGAGAGCTGGATGAGGCTGCTAATGATGTACTCTGGCAAAGCAGTTCCATTCCAGCCTCAGTGATGGCATAGCTGGAGAAAACTCCACAAAAGTGCTCAACTTTTCTCATGAGTCTGCAGTTTCTTCTGAAAGAGAGAAATTCTATCAAATGGTACAGTAAGACATCTGTTTCCTCCAGCAGTGACTTCCAGACAGGGTAACATAATATTGATATTAAATAGGGCCCAAGACCAATTCCTTACTGAACTGATCTAAGTTCTGATTGCAGTTTTTAGTCTTATTTAAAAGTGTATGCACACTCCAAGAAAATTCAGGGAGGATGTGAAAGGTCATGCATTTGCTTGTCAACAAGTATTTGTGAATATTTACAAAAAATGTCATGAATTTAGCAATATAATATCTATTATGTACCAGGCAGTTTGCTTGAATTTAGCAATAAAATGTCTATTATGTCTATTGTGAATATTTACAAAAAATGTCATGAATTTAGCAATAAAATGTTTATTATCTACCAGGCAGTTTGCTAGGCTCCACTATCATTATTTATTTGTGGGCCACAGAGAATTGTAGCTAAATTCGTGTGCATGTCTTCCTGAGTTATGGGAAATATTTCCTATGAGATTCACATTTCTCAAGAGGAGAATGGCATATAATGCGATCATTACGTTGCTGAAGACACTTGAACATCTGCAAGATGACTTGCACATGACAAGGGCATCAATGCCACATCATGGCTTTGGGATAATGTCCTGGGACATTTACTGGTTGTCATGTGCAGAGATCTCTTATCAACTTAGTGGTGATATTAACAGAAGCATAAGGAAAAGTAGTGCACTTATTTTTCTAAAATAAAGTTTATGGAGAAATGACACAGTTAAATCTAAATGATGAATAAATAATAACTCTACACCATTTTGTCTATTGACATTTCAATAGCAACTTACTTATTTAAACTGGACTCATTAGAGTCTTTTAGAATAGCTAACACATATCAAAAACACCCAAAGAGTCATAGGAACATTAAACCAGAAGTGTAATTTATCTTGTGGTCAAGTTCAACCATACCATGTCATTCTGTACTTGATACAGAAGCTGAATATTATATAAGTTTGTAAAATGCAATTGTATTTTATCAATTTTTAACAGCAAGATCTCCAGAGATGCCAGGATGAATCAGTCCTTCCCAGACATGTCAAAGTCAATCTTTCAAGCACAGAACTGGGTCCTGATTTGGGGAATTACCAACATTCCTATTCATATTTGGCTGCTTCTGTCTCAGAGTGAATAGTAGTACAAGAATTTGAGATGATGCTGGCATATGACTGGAATTTCTCTGCTAAAACTTGCTCTTACAGAAAGATCTGAGATTCATTCACACTCTATTAAGTAACTAAAGAACATTTAAAATGCTAGAAAACAGATTATAGACTTTAAAAGTGTATCCCTTAGTTTGCAGGTCCAGGCACCAATTAGTTTACCTTGGAGTTATAAAAATCAAATATATCATGAAGGCAATCTCATACCCTTAAAACAGATAACAATTGGTTGGCCCTGGGGAGAGAGAATTAAGGAAGAGAAAGAAAAGGAAAAAGAAAAAAAAATAGGAGGGATGATTAAAGATAGCATAGGGACACAGTACAAATTGAAACTAAAATCCCCAATTAATGTGTGGCCATGATGTTAAATTGTATGTAAAAGAGATAAATTGCATTATCTGTCATCTCACTGGAATGTATCCTTCTCAATCAAAATGACCTCTTCTAACCCCCTTGGCCATTTTCCTATATTCGTTAGTTTGCTATTCTCCTGGTCTTTTCTCTTCATTATAATGTTTGAGGCATACTTTTTTGTTTAAGAAAAAGAGAAAGGATCTTTGAACTGTACCTTGAGGTTTTCATAGGAAAAGCGTGAAAGAAACTCAGTGGATATGCTAAATAAATACTGCTGGAGTGAGCGGCTTGAGGTTGTGCTCTCAAACTTTAACTAAATAACACTTTTGCAAGATAAACCATGAATTAATGCAGTTCTTTCCCAACTGAAGTATAAGACTATATTTGTACTTGAGTGTTATAGATATTTACTTTACTTCTTTGGGTTTTCTTTCTTAAAGAATATTAAGTTTCTGATTCATTATGTTAATTTTTTTTCAACATTTCTGAGACTAGCGTTTCAGATCAGCTAATCCTCAATGTAAACATGCTTTTTCTAAATTCCTTTACTGGAAAATTCACTAGTGTCTTGGTAAGTGACACACTTTAGGATGAGACAAGTTTCAGTTACAAGCTATGTCCCTTATTAATTATATGAATCTAGATATGTTATTAACTTCCTTAGGTACAAGTTTCTCATCTGTAATTTCGGGTATTAAATTAACTCATCTCATAGTGTTGATATGAAGACTAACAAAACAGGACCTCAACAGAGTAGTTATTTAAACCCTGAGCTCGCTGTCTAGTACAGCCTGACTTATAATGCAGATTTGAATTTGCTGTAATTATCCTGAATGGAGATCTTCAGATATGACCTAGTGGGAACAGCACATCATCAATCCCAGATGAGCAAAACAGGGTCTTCTGCTAGACAATCTGCTTCCATGCAGCCCAGGGTTTACCTTTTTGATAAGACTGGAAGCCACCAAACAGTGTTCTCAGCTATTCTACTATGTCAGAGAAGGTTTGGGTTTCTTGACTTTAAAATACCTACCCCCTTTTCCCATCTCCATATATCCTCCCTTAAAGCCTTAGACTGTGTTATATTGGATTCCTTGTCTGGAAATTAATTTAAAAAGAAAAATTATTAAACTCATGATTCAAACTCAGTAAATAATAGCTACCTAATCTGGCCCCTACTCTGTCGAATTATATAGTCTGCATGAGTTGTGTTTAGGCTTCATGACACGACTTGTTTAAAGAAAGGTTGTCTTTTAGTATCCAATGACCTCCAAAAGGGCTCTTTCATTTGAAAGTCTCAGAGTCAGGGAAGGTCCTGTCCATATTTATACCCCAGGCAGGCTAGTAGTCTCATACCCATTTAAACTCTTATTTCACTAATATTTTTAATACATATTTAGAGGGAAGGTTAAATGCTATGTGGAGTAAAGGCAGAGGGTGGCAAAAGAGGACAAGTACTTACAGTTTGCAGGCTCCCTTTTATTTCACTGAGAAATTCAGCTCAGCTTCCAAAGTTGCAAACTTACCATCTAATCAAACACTCTATAGTTAGCTGTATCTAGTCTCCTCAGAAGAAAATTTAACAGTGTTTATTCTCAGTATACAACTCAAGGAGTCACCAACACCCCTCCCAAAAAAGTAGCTTACCAAAGTAGTACTTCCAACCATTTGAGAAGTCCATCTTGTTATATTTCCAATATTTATGTGTGTGTATGTATGTCCCTGTGTGTGTGTGGGTATTTGATCACTGTCCCTTTGGGTATTTCTCTTGTGCACAGAGTACATTTTGCCTCCAAAAAGCTATGGAATAGAACATTCCATTCACATTAATTAAATCACCCACAATCCCACACCAAACTCAAAAATAAAAATTCATGCCTTTTTAATTCCTATCTCAAGTTAAGTCCAGCCACATTCCACTTAAAGGCCTTCAGAAGTTCTACAGTAAGATTAACTGATAAAAGAAGATACTCATCATAAAATGTCTATAACATAGAGATGCCCCAAAGTAGAAATTAAATCCCTTCCTCAAATCAAATTACTGCGAATAAATAAATTCAATATTAAATCCCTTTGCTGTTGTAAATTCAAGTCCAAAGGAAATTATCTTGTTCTTATGTGTTAAAGCACAAAAAGAATTCAACATTCTTAAATTGTCTAAAGAAATTAAAATTCTTGCCTTTTTTTCTTTCCTGCTTTTTCTAAGCTAGATGTCACCCTCATGCCTGGGTGGAGTTGAAGTTTTGCCATCATTGCTCTTTCCAATGTTTTCTATTGGAATAGGTATATGTATTCGTTTTCTGAGTTGTCATAACTAAATATCACAAACTGGATGGTTTAAACAACAGAAATTTGTTTACTCACAATTCTGAAGGCTGGAAGTTCAAGATCAGGTTGTTGGCAGGTTTGGCTTCTTCTGAAGCTGCCTTCCTTCGCACTGTGCCCGCATATCATCATTCCTTTATTCATACATATGTTGGGTGTCTCTCTGTCTCTGTGTTCAGATATCTTTTTCTTATAAGGACACCAGCCATATTGGATTAGGGCCCACCTTAATGACCTCACTTTAACTTAATCACCTCTTTATGACCTTATCTCCAAATGCATACATTCTGAGGTACTGGCGCGGGGTGTGTGTGGGGGGTGGTTAGGACTTCAACGTGTCAATTTTGAAGGAACACAATTCAGCCCATACAATGCAATCCTTCAGGATTTCAGCAGTGTAATGAATTCCATGCCAATTCTCTCAAGGGTCCAAAGCACCATTCCAACTCCCAGAAAATAAAAAAAATAAAATAAAATAAAACAAATGAACTCAGTTGTATGAGAGCCCAGAAACTTACTTCTCATATGCACTTCTGCAAACATTGATTCAAGGAACTACTTGAGACAATCAGAGAAAATGAAACAAGAACTTGTGAGTTGGGTGGTGAGGCACAAAAGGACTCTGATGCTTGCTAGGCCAAGTAAACATATAAATTTTAGACACATACAAAACCCAAAAACATTTAACAAGAATGCATTGCAAAGGAAAACAAAACAAAACAAAACTTCATCATCTGGGGCTTTATTCCAAAATATATGAGTAGGCTTTAGGACATGGTAGGAAGAAGTAAAAATAGCATATAAAATCTTCATATTAATAAAGAAGTGCTACAATTACTGTGTTACTCCTAATCTAAAAATATAGGATATTTTTAAAACATGTTTTTTAAGCATAAATATAATTACTAGTAAAATTTTTAAGCAGGATATGAAACTGTAAGAGAAGGAAATAACCCATGAAATCAAACTTGGAAAATAAAAGAAATAATTTCATAAATATAAAATATGTAAGTGTAACTTTACCAGCTATAATGGAATCATAGATGAATTAAACCACTTTTAAATACAAATACTCTTTTTCAGTTAAAAAACACAAATCAGGACTTCCGGGTAAGATGGCGGAAGAGTAAGACGCGGAGATCACCTTCCTCCCCACAGATAAACCAGAAATACAGCTACACGTGCAACAACTCCTACAGAACACCTACTGAACGCTGGCAGAAGACCCCAGACCTCCCAAAAGGCAAGAAACTCCCCACATACCTGGGTAGGGCAAAGCAGAGAGATTCCCGCACAGAGGAGCGGTGCCGAGCGGCACTCACCAGCCCGAGAGGCTTGTCTGCTCCCCCGCCAGGGCGAGCGGCGCTGGAGCTGAGGCTCGGGCTTCGGTCAGAGCATAGGGAGAGGACTGGGACTGGCGGCGAGAACTCAGCCTGAAGGGGGCTAATGTGCCACAGCTAGCCGGGAGGGAGTCCGGGAAAACTCTGGAGCTGCCGAAGAGGCAGGAGACTTTTTCTTCCCTCTTGGTTTCCTGGTGCGCGAGGAGAGGGGATTAAGAGCGCCGCGTAAAGGAGCTCCAGAGACGGGCGCGAGTCGCGGCTGAAAGCGCGGAGCCCAGAGACGGGCGTGGGACGCTGGGGCTGCTGCTGCCGCCGCCAAGAAGCCTGTGTGCGAGCGCAGGTCACTGTCCACACCGCCCTTCCGGGAGCCTGTGCAGCCTGCCACTACCGGGGTCCCGGGATCCAGGGGCGGCTTCCCTGGGAGAACGCACGGCGCGCCTCGGGCTGGTGCAACGTCACGCCGACCTCTGCCGCTGCAGGCTCGCCCCGCACTCCGTGCCCCTCCCTCCCGCCCGGCCTGAGTGAGCCAGAGTCCCCGAAGAGGCTGCTCCTTTAACCCTGTCCTGTCTGAGCGAAGAACAGACGCCCTCTGGCGACCTACACGCAGAGGCGGGGCCAAATCCAAAGCTGAGACCCAGGAGCTGTGAGAACAAAGAAGAGAAAGGGAAACCTCTCCCAGCAGCCTCAGAAGCAGCGGATTAAAGCTCCACAATCAACTTCATGTACCCTGCATCTGTGGAATACATGAATAGACAACAAATCATCCCAAATTGAGGAGCCAGGAGTCAGTGCTGTGCCTCTGAGGTGGGAGAGCCAACTTCAGGACACTGGTCCACAAGAGACCTCCCAGCTCCACATAATATCAAACGGCGAAAATCTTCCAGAGATCTCCATCTCAACACCAGCACCCAGCTTCACTCAACGACCAGCAAGCTACAGTGCTGGACACCCTATGCCAAACAACTAGCAAGACAGGAACACAACACCACCCATTAGCAGAGAGGCTGCCTCAAATCATAAAAAGTCCGCAAACACCCCAAAACACACCACCAGACGTGGACCTGCCCACCAGAAAGACAAGATCCAGCCTCATCCACCAGAACACAGGCAGTAGTCCCCTCCACCAAGAAGCCTACACAACCCACTAAACCAACCTTAGCCACTGGGGACAGACACCAAAAACAACGGGAACTACGAACCTGCAGCCTGCAAAGAGGAGACCCCAAACACAGTAACATAAGCAAAATGAGAAGACAGAAAAACACACAGCAGGAGAAGGAGCAAGATAAAAACCCACCAGACCTAACAAATGAAGAGGTAATAGGCAGTCTACCTGAAAAAGAATTCAGAATAATGATGGTAAAGATGATCCAAAATCTTGGAAATAGAATAGACAAAATGCAAGAAACAGTTAACAAGGACCTAGAAGAACTAAAGACGAATCAAGCATCGATTAAAAACACAATAAATGAAATAAAAAATACTCTAGATGGGATCAATAGCAGAATAACTGAGGCAGAAGAACGGATAAGTGAGGTGGAAGATAAAATAGTGGAAATAACTGCTGCACAGCAAAATAAAGAAAAAAGAATGAAAAGAACAGAGGACAGTCTCAGAGACCTCTGGGACAACATTAAACGCACCAACATTCGAATTATAGGGGTTCCAAAAGAAGAAGAGAAAAAGAAAGGGACTGAGAAAATATTTGAAGAGATTATAGTTGAAAACTTCCCTAATATGGGAAAGGAAATAGTTAATCAAGTCCAGGAGGCACAGAGAGTCCCATACAGAATAAATCCAAGGAGAAATACACCAAGACACATATTAATCAAACTGTCAAAAATTAAACACAAAGAAATCATATTAAAAGCAGCAAGGCAAAAACAACAAATAACACACAAGGGAATCCCCATCAGGATAACAGCTGATCTCTCAGCAGAAACTCTACAAGCCAGAAGGGAGTGGCAGGACATACTTAAAGTGATGAAGGAGAAAAACCTGCAACCAAGATTACTCTACCCAGCAAGGATCTCATTCAGATTTGATGGAGAAATTAAAACGTTTACAGACAAGCAAAAGCTGAGAGAGTTCAGCACCACCAAACCAGCTTTACAACAAATGCTAAAGGAACTTCTCTAGGCAAGAAACACAACAGAAGGAAAAGAACTACAATAACGAACCCAAAACAATTAAGAAAATGGGAATAGGAACATACATATCAATAATTACCTTAAATGTAAATGGACTAAATGCTCCCACCAAAAGACACAGACTGGCTGAATGGATACAAAAACAAGACCCATATATATGCTGTCTACAAGAGACCCACTTCAGACCTAGAGATACATACAGACTGAAAGTAAGGGGATGGAAAAAGATATTCCATGCAAATGGAAACCAAAAGAAAGCTGGAGTAGCAATTCTCATATCAGACAAAATAGACTTTAAAATAAAGACTACTAGAAGAGACAAAGAAGGACACTACATAATGATCAAGGGATCAATCCAAGAAGAAGATATAACAATTGTAAATATTTATGCACCCAACATAGGAGCACCTCAATACATAAGGGAAATATTAACAGCCATAAAAGGAGAAATCGACAGTAACACAATCATAGTAGGGGACTTTAACACCCCACTTTCACCAATGGACAGGTCATCCAAAATGAAAATAAATAAGGAAACACAAGCTTTAAATGATACATTAAACAAGATGGACTTAATTGATATTTATAGGACATTCCATCCAAAAACAACAGACTACACATTTTTCTCAAGTGCTCATGGAACATTCTCCAGGATAGATCATATCTTGGGTCACAAATCAAGCCTTGGTAAATTTAAGAAAATTGAAATTGTATCAAGTATCTTTTCCGACCACAATGCTATGAGACTAGATATCAATTACAGGAAAAGAGCTGTAAAACATAGAAACACATGGAGGCTAAACAATACACTACTTAATAACGAAGTGATCACTGAAGAAATCAAAGAGGAAATTAAAAAATACCTAGAAACAAATGACAATGGAGACACGACGACCCAAAACCTATGGGATGCAGCAAAAGCAGTTCTAAGAGGGAAGTTTATGGCAATACAATCCCACCTTAAGAAACAGGAAATATCTCGAATAAACAACCTAACCTTGCACCTAAAGCAATTAGAGAAAGAAGAACAAAAACATCCCAAAGTTAGCAGAAGGAAAGAAATCATAAAAATCAGATCAGAAATAAATGAAAAAGAAATGAAGGAAACGATAGCAAAGATCAATAAAACTAAAAGCTGGTTCTTTGAGAAGATAAACAAAATTGATAAACCATTAGCCAGACTCATCAAGAAAAAAAGGGAGAAGACTCAAATCAATAGAATTAGAAATGAAAAAGGAGAAGTAACAACTGACACTGCAGAAATACAAAAGATCATGAGAGATTACTATAAGCAACTCTATGCCAATAAAATGGACAACCTGGAAGAAATGGACAAATTCTTAGAAATGCACAACCTGCCAAGACTGAATCAGGAAGAAATAGAAAATATGAACAGACCAATCACAAGCACTGAAATTGAAACTGTGATCAAAAATCTTCCAACAAACAAAAGCCCAGGACCAGATGGCTTCACAGGCGAATTCTATCAAGCATTTAGAGAAGAGCTAACACCTATCCTTCTGAAACTCTTCCAAAATATAGCAGAGGGAGGAACACTCCCAAACTCATTCTACGAGGCCACCATCACCTTGATACCAAAACCAGACAAGGATGTCACAAAGAAAGAAAACTACAGGCCAATATCACTGATGAACATAGATGCAAAAATCCTCAACAAAATACTAGCAAACAGAATCCAACAGCACATTAAAAGGATCATACACCATGATCAAGTGGGGTTTATTCCAGGAATGCAAGGATTCTTCAATATACGCAAATCAATCAATGTGATACACCATATTAACAAACTGAAGGAGAAAAACCATATGATCATCTCAATAGATGCAGAGAAAGCTTTTGACAAAATTCAACACCCATTTATGATAAAAACCCTGCAGAAAGTAGGCATAGAGGGAACTTTCCTCAACATAATAAAGGCCATATATGACAAACCCACAGCCAGCATCGTCCTCAATGGTGAAAAACTGAAACCATTTCCACTAAGATCAGGAACAAGACAAGGTTGCCCACTCTCACCACTCTTATTCAACCTAGTTTTGGAAGTTTTAGCCACAGCAATCAGAGAAGAAAAGGAAATAAAAGGAATCCAAATGGGAAAAGAAGAAGTAAAGCTGTCACTGTTTGCAGATGACATGATACTATACATAGAGAATCCTAAAGATGCTACCAGAAAACTACTAGAGCTAATCAATGAATTTGGTAAAGTTGCAGGATACAAAATTAATGCACAGAAATCTCTGGCATTCCTATATACTAATGATGAAAAATCTGAAAGTGAAATCAAGGAAACACTCCCATTTACCATTGCAACAAAAAGAATAAAATATCTAGGAATAAACCTACCTAAGGAGACAAAAGACCTGTATGCAGAAAATTATAAGACACTGATGAAAGAAATTAAAGATGATACAAATAGATGGAGAGATGTACCATGTTCTTGGATTGGAAGAATCAACATTGTGAAAATGACTCTACTACCCAAAGCAATCTACAGATTCAATGCAATCCCTATCAAACTACCACTGGCATTTTTCACAGAACTAGAACAAAAAATTTCACAATTTGTATGGAAACACAAAAGACCCCGAATAGCCAAAGCAATCTTGAGAATGAAAAATGGAGCTGGAGGAATCAGGCTCCCTGACTTCAGACTATACTACAAAGCTACAGTAATCAAGACAGTATGGTACTGGCACAAAAACAGAAAGATAGATCAATGGAACAGGATAGAAAGCCCAGAGATAAACCCACGGACATATGGTCACCTTATCTTTGATAAAGGAGGCAGGAATGTACAGTGGAGAAAGGACAGTCTCTTCAATAAGTGGTGCTGGGAAAACTGGACAGGGACATGTAAAAGTATGAGATTAGATCACTCCCTAACACCATACACAAAAATAAGCTCAAAATGGATTAAAGACCTAAATGTAAGGCCAGACACTATCAAACTCCTAGAGGAAAACATAGGCAGAACACTCTATGACATAAATCACAGCAAGATCCTTTTTGACCCACCTCCTAGAGAAATGGAAATAAAGACAAAAATAAACACATGGGACCTAATGAAACTTAAGAGCTTTTGCACAGCAAAGGAAACCATAAACAAGACCAAAAGACAACCCTCAGAATGGGAGAAAATATTTGCAAATGAAGCAACTGACAAAGGATTAATCTCCAAAATTTATAAGCAGCTCATGCAGCTCAATAGCAAAAAAACAAACAACCCAATCCAAAAATGGGCAGAAGACCTAAATAGACATTTCTCCACAGAAGATATACAGACAGCCAACAAACACATGAAAGGATGCTCAACATCTTTACTCATTAGAGAAATGCAAATCAAAACTACAATGAGATATCATCTCACACCAGTCAGAATGGCCATCATCAAAAAATCTAGAAACAATAAATGCTGGAGAGGGTGTGGAAAAAAGGGAACACTCTTGCACTGCTGGTGGGAATGTGAATTGGTACAGCCACTATGGAGAACAGTATGGAGGTTCCTTAAAAAACTACAAATAGAACTACCATATGACCCAGCAATCCCACTACTGGGCATATACCCTGAGAAAACCATAATTCAAAAAGAGACATGTACCAAAATGTTCATAGCAGCCCTATTTACAATAGCCCGGAGATGGAAACAACCTAAGTGTCCATCATCGGATGAATGGATAAAGAAGATGTGGCACATATATACAATGGAATATTACTCAGCCATAAAAAGAAATGAAATTGAGCTATTTGTAATGAGGTGGATGGACCTAGAGTCTGTCATACAGAGTGAAGTAAGTCAGAAAGAGAAAGACAAATACTGTATGCTGACACATATATATGGAATTTAAGAAAAAAATGTCATCAAGAACATAGGGGTAAGACAGGAATAAAGACACAGACCTACTAGAGCATGGACTTGAGGATATGGGGAGGGGGAAGGGTAAGCTGTGACAAAGTGAAAGAGCGGCATGGACATATATACACTACCAAACGTAAGGTAGATAGCTAGTGGGAAGCAGCCGCATAGCACAGGGAGATCAGCTCGGTTCTTTGTGACCGCCTGGAGGGGTGGGATAGGGAGGGTGGGAGGGAGACGCAAAAGGGAGGGGATATGGGAACATATGTATATGTATAACTGATTAAATTTGTAAAATAAAAAAAAAAAAAAAAAAAAAAAAAAAAAAAAGAAGCAGGGGCAAACCTGGTACCTTGAGCCTGAGCATCTCTGCCCTGGTGTGTCGCCACTCTCAAAAAGTCTTTCCGGTTATGGGCGGAATTTGAGCTCACACCCAGGCAACATCCCCACGCACCATCCATCAGCCCTAACAAGGGCTCTACATCAACGCTGTATGTGTTGAGTGTGAGATGCAGAAAATACATTGGGGGAGAAGGAGTGGGTTGGATAATCAGGTGTGTGATTAGTCATATGCTAATGATGTTTATTATGCTACACATAGAACTAATTTACAATAATTTAATCATCAACAAACAACTGTGCAGGAAGAAGAAGCCAGGTTGTCGGATTTTCAAATAAGGGCTCTTGACTAAGAGTGCCAGTGTGACCCTGAACTTGTATAATTCTGGAGGGAAAGACTGGGCCCGAATCTTGGTGTGTCTGCAAGAATGATGACCAATATTTGCATAGCAACTCTAGAGTTTACAGAGTACCTACATGGACAGAATCTCATTTGACTCCTAGGACAAACTTTCATGGTAATGCATCTTTGAACTCGTTTGAAGATGACAAGCTGAGGTTGAGAGGTGAGAAGGGACATTATAAAGGACTCAGACCCAGGACTCCTGACTCCAGATCTTCTATCCTTTCTAAACCAGCTGTGCTCATTCAGAAGTGTGTATCAGGAGCGCCTGTGAAGCTTTACACATAAATAAATAAATACCTGGGCCCTGGAAAAAAAAAAAAAAACACAAATCATACAAATGCTATTTATAAGATAAAATCTAAAACAAAATGAGATAGAAAGTTTGACAAGTAAAATTTTGGACAGATTTTTAAAGAAAAGCAAATAGATATGATAGAAGTAATATTAATATATAATGTTAAATTTCAGAAAGAAATAAGAGCATTATATGGAAATAAATTAGGATGTAAAGTCATGAATCACAAATTGCCTTGTAATATAGTATCAACATAAATAAAGATAAAGTGTTACACGTACAGTAAATTATTGTAAGATCCTGGGGAACTTCTAGCAGATCCAGAAATATTGTTAAGATGACATAAACTTGAATAAATAACATATTAGCTAAGAGATTTGGGCTTTGGAAGTAGATAAAAATACATTGAAATCCCACCTCTCAGCTTCTAGGTGTAAATTTTAGTAGAATCACCATCGTTGGGTTAGTATGTCTCCAGAAGACTCGGTGGCCTCATATGTACAATGCAGAAACGAAAAACAAATAGCTTTCTGGGTTATTGTGACATTAAGCAATATAAAGCAGAAAAAAATGTTTGGCACACTGCTTGATACATAGAAGTGCAAAATATTTTAATTATTATTATCATTACTACTCTTATTATGTACTGTCAATTTATCCTACAACCAACTCAGCTTTGACAAATGGACCATATGATAAGTACCTCCACAAAAATCTCAATAAGTGTAAGTGACCTACAGTGCAATAAACACATAAATTAATCTCAAAAGTTTATATGTTTAACATAAATATCTTAAAATTACTACATTTCTCATATATGAAATTCTATTTCATAATTAAATAGCTATTGCTTATAAATTAAAATTACAGTAAAAAGAGTGAGAAATACACTATCACTCAGGCACCAATAGCACAAGTAAAGGAGAACAGATGTGTTATTCCCTTAAAGTCAGGAATTAGACAAAGATTCCCACCATGAACACAATCAACAATAAACAGTATACACATTATTAAAACATACCTTATTGAAGAATATAACTTTTAATTTAAATAAATGAGGGGAAAAACTTACAACTTTCTGTATAGGAGCCTCAATATATCAATTATCTCTTAATGAATTTATAGATGCTCAATTACCTGTTAATGAATTTGTAGAGTGATTCCAACTAAAATCAAAATCCCATGTAATTTTTAAAATATTTGACAAAGTTGTTTTAAAGATCATAGAAAAGAATAAAAGGTAATACATACTAAGATATTTTTGGAAAAAAAAAGCCTAATCTGAAGGAACAGTTTTAAATTAACTATTTAGAACTGTTTATATTTAATAACTATATATTTAATAACTATATATGTGTATTCTACAATAATTTAAACTTGTGATATATTCTCAGGAATAAACAAACAGATGAAGGATAGAGCAATTCATAAAACAATTCATAAAACCTTAGTAAAGGTAAAGTTGACATTTTTCTATGGGGAAAGAAAGTTTTTCTTCAATAATAGTTATTGGGAGAATTGATTAAGTACTAGAGAAAAAAATATTGAGAACCACCTCTCTCTTACACACTATGAATCCCAAATATATTAAAGAGATAACTGTAGAATAAAATGTCTTAAACTAAAACCCTAGGGGTTCTTTAGAAATACTAATAGAAGCAATGTGTTATATTGTTTTAATTTAGGTGGACAAGATGAGATAATATATGGAAAGGACTTAGAAGTACAGATACATAATGATAGAGGTAGTGGTAAAGGATGTGACTTCAGAGCCATGTTTTCTCTTTTTAGGATGGGGAAGGTAGAATTCATAGGAAAATTTTGCTAGATTTGGTTCCATGTAACACTTTATAATTATTTCAAATATTATAAAATAATTATACCAACTCGAAGAGGCAAATGACAAATTGAAAAAGGTGTGTGTATTTTATTTAGCAAGTGATTAATATCCTTCAGCAGCTATTTTGGGGAGAACTACAGTATCTAGGTAATTCAGAGACTTCTGTCTTTTACTCTCCCCTCTTCCTCTCCTTCTTCATGGGGGAGGCAGGGGAGGACAGCTTTTGACTGTGAAATTAGAGTTTTTTAAACTAAATAAACTTTTCATTAACTATTTCAAATATGAAAGACTGTCCAAGGTGTTATTAAGGGATGTACTATCTTCTAGGGATAAAAGAGTTAACATGACTTAACTAGGGTAACCATTCAGTAAAAATCAAGCAATTCCTGTTTGTGTCTGAACTGATTCAGATCACAGAATACATCATTTTATATATGTCATGCATGAACACCTACATCAAAGAGGCTGGACAAACTATAACAAACACTGAATGTTAGCCACAGCTGTCTTTAGGTGATAAGATCCATAAATACTCTTTAATATCTTCCATGAAATTTTCTGTATATTCCCACCAACCATGATGTGTACGCATTAATTTTAACGGCAGTGAACCAAAGTGTTATAAAAAATGTGAGTGGGTGAATGCAAAAGGTACAGTTCATGGTTAAAAAAGAATATATATATATATATATATATATTCTTTTTTTTTTCTTGCAACCACTTAAAACTTCTTGCTGCCAGGCAAGTCTTGGCACAGAAAAACTTTGGGAGTTACCAGCGAAAACCCACCCTTTGCCAATCACTCCAATCAGGCTGCACAAATAGCCCTTCTGACACCACAGACCAGTGACAGTGAAGATGTAGGGGCGTGAAGGGAGAATCCAGTGACAAAAGCCCCAAATACATATTAGGTAACAAGGCATATTATGGGAGTAGTGTGGGAGAGAAGAAAATTCTGCTGAACTTCAAATGCTCCCATTAGACCAGGGGGCTATGAGTATTTGTGCAAAATTCTCAGTCTCCGGCTTATCATTAAAATAGAGGCTACGTGATTTAGATTTTCTGAATACAGATTTTAAAACTAGGCAGTAACATACCAGCTTTTTGAACTTGAGCTATTTGTTTCAGCTCATTGTTCCTCAGTCTCTGAAAATTAGAAGTACTGTAGAAGCAATGTCTTAGGATGTCTCAGTTTTGAGTGAATTAAATGAGATAATACTTGAGAAGAGTTTTGAGGTGAAGTCATACAATAATAGAGTTAGTGGTTAACAAAGTGACTTCAGAGACTCATTGTCTGGATTTTTATCTCAGCTCCATCACTTGGGTAAGTTTTTAAACCTTTCTGTGTTTCAATTTCCTCGTTTGTAAAATAGCGATAGTAATTGTACCACTACGTGGGTTTATTGGGAAGATAACTGAGTTCATACATAGCAAGGTTTAGAAGAATGCCTAGCATTTCTATAAATGTCAGATATTTTTCTGTCACCATTTTATAGATGAGAAAACTGAGGCACAGATAGAAGTTAAGTAACTTGCTCAATGTCACCAGTGAGTCAATGGAAGAGTTTGTGCTCAAACCCAGGCATCTGGCTTCATAGTTTATTTTCTTAACTATTGCACTGACTGTGTTTAATATATATTAGGTATTATTTTTATTGTTAGTAGTTAAGTCAGAGGTGGCACACAAGTATGGCCTCAAAACACTTTCTAAAAACTAGAAAATAAAGAACAAAGGAAGATTAAGAAATGAATACTGCTCATTTCTTGTATAGTGGTTATTGCTCCTATCTATCTATCTATCTACCCATCTATACATATCACATTTAATCCTCCACCTCCACGATGAATGTAATATGATTCCCATTTATAGATGAGGAAACTGAGCCTGAGGAAAGCCATGCCTTAATTATGGATGAAACTGGCATTAGAATTCAAATCTAACCTCAAAGCCTGGGTTTTTCTATTACACGACACTACTCCAATGTCTTAATATTTGTTCTGATGTTCAGTTTGCCCCCAGCATAGTCACTATACTCAGAAGCTAGTGTTTTTCCATATTTAGAGTAACCTGCAGAAGACGTTTCCATTGCCTTGGTTCCCCTGCAAGTCTCAGACTCTGAGGAAAGCCAGAAAGGGGGTGGTGGGGGGAGGGTGGTCAGAAGATGACAAAGTGAAATAATCAGAGTTTCACTGACCTTCTCTGCCCAAAAGAACACTTTCCAGAAAAACAGAAATCCATCTTGGGTTCATGATAAAAATAATACAGTAGTTCCCATCTTCAAAGCCCTTTGATATTGCTAAGGGTTCTATTGGGCAGAAAACATCAACACTCTTTACCCTCCTTAGATCTGGATCTTGAATTATTTGACATACTGGTGCCCAGAGTTTGCAGTCTCAAGGTTTTCAGGGTAGTTACTCCAAAGGGATACTGTCTACGCTTCATTTCTGGGTACACACTTCAACTTCATGCAGGATAGATGGGATTGCATCTGTGTAGGCATTTATTGTCTGCCTCCTCTGCTTCCCTTTTTTCTCCCAGAAAGCAAGGAATTTCCTTTTGGTAAATTACTTCTCTACTGTTGTGTTACAACCTTACCTTTGGTGGAGGCTGGCCCCTTTCCTAGCTTCAAGGGTGGAACATTATTGGTCTAAGCTAATCCTCATGTTCCATTCCCTCCAGCTACAGTAGTTTGTTCAGGAATGGATGCAGGATCCAGTTTGGGCCATTGAAAGAGATGGAATCTAAACATCTGAGCACCAGTCTGCTGGGACTCTCCTCTCTCCTTCCTTGGAGCTGTATGGGTGGGTGTGCATAACATTCTGGAGCCTGGAAATGAAACAGACCCTGACAAGACATGGTGAGGATGTCACTGAATGGCAGTTACAAGCCTCAGTAGGAACCAGCTCTATCTCCAAACTATTTCAGTGTTGTGAGCCAATAAATACCACTTGTTGCTGCTGATGATTTGGATTGGGGTTTTCTGTTACTTAAAGCTATAGAGAGACCTCAACAATAATGTATGTCATCAGAACATGGGTATCTGATCCAGCAATCCCTGCAACCCTAATGGTTTTTATGGAAAAATGAATCCAATATCACACAAATTAGAAATGTAAATTTCTCTCACAGAAAAAGGAACACACCTAAATCTTCTTAGTTTCAGGTGCAAATGACTAACCTACTTCTTCTAGTAATATAACCATGAGTGGCTGCAGGGTAGACTGCCTCTCGTTTCAGGTATTATGACACCAAAGCCATGGCACAGAGTAATACTGTGCCTTCCTTCCCTGCTTTAGAGAGTCTGCTGAAAATACTGGCCTCTCCAAATGATCATGTTGCTATCCTGTGCCCAAGTGATGCAATAACATTATAAACTAGTCTCAGGTAGATAGGGTAAGCCCCAGGCTCTGAGTGTGTGATAGCTAGTATGACACTAGACTAAACTGAGAGAAGTTATGTGAATTGCTAAAGAGAGAAACTGATATTCCAAATATTGTTGTGGTCTAGTTATAACCATTATGTTTTGGATTCCTAAAACCTCCATTTTCAACATTTAGAAAAGTGTGAAAAATCATATTTGAGTAGCATCTACTGTGTATACTAGACATCACCAAGATAGTCTACATATATTTGTAATATATGTGTGTGTGTGTATACACAGACACTGAAATTTTTCATAAATACTTAGTGAAAGACTTTTATCTTTTTAAAATATGAAGAATATTAATTCAAAAAGATATGTGCAACTCCAAGTTCATTGCAGCATTATTTACAAGAGCTAAGACATGGAAGCAAACTAGGTGTCCATCAGTGGATGAATGGCTAAGAGAACGTGATATATAATGGAATATTATTGAACTATTCAAAAGAAGGAAATCTTGCCTTTTGCAATAACATGGATGGACCTTGAGGACATTATGCTAAGTGAAATAAGTCAGACAGAGAAAGACAAATCTCTATAATCTCACTTACATGTGGAATCTTAAAAAACAATTAAACAAACAAGCAAACTCATAAATACAGAGAACAGATTGGTAGTTACCAGAGGTGGTGGGGTAGGGGGTGAGCAAAATTGGGTGAAGGTGGTTAAAAGGTACAAACTTCCAGTTATAAATAAATAAGTCCTGGGGATGTAATGTACAGCATGGTGACTATCATTAATATTGTATTTTATATTTGAAATGTGCTAAGAAAATAGATCTTCAAAGTTCTCATCACAAGAAAAAAATGTGCACCTACGTGTGGTGATGGATGTTGACTAGCCTTATCACAGTGATCATTTTGCAATATACACAAATATCAAATTACCATCTTATATACCTGAAACTAATATAAGGTTATATGTCAATTATATCTCAATAAAAAATAAAATAAAATGAAATAAAATAACAAAATAAAATAAAAAGGGTCACCAAAAAAAGACCAAACCCTAAAACTGATATCCCAAGCAGTTTGAAACAGTTCAGAACTTCTCAAGACAATCTTTGTAACAAAGTGACAGTGGTGGAGTTAGGACTTCAGGAAATTTTAGTATACAGAGCCAAGATGACTCTGAATCCCCAGAGATATCAGTAAAATAAACATGCTCTTATTTGCTTTAATATTGCTGAAAAACATTGTTGCATCCATGATCTGTTAGAAATAATGTAGTAAGGATTGTGAAATGAAAGTTTATGGTAAGCACAGGTGGTCTGTGGTAATCAAATAGTCAGGTAAATCACTCTCTCCAATCACATGCTTCCATTCTCTTTTTGGTATCCAGGGACATTGCTATTATCATGAATAGAACTTGGAGTTAGGAAAACTGCTATTTGCAACTTTAAAGTCAGAAGACAATCCATTCACAATTCCAACCAGTGGAAATTGTGCTGTATGCAGTATATTTCAAAGAGATCTGGCTTTGGAATCAGAAACATTGGACTTAATCCTGGACATGTATCTTATGTTAGCTGCTTAGTCTTGGATAGGATATTTAATCTTAGAATGCATAAATTTCTCCATCTATAAATTCATATATAAAATGTGGTATGAGTATTAGATATATGCTTATCGAATTCCATGAGAATTATTTAATGGATAACTCCATAGTTTAGTCGTTCAATGCTTAAGGCCATTGGGGCCCTCCATTGCCCACCATAGCAAAAAGAAGCTATTAATTCAATAGAGAAATTCTAGTGAAAGCAACTTTGTTTAAAGATGGTGGGTGCACTGATCAGAAGGTGGTCTGGCTAGACCTAAAAGTATGAAAATATGTTTCAAAAGAGTATGAATTTCTTTCCTTTGTTTAATTAGAAAATACTGCGTACTAATCCATACCTAATCACCTTGATCTTGCTTATTCAGTTTAAACTTTTTTTCCCCCAAGCTAGGAGAATGCTCACTATTCAAAGAAGCATAGGGGTCCCTTAATTATTGCAAAACAATGTGGAAAAAAATCAGAAGATACTGGTTTCAGAGCAGCCTGTACTAATGCTGAATACTTTTCTTTCCTCATCTGGACAATAAAATAATCACCAGGTCCCAATCAGGTATAAATTCCTGTTGCTACCTCTGTTCACCTTGTAAAACACCCACTTCATTCAGTGCTATTGAACAAGAAGGACATTTTAGAAGAATCATTTTAGCTTCATTGTGCAAAAAGACCAAATTGCTATTGAATAAGCCACTGATTAAGAGTTGCTTCTAGTCTTTGCCATAATTCACACCACAGTTTAAAAAATCTAATCACTATTAATTATAACCCAGATGCAAAATAATAATAACAGATAACTTTTCTTGAGTGTTTTCTTGTGCCAGGGACTGTTGTCATCAATTTACATATATTAACTAATTTAAACTTCCCAACCTAGTCTAATTGGGTAGGTATTATTATTATTATAAACCTCATTTTAGACGTGAGGAAAGGCAGGCACAGAGAATTAATGCAACTTACGTTTTTTTCACTAGTAAATATTACAGCCTGGATGGGAACGCAGACAATCTGTCTCCTGAGTTCAGGCTCCTATTGATTGCAGGACACAGCAAAATGTAATTGTTACCTCCTCATTTTTCCCATGCATCTTTTGTAATATTAGCAGAGCCATGTTATATATTATAGCTTAGAAATATCAAATCACAAAACTCTGCCCCTATATTCTTTTCTGCAAAAAAAAAAAACTATCAAAAATTACAGTCAGTATGTAGACAGTCTAGTTTATGAGTAGACCTAATAAATAAATAGGAAAATTATAAAATTGATTTTAAATGTTTATTGTGATTTTAGGGAAGTCCTCTTTTATTTTAATGTTCACTGAAATGATCCAAACATCTGAATACAAAAAGCTCAGGACCAAAACCAAAAATACCCAAAAACAAACAAAAAAACCCAAAAACAACAACAAAACAAAACTAGAAACTAAAAGACATTAAACTAGTAAGAAGCAAATTTAGGGGCTTCCCTGGTGGCGCTGTGGTTGAGAGTCCACCTGCCGATGCAGGGGATACGGGTTTGTGCCCCGGTCTGGGAAGATCCCACATGCCATGGAGCGGCTGGGCCCGTGAGCCATGGCCACTGAGCCTGCGCGTCCGGAGCCTGTACTCTGCAACGGGAGAGGCTACAACAGTGAGAGGCCCGCGTACCGCAAAAAAAAAAAAAAAAGCAAATTTATTGTTCGCTTGTAACTAAATGAAAGAGTAAACACAAAACTGTATCCAAAACATACAATAATTTCTAATTTGTTATTTGTTTAATTTATAAATTCTGAGGAATTACTTTTAATAATTATTTAAAGTGAAATTTTATTTTTATGATATATATATATTTTTTTCATATTTAGAAAAAGCCAAGTGTCCTTCTGGAATCAATGGGACTGGCTGTCCCTCATCTTTCTTTTATGCTTCAAATATATTTTATTTTCCCCACCTCCATTCTAAATTAGTCTGTTATTTTATCCATCTTGTCAAATCACTGTTCTCCATCTTACAAAGGAACAGAAAAGCTAAGTGATACATTAATTCCTGGTAATGTAAAGGGGTATATTTACTGGCCTTTTTTATATATAATATAATCACTTTATGTCTCTAAAGTCTAAAGAAAGGTAGTGACAGCAAGAACAGTCCTAGAATAATAAGTCCAGTTAAACAAACAAAACAAACAAAGCAAACACAGTTAGAAAATTTAAAAAGCAAAAGAAGAGCTTTTTACATTATTCTTTCTTCCTTGATTTTGCTTCATTTTCAGTTTTTCAAAACAGAAGGAAAGAAGGAAGGGAGTAAAAAAGAATTCACAAAAAAACAAACGTTCCATAGTCGGGGGAGATGGTGGGTAACATGTTTTCTTAAAATGTTTCTACTTTCTCACTTATGTTCTTCACTTTTGGCTTTTTTTTCATCCTCCCCAGACACCTGGGCTTTGATGGAGAGGCAACTCAGTAACTCCCATGAATCCAATGCCACACGTTACCTATATAATTAGAGCCCACATCATAATTACTGTCATGTATATAATCAGTGTTCCTGCACACCCTCAATTACTCAAGCCCTATTGCTGATTGATAGGCAGAAATATGTTTTGTCATACATTTTATGAGATAGGCAATGGATGTAAATTTACTGTTTTGCACAATCAGATGCTATCTCACCATAACATAATTAGTCAATTAATGAACAAATATTACTGAGAGTTTAATACGACTCCAGAATGTGACACAGGCTTGTTGCCCAAGGCTAAATGCATAGAATATGTTTCCTGATGATGTAGTGGCCAGTACTAATTTTAAATTTTGCCTGAAATAGAGTAATGTATTACAAATGAAAATGCATGTCGCATGTGTAAGTTTTGCTTAAATACTGATTTGTAATTCTAAAAGAAAAATGGAAGATGACTGTAATAAAGTATCAAAAATATGGGAAGTATGTATGTTGTGAACGTGCTTTATGTATCAAACACTGATTTGACCTGAATGGGTGTCCTTTCTGTGTAATTGGACAGAATATTTGAAGATCTACAAATGAACTTGAGCATTGGGGGTACTGTACTTAGCATATGGCTGGTAACAAACTTATCAGAACCAGTCACTGAGAATCACATTACACAAGAGAGGAAATGCTATGGATGCAATAACATTTAGATTCAAAAAAACTTTTTCTTTGCACCAAAAATAGGTACAAGATATCATCCCAAACCACATTTTCTGTATGTAAACAAAACGCCTGAGAATCCAAGGCCCCGATAGTGTTTTCATGTCATTAGAACAATGTTCATCTTTTACAGTCTTTAAAATTGACTCAATAGGTAATTTTTCCTAATCTCTGTTATTAGAGATTTGCTGATCCTTGAAGCAGTATTGCAGAATGAGGGTCAGAATATGGAAACTGGAGCCTGACTACCTGCCTTCAAATCCCTTTCTGTCATCTATTCATTCCTGTAAATGTAACTTCTCTTTATGTCAGTTTTATCATCTGTAAAAGGATCATGATAATAGTATTATGTACCTCCTAACTTTTTGTGAGAATTAAATTAGTTAATCCATAGAAAGTGCTTAAAACAGAAGTAAACCCTAGATATAATTTTAGCTATTATAAAATGTGTTTTGTCCACCCAACTGGGGTAAAAGGAAACGGCTGAATGTTGAGTAGGGGTTGGAAGATGCGGGGTAAGAGAATGGAGAGAAAGTACATAAAAATACTTTCTAAAGGTCAAAATCGCTCTTTCTTTAGTCACTGGACAGATTTTGTTTTCTTAGAACTACAGGTCTTGAATAAAACACTCCCTAAGACAGCAAGACAAAAGACCCCAGACTATGGAGAGTAGATGGTGGTGGGGCATCAGGAGTGAAAAAGGGAGAAAAGCTGGTCATTTTCACTGATGCAACAAGTTTGTTTGCAACATAAAGTATTTGACTTTAGCCTCATATTTTAAGCCACATTTTATATATTTATTTAATAGACGAGTAGATTGTAGCACAAATTCACATTTTGTGCTTTCTTTTACATGTTTCCTAAGCCATATTGTAAAGTCATACATTAAAAGTGCTTCCTCTTTTGAAATGAAGATTTTAAGATAAATGAGAATTTTTGTCACAGATATTATCAGCATAAATAAGACAGAATAAAAAAATGTTTTTTCTTTGTTTTCCCTTGAGGATGGTAAAAATAAAATAAAGATGACTTGCAGAAAGACCACATCAATAAAAAATATTGTCAGGCATCCTGGGTTTAAAGTCCTTTCTCAATGTGTGATCTTAATCAAATTATTTAATCCAAAAATTTGGTTTTCCAATCATAAAACGGGGATCTTAATAGTCCTAGTTTGTAGAATGTTTGAAAAATTCAAATGAGTATATACAAAGTTCATAGAACCGTGCATATAACTACTCACCAATGTTTGCCTGTCTAGTGTCATCATCAGCAATTGTGAATGCAGTTGAGCACTTTTATGGGTAACATTCCATGAACTTGTCTGGTGTTCCATGCTTTTGATCTTAAAGTCAAGTCTACTTGCTCCCAGCCAAACCCACGTGCCCTGGATGCATTCACAAACACAGCAATAGACAGAGTGGCTTACTGCAGCCCTCTTTCTGGAAAACTACCAAACTATACTAACAATAAAGATACTCATTTTGAAAAACTCAATATTTGCCCTTACTTTTTTTTTAAACAAGAGGATTTTAATGCAGGGAATTGTTTACACAGGTGAAGAGGAGCTGAAAAGCCAAAGGGGGAACAATGAGGTAACCCAGAAATTGACAACAGCCAGAAATGTCTACCACCCTCTGCTAGAGACACAAGGGAGGGGGCTCAGAAACAGAGCCCAGCGGCTGAAGTCCCTTGTTGGAAGTTGGATCCATGAATGGTTTATCCTGTGGGAGCTGGAACCACCAGACAGATGCAGATGCTTCTGGAGGTACCACCCGGACAGAGAGGGAAGCAGAGAAACTCCCAAGCTTCGCCCCTCCTCCTACCACCCATCTCCACCCAGTGGCTCCCATGAGCCAAAGCCAGCTGATGTGGGAGTCTGGGAAACTCAGGCTGCAGGGGATCTAAAAATCCTTAGATCTAATGCAGACATAGAGAATGGACTTGAGGACATGGGGAGGGGTAAGGGTAAGCTGGGACAAAGTGAGAAAGTGGCATGGACATATATATACTACCAAATGTAAAATAGGTAGCTAGAGCGAAGCAGCTGAATCACACAGTGAGATCAGCTCTGTGCTTTGTGTCCACCTAGATGGGAGGGATAGGGAGGGTGGGAGGGAGACACAAGATGGAGGGGATATGGGGATATATGTATAAGTATAGCTGATTCACTTTGTTATACAGCAGAAACTAACACAAGGTTGTAAAGCAATTATACTCCAATAAAGATGTTAAAAAAAAAACACAAAAAACAACCAAAAAAACAAAACAAAAAACGAAAACAAAACCAAAAATGAATCCTTAGATGTAAGCTGAGGATTACCCCCAGAACGAAGTAGATAATAAAGGGAAAAAATAAAAGTATGCTCTGGCACAAGGCCCACGCTTCAGTCTCTACCAACTTACCAAACTGGTGTTCGGTTTCATGGCTGATATTGTAGTAAGCACAGATATAGAACATCTAATGATTGCTAACAGAGATTTCCATCTTCCTTGCCCTTACTTTCAAGGCTAGAAGTAACTTGGAAGGCTGGGAGGACAAAAAGGAAGCAAAGATGTGCCTTGAACATCTCTGATCTGAGATCTTCTCTGGTGCTTCACATATTGTCTCATGTGACATGGCTTTGGCGTCTTTAAATTAGTTTAGCTTTTAGATATTTTACCAAGTTAAAACAATGACTGAGTTATGAGTCAGGAGACCTGGGGCAGGAGAAATGTCCATGGTCTCTCTCACCCTTGGAAATACAATAGCAATGAAAATCATTTTCTTTTCTGAGGGAAGAGACATCTCTTTTTCATGATAAAATAAAAAGTGGAATTTATATAGCATTATTTATCCTATAGTCGCTGCAATTAGGAATCCCAGTTAGTGCAGTGATACCTTGCTTCAGAGAAGGCTCTGCCTTTTCAGAAGACTAAGTTTTCTGTTTAAACCTTTTCCTTTTAGACATCATTTTTCATGAGAATGAACTTGCTCTGCTTCCCCTGCTACACTGTGAGCTCCTGGAAGCCAAAGACCAGGTTTTGCTGTGTGTTTTACTCCCATTCTCTAGTTATCAGCATAGGTCCTTAATTTTAACAAATCAATCAATCAATTAATTGATTGATTCAAGACGTTCTGAAATCTCTTCTGAAGAGTCCCACTCAGATCATATGATCTTTTGCTAGTATTTCCTAAGGATCAGATATGACAACTATACAACTAAAATCTTCCAGAACAGTCCAGATTTTGAACAATCTATGTTGCTGTTATATCAAATGTCAGAAAATATGTCTCAGCTTTTGGCTTGAGAAATATCAATGCAGGGGATAAACTTCATACAGCTGGGTCAGAAAACTCTGTAACTTCAAGACCCTCTACTCACCCCTAGTGCATTAGGCAATGTGACACAAAGCAAAGAGTATAACTTTTGTAATCTAAGGGTCCTGGGTTCAAATCCTTGTTCTATTCTTTATTAGAGGTTTTCCATGATTCTTGTTGCCTTTGGAAAGCACTGTTCAATCAAAATCTTACATGGAAACCAAATACATATGATAGATAAAGGTAGAATTTTCTCCTGGGAGCAGGATGAAAGACCCAGACCTCAGCCTACTTGGTTTTTCCCTCTATCAGGCCTAACTCACTGCTGTTTCCCACTGGGCCCACAAGGGCAAAGTTCTGTGGGACAAAGTTTGAAAACCACTGATTTTGTCTTTCAGAATTTGGGTTTAATCATCTCCAAATTGGGAATGATAATACTTACCTGAATCAAGTATGTTTATCATGAAATTTTTCACAGCCACAGCATTGATTTAGTCTTTCATCTTCAGATGCTGTCTTACTCTTGGAAGCTTTTTCTAGCTGGGAAGAATAGATTTGTGAACAGTACAGTTTTCAATTCAATAAGTCCTGCCTCCTCAATTTTCTCCAAATTCTGCTTGCAAATTAAACAGTATTTTCTTTAGCTTACTTCTTTCTTCCTAGAGCTTGACATACAGAGCTAAAAAATTAAAGGGGAAGGGAGTTATGCTCCAGTTTTTGATGTAAAGTGGACCATGGGTGTAAGAGATGAGTGAAATGGATGGGGGCCATCTTCACAAACAATCTACCACAGCCAGACCCAAGATGACCCTAGGCAACAGTTTTACCCATTGGTTCCCAGGCACAAAACATGGATCACCAGTTTTGCAGCCTCCAATAGCAGTTTGAAATATTTCCAGCCTTCGCTAACAGTTTTTGCCAACCAGTCTCAAAGCCAATGAAACATATTTTCAGTTTTTGTTAACTACACAAAAGTTCGCTACTAATTTCTATATCAATTACTTATTGATACCTGAAAAACCACCCCAGAAGCAAAAGATAAAACAACAACTATTATGTTTGCTTATGATTCTCTGGGCTAGCAATTTGGGTTGTGTTCAGCCAGGTGTTTTTTTTTGCTGGTTTCACCTGGAGTACTTTATGGACTTGTACTTTTATGCTGGCTCAGTTGTGACCACATGATCTACAGTGGCCACACACATGTGCCTGGTCTTTGTCAAACTGTCAGCTATGGTGTCTTTGTTCTTTTCATTTCAAGATGGCTAAGCCAGGATCTTTGCCATCTGGTCATTGTGTTCCTTCTACCAACAAAAGAGGCTAAGGCCGAGTGTGCAGACGCCTGTCAAACCGCTGCTTATGTAGCATTTGATACAGTCGCAATGCCAAATTCAAGCACACATCCAAAGGTTGAAGAAATACATTTCTTCTCTTGATAGGGAGTGTGCCAAAGCCAAATTGCAGAGATGTGTGCATACAAGGATGGGAAGAACTATTGTAGCTCTCTTTGAAAACAGTCTTCCACAGATTTATTGTAATCAATTGTGAGCTGTTTTTAGAAAATGTATTTTGTCCTGATAATCAAGTAATGAAGCCTAGGAAAGTCTTATTTGTAAAAATTAGTAATAATGGATTCAAAGTTGTTCAGGAATTTTTTCTCAGTGACTTGAATTTAGAAATACTTTCTTAGAGGTGAGAAAGGAATGTGAAATTGTATCTTATATCTTGAGAAGTATTCCTTATCCTAGGGTCTCTTGTCTGAAGGCCAAAATATCCTTGGAAGAATATTGACAGCTCACAATTTCTTGAGAGACTATAGAATCAGACTTTAAAACCTGTAGGAACAGAGGCAGCTAAAAAGAATATGAAGCAAAGAACCCAACAATGGTCTATTAGTAGGTACAGTGCGGCCTTTACTAGGACATAATGAAATCTCAAACATTCTGAGTATATTTGCCTCTCTACGTCAGTTTTAGTTTCCAGAGAGCAATCATCTGAAATAACCTACCTTTGATCACATACTTTTCTTTACTCAGCTGAGGGCCAGGCAAGTGGATATGGTTTTTATGAACTAAATCCAGTATGAACTAGATATTTCTTTAAAAGGTGTTTATGGTCTCATAGGGAGGAATAAATGGATGCTGGTAGCCAATAAGCAGCAAAGATTACTTACTTACTGTGTCTGATGAAGGTGGTCATGCTTGGGGTAGAGGTATTTGACAAGTCAGTCCCAAAGGGGCAAACAAAAGTTTGATAATTGCTTCTTTAAATTGTTGAAAAGCATATGATAATTTGCCGCGATTTCAGGGACAAGAGAAACTTCTTCATTTTCCTTCTGGATCAACATTGAAGACTTTAGGTCTTGGCATGGAGCATGTGACTAGAGTGAGCAAAACAACTGAAAACACTTTCTTTATTATAAGTCCTCTGTATCATTTTCTATCTTGTGGGATTCCTGTCACTCAGGAAAGGGAAAGAGGCAAAGCATCACAATACCTGATGAATTAGCACGCTGTCTCTTGGAGCATCATCTCCACGTGTCTGTTTTAGCTGCCCTCTCAGCAAACCCTGCAGGGCTGAGGTCATAACTCCACCTCCAGATGTGGCTGTCTGTTGTGTGGTGGTTTGGAATCTGATGACTCAATGCCATCATCCCAGGTAACAGCTGGCTGTCTTTGGATTTCTGTCATCTCCTAATGTTCCATTAGCCTCTCACAGCTGGCCTCCCTATGCACAATCAGCAGTTTGGCTAATCTCTCCCTGATCTCTCCCCTTCTTGCAGGATGTTCATCATTAATGCATCCTTGCTCTGCTCCCTCCTCCTCTCAGCCTACCAGTGCTCTCTATTAGTGCATGCTGTGCCAGAGGCAATCCATCCGCTGTCTGCTCAGCACCAGCTTTGTTGTGTTTCAGCACTGTTGGGCCCTAAGGCAGAGTGTGTCCAGGACCATTAGATACTGGGTTGGAAGCACTGTTAGGATACCCACTTGTGTATGAACATGAGCTCTAGGAGAGTTGAGCCCTCATTCCCTCATTGACCTGCTAACATGCTCTTGTTCAGACTCCAATATTTGTAAGTTGATGCTCCCTTGCCTGGCTATACCTCAAATTAATTACAGTAATAAAAACCACAGCAACAGTGGTTAATACAATAATAATTAAAGACAATATCATTGGGACTTCCCTGGTGGTGCAGTGGTTGAGAGTCCACCTGCCGATGCAGGGGACATGGGTTCATGCCCCGGTCCAGGAGGATCCCACATGCTGCGGAGTGGCTGGGCCCGTGAGCCATGGCCGCTGAGCCTGTGCGTCCGGAGCCTGTGCTCTGCAGTGGGAGAGGCCACAACAGTGAGAGGCCCGAGTACCGCAAAAAAAAAAAGACAATATCATGATAATAACAATAGTCAATTTCATGTCTAGGGTGTTAACTGTCTGGAATCTGTGCTAAAAGCTACAGTCTCCGATTAAATTCTAACATCTCTGTGAGTTAGGTAATGTTGGTGAGGATATACCAGGTCACAGAAAGTTTAATAAAGCTGCCCAAGGCCATCCCACTGGTAAGAAGATATTGTACTTGATCCTGACTTCCCTATTTCCTTTAAAGCTTAAGCTTTTAACCATTATGCATAATAATAGAATAGCTACCAGTTATGTTGCTTGGGCTTTTACCTGTATCAACATTTCAAAATTAAATGTTATCTAGTATTCAAACCATTAGAAAGGTTGATATAAATTAATTTGGTCTATTTAAATATATAGTACATTGTTTGTGTGGATGTAAAAATAAAACATAAAAAGGAAACATCAAAACAATTTCCAAGTGTAGTTCTTCAGATAACCAAGGACACTTCCTCCCTCTCTTCTATTTTGAAGGGCAATGTAAGTGGAAATGTTTAGAAGCACTGATGTTTTGTGACTATTTGATTAATAATTATTTCCTCAGTCAGAATAAATTAGAGTGTAATCTGCAAGAAAATTGGGGTCATGCCTACTTAACTGTCACAATGCTTAGGATAGTACTTGGCACATTGTGGATATGCATAGTTGTTGAATGAAGAAGGGAAGAAAAGAAAGAAAAAAGAATGATGGAGGGAAAGAGGCATCTCCAGTGTTGACAAACCCATTCCTGTCAGCAGTCAGTACAGACAGTTCACGTCCATGCTGGTGGTTTCCCCATGTCTCTCTGTCTGAGGGCATTCTTTGGACATAGGAAAGTTTGTCCTCTAAACTGGGTAGTTCAGAGTCCAGAGAGTTGAATCCCCAAGAGGTTCTCTTACTGAGTAATTCAAGTTTGTGGATAAATAACCCAATTTCTTAACCCCTAAATGAATGACTCTGAGTGGAAGGAAGAAAGAGAGAAAGTAGGAAGAAATACAATGGAAGAAAGAAGAAAAACAATGAAAGAGAGTATAAATGAAGAAATAAAAACAGAAAGAAAGAAAAAGAGCAAAAGGGAGGAATGGAAACAAGGAACAAGGGAGGGATGGAAAGAAAGGAAAAAAAATGACAGAAAGGAAAAAAGAAAGAAAAAGAGAAAATGAAAGAAGAGGAGAAGAAAGCTAGAGGGGAGAATAGAAGAAAAATAAGTGGAAAGGAGGGAAGAAAAAAGTGAAAAAAGAAAAAAATGAGTGGCCCACAAGGAAACAAGGAGAAAGAGACTAGGTAGCAAGTAAGAAAGAAAGGACCTTAAATATTTATAAAAAGAAAAAAAAAAGGGTAGTGATTTTGAGCAGAAGAAACAGGGATTTAGAGAGTCTGATGCGGGGAGACAAAACTTTTTCCTAAACAAACTGAAATATCGTCGTGTTTCTCTTTTATGGTGCAAAAGAACGTTTCCTCACATCTAGTTATGATGGCTAGCTCAGTACTGAAGAGCATATCCTGGATTATAGCAAGAAGGTCTTGTTTGTCTCTCAAAGGACTGCTTTGCTTGTCTTCCTGTACACATGCCAAATTTCCCCTATGTATGCATGTGCCTGGGGTTTCTTGGTTATTTTCCAAGAATGACAAGCATAGAAAATACTGGTTGGGACAGCTGCAGGTTAAGCAGTCACCACCTGGAGCATCTCAGTGCATTTCAGGAGACTAGGGACAGGTGTAAGCTACGCTCCCTGTATCAGGGAAAACTTATAAGTCAGAAACAAACTTACTGAACAAGACAAATTCCTGTCATTGGCATGATATTTCCATGATGGTTTAATATATTCCTATTTATGAGTGAGAAACCTTGATCTGTCTCAAGATAATTGTTTATAGCCCAGGCTTCAGGAAAATTATTTTTGTTGTCTTTTCAAACTTTTCCACTTTAAGTAATTTTTTTATTTCCCCTAGACCGGAAAGATTGAACCAACCTCAAAGACAGGAGTGAGAATCAAGAATCAACCGTTTAGAGTCAGCTCTGCCACCAACTTGTGACATGGCCTGATGAGCTACTTCATTCCCCTATGTCTTCCTCCAGAGCAGTTTGGATAAATTCCTCATTATTCCAAGTGAGCTTTTTAGAGAACTTCTTGGGCCTCCAAGAACTGGAGAGATGGGGAGGGTGACAGACCCTATGGCCATGCTTCACCTAAAGCAATCCTGATGACTGATTTCTCCATGTTGAGGTTTGAGTTAGCTTTCATTCAAAGAAAAGTTTCTGCTAAAAATATAAATAATGTTAATATTAATGTAATATTACTTACAACGTAATAATATTAAAAGTCTTTAAGGTCCTTTTCGAGTTTTATTCTATCAATAAATTCTAATTCTATAAACAAGCAAATAAACCAAGATAAACATCCTGTAATAAGAATTTAAAGCAGAAATGGCATTTTCTTTAAATGGAAGGGGACAGAATTATTTTAAAGTAAAATGTAAGAATATATTAAATTATAGAGACACTTGTAGAGACACCTGACAAATATGTTTCTGTGGGTTTGATGATTCTTAAAACCCCTTGTCAATTTCCCCAGCAGACTAAAAGGAGGGCTGCTGAGCTTTCTGAGAAGCACTGCAAAGGTATGTCTTCAGAAGGTAGTTTAAGGGATGTGCTGCCTTCCCATCTCTGTGCTCTTATCACAATGTCAGAGGAGCACACACGCTGAGATTTCTTTCCCCTTCCACGTGCATTAGTCCTCAGTTTGTGGATTAGATGGCTATCACGGAGACTGAGAGTAGAAAAATATATTAAAATATTTCTTGCCTTAAGTTCCCTTTGTGCTTTGTCCAGGCCACAAGGGAAGACAAAAATGCTTCTTTCCAGGGTTGGCAGTTTCCAAGAGATCAAGCAGAGTGTGGGTCAAGGAGGAAACAACTTCTCGGGGACCCTCAAGCTCCAGCAGTTTTCTTGATCCGTCTATTAAAGAAGCAGGAAAAGGTGAAAGGTATTAAGGAGATGAAATGTCAGGGTAGGTGGGAGTTCCTTGCTAACTTGGCAGCTCCAAATTGGTTTAAGAAAGGGTCCCTGGGTAAGAGCAGCAATTATGTGAAAATGGAAGTATTCCTGGATATTTTGAACGCCATAAAATACTTCACCATTTCTAGGACTCTGAGGGACAACAGACTGTGTTTTGTTTGTTCTGGGGTTTACAGTCATAGCCCCTTACATCAGGCTTCAATTAACACCTGCAGGTAAGACATTGTTCTGGGCCTCTCAGGCTCCCACAGATCTTATGAGGTAGATGGAAAACTTTATCCCCAAAGAGAGAAATCTATCTCTTTGCAAGTAGACTGTTCTTATCAAAGAAAATAAGACACTTTATTGTAAACAATGATCAATTAAAAATCCTGGTTCTGCCTTTACTAGCTGGGTGACCATAGGCAAGTTACTTCATCTAAGTCTGTTTTCTTATTTGTAAAATATGTGTAATAAAACTCAAATCATGGGATTGTAAACTTGCAAAGAGCTTAACACATTACCTAGTACATAGTTTAATTTTGTTACTAACAAACTTCAAAGCACTCTAATAGTGTGGAATTAAACTATGGGACCTAAGGAAAAGACACACTTATAAGTGTTTTCTGAATGTCTCAGTTACAAATTGGTCCTTTTATTTTATTTTTGGTAATAAGTTATTTAAAGCAGGGGTTCCCAAGCCCCAGTACTGGTCCACAACCTGTTAGGAACCGGACTGCACAGCAGGAGGTGAGCAGCGGGCAAGTGAGCGGAGCTTCATCTGCCGCTCCCCATCACTCCCCATCGCTCCCCATGGTTCCCATGGCTCCCCATCGCTCCCCATGGTTCCCATGGCTCCCCATAGCTCCCCATCACTCGCATTACTGCCTGAACCATCCCCAACCATGCCCCCCACCACCCCGTCTGTGGAAAAACTGTCTTCCATGAAACCGGTCCCTGGTGCCAAATTGCTGGGGACCGCTGATTTAAAGTATTATCCAATCCTCATTGTCACTATAATCACAGTCTGTATCTATTGTCGGTATGTAATTATAAACATTAAAAAAGATTTGAATAACAAGCTTTTTTAAGTAATAAGGAGCCATTGAAGGTATTTGAGCATGGGATTTGTTAATTCCTTGAACAGATATCTAACACATGCTTGCCATAGGACAACCACTCTTCTAGAAAACGGTGACAAAGTGATGCAACAGACAAAGCTCATGAAGTTTACATTCTCCTGGTGATAAAGTGAGGAAGGATGTTCTATAATAAATGATAATCTGGCAAAAGAGTTCAGGGATTTCACAGAGTGAAAAGAAAACTGAAGAAGGGGTGGTGCTTAGAAGACTATTCCACTAGTCCAGGTAACAGACAATGTTTGCTATGCCAGAGTGATGGCAGTGAAAGAGTCAAGGAGGAAATGCGTGCAGGAAGGCTTAGATGGATGGAAAGGTGATAGGAAGGAAAGGGGAAATGTTGATTTGAAGGGAGGGTAAAGCTTTTGGTTTCAAAGTATTGACAAAGTGTCCTGTTACAGCAGCCATAAATGGGAGACTGTAGCCCAGGAGAGACTTCAATATTTTAGCTTAATTTGAAACAGGATAGTTCTGAAGTTGACAACATTATGAAAGGGCAGAGTAGAGTGAAGAAATAGAAAAGTAATTAAGTAATTTTATATAATTCATCACCCTCAAACAATGAAGAAGGTAGATGAGATTACCCAGTAGGACTTTTGGGAAAGAAACATCTACATTGAAAACTGCTTAAAATTCCAAAAACACCTTTTCTGTTGTTTTACCAAAGGGGAAATATGTCACAATCCATGACAAAAATTAGAATTTCCTCTGAAAGTGCCATGGAAGAAACAGCTATTTACTCAGCCAAAGTAGGTCAATAACCGTATTGCTTAGAAAATGATTGTTTCTTCTCTGTAAAAATGATTTTCCATTTTTGCAAGAAATCCAGGGAGCTGACTCAGTTTCTCTCAGGTAAATACTAAGAGAGGTCTGAGTTTACCAAACAAGAGTCAGTGCCTCACCTTGAGAAGGGTGGCATGTTGAATTGAGCTAATAAACATTATTCATGTATTCCATTTTAAATCAAGTCACCAAATATGCTGTTAGGCTTTTGTAATGGAGAAATGTAAAAAGAAAAACTAAGTCCATGCCTGATTTAAATATAACACTGTGAACAATACTGTGGAGATACTGGATACAAACAAAATGCAAAGTGTCAAATGTAAGAGTATAATGCAAAAGAAACTTAACACATAAATGCTGAATGCAGTATATATGTATATATGTGTGTATGTGTGTTTGTGTGCATGTATATATATATATAATATATATATATTATATATTATATATATAATATATATATATATCTCCAATTAAGACAAACTTTAAATTGCCAAGTAAATTATCCAGTCTTTTTAAAGAAGGTAGAGGTCACATTATGATTTAATGATGAGGGAGCACTTTATAGAAGTATTATTTTACCTTGTACCTTGAAAGGTGGGTACAATTTGTGTAAACTTGTAGAGAAAACAAAAACCAAAAAACCAAAGTGTCCTTGCATATTGATTTTGCTTAAGTAAAACTGTGGAGGCCAAAAACATGTGAGATGGGGATAGGGGATGGGACATGGTAAATAGATTTGACCTTTGACATCTGGTAAAGACATAAGCATCTTGGATGTCTGGCTGAGGTTTGTAAACTTTATCATGTAGACCTCCCAGAGCTGTGGAAGGTTTGTGAACAGGAAGAGAAGTAGAGTTTAAGGGGAATAATATGGCAAAAGTGCAGATAATAAGTTGGAGAAGGGAATGAATGGAGTTAGGACAAGCAGCTACAAAGTTCCTTTCAGAAGGTTTGGCTTGAGACAGAACACAAAAAATATTCCAATATTTCAGATTTCAAATTGTGACTGGAAGCATTTACATGAAGTGTGGAACCTTATACAAACTGATGTTAGCTGGGTTATCCAGGGACATGGCTCCCTCTTCCCACCCACCCCCTGAAGGGTACAGCGATCTCTCTCTGTAGTTGGTGCAAGAACACTGAAGAGTTTTGACTACTGCGAATGTGTGCTAGATGTCTATCTTTCTAGCTGAATAAACTGCTTAACCTCTCCATGCCTCAGTTTCTCACTCTATAAAGTTGATTTAGTAATAGTTCAACTGTAGGAAAAGCTTAAATTAGTTCACCTATGTAAAGCAAACAGAATAGTGCCATGTACATAGCAGATGCTGCATGTGTTTTAGCTACTTTTATTATTTATGACCAATAAACCAACACATTCATTAGACCCATGACCACCTTTTAAAGTCCAAACCATGCAAGTGCCATGATCCAGGGCATGACTTAAAAAGTGATTATTATGACTATATCTTTGTGCCCCCAACAGGGTTTTTATTCAATGAATTATATTTCTTCTTCTAAATTTTACCTACTTGTTAAGAGTAGGGTGATGCCATAATATTTGATAGTCCCTAACCTCCATCTATGAAGATACTTTAATTTTTTCCTTCTGTGGTTTCCCGCAAACAAAAGTAATTTAAACAGAATGTCTATGCATTTATGCAAGATACATTGATTGTAATGAAAACATACATACTGCATTAATAAAGAAGGGACTCAAATTTATGGCTCCTGATACTTCTGGACTAAGGATTTATCTAATAATGCATTTTTTGTCTTTGCCAATAATGCTCAGCCATGGAAAATCCATATGTATTCTTATTTTGGCCACTTCTCTTTCCATATAAAGAAGATAAGAAGTTACACTGCAGGAAGTTCTGCCCATTGGGAGGATTTCCCATCTCTACTGTCTTTAAGGACCACTCTATATGGGACTGTAACACAGCCACCATCCATTTTTGGCTCATACAATATACCAGGCTTATATAAACCAAGCTCATAATTTTTCTTCCTTCTCTCACAAAGGGAATCCCATGTTACCAATGGGTTTGAGCTGAGGGAGCAGCCACAGTGTGACAGTGGAGACATTATAGGGTTCTGGGCCAACTCTTTGTGCACCCTGCCTGTGTTTCCAATCCAGCTTTTGCGTGATCCTGGCTCTACCACTTTCATCTTATCATGTATTGTTGCTGGTCTCTCTCAGCTGATAGAACTAAAAACTACGAAACTTTTATTAAAGACATTTTTTTAAACACAAATAATTTGAAAGACATCCATTTTCATGAATTTGAAGACTTACTATTGTTAAGATGACCATACTAGCCAAAGTAATCTACAAAATCAGTCAGTGCCTATCAAAATCTTAGTGGCTTTTTTTTTATAGAAATAGAAAAACAATCTGAAAATCCATATGGAACCACAAAGGACCCTAGATAGCCTAAGAAATGTTGAGAAAGAAGAGTAAAGCTGGATGCACCACACTTCCTGATTTCAAAATACATTACAAAGCAACAGTAATTATAAGAGTATGATTCTGGCGTAAACACAGATATATAGACCAATGGAACAGAATAGAAAGCCCAGAAATAAAACCACGCATAAGCAATCAACTGATCTTCAACAAGATTACCAAGTATACACAATGTGGAAATGATAGTCTCTTCCACACGTGGTGCTGAGAAAATTGGATATCCATACGGAGCTGTTTTTTTTTTTAAGGTGAATAATTCCTTGTTGGAGATGGATGTTTTTCAGCTTACATCATAATTCTCATTGGGAATCTTGCTATAAATTTATAATGTTTTTCCTATCACAGATAGTTTTGTACCAAAGGGTTTGCTCAGCTTTATGTCCCAAGCAACAAGTATGTTTGCACTAAAGCCTTTTTGTCACTCTATATGGAACATAGTTGTATTTCTAGGTATGGAATGTGCTGCTTCTAGAAGCTGAAGATATTACCAGACATTATACTTTCTTCTTATTGGTGGGAGTAAGAGAAACAGTAATTTGTTCTTTATTTTGGATGAGATTTCCTGATATAATTTTCAAATCTTCATAGGCTTTATCTCCCACTTTTGGATCCAATATTCTTACCAAGGCCCAAAATCTACTTGAAATTTCTTGCTCATATGATTTGATTAACATTGTGTTGGTGGTATACTGGGCCAAGGTAAGGTTACATGGAATAATCAGATAGTCATAGTCCATTTGACAATACAATAACAGTACAGAGGGTGAGGGTGTTAAGCATGACACTGGGAAAATGTAAATGTATATTGTTTTCTATCTCCTATGATGATAAACTGCTTTATGCCGCCCCCCCTTCTTGGTAGAGATGGAAAAGAACTTCACTGCCAATCAATGACTATGTGCAATTGAGATCATGTTAATCTCTCCTGGTAAATAAACATTTCATATTGACAGAGCAGCTGAAATAAGAAGTGCTATTTGGTTGAGTTTGGGGAAATCTATTTTCATACTCTAGAATTGGTCTGATTTCTAAAGGGAAGATGTAGGAAGTTAAATGTGGACCACACCATTCATCCTTTAGGTCTTTAAGAATACTATTAATCTCTGCTATTTGGGGGTGGGGGAGTGTGATTATGCTTTTGATTTGCTATCCTGGTTGGGGATTGGAGAGGAGGCAATTTCAGAGGATTTCACTTGACTTTTCTGACTATAATAGTTCTTAGGCCATACGCCAAGGAATAATGTAAGTGTTGTGTAAATTATCAAGTACATCCATTCCAGTTAGCCCTTCCGAGACTGGGAAATAACCACAGGGTAACTCCATAGACCTAATGGATCACTGTGTGCTGGATATAGATAAAGATTACATTTATCACCTGATTCTCATATTATTCCACTCTAATAGCATCAATTAATAGCATCTGAGTAACTGAAAACTCAGCCCCTGTGACCAACAGTCCTTACATTGTCTGGTCATTCTCTTTTCTTCAATGTATGATCTTAGTTGCTGAACAAGGAGTGAGTCATTACTAACTACATTTGGTGTTGCAAATTCTTTCTTCCTGATGAGACAGCCTCATCTTCAAACTGGGCTCTAGATCTGAAAAGTGGCTCAGATCATAAAACGAGTCAGAGGGTCTCTGATTTCTGTTATTTTAGGGTTCTGTCATCTCCACTGGTATCAAAGAACCCAGTTCTGTTACACAAATCATCTTCTGCTGTATGTCTAACTTGGAGAACAGAGCCATCATGGAATTTCCCATACTTCTAACACCCTCATCAATGCATTATTTTTTTTCTAATAAACTTTGATCTAAATTTTACCTTTTTATAGTTTTTATTTATATTTTTGTGAGAACACTAAAGTTCTAACCTTTTAGCAAATTTCAATTACATGATACAGTATTATAAACTACAGTCACCAAGTTACACTTTATATCTTCAGACTTTATTCCTCTTATAACTGAAAGTTTGCACCCTTTTCTCAACCTCTCCCTAATTCCCTCACCCACCCTTCCAGCCCCAGCAAATACTTTTCTACTCTGCTTCTATGAGTTCAACTTTTTTTTTCTTTTTCTTAGATTCCATGTATAAGTGACACCATGAAGTACATGTGGTATTTATCTTTGTCTGGCTTATTTCACTTAGCATAATGACCTCCAGATTCATCCATGTTGCTGCAAACGGCAGGATTTCCATCTCTTTTTAAGGCTGAATAATATTCCATTGTGTTTATATTATATTAATTTGTTATATTAATCCATATATATGTGTGTATGGATTATATATATTATATATGTGTGTATGGATTATATATATTACATATGTGTGTGTATATATATAACGTTTTCCTTATCCATTCATGCATTAATGGACACTTAAGTTGGTTCCATACCTTGACTATTGTGACTAATGTGATCAACATGGAAATGCAGATATCTCTTTCACAGAGTTATTTCATTTCCTTTGGAAATTTATCTAGAAGTGCGGTGCTAGATCATATAATAGCTCTATTTTTAAGTTCAATAAGAAATCTCCATACTGTTTTCCAAAATGCCTGAACCATTTTATATTCCCACCAACACTGAACAAAAGTTCTGTTTTCTGCACATTGTTGCCAGCATTTGCTACTGTGTGTTTTTTTTTTATAGTAGAAATCTGAACAGGTTGACATACTATCTCATTGTGTTTTTTTTAACATCTTTATTGGAGTATAATTTCTTTACAATGTTGTGTTAGTTTCTGCTGCATAACATAGTGAATCACCTATACATATACATAAATCCCCATATCTCTTCCCTCTTGTGTCTTCCTCCCATCCTCCCTATCCCACCCCTGTAGGTGGTCACAAAGCACCAAGCTGATCTCCCTCTGATATGCAGCTGCTTCCCACTAGCTATCTATTTTACATTTGGTAGTGTATATATGTCCATGCCACTCTCTCACTTTGTCCCAGCTTACCCTTCCCCCTCCCCATGTCCTCAAGTCCATTCTCTACATCTGCATCTTTATTCCTCTCCTGTGCCTAGGTTCTTCAGAACCATTTTTTTTAGAGTCCATATATATGTGTTAGCATATGGTATTTGTTTTTCTCTTTCTAACTTACTTCACTCTGTATGACAGACTCTAGATTCATCCACCTCACTACAAATAATTCAATTTCATTTCTTTTTATGGCTGAGTAATATTCCATTGTATATATGTGCCACATCTTCTTTATCCATTCAACTGTTGATGGACATTTAGGTTGCTTCCATGCCCTGGCTATTGTAAATAGAGTTGCAATGAACATTGTGGTACATGACCCTTTTTGAATTATGGTTTTCTCAGGGTATATACCCAGTAGTGGGATTGCTGGGTTGTATGGTAGTTCTATTTTTAGTTTTTTAAGGAACCTCCATACTGTTCTCCATAGTGGCTGTATCAATTTAGATTCCCACCAGCAGGGCAAAAGGGTTCCCTTCTCTCCAAACCCTGTCCAGCATTTATTGCTTGTAGATTTTTTGATGATGCCAATCCTGACCAGTGTGAGCTGATACCCCATTGTGGTTTTAATTTCCATTGCTCCAATGATTAGTGATGTTGAGCAACCTTTCATGTGTTTGTTGGCAATCTGTATATCTTCTTTGGAGAAATGTCTATGTAGTTCTTCTGCCCATTTTTGGATTGGGTTATTTGTTTTTTCTGATATTAAGCTTCATGAGCTAATTGTAAATTTTGGAAATTAATTGTTTGTCAGTTGCTTCATTTGCAAATATTTTCTCCTATTCTGAGGGTTGTCTTTTTATCTTGTCTATGGTTTCCTTTGCTGTGCAAAAGCTTTTAAGTTTCATTAGGTCCCATTGTTTATTTTTGTTTTTATTTCCATTTCTCTAGGAAGTGGGTCAACAAGGATCTTGCTGTGATTTATGTCATATAATGTTCTATGCTTTCATTTAAGAGTTTTATAGTGCCTGACCTTACATTTAGGTCTTTAATCCATTTGGAGTTTATTTCTGTGTATGGTGTTAGGGAGTGTTCTATTTTAATTCTTTTACATGTAGCTGTCCAGTTTTCCCAGCATCACTTATGGAAGAGGCTGTCTTATCTCCATTATATAGTCTTGCCTCCTTTATCAAAGTTAGGTGAACATATGTGCATGGGTTTATCTCTGGGATTTTTTATCCTCTTCCATTGATCTATATTTCTGTTTTTATGCCAGTACCATACTGTCTTGATTACTGTAGCTTTGTAGTATAGTCTGCAGTCAGGAAGTCTGATTCCCACAGCTCCATTTTTCTTTCTCAAGATTGCTTTGGCTATTTGGGGTCTTTTGTGTTTCCATACAAATTGTGAAATTTTGTGTTCTAGTTCTGTGAAAAATGCCAGTGGTAGTTTGATAGGGATTGCACTGAATCCGTAGATTGCTTTGGGTAGTATAGTCATTTTCACAATGTAGATTTTTCCAGTGCAAGAACATGTAATATCTATCCATCTGTTTGTATTATGTTTAATTTCTTTCATCATTGTCTTATAGTTTCCTGCATACATGTCTTTTGTCTCCTTAGGTAGGTTTATTCCTAGATATTTTATTCTTTTTGTTGCAATGGTAAATTGAAGTGTTTTCTTAATTTCTCTTTCAGACTTTTCATCGTTAGTATATAGGAATGCCAGAGATTTCTGTGCATTAATTTTGTATCCTGCTATTTTCCAAATTCATTGATTAGCTCTAGTAGTTTTCTGGTAGCATCTTTCGGATTGCCTATATATAGTATCATGTCATCTGCAAACAGTGACAGTTTTACTTCTTCTTTTCCACTTTGGACTCCTTTTATTTCCTTTTCTTCTCTGATTGCTGTGGCTAAAACTTCCAAAACTATGTTGAATAATAGTGATGAGAGTGGGCAACCTTTTCTTTTTTCTGATCATAGTGGAAATTTTTTCACCATTGAGAATGATGTTTGCTGTGGGTTTGTCATATATGACCTTTATTATGCTGAGGTAAGTTCCCTCTATGCCTACTTTCTGGAGGGTTTTTTATCATAAATGGGTGTTGAATGTTGTCAAAAGCTTTTTCTGCATCTATTGAGATGATCGTATGGTTTTTCTCCTTCAATTTGTTTATATGGTGTATCACATTGATTGTTTTGCGTATTTTGAAGCATCCTTCCATTCCTGGGATAAACCCCACTTGATCATGTTGTATGATCCTTTTATTGTGCTGTTGGATTCTGTTTGCTAGTATTTTTCTGAGAATTTTTGCATCTATGTTCATCAGTGATATTGGTCTGTAGGTTTCTTTTTTTGTGACATCTTTATATGGTTTTGATATAAGGGTGACAGTGGCCTTGTAGAATGAGTTTGGGAGTATACCTCCCTCTGCTATATTTTGCAAGAGTTTGAGAAGGATCGGTGTTAGCTCTTCTCTAAATGTTTGATAGAATTCGCCTTTGTAGCCATCTGGTCCTGGGCTTTTGTTTTTGGAAGGTTTTTAATCACAGTCTGAATTTCAGTGCTTGTGATTGGTCTGTTTATATTTTCTATTTCTTCCTGGTTCAGTCTCAGTAGGTTGTGCTTTTCTAAGAATTTGTCCATTCCTTCCAAATCGTCCATTTTATTGGCATATAGTTGCTTGTAGTAATCTCCCAGGATCCTTTGTATTTCTGCAGTGTCAGTTGTTACTTCTTCTTCACTTCTTCTTCTAATTCCATTGATTTGAGTCTTCTCCCTTTTTTTCTTGATGAGTCTGGCTAATGGTTTATCAATTTTGTTTATCTTCTCAAAGAACCAGCTTTTAGTTTTATTGATCTTTGCTATTGTTTCCTTCATATCTTTTTCATTTATTTCTGATCTGATCTTTATGATTTCTTTCCTTCTGTTAACTTTGGGGTTTTTTGTTCTTTCTCTAATTGCCTTAGGTGTAAGTTTAGGTTGTTTATTTGAGATTGCTCTTGTTTCTTGAGGTAGGATTGTATTGCTATAAACTTCCCTCTTAGAAATGTTTTTGCTGCACCCCATATTTTTTGGGTCATTTTGCTTTCATTGTCATTTGTATCTAGGTATTTTTTTATTTCTTTAGTGATCCCTTGGTTATTTAGTAGCATAATGTTTTGCTACTAAACATGTGATACTTCCAGCTTTGTTCTTCTTTCTCAAGATTGTTTTGGCTATTCGAGGTCTTTTGTGTTTCCAAACAAATTTTAGAATGATTTATACTAGTTCTGTGGAAAATGCCATTGGTATTTTGATCAGGATTGCATTGAATCTGTAGCTTGCCTTGGATAATATGGTCATCTTAACAATATAAATTCTTCCAATCCATGAACACCGTATGTCTTTCCATTTGTTTGTGTCATCTTCAATTTCTATCATCAGTGTTTTCTGTTTTTCCAAATGCAGGTCTTTACCTCCTTAGATTTATTTCTAGATATTTTTTTTATGTGATTTTAGATGGGATTGTTTTCTTAATTTCTTTTTCTGTTATTCTGTTGTTATTGGATATAAACTCATCAATGAATTTGGTAAAGTTTCAGGTTACAAAATTAATATACAGAAATCATTCCTTCTTCTTTTGGTAATAGCACCAAACTGTCCCTTCAGAATCTATTCATCAGTTCATTCATTTGGCACATATTCATTGGTGACAAAGTATCAGGCACTATTCTTGGTGCTTAGGATACAGCAATAAACAAAGTGTGGGGGGCTGTGAAATCTCCTCAGAGAGTTTATATTTCAGGGCAGCAGAACATGGACAAACTAAGACCTATAAAATATGTAGTGTGTCACATAGTGGTAAGTTCTGTAGAGAATAGTATAGAGCAAGGAAGATGTGTGGAGAGTGTGGGCAAGGGCAGTGCTATAAGTTTATAGAGTGTGTAGGAAGGTTTGATGAACTCTTGGTACTTAACCATGGACCTGAAAGAGGTAAGGGAACAAACTGATACATGAGTTGTATGAATCACATTGTAATCTATGTGAATTGCACTCTCTGGCAGGGGACCCAAGCTGGGCTAAATTACTGTCAAAATAAGATCTTTTCTGAAAGCTAATGTATAAACTTGAGCTCTTGGTAGCTGTCTTGTCTAACATTTTGGAAGAATGTACCTAAGAATTACAGAGGAAATCAAAATTAATCTCAAGGCTCTTGACTCAGCCATGACTTTAGACATTTCTTACAAGTATTCTTTTTATGCCCACTAGTTTGAACTAAGTTTCTATCACGTACAAATGGAAGAGTCATGTCTTACATACAGCTACTACTAGATAGGTTTATTTATTATTAAAGAAAATGTAAAATGTATGTATGTGTGTGTATCATATTTCCTTTCTCAATTCATTTGTCGGTGGATACTTAAGTTGTTTCCATAACTTGGCTATTATAAGTAATGCTGGAGTAAACATGACTGCAGATATCTCTTCAAGATACAGGTTTCATTTCCTTTGTATATCTACCCAGAAGAGGGATTGCTGGATCGTATGTTAGTTCTATTTTTAATTTTTTGAAGAACCTTCATACTGTTTTCCATAATGGCTCTACCAATTTCCATTCCCACCAACAGAAACTTGCTGAGTAGAACTTAACTGTTCTTAACACACACATACACACACACACACACACACGGTACTTATAAACAAAATGTAAAATAGAAAACACTAATGTTGCTTAACTTGAAGAGCCTAAAACTGCAGCCCCCTGATTATTAAGAAGCGAGCACAGATCCAACATTTGCCTGATTCTGAGTGAGTTATACCTTAATACATTGCAATTAATTGCCTCTTCTAGTCTGACCCTATAATCTGGCAGCCACACTGATTTTTATATCATTGCCATGTTGCTGTAAGGATCCTACTCCTCCTACTATAACACACTGCAGTCAAGAGAGCCAAATAAATGGAAGACAGGTATGGCAGCATAATAAATCTTGGTACAAATATCAAGGTATGCACTCCAACTCTAAGGCAACCTGCTAACAAACTATCCACACCATCCTACTCATTCTGAACCATCGAACTTAAAACAGCTTATTCTAGAGGTCTGCAGGTGATGATGACTAAAAATTCCAGGTTCAGTTATAAGTACAGCAGTGGGAAGCTGACATGCCTTTGAACAGTGAGACTTCTAGGTCCTGGAGAGAATGGGATCTGGAATGGATAAACTTTGATAGATGTGTAAGAGTAGGGATGACTCAGGGTGTGAAGCAACAAAATTGTTCTGTTTGCTGGAAAGAAAGGTTCAAAAGCTCAAAGAGCTTTTTTAAAGAAAGAAAACTAAAAAGGAAAGGAGTGATATTGTAAGGGAATGAAGTGAAATCTACTTATTAGTTTTTTCAGAATCATTCAATGTGATTTAGCATTTATAAAAAGTATATTCTGAATAACTAGACACAAGAAAGATTTCCACTTTATGTTTGTCTTTATTTAAATATTTCTTTTGAAGATAAGATAGGAAAAAAAGGAGAGAAATATACTCTTCCAAAAAAGGAAGTGAACAGTTATAATTTTGTTCTCCTAAATGAAGTATTACATTTTCCCTCCTAATCTGTATGAGAGAAAAGCTTCAAAAGGCCCTTTAGCTTCAGCTCAGAGCACATACTGCTCTTCCTCAGTGGAGTTTGCATATTCAGATCAGCAATTATTCCTATTAAGTAATCACCCCTTTAAATATTTCATCAAGAAGTTGGCTGCTGTGCTCATCTGTCTTGTCCATATTCAATTACAGTGGCCATTATTCTTTTATGGGGAGATGCGTGTAACTTTTCAAACTGCCTTAAATTTTTCTCCTGTAAAATTGACATTTTATGGGATTTTCGTAGGCTACAACTCATAGTAGGCATTGAAGTTCTGTCCCTTTATTTTCTTTCTCATTTTTTAAGTCAGGGCCATTTCCACCTACATACACAGAAGTTGTTAAGAAAAGAGGTGTCAGACATAGCAGGCAATTATGCTGCTATTTTGTTTTTTTGCGGTACGCAGGCCTCTCATTGTTGTGGCCTCTCCCACTGCAGAGCACAGGTTCCGGACGCACAGGCTCAGCAGCCATGGCTCACGGGCCCAGCCGCTCTGCGGCATGTGGGATCTTCCCGGACCGGGGCACGAACCCGTGTCCTGTGCATCGGCCGGTGGACTCTCAACCACTGCACCACCAGGGAAGCCCTATATTGCTATTTCTATTTGTCAATCTGATATGTAATAAAGCATTCAGTAACAATTAAATTGTGAAACTTCCCAAACACACAAAGTGACCAACTTAAAGATTAGAAATTTCTTGTTTATCTGGAAGACAAACAAAGAGTAATTCAAACATAAATAGACCTGAGGTTCAAGTGCCGCTTTGTGAGGAGGTAGGAGGCAGTGGAGAACCACGTCCACTCCATAACTCATATGTCCTTTCCACTGTTTCTTACTTCCTTAGTAAACTGAAGTCAAAGCAAACTTGAACTAATCCAAATCATCATTCTCCTGCTCACTGGAAATGCAGATTAGGTTTTAAGATCTAGCCAACATATCAGAATCTTCCATTCTTCTTTTTTGTAAAATGTAAACAACGTCTGCTTAATGGATTTCTCCATTTTAGGAATTCTAGCACATGGATTCTTTTCATACTCAATGACATTTCACATGTGGCATTTTTTTTTTCCAACATGAGGCATTGAAAGTTTAAAGACTTAAGAGGTTTCGGGTGCTGGAAGTGTTCACTATATGGATGGAAAGTCACCCAGGCTGACGACAAGAGTCAGAATAGTGAGGAAGGCTGAGGCAGCTCTCCTTGTCCTAAATAGGTGAGAATGAGCAGGAATGAGAGGAAAACCAGTAGATGGCAAAGAGGAATAAAGGGAGTCCTGGGGAAATGCTTGGGATTTAATCCCCTCGGGTATAAATCTAGTGACTATGCAATCCTAGCACTTCAGAGACAATTCTAAGGCCTGGAAAATTCTTTCCAGATGCACACTGGTCTAGAAGACAGGAAAAGTTGGCATTTTTATGTTATGGTTACTAATGAAATCTGTCCAGGCTAGTAGGAAAGGGAAAAACACTCTAGGCAGCTTTTTAAAATCAAGATTAGTTGTCCTGCTAAATACTCTGGAAAAAAAAAATTAGAGCCTATTTTGCATGAATTGTTAACTTCTAGAAAGAAATGGATGGGGATCAAAATAACTCAATAGGGATTGTTCTCTTTTAAAGAACTCAAGAGAAAAATAAAATGGAAAGGAGAGAACAGGTAGTAAACACAGGCAATAGAACTCTGAGTCTCTGACAGAATCTGTGTTTTATAACTCTGTTCATTTATCGGCAGCCCAGGTGGGATCACAGCAGAATACAGTCTCAGATAGCGCATAATTTATTACAAGATTTAATTTCAACCTCCCTCAAGAGTGTGGGGTTTTATCTCTGGAAAATCAGCAATGGGAGGATTCACATTAACTAGAGCAGCAGCTACTACTTGTTGATAATTTTAAAGCCTGTAGACAAGGCTATTTATCCCCAGCCCCAGGATCTGTAGTAATGGACATCCTAGTAATTGATGCTTATCATTAGTTGTTGACTGTGAGTGAAATGTGTTGGAGGTTACTATCCTTTCTCATTGGGAGATGAAGCTACCTTTTGTGCTGGAGAAAGCCATCTCCTGTGATGATTCAGAAAACCTGGATTTAACTTTCAGACCTTCTGCAAAAATCCAAACCGATCTTAACATTGATTCTCAAGGCAGAGAGAAATGCAGAAGAAAGATCAAAGGGTTGAATTGACCTTTTGCTCAGTGGAGTTCTTATACAGCTCAGTCTGCCAAGGGAAAGCATGTGACAAAATCGCTCCCCTGTCTCAGGTCCTACGGCTTATGTTTATTTAACTAGCAGAACAGGTCCCATGATCCAGTACCTCCAGACTCCCTCCATGGACATCACTCCAGTCCATGTCATCAACATTCCTTGCCTAGATAAGGCAGTCATGTCCTGATTGGTCTCATTGCTTTCCTTCTTGCTCTCCCTAAGGTCTCTTTTCTATACAGCAGATAAGGAGGTTCTTTTAGAGAGTAAACCTGATCACATCACTCACCTGCTCAAAACCCACTGGCAACTTTATCTCACATTCATAATAAAATACAGACTTTTGGCATATGGTCAACAAAATCCTATACAGCCTGGCTCCTGGTTCGTGATTACTCCTCTGATGTCACACTTACTGGCTGCTCCTTCACTCACTATAATCAAAAGATTGGGCTTCTGCCTATCAAACAAGTTCTGCTCAGAATAATGATACATATTTTTGCTTATGCCTAGAATACTCTTTCTTGGATACATCCAAGTCTCGCTCTATGGCTTAACTCATATGTCTTTTTTTGGACGCTAATCTCTTGAGCCAACAGATGTAAAATAGAGACATCCTGGTTGCCACTTGCTTGGTTTTTCTTCACAGCTCTTATCATTTTCTGTATTTAGTTTCTATCTTCCCACTCCTTTGAGGGCAGAATATTATAGCTGCATTTCTACTGCTTAGAATGCTTTCTGATACATAGAAGACACTCAAGAAATATTTGATCGAGGGATAAAAGAGAAAGAAAGGGTGGGAGGGAGGAAGGAAGGAAGGAACATAGAACCTAAATTTAAAAAAAAACAACTAAGCAATTCAGAGCTTATCTCCTTTTATAATTTATTACCCAAGACTATGAAATAAAGAGCTTTATTTAGCATACCAAGAAAGTACATGTAAATCCCCAACTCCTGAGATACTTAAGACATGCAAACCTACTTTCCTCTATTGAAAGAAGCAGATATTTGTGGTAGGAATGACTGTGTGATGAGAAAGAGGAAAAGCAGTTTTAATAGTTGCTGATTTGTTTTGTTTCATTTTAGTTGACTAACAATTCACTGACAAATAAACACACACACACACACACACACACACACAAACCTAAATTTAGGAAAAAAAATAAGCCAGAGAGAACGGAGATTGTCAGTTAGCACCAGCTGGCCAGCTGTGAATCAAAGCTTGTAAATTGTGATCAATTACATTAAATAACATGGATCTTATGCTCCTACTATCAGGGCTCACACTGATTGTTAGGAGAGAACTTACTGCAGAAACCTTCTTATTGATACTATTCATTTGCCTAATTTGCTCATCTAGTGTAAAATCCAACAAACAACCAGAAACACCTGTATATTGTGGATAATTTCTTCCCAGTTTCAAGCATTGGAAAATAAAAAAAAATCAGAGCAAATATTTTGTTTTACCTCAACTCACCATCTAGTGGCAACGTAGGTAAATGCAGGCCTCTTGTTTAGAATAACGTCCTCGCCACAAACATTTGTTTAGTGTTTATTATGTGCCAGGCACTGTGTCTAGTACAATACTAAGCCTGGGTGCTTGATACTTAATGACAAAACTTCAAAATGGGTATTACTGTCTCATTTGTAGATGAGGAAAACAAAGCTGAGAGGAATGGACACAGGAAGTAGCCCAGCTGAGAGGTGAAAGAGCCCATATTCCCATCCAAAAGTGTCCCTGCCCTTACCTATCACATCATAATGCCTCTCATTAAATTGGAGGTATAATCTATGGCTACATAACATTTTTTTTTCTTCTGGATAATTAGCTGAACTTGGCACAACTGACAAATAAATAGGTATCATATAATCTTAGTAAATTTTGATTTCCAGAACAATGCCACTTGGGCCACCTGGTTATTAATCCAGAAGGTTTAGGGGATAATTTCTGGTATCTGCACATAGGATGCAGACTGATGAACCTTAAATAATGGGAACTTGAAGAAGTCAACAAATAACAATTGAGTTCAGTTCTCTACAGAAGTAGCTTCCACTAAGCAATGAACATATTTCTGGTTTAGAGACCAAACACATTTTAGTTAACGTGACAAAACAAGAGAATTTGAATGTGTATCACATTAGCAAATATAAATAAAACCACATTACAGACAACTGGTAAAACAATATGCAGATGGGAAGTGTATATACAAAAGCTGAACTCAAAGAGTGAGAAATTGTTAATGTATTTTGGGACATATTAGGGCTATTTACCATACTCCAACTCTCATTCTTTAAGGTGTGGAATATGTTTGGAATGTTCTGTGCTTTGCAGTCAGGCATGGCCATCTGTCTTTCTTTAGCCAATGGTGTATGAGAGAAAGCTTTGCATTTCCCTTCCCAGGGCCAAGCAGTTCAAAGTTAAGTGCACAATTCACTTTATTTCCTTTTTCCTGGCACAGTGAGGGTAAAGTTCATGACAGTGGAGGCTCTCATCAGCTTGGGTCCCTGATGAGAATAAGGAAGACCAACTCCACATGGACGTGTGGTTGAGTGAGAAATAAACCTGTGTTGTTTTAAGCTATGGAGATTTGGACATGGCTTGAAACACATGAGCTTGAAACAGCTCATCCTGGAAAAAAAAGTCCAATCTGACATTATTTTGACATTATTTAGGACAGAGGGTCCTCTGAGGATGACCATTTCAGGTTCATCTACAAAATGAAAATAATTTCTTGGGTACTCATCTTGGTACAATGAGCCATTGATATTGCCTAATTAACTCATCTGTATCTGATTATTCTTAACCAAAATACATTCCAATGAGAACTTTTCTTACCATGTAACCTGCAGGAAGATGGTACACTAATATGAAACATCTGCCCTGCTGGTCAATTATATTTCTTCATTATTAAACTGATTCCTTGGCATCCTAAACTATTCATCAGAGTTCTATCTGTTTGGTTAATGTACCTCTGGCCCTAAGAGGTAGACTGCATGAGTGAGGGTCCATTGGCTAAAATAGGTTTGAGGAACAACCCAACTGCTTCTGAGACAGAGATGGAGAGGGAGAAAGAGAGGGAGATAAATTGCCTGGCTATCTCTAACAAGATTCTTGTTTAAATTCTGGTCTCATGAGATGACCAATTGCTCCTTAGTCCTTCTGAATATGATGAAGCAAAACATGTTCATAATACTATGTCTATACTTTTAATCAGTGCTATCCAGACATTTATTTCTGGTCAAGAAGTCAGGTGGGACAGCAGGGATTGGATTTCCATATTGCCTCATGTGCTTGGATAGTTTGTTGAACAAATAACCTCCTCCATCAAATTGACAGGCCTTTTTGGTTAACTTTTCAATAATAAATGTTCCATCACTTACATCTATTTTTATTAAACAAGGTATAGTGAGGAAAGAGAAAAGGTTTTATACAGTCAATGGGCACTTCTGTTTTCAGCAGCTATTGTTTTTTTAATTCTTGTTTTTATATCCTCTTAGGATAATGTGCACCAGATTATGAATATCAGGCTTTTAATAAGATTATTTTCTATTGTCATCCATTTTCATAGGAATTCACAGACAGGTTATACTGGTTGAGACCCACAAGTATTTGACAGCACCTGACTTATAAATTACTCCATTTCTTCAGTTGTTGATTGATTTCTGGACATAAATAACAAAGGAAATGCCAGAGTAATAATTCATCCATTCTTTTTGGTCACGACATGTGTTTCAGAAACATTGTTTATTTTGCTTGGGTTCTGACTGGACTTATAATTTATCTGGCCCTCTGCACATAGTGCTTTTGCTTTTGTTCTTTCAGATTATTGTCCCCAGGAAGGAACAGCAAGAATCACACCAAGTCCAAAGCTCTATACACTAATGACCACCAATTCTGAACTGAATTTGCTAGAAAGAAGCCAACTCTTGAAAGAAAGCATTAGCTAAATCCATTCATCTGTTGGATTAATTGCAAACCCCTCAGCCTAATATGCAAGACTTCTCACGGCGTGGCCTTTCATTTGTTCATTGCTTCCCTACCTTATTTCCATCATCCTTCCCTCCTTCCTTCCCAGCTCCCTCCTTCCTTCCCTCTTTCCTTAATAAAGCATTCATTAGTGTCTAGAACATGCTTCTTAAGCTCAACTGGATATTTATCACACTCTAATATTTCATGTTTCTCAAACTTTTTGCTCTTGCTAGCAACTTCTCTATGTGAAATGCTCCCTTCCTTTCATTTTTGATGAACACCATGAGTAGCCTCTATTCTAAAGCTATTAGATATATTCCCTCTTCCGCTTTGTCTTCAACAAACACCTGAATCTGTATGTAACTCTTTACTTGTACCTCTCTCCTATGGCATTTACCAAAGATTTCATTATTTTAGAATTATTTGTATGCTCTATGCTCATTTTTTAACCATCTAGGTTGTTAGCATGCTAACTGCTTACGGGAAGAGATTTTGTCTTAACTCTGATACACCTGCAGTGCCTTCCGTTGAACATACAGAAAAAAAAAAGAAACTACAAGAAACCCCAAATGATAACAATAAATACTAGAGAAAGGTCACAACACTAGGGTGCAAATGTATCAGAGTTTGAGACTTCCCTTTGTAATTTACTGATTTGAAATTCTGAAGACCCCTTTGCATCTCAATTGCCTGCTGTACAAAGTGGAGATAACTACAGTTTTTTTTTTTCTCCTTGGAGCATTTACAACTTAAAATTTATGACTCTAATACATACCTTCTGTTAAGTGATTCAACATCAGATAAATCAGAGCATCTCGCTATCACAGGCAGAGGCTTTAAAACATGCAGGGATAATTTTACAGACTCTCTGGATAAAAGATTCAACATATCAAACCTCTTTAATGTAATAATAGCAGATACTCATTATTGAGCACTTCACAAATGGCAGGTACTGTGCTAGGTATTTTAGATTATACTCTCCTATCCTCACCAGAACAAATAAGCAAATAAAATCATGTAATGGTAGACTTTATTGCACTTACTTTACTCGTGAGAAAACTGGGGCACAGTTAGGTTAATCACTTGGCCCATCCAAAGTCAGAATTCAACCAACATCTCTCTGATACTCTTTCTGCCAAATATGCAAGTTAAAATTCTTGTGTAGTTTATATACATACATTAATTGGTATCAATACATAATATATTATGATGCTTTTGTTGGCACAGAGCATAATTAATGTTTTTGAGTATCTCATGTGAGTTCAATTTCTTTCAATTAACTTTTAGACTTGAAGTTAAAGACCTTTGTTATTGCCACCGCTAATAAGTGACATTTTAATTAACTCTATAGTAGCTAGTGACAGTGTCTGAAGGGGCATGTAACCCACAATGTACTCTCTATTTCTGATCTCCCTAGCCCAATACAGCTCTGCTGCTACAGCTCTGACTGTGAGTTGTATTTCAGGTAGTGGATATTGTTTGTACAGAATCCCCCATGCTCTGTTCTTTTCCAGGTGCTACATGGTATAAGTCAGAAGCTTGGAATTAATGATGCAGGCTGAAGCCATGGAACACAGCCAACCTAGAGACAAACAAGAGGATGTAAATCAAGTCCTCATGCAAGATCCTGTCATTCTAGCCTGTGACAGTCCAGACACAGGGACCAAGACAAATTCTCTATGTTTTATTGAATTCTCTCCTAGAAATAACTCAGTCATCCTATTGTAGAAAAGCTGAACCAACGCTGCTGCATCTTTATATGTGCATAAATGCCGGTGTCAAAAGTGCACTTGACAACTGACAAAGCATTCACAGCCACTTGTTTGATCTTAACCACCCTCTGAGTGAGGTATTTCTCCTAACCTCTTAGTTACAGCAAATGGTTGGTGTTCTCTTAACTCAATCTTTTATTTCCTTTTAAAACACTTCCCACCTTCATTTTTCTCCTTGTAACTATTGTAATATTTTTATACATATCCACTAATTTTATAAGTAACATGCAGTCTCACATTGTGTATGTATTCTTATTTTACATAAGTAAACAGTGCTGTACAATAGACCACATTCTGTACCTATTTCTTTTCCTTCACTGTTGTATTTTTAAGATTGATTGATGATGCTGTATGTACATCTACCTTTTTATTTGACCTTAATTGATGCATAATTTACAGCGTATGAGTCTGTTGTATATAAATATTCCTACCCCAGTGATAAACACATAGACTGTCTACAACTTCATCCTTTTCCAAACAATACTGTACTGAACATTCTTATACATACACCCATGTGAGCCATTCTCTAGGAGATTATCCAGCCATAGAAATCCTCAGAGAAAATTTGACTAAATATTGCTTTAAAGATATCTAGAATTACTGCAACAGTCTCGGCTCAAAGAAGCAATGTTCAGGATTCCTGTAACTCCACACTCATTCCCAAACTTGGCATTACACAGCTTTCTAATTTCCCTCAGTCTGATGCATGCAAAGTGATATTTGTTTTAATTTCTATTTTGTTTGTATTGAATCTGAAATCATATGCCTTCCATAAAGACAGGGGTTTTTGATATGTTTAATGATGTATCCCTGGGGGCTACTTTTGGCAGGGTGTATATTCTCAGTAAATGTTTATTGAATCATAAACTGATGATCTGTTTGTGCATTTACTACTACTACTACTACTACTACTACTACTACTGTTTTTATTACTATTTTGTCTGTTGGGTTTTCTGCATTTTTCTCTTGATTTCTGTGAGTTCTTAAGATATTCCAGATATAAGTGATTGTAAGTTTTATTTAATCTTTTCTCCCAATCTGTTATCTTTTAAATTTTTCACACTTCCTTACCATAACAAAAGTCCCTAACTTTAGTATAATCAAATAAATAAAATGTTTGCCATGTGGTCTATTCTTTGGTATGATTATTATTGTAAAAAGCCTTTTCCAACTTATAGATTATAAACATGTGCTTCTCACTTTCCTAAATTAACTTTAGTAGTTTTACATTTCACACTCTGTTTTATAATCCATCTGGAATATACATTTATATGTGGTATTACAAAAGAGCCCACTTGATCTTTTTCCCCCATATTTTGAAGCACATTTCACAACACTATCTATTAAAAAGTCTGCCTTTTGCTCATTGATTAATAGAGCCATATTTATCTTATAGTAAATTTCCCCATGTACATGGCTCTGTTTCTGGGTTCTCTATCCTACCTCATGTATCTTTCTGTTAGTTTTTGCACCAGAAACATACTCAGTCTATTGTTTTTTATACATGGCTTTGTAGTATATACTTTTCTTTTTCTCTTTAAAAAAATATTTTTTCAAAATTGGCTTAGCCATTTGTGTACTCTTATTTTTTCATGTAAATTTAAAAACAAGTTTTTCAAGTTCATAAAAATTGGATTTTGATTGAAATTATACACATTTTAGAAATTAATTTCGGGACAATTGACATAGTTATAATATTGGCTAATTTTACCCAAAGAATACAATGTCTCTTCACTTATTTTGATTTTCTTTTTCTCTTTTAGTAAAACTTTAATTTTTTTCTCCATACTTTAATGAACTCTTCAATTCCTAGATATTGTGTGTTGGTTTGATTTCCTATCTTCTAATGGAACTTTAATTTTTTCTCTGTTACTGTCATGAATTCTTTGTTAATTCCTAGACATTGTGTGTTGGTTTTTGTATAGTATTTTTATTATGTTTTCTGTTTCTTTCTGTAAGTTGATCTTATACTAGCGACTTTCTAAACTGTTTTATTCCTTGATTTTTCTAAGGTATTTCTGTCTTCTGAGAATAATGGAAACCTTACCACTTGCCTTTCAGCCCATATCTTTGGCAGGTCTACCAGTAGTATATAAAAGAGTAGTCATTATAGTGTCACTTCAAAGACTTGTACAGTTTCTGTCTTGCTTAGTCCTCTGTAGCACCACACACATCTCAGTCTACATGAATGGTGTCCTTGGAGTTGTGCATGGTAATGACCTGTTCTTCTGTAGATATTGCCCCTGAGCAAACTTGACTCATCTCCAGTTGCAAAGACAGTGCCTGAATTTTCCATTAGGAATAATATTTGCTGCAGGAATTTGATAAATAGCATGTAATTAACTTAAGGAAGTTCCTAAAGTGCAAAGAGTTTTTTTCAAATGCTTTTTCTTTATTGAAAAAAGAAAACATGATTTTTTTTTCTTCTTTGGTTGATAAACTAGGGAGGGACTTCCCTGGTGGTGCAGTGGTTAAGACTGCACGCTCCCAATGCAGGGGGCCTGGGTTCGATCTGGTTGGGGAACTAGATCCCACATGCATGCTGCAGCTAAGAGTTCGCATGTCATAACTAAGGAACCCGTGTGTCACAACTAAGACCCCGTGCAACCAAATAAATTAAATAAATAAATAAACTAGGGAAATTACATTGATTAATTTTCTGATAAGTGAAAAAAGTCATGGGTTAGATATGACTTGATCACATGTGTTTTAATAGATTACAGTTTTTATTAAGTAAAATTTTATTAAGTATTTTCGTATCCACATTCTTCCAAAATAGCTTTACTACTGTGCATTCCCACCAGCAATAAATGAGAGTTCCTGTTGCTCAATATCCTCGTCGGCATTTGCTATCGTCAGTGTTTTGGAGTTTGGCAGTTCTGTTAGGTAGGTAGTGGTATCTCGTTGTTTTGATTTTCAATTCCCTAAAGGCATATATATGATTGTAACTTTTAGTATGCTTATTTTATATCTGTATATCTTCTTTGGTGAAATATCTGTTCAGGTCTTTTGCCCAATTTTAATCACACTGTTGGTTTTCTTCAGACTGAGTTTTAAAAGTTCTTTATACATTTTGAATAACAGTTCATTATTACATGTATCTTTTACAAATATTTTCTCTCAGTCTGTGGCTTATCTTTTAATTCTCTTGTTTTTTTACATACCAGAAGTTCTTCATTTTAATGAAGTTCAGCTTATCAATTACATCTTTTGTGGATCATTCATTTCTTTGGTGTTATATCTAAAGAGTTAACATGATACCCAAGATCTTCTGTTTTCTCTTTCATTATCTTCTAGGAATTTTATAGTTTTGCATTTTACATTTAGTTATATGATCCAATTTAATTTTTGTGAAGGATGTAATGTGTGTGTCGTTTCATTTTTTTGCATGTGAATGACCAGTTATTCCAGCACCGTTTGTTGAAAAGACTATCTTCTTCCATTTTATTGCCAGTTCTCCTTTGCAACGATCAGTTGACTATATTTATGTGGGTTTATTTTGGGTTCTCCATTCTGTCATATTGATCTATTTGCCTCTTTTTTTCACCATTACTACACTGTCTTGATTATTGTAGCTTTATAATAAATCTTAAAGTCAGTTAGTGTCAGTCACCTGACTTTGTTCTCCTTCAACATTATGTTGGCTATTCTGGATCTTTTGTTCTCCATAGAAACTTTAAAATCATTTCAATAATATCTTCAAAATAATTTGCTGCAATTTTGATTGGGATTGTGTAGACTCTATAGATCAAGTTGAGAAGAACTGACATCTTCACAATATTGGGTCTTCCTACCCATGTGCATGGAATATCTCTCCTTCTATTTAGTTCTTTGATTTTTCTCATTAGAGTTTTATAGTTTTTCTCACATAGAGCTTATACATATTTGTTAAGTTTGTACCTAAGTATTTCACATTTTGGCTGCTAATGTAAATGGTATTATGTTTTAATTTTCAAATTCCACTTGTTCATTGCTAGTATTACAGGAAAGCAGCTAACTTTTGTACACTAACCTTGTATCCTGCAACCTTGTCTTGTTCCTGATGTTGTCAGAGATAAAGCTTCAAGTTCCTCGCCATTAAGTATGATGTTAGTTGTAGGTTTTTTGTAGATATTCTTTATCAAGTTGAGGAAGTTCCTTTTTATTCCTTGTTACTGAGAGTCTTTATCATGAATGGGTGTTAGATTTTGTCAAATGCTTTTCCAGTATCTAGTGATATGATCATGTGATTTTTCTTCTTAGCCTATTGATGTGATAAATTACATTAATTGATTTTCAAAGGTTAAAATGTCTTTGCTTACTTGGGACAAAATGTGCTTGGTCATGGGCTTTTTATACATTGTTGAATTCAATTTGCTAATAAAAATCAACAACTCTTCTTAGATCCTCCAGAGAATTCAGGTCACAAGGCAAACTGTTGCCTCCAAAACTGGAGACAAAGAGAAAAATACAGATAATTACAACTTACCAAAGCAGAAACCCAAGAGCTGAAACCCCTGGGGGACCAGTGCCAAGGTAGGACAACCTCAACTAGAACTGACAAACTGCTGGGGGCTCAGTGTTGAAAAGCTTGGGATTTAAAAACTCCAGAGGAGCCCGGTCATAGGAGGATGTCTACACTTCATGAGTTTTATGTCCAGGAGTTGACCAGGCTCTTACAGTGAATACTGAAGAAAAATCTCCCTGTGTTCCATAAAGGGGAGATGAAAAGTAACCATTTGAAATAATCCTGAACAGTCTGTTTTTCTTAATAAGACCTGCCCTAGGAGAGACCGTTTTATCAGAGCCTAAACACGCACACTTAATTTAGTCAAATTAAATGTAATATAGTCCTTGGAACTCAATGGAGAAAAACTGCTAAGTAGGCAATGATGATCTTAAGAACTCTCCAAAACTCTCTTCTCAGTTCCTTCTCCTCTATTCCTACTAATAGTTGATCTATGTTCTTTTCTTACTCTTAACTGATACAGATTGCTCTACAAAATATTATTAAGTAAAAATAGCATAGCTCATCCAAATTTGATTAATTTCCCAAATCTTTACCAAGAAATATATCTGTAAGTTGAACATTAGAAAAGCATGCAGGGTAAGATTAGGTGAAGGTTCCTTTACAGTCCCCAGAAATCATGTACATCATAGACAGAGCCAGCAAGCTTATCTTGAAAAAAAAGAAGTGGATCCAAATAAACAAACAAAAACAGTCCTGATTTTTTTCTATATGGAATCATACATTATTGATTAAAGGCACAAACTACGTGGAAATGGATGCCAGAAGATAAGAAAATGAAAACACTCCTAATAATGGGCTCTAGGATTATGTGCTTAAAACATTTCTCTCTCACAAGCTTATCAGACAACCAAAAAATTGAAAGGAATTTACATTGGAAACAGAGAGACACTTTTTGATGGTTACACTCTATGCAGCATTCTGGAAAAACCAGTTACTGGGCAGTTATGTTGCTCATTAGGTGATCAGCATAAACAAATAACATTGTTCAGAATCAATCACCTGCTTCTCCTAGAAGCATAAAGAGCTTGGTACATGGGGAAGGAGGAAACGTTCTGGACAGGACTGCCTCTTCTGGGTCAGCTTTTGAAAGCAGCTGTTATTTTACATGACATATATAAATGTGTTCATTTGAGTGGCTATCAAGATGCCCTCAGTGACACATTGAAGGGTAGGAAGAGGGAAAAGAAGAGGAGAGCTCCATCTGTAAATCCTTCATAATAGTTTCCATGACATAGTAAGCACAGGAAGATATTGGCTATCAGAGCTGAATAAAGATAGTGAGAAATAAAAGAATTCTTATACTTGGGTAAGAGTAAAAAGAGGGACAAGAGGCAGAATCCTCCAGTTTGGATGCCTGTTATGGTCAAAATGTCCTTGCACATGAAACTCAGGAATTATGTCATTGCCACTATCACAATGTGACCCCTTACGCAAGCACACACTCACACACATTATCAGAGTTTCTTATCCCTAATATAATATCCAAGAATCCTTAATGGAAAAACAGTGTGATTGTCTTAAATTTTATCTAACACATTATATCAGTATTTCTCAACCGGTAGTAATATTGCCTCTCACCCGCTGGTACCATTTAGCAATATATGGAGATAATATTGGTTGTCACACTGAAAAAGGTGCTATTGGCATCTAGTAAGTAAAGGCCAGGGATGTTGCTAAACATCCTCCAATTCTTAATAAAACTGGAAAGAAAAAAAATATCCTTCCATACACAAGACAGATCCCTTCTAACAGAAAATTATCTAGTCCAAAATATTAATCATGCCAAAGTTGAGAATCAATGCAATATATGACAGTAGATGAAATCAGCTGTATGTGAAAGATAGATCCCTGTCACTGTTTTGTTTCCTGACATTATATAAGAATCTTAAGCTTTCACTAATAGATATTAGAAAGAAATCTTAAATAAGATGTCATCTCTCAGGGACAGATCTGAAAAGAGTGCCTGGTCAGACTGCACTTCTCTCAACTCCATAGAATAAGGCTGCATTATAATCATCAACATCATATATTTTAGCAAAACAGCATAAAACTATTCCTGTTTGTCACTTTGGAGAAGATGCAGTGGAGAAGTTATAGTTATCTTACCACTGAGATCTTTGCCCTGCTTCCCCTAGAACTTAACATTTTAATACTTCAGTGATCAGGGGCACAGCATTGCTGGAGAAAGTTAAAGGGATTCATATATGCCTTCTTCTTCTCTACAGCTAAGTAAGCTTTCACCAAGACAATTGGTATAAAGTCCATAGGCCCTCTGATTTAGTCATTAATTATCTCAAGATATGTACTGACCTACTACATACTACACATTTTGCTAGACACCAGAGCATTGATAAGAGGACAAATACCATCCTTTTACTCAGAAAACGCATATAGTCTGTGTGTTGCTGGGGTGAAGAGAGGGAGGAAAGACAGTGTTCACAGACAGATAAACACGATTATTGTAGTAGGAAAAATAATCTTCCCTCCACCAACAGAAGTCTACTACCTAATCCCTAGAATCTGTGAATACATTATCTTACACAGCAAAAGGGAAGTTGGTTAGTGGATAGAATTAAGATTGTTAATTAGCTGACCTCACAATAAGGACTGGATTGTCCATTGAGACCCATGGGAGTATTTTGACCTCCAGAACTGTAGGATAATAAATTTCTGTTGTTTTAAGCCTATACTTGTGTAGGGATTTGTTACAGTAGCAATAGGAAACTAACACAAGTGCCAAGTGCTTCGAAGAGGAAATACAGAGATGCACCTAAGCAAAGCAAAGGTATGAGGTGTGTGTGTGTGTGTGTCCATGCGCGTGTGTGCATGGCAGGGTCTCTGTGGTGGGGTGGTGAGGGGGAGGTTAGGGAATCTGTCAAGAAAAACTTTCCAGATGAAATTCTAAACTGGATCCTGGAGGATACATATGTGTTGTTCTTTTGAAGAAGAGTGGAATAGTGTTCCAGGCAGAAGGAATAGCAGCAAAGGCTTGGAAGTGAACCAGAGATTATGCTTCTGGTGAAGTATATTACATTGCTCAGTTAATAGAGTAAGAGGAATGCAAATAATGAGAGAGAAAGCAGCAGAGATAAAGGTCAGATGATTGAGTGTTGTAGACCAAGTTGTTGAGTCTGCATTTGATTCTAAGAAAAATAGTCAATAATGACTTTTTTTTTTTTTTTTTTTTTTGCGGTACGCGGGCCTCTCACTGTTGTGGTCTCTCCCATTGCGGAGCACAGGCTCCGGACGCACAGGCTCAGCGGCCATGGTTCATGGGCCCAGCCACTCTGCGGCATGTGGGATCCTCCCGGACCGGGACACGAACCCATGTCCCCTGCATCGGCAGGCAGACTCTCAACCACTGCGCCACCAGGGAAGCCCTAATAATGACTTTTAAATAAAGGAATGGCATGGTCTAATTTTAGGGGAGAAAAGTGCTGTGGTTGCTGCATGAAGAATGGGTTGGAGAGAGACAAAAGTTGAAACAGGGAGACCCGTTTGAGGGAGTTGCCAGCAATCCCTGGGAAAATGGTCACCCACGAAAAGCCATGGCACTGGAAATAGAAATAGCTGGGTTAAGAAAGGTAGGATCAAGAAGAATTGGTTAGAACATGTAGACAAAAAACTAGGTGTTGATGGTGATGAAGAGGGGGAGGCAAGGATGAAACCCAAGTGTGTAGTCTGGAAAATTGGGTAGATGGGAGTCTTTCTCTAGAACAGAGAGACATGAGTGGTAGAGGGTTTCATTCAGAAAAAAAGATTGGTTTTAAATATGTTTATGTCACAGGGTCTGAGGAATATAAGAGTGGATAGACTGCCAGGAAAGTAATTTGCAGGCCTCCATGGCTCTGTGATTTCTTACAGCTACATGTTCCTGTGGCACCCTTTGCTAGTGTCTGAATTCTAGAGTGCATAGGAAGGTAGTCAAGGGCAGATTAGTTTCTGGATGACTCACCTCTAAGCTTGGCAGTCTGGTTTTTATTTTTTTGTTTTTTAATCTTGAAATTGGTCTTTGAATCATAAATAAGAAGCAGTTGTTAATAGAAGATAGAAACAAATAAGCCAACAAAATTCATCTTTTAAATTACTTTCTTCTGAGTCAAAAGCTCCTGTAAAAATGGTGAACAGTAGGATCATTATAGAAATTTATGGTCTTTTACTCACATACATAAATAGATATATAGGTTTGATTAAGACTTGTGTAAAAAGGAGAGAGGGGAGGGAGGAGAGAGAGAGAGAAAGAGAATAAGAGAATGAGAGAGAGAGAGAGAAAAAAAATCCTTTTCCTAAAAGACAGCTTTATAGGGAAAAAAAGATTCCTCTTTTTAAAGATAATTGAATAAAATATATCCTTGCAATGACTTTGAATAGCCCAGGTGGTTCTGGTGCAATAAGTGTACATTTCCAAGTTATTAGTGATTTGCAAACATATTCACCTGAGGCTGGATTTATGAGCAACAAAACATTGATACATGAATTTGTTTCTGAATTCCAGCAGATCCTAGTGAGCCAGGGGACTATTTACAACCCCTTGCATTCTTCTAGGTGTGGGTTGCAGATGTTTTGTTTCATTGTTGACAATATGCATTCATAAATATATATGTAGGCAGAGACCTGAAAATTTGGAATTCAATATGCTTCTAACCCTTGTCTCTCCACAACATCACTCTTCTCACTCCTGCCTTTTTTTCACATCTGTATAATCAGCTTACTTGCATTCTTTTCCCACCTGATCTTGTCTATATTGAGCTGAGGATTTTTTAACCTCTATGGATCCTAATCTTGCTCATTTTCCTTTCTTCCACCTAAACTTATATTCCAACGTGGTATTTATTTTTATCAAACTCTAGCTAGGAGAGTAGGAAGAGCATACTTAGATGGAAATACAGTTTCCTTTGTTTATTAGCTGTGTGACATTGGCAAATTACTCTCTGAATTCCAGCTTCTTCACTTGTAAAGTGGGGGTAATATGACCTACCACATAAGTTTATTTTACAGCTTAATAATATATCCTTCCTTGCTCTACAAAGGAGTTAAGTCACCATTAGTTCTCCTTTTTCCTTTTATTTTTTGTTCCTGGTTATTTTGCTTCTGAGAATATAGCTGAATGTGGAGATGTGTAGAGCATAGCAGGTTATGTTGCAGAGATATGCTCCACAGTGATAACCACCACACAAAAATGTAACAAGAAATACAGAGAGAAGAGGAAACATAGTTTTACATAACATAGTTTTACCTAACATCTTTTTCTATAATTCCAGAAATGCCAATCCATGAACCTACAACTTTCAGGACAAAATCTTTTGACTGTCCTGATGCTTTCAGAAGCCCAAGCAGAAAATAAAGTACATTTTAAAAGAAATTGTTAACTGAAATATCTTTAACTTCTCCAATGTATTTATGTAGGTGTTACCATCTCTAGGATATAAACCTGATATCTCTTAAAATCACTAACAAGGATGACATCTCTTCCATCAGATTTCATTAACTTGCATCCTTATCTGTGCTAAACTAAAAAAAACTACGTAAGAGATTATTTAATGCAGTATATGTTCTAAGCTTCCTTTCACACCTGCCCAAAGTATATGTGAACATATGTGATTTAGGAGCCTTTTTCCTTCTCAGTGACTTCCTGAATCCTAGTGTAGCCCCAAATTTCTTCCTGGTGAGCCTTTCAGGAAAGTAAGAATTTAAAGACTCATTTGCTTTCCATATAAACTTTTACTGTAAAAGGTCAGTTAGTAAATATTTTAGGAATTGAAAAGCATGCAGTCTTTGTGGCACTTACTCAACTCTGCTATGGTAGCAGAAAATCAGCCATGGATGAAATGAAGACAAATGAGCACAGCTGTGTTGGAATAAAATTTCATTTACAAAATAGGCAGAGAGCCGGATTTACCCATGGGCCAAGTTTGCCTACCTGTGCTCTAGATTACATGGGGTTAATTTCTGTGATTTGATATTATTCCCTTTGAACAGGTCAAGATTAAGATGCAACATCAAAGTGTTGAGATCAAAAGGCAATTAAAGAATATGTCCAGTGAGTTGAAGGGAATTGAAAACAAGAGAAATAACGACACACACAGAAGTTCCGACTTCAGTTGCGAAACTGATGTCTATAGTCTAAGCACTCTGGGGCAGAGGAACTGAGGTGCTCTCAGATTATCTGTGGTAAAGAAACAATTCTTTTCCAATCCGTTATGGATTAGAAAATATAAAATCATGTACTTCAATGCCAATGGCAAATTATTTTGAAAAATTCCTAAATGTTTAATTTCATTTTCTGCATTCTTCTCAGTGTAAACCAGTAGCAGCCTGATAAGGACCAGCAGAGGTCCATGGACCATACTCTGAGGATGCTAACTGGTGTGTGAAAAGGGAAGTCCCTGCCTGGATATGTTTCAGCCTGAAAGTCTTGGTCACACTTGTTCACAAGATTCTCTGCTGCATTCCTGGACAATAAACATGCATGTTATCCTAGCATCCAAGGTCTTTAATAATCTGGGTCCAGTCATATTGTTTTGGCAGCACCGTCCTCTGCATCCACATGGATAACTTCCTGTGTCCAAACACACCTTCTGTTTTTCCACATCTTACCTTTGCCTATGCTATATCCTAATTCTGTAGTGCTTAGGTAAGTCCGTCTTCAACATCATGCAAATCTCTTCAATGAAGTCATGTTTCCTCTTCCCTGGATGCAATTTGGTCCTCCATTGGACATCCATAAAACATTGCATGCCGTTTCTCTGTTCTTGCTTTAAATAATATTGTAATGCCCTCTGTACTTGTCTTATCCTAAGACTAAATGGTGAGCTTCTGGAACTTGAGCTATATCTTATATATGGGACTATATCCCTCAGAGTGCTAAACACAGTATCTTTTATAAAATAGAGGTTTCTACAAATTAGTCCATAAATGAATGACACTGAACTCACACCATAAACAATCTCTTACAGATCCCCTTTGAATGCTTTTAGAAATGCATTCCTCTGTACCTCTGCCTTCCCTCTCTTCCACTTAGGACAAAAATGCTTATCAGCAAGAGAGCTTGGGTATATAAAACCACAGGACACAGCAATCTGTGGCATCAAAAGCAAATGAAACAGATGCATGACTCATTTATAGAATTTGTAAAATGGAGCCTAGAGAATGAAAATGCAATTTATAGTTCATTTGTACTATTCTGAATGTCACTATAAAACACACATTTCATGGGGCAGAATGAAGCCAGCAATGATTAGCATTCATTTCAGCCACAACCCAGGGCAACTGTTTGTTTCCACTGTGATCTGTAAGTCTTTGCTCTAAGGATGAAAACTTAATTGGATATACTGAAGGACAGAACTGCCATTGGTAAGTGAGTAAAATTTTATAATCCCCATCAAAGCTACGTACTTGCAGAATTATGAAGCCAAGTTGGTATTTACCCTGCAACTGATTAACATTCTAAATTTAAAAAAGAAACAAAAACACTGACAGAATTAAGCTATGTTAGTGACACATGGGGAAAAATAGTTGAAGATCCACTCAGGTATTTTATTATCATTATTTTTATTGTTGCTACATCTGTAACAAATTAGAAGTTTTATGACCATCCTACTATCCTACATTTTATTGGTTTGCCTCTATATTTAATATATTTGTAAATGAGCAAAATTATGATGAATATTTTCTTGGAGCAAAGTTATTTCATCTCTATAAAACTTCCTTTCAGATAAGAATGTTCACCGTAGAAGTAAGGAACTGTGAGTAAGCCTTATTTCTCAGAGTGCATCCCGACTTCCATGGTATTAAGGAAAGAGCCAAGGAAAGGTAGACATTCTATAAGAGGGGCTTCTTTGCTAGCACATACCATAACTTTTTCTAGAGAATCTTTCCATGACAGCCTCTAGAAGGAGCAGACCCCCATACTCTGTTATCTTGGCCTCCTTTATCTCACCAGGGATGACATCACTGATTGCCAGAAACTAATACAATCCTTTCTTTTGATTATTTTAACTAAAAGAATGGGGCTCTCTAAATGTAGAAAGCTCAACAAAGGGTCAGGCTGGATAAGGGCCAAAGGCAGAGTGATGGTTTTTTCTGACATGTCAACTTGTCATGGCTACCATTCCATTTACTCAAACGCTAATCCAGTTATTGCTGTAAAGATATTTAATAGATGTGATTAAAGTCCAAAATCAATTGACTTTAAAGAGGGGAAATTATCCTAGATAATCTGGGTGGGACTGATTCGATCAGGTGAAAGGCCTCAAGAGCAAAACTGAGGAGTCTCTGGGGAAGAAGAAATTCTGCCAGTGGGTTGCAGCCTCAGTCTGTTCCCAAGAGTCTCCATCTGCCCTTTCTGGTGGCCCTCTCTGCAGATGGCTGACTTGCCCCATAACCATATAAGCTAATTCCTCGCAATATCTCTCTTAATACATATCTCCTATGGGTTCTGTTTCTCTGGTTGAATGCTGACCCATACAGGTGGTGTTCCAGTAAACCAAAGGACCAGGGACTGGTTATACTAAGTGGAAGAAATGGTGAACAGAAGAAAGTGGTCTCCTTAGAGAAGCAGCAATGAGCAGTCATATCTCCCTAGAAGAAACATGACAGTCACATTCTTAAACCCTGAGTTTTAGTGCCTGAGTCCCAGTCTTATTTCATGCCCATGAGATGTGGCTGTCTCCTTGAATTCATTGTTGTGTGAACTTGAATGTGCTTGTTGTAACCAAAGGGCCTTGATAAGAGCAGTTATCATGTGCCTGATACATTCTAAAGAGGGTAAAATCTACACTTTTTGGAGACATTTATTTGCTATTCGTTCAATAAAAATTTATGAATTATCTACAAGTTTTTAGATATACTGTAATAGGCACAGTGAAGGTGCAAAGGTGAATCATATGGAACCCACTTTCAAAAACAGTACAGTCTGGTAACAAAGGTGTCTGTTCATAAGTATCCCCAGTTCACAAATAAAAGCAACACATGGAGCGGGCAAGTCAAATGGGAGTTTAGAGTGGCTGAGGGGATCCAGAAGGGCCCGTGGGAGAAGAGGGCATTTGATCCCTGCCCAGATGTACCATGTGCAGACCTGGGGAAAGAATTCAAAAGGAGAGCACATATGTCTGAATCAAACTAACACATTTAAATAACCTGTGTTGTACCTAACTTGGCAAACACACGTTGTACCTACCTTGGCAAACACACGTTTGACACAACATGGAAAGTGAGGATTTAACTTGGGATGATTGACACCTGAGCTTTGTGCTCCTTTTATTCTTATCTCTGGTTCCATCTTACAGCACAAGCAGCATCACTTGCTTGTGGCCCCTACTGCCTGCACATCCAAGCTCCACCCACACCTCTTGCAAACAGCAGCCTCGTGGCCACCACTTGTGCCAGGAGTACACACGTCGGCAATTGAAGCCCACCCTGAGGAGGACTGACTAAGGAAAGAGGCCACTGAGGTGGTGGGTCTAGGGCAGTTTGGAGGGGGACTTCACTGGGTATTCCTCCTTGGCTCAATTGACTGCTCCCTTACTCCTTAAGGAAAGTGCCTGAATGGGGAGCCCTAAAATTTAGGCACACATCCAAGGTTCCCATCATGTGAATATAACTGTTGAATTCTTTGGGCAGTTAATTTAAACTCTCCAATACTTATTAAGTATTTTATATTCATAAGTGTAGAATTTTCAGTAAAAAGACATAGTCCTTTCATTTAAGTACGTATTCTGGAAGAGACAAAATATCTAATTTACCCTATTCCTATATATCCAGATTTGTAACTGCTGAGTGATCATTTGTGCAGTTTTAACCCACTTTAAAAATGCAGAGGATCTATCCAGGTGATGGTGATGGGGTCAGGAGAGGAGTAATGAAGAGGGGACATTAGCAACAAACAAAGGCAACAGAAGTAGGTCAGTGTGGCAAGAAGGATGACCCCATGAGGAGGAGAAATGGGGAATAAATTTAGAAGAAAGGTATGGTGGGCTTAGAAATCCCGAGGAGAGCCAGTCTAAATCCTTTCAGAAGGAAGGAAGGAATAAAGGAAGGGAGGGAGGAAGGAAAAGAGGGAGGGAGGGAGGGAGGGAGGAAGGGAGAGAGAGAATGGAGGTGAAGGAGGGAAAGGAAGAAAAAAAGGCTGGCTCCTGTCCCTACACAGTGATATTTGGCAAAGATACCTTTTAAAGTTTGGTCTGTGTGTCCAATGACATTTTGCACTGGGAAAGTGATTAATCCATCATTAGGGCAGAGAAAAATGTGACCATCACTTTCCATGTGAGATACAGAAGCCCTTTATTTCCTTTCCAGCAGAGTCTTCATTTAACATTTATATATATATATATATATATATACACACACACACACACACACACACACACACACACACACAAAGTTGAGAATAAGGCATAATAAATGGAAACTTCATCTAACCTCCTGAGTGCCTGAAAAAATCGACAGTGACTATGAACTGCTCTACACATGTTTAAAGCTAAGGCACGGTTGTCCCTCTGGGCAGCTGAGTGGACTTAAGGATTTGAAATCTTCTCTCTGACCTCAGTGCTCCGTGTGTGTGAGCACATGCACCTGTGAGCAAGTGGGTGCAAACATGTGTTTTCTCAGAGAGAACTTAAAGCTGGTGAAACATGCTGAGTTGAGAAACTTAAAAATTAACAGTCACATTAATGTTGCTCCTTTATCCATGCTTTCAGTTGCTCTACTATCTCTGTCCAGGGATAAAGTATCTTTAAAGGTGAATCCTCACTATCTCAAAAAAAGATGTTCACTCAAAATCCAAGGAGTGAAGAGTGTGTGTTTATGTGAAAGAGGTGAGGTGCAGAGAGTTTGCAAATTGATTGTATTCACATACATGCTATTTTATAAGGTGAATTCGAGGCTAATGGTAAAAATAAACTATTTTGTTGAGCAGTGACTATGCTTCAGGAATCATGCTAAGCATTTTACACAGCTTAGCACATTGAATAGGGAGAACAACCCTAGGTAGGAGGTTGTATTATTATCCTAATTTTACAAACGAGGGAAGTGGGACTTGTGAGAGTCTAATAACTTGCCTGAGGTCAGAGGGCAAGTAAGTGGGGACTTAACTGTTCCTCTAGCCTTAAACCTTATTATTTTATAGATGAGAAAAATAAAACTCAGGGATATGAAGTGACTTAACCAAAGATAATGACGTGTATAAAAAGTGGGACTAGAAACAGTACCTTGAAATCTAGGCGTTCCACGGCTCTTTTTCAATGCCCTCCTATTATACAAGTTATCAGATCCCAGAGAGTTCAGTATAATCTGTGTTCCATGAGACTGCTGGCAGCATCTGCTGTGAGCCCAGTAGGTTTCATTAAACACAATTGGCAAGAAAATTTCAGAGACATGGTCGACATCGCACTGCTCTCAGTGATCCCTTACCTTACTGGTTCCTAAGCTCAGAATGAAAAAGCAGGCTCGATGTTTTTACATAGATGCCTTCTTCCACGAAGACCATCATCTTGTTTGGTACAGGAGCTCCTGGGGAAGCATTAGGAAAGACAAACCCAGGTAGTTAAGGTTATGTAGTTTATTAGTAACTAGCCAGCAATTAAAAGCCTGGTCAGGGTTGTTATGCTTACCTGCAATAAACCGAGAGAAAGAGAAAGAGAGAGAGATGAAAATAATCCCAAGCCCCAGGAAAACTTGGGCCTATGTGAAACTCTTACCCTGATGATCACACTGTCCTATCACCACCATTTGTTGAGCATTAATATGTAAAAAATATTAATAATTTAGCACTAGACTAAACACATTCTGTGTACTATGTCTTTAAATATTTTATACCATTTTTGAAGGTTTTAATTATACATTTATTTAATTATTGTGAATATTTAGTTCTACAGTTATCATCTGGCTCCCCAGGCAATATGCTCCATGAGATGAGCAATTTCTCTTTCTCTCTTTTAAATTTCCACCATTGTACCTTCAACACATATCCCACTAATCAATACACATTGATGACTAATAAATGTTTGTGAAATGAGTGAATAGAATAACAAACCCTCCCATAAGGTAGACATAATTTTTGCATTTTTTAATGAAGAAATTAAGGCTGTAAACTTTTCCCCCAAAATGTTTGCACTAATGGTTCTCTTCAAATTTTTTCTATTCTGAATGTCCACACACTAAATGAAATTAATGCTTACAATTATTGTTTAATGAAGGTATTTTTGCTTTTTTTCTATGGGACTTTACTTAGGAAGATACAGACTCCCATACAGTCTCAGGCTCCTAAGTCAAACTTTTCTATCTTCTAGTTCATGAGGTACATCACACCCCAGAAATAAGTAGCTATACCAGCATACTGAAGAACATTAATCTTGATTCATTTCACCAAACTTTGATTCCTGAGAGATAAACTAAAAATGAAGAGATGGTCAACTGAACAGTCTTCTATATTGATTATTTTTATCAACTAGTTTTTGCTATGTGACAAAGAACCACAAAATCTCAATAATATAGAAGAATAAGCACTCATTTCTTGCTCATATGCCTATGGGGCTTGTTGGTGACACTCTTTTTAGGGTGAAGGTTTAATGCAGGCTTGGTTTAGGGCTAAAGATTGGTTTGTTTTGCTTGTGTTCTTTCTGGACCTAGGTTCAAGGAGTAGTGGCTACCCCATGGGGGAGAGGAGGTGGATTTCTTCTCATAAAGGACCACTGAAGCCCCAAAATAATACATGTAACTCCACAAGCTTGTGGCATGCCTGCTCATATTCCATTGGTCAAAGAAATTCCCATGGCTAAGCCAAAGATCAATGGATTGATGGAACAGGGAAGTGTACTCCTGTCATAAAGATGGGAGAGAGAGAGAGAGAGAGAGAGAGAGAGGAGAAATTGCTTACTGACTGAAGATGATTAGATTCACCCTAGTCATATCTTATTTCTGGAATCTTCATTCCTTTTGGTCAATGATTAGGCTGAAAAGTATGTAAGAAGTGAATTCAAATCTTTCTTTTATCTTCATTAAATCTATAGTCGCACTTGTCTATAATTTAACCATGCTTCTGCCCCCTCTAGCAGGCCACTTTGAAGTTTTTTAGGACACTTACCTCTATCTTACTGAGTATCCCTCAGGTTCACACGATAGACAACTACTCAGATATTTAGCAGATACAATCAGAACAACTATGATGGTAAAGATGGTACTTTCCTGTCTTTAAAGAATTAGCCAAGAAAGAAAATCACTAGGCCAGGGCAAGTGGTATATATTGTCACTATAAGGGCACATGGCATCAGTATAACCTCAGGTAAATTACCAAGCCTTAGATTTCTCCTTCATAAAATGGGGTTAATCAAAGCATCTATTCCATAGATGTGGGAATTAAATGAGGGAATGTTTTTAAAGTACTTAATACTGGGTGCAGAGGTAGTTCTGCATTTTAAAGTGATCAGAAGGTTATTTTATGAATACAACTGTTTTTAAGCAAGTATGAGTCAGTCTACACAGATGTATAAGACATATAAAACTCCATTTTCCTTTTCTTTTTTACCCCAAAGTACAATACAATTTTATTTTCTAGACCTCACCTGTCAAGCCAAGGCTGACTCCAGGGTTGTGCCATGGCTTCAAACCTTAGTTGCTATCAAGTAGTTGGGTCAGGTCTCCCATCTAGTCCCAGGTCATTGATGATTCATTTGTTACTAAGACATGTACTCTTCCATTTATATGACTCTTCCGTCTACTCTCTGCAGTGTCCATGTTACTCTTAAGTATATGTCCATATATCTTAAGTATATGGAACTCTTTTCAAGGCTGCCTATTTTCCCACCACCTAACCTTCCCAAGTGGTCATTTTCTCTCTGGGGTCTCACTGCCGCACCCCACATCTACCCCATCACCATCACACCATCCCCCAAGCAGTGACTGCTTTCTCTCTTCTCTCCCTTCCTTATGTCAGTGGGTGTAATTTCTTCCTCCCCATTTCTATCTGAGACATTTTATCTATATCTTAAATCCTCTCCCTTCTCTGGTTCTTGGGTTTTAAAATCAAAAGTGCAAGATTTCTGCCTTTAGAGCTGTCTCTCTTGATTGAGGAAAAAGCACAGGAGGTATTCTCTGCTGGAATACAGGTAAAGGAAAGAGAAATTCAGGAAGAGTACAACAAACAAACAGGAATTGTCAATTCAAAATATTATGCTACTGTCATTGCCGTTATCCTCATGCTCACCTCATGCTTAGTTATTAATATTGACATAACCATTGGATCTCTGAGTCTTTGTTAACACTTTTTCTCAGAATCCTCAGGCCAGAGCAAATACTTCATAAATGTTGTCAGTTTCTTATAGAAAAAAATTGCACAGGTTTGGAACTCAAACACATATGGGTTCGAGTCCCCAGGCCACTGTTCACTGTCCTTGGGTAAATATCCTTGGGTATCTACTCTATGTCTGAGTTTCTTCATCTCTAAAATGAGGATGAGGATGATTGAGTTCCATTTTTGTGATGGAGAGTAAAGATCACTTATTTAAAGCACCTGACACAATTCCAGCAATTATTTAATAAATGCTGGGTAGTTATTATTGGAGAGAAAAGGATTAGCCCAGATTTTCCTGTAGGCCTCTAATTTCCAAGAGCTCCCTCTGAAGGAAGGCTCGGGTTCAGGAAGCTAGAATGCCTTGTGGACCTGGGTTATTCTGTTTGCAGTCTCTTAAAGTAGCTACAGTCGATGCCCCTGGACTTACTGCCTTATTTAACATAATCTGCCTCTCGCAGAAAACCTTGGAAAGTAAATGCCAGAGGCTCTAGGATCGGGAATTAATTATAGGAACTGCAAAACCCAGGAAACTGGTTGGCAGGAGGTGCTCCTGTAAAATGGAAATTTGTCGGCTACTGTTGGAGAAATGAAGAGAGTAAGCTCAACAACCACTTTCTTCCCCCCTGGCTTGGAGCACGTGGCTTTCACTTATAAGGCCATTGGGTTCAATTAAGCCTCTGCATAACAAGTTGCCAGTCACCTTCAAGGCACCTCTGGATACACGTCAGCAGCCTCCCCCTTGTCACTTCAATCTCATTCTAGAAGCCTGTGAGCAGGATTTCAAGGAGCTGAGTTGGTGCATATTGTATAACACTCTGTTTTCCTCCCTTTCTATCCCCACTCTTTTTCCAGAGGCTTCTGCCATCGCAGGTCAGGCGTGCAGGGAGCCGAGGGGTGCCAGACTTATGAGTCCTCCGGGAGTGCCCATCTTGCTGAGCTTTGATAAGGACATCCTTCTGGGAGACTAGCAGCAGGTTTATTAGAGTAAGCAGCTCGAGCCTTGGCTTTCTTGAGGGTTCACATTAACCCAGCAAAGATGAAAAGCAGGGCACTAATCCCAAAGAGCAAACAAAAGTACTGAAAAATACTTTTTGGGTGGTAGGCTGAGCTGCTAAGAGATTGGCTCCACTCTTTCCACTTTTGAAAGCAGCTGTGTTTAATTTTTTTTCTGTATCAGAGACACCTGACAGCTGACATCTGTATATGTGGCACTCATTTGCAATTTCCCAAATTACCTCAACATCATTCCTTTTCCAACCACTCAAGAAAGTATATCTGAATACAAAAGAGGGAGAGAACCATTATATGGATGACCTTGAATCTGCTTCTTTTAAGAAAAAAGCATGATATTCACAAACTTTACTGCTCTATTATCAGTGACAAATTATTTGGACACACCTTATAGTAGATCAAGGGATACTATTGTATGATGATGTCGTGGATAAAAACTTTTGGTTTTTAATGTTTCAAGATACAAAAACAGACTCTTCTTCTTTCCATCCATTTCACTAAAGCACTACAGAGCGAGAAGCATGCAGCAAGAACCACGCAACAGTTGCTCCTTCATGCCCCATCTTAACAGATGCCATCAGAACTCCATGATAGGCAGACCTGCTCTTCTAAGAAAGGAGCAGTACACTGGACTCAAAAGACCTGATTTGTGCATCCCTCTTCCCGTATTCTGTGACCTTGGAAAAAATTCTGAGCTTGAATAACTTATGTCTTTCAGTTCCTTCACCTGTAGAGGAAAGAGGTATGTGTAGCTCAGAGTTGGTATGGGGATTGCATAATAATTGCTAACTGTATGCTAGGCTCTGCACAGATTCTTTTACTCTTCACTATATGTGTGGTCCTTCATACAGATAAGGAAACTGAGGCTTAGAGACCTGGTAATAATGTGTCTGTCTAAGCCTGGATTCAAACCCACGCAGTCTGATTCTAGAGTAATTCATCTGCTGAATTACCCTGCTATATTGTCTCCATTAGTTTAAATGTATAATTGTTGGTCATTCCCTGAAACTGAGCAGGAATTTGTACGTGTAATGGAGAGAGGATTTCAAGAAATAACTAAGTAAAAAGAATAGAGATTTTCCTATAAACTGATATGTAAATTGCACATACATGGTTTTTGCTTTTCATGTACTAAATAAGGAACTGTAATTTTTAGTGTTGGAAGAAACTTTAGAGACTTCTTATTCCAGCAATTTACAATCAGCACATCAGTTAAGGTCCATTTTTAGATTTTAGCTCTCCATGGATGCAGCACTTTTAGAGTTTTCCCCACCAAAATTAGATTTACCAAGTGGAATTCACTTCTCAATTTAAAAAAATGTAGGTGTATGTACACCTACACAACACTCATATGCATATACATAATGCCTAAGTTATGACTGGGTATATAGAAATGTCATCCAAGCTGTTCAATAGGACCAAGGTATTCTTTAAATTTCTCTCTATTCAAGCCTCTATTTAAATGGATTATTTCAGAAAGGCTTTGTCTGAGTTATAGGCTAGGTTTAGTTAATTATATTTTCTTTTTCTTAACAACCATCACTCATAATAGTTCTTACTTCTTTGTCTATATTCAGTGTTAGACTGTAAGTGCCTTGAGAGTGGGGCTGTGTAAAATTGTTTCCCAAGGCATCCATATAATCCAATGGTATCTGCATAATCCAATGATATCCATATAATCCAATGATATATGTATGATCTAGTGGGGCTTCCTTCCTGGAACATCTGTCTGTGTCCTTTCTGGAACATCTGTCTGACCTTCCTTCCCACTTCATTTAAAAATACAATAACAGTAAGTTCTCCAAGAACAAGATGGAATAAAAGCATCATTGTACTCTTCATGCTTTGATGAATAGATTGTTCTCACTACTAAACATTTATTCCCTCCCACTTTTCTGAACTTGGATTTATTTAAGACCAATTCAAACATCACACCTTTTCTGACTCTTCCAGGTGAACTTAGTTGGAATCTCTTCCTCATCTCCACAGCTATTTGGTGTCTCCTTTGGAACTAATCCTGAGGGCCGGAGAAGTCATCATGTTTTTTGGATTATTGCAAACAGAGAGGGATAGATCACCTTTTCTTGCTTTGCCGTCCAATCTGCTTTTCCAGTTCATCAGCAACTCTTTTGAGGGGCAAACAGGAGTTGCACTGTAGACTTTGATTTATAGCTACTTGGAGGAGGAAGTCTGAGTTCAAATATTCCCTCTCTTCAACTTCAACTTTAAATGTAGACATATATTTCATAATATATAACCTTAAGGCTTTAGGTATTTTGAGGTGACTCCAAATCACTGTTTCAATTGACTTTTCTGAAAAGCTTATTTGGAAAAAACTCTTTCAGGAAAGGGGGAGTGAACTACAAAAGCAGTACATATACTTCTGGCCATAGAATGATTTATACTTTCTCTGAAAATTGACTTCTTTGATGGCTGAGTCAGGAGAAAATGCATACAAGGAGAGGGACAATGTACCCATTTGTCAGTGACTATAGTATATATTATGAATTAAGCCCTTACTCTATGATAGATATTCTGATCAATATTTCAGATATGTCACAACTCAAAGACGTATGATTTTTCCCTCTTTGACAGATGAGGAACTAATAATAATAACAATAACAACAACAGCTAACATTTATTAGGCACTTTTATTGAAATTCTTTACTAACTGGATCACATGTATTAACTTTTTGCATGCTAACTGATTTACTCTTCACAGTAACTTGTAAGATAGGTACTCTTGTTATCTACATTTTGTAAATGAGGAAACTACAAGGTTGAACAATTTATCTGAGGTCACACAGTTGGTATGAGGCAGAGCTGGGAATTTGAACTTCTTAGTTCAGCTCTAGAATCCACACTTGGGAAACTGGGACTCAGAGAGGTTGTGCAAAATGAACAAAATCACCTTTCTTGGTCTAGGATGCTGTGTCTAGAATCCAGATATGTTTAACAATTGCCTTATAAACTGTCATTAATGTCATTTGTTTTTCTGTTTACCATACTAAATACTATTATTTTCTGCTTGCCACACTAGATAGTATTTAAAATGTGTGGTCAGAGATAAAAATAAAATTGCTGTAACGTATTATTCAAGAGGAAAATTGGCCTGCATTGCCTGGATAGTGACCATAAATTCACATTTTCCTTAGAACCACCTGTGGCCTTAATAATACATTCCTTCTTCTCCCTTTGATCAAAGGCAATAGTCAGGAACTAGCTCAAAGATGGCTGCCCCATCCTTCTCAGAGTTCTGTAGCAGCAAACCCGAAGCCTCCACTTCTTCTCTGTTCAATGAAACTGCCTTGGGCTAAAGTTGGTTTTTCATGCTGCCCATCCTCACTGCCTACTGCTCCCAAGTAAGTCCCTTATAATGGAAATAAATCC